>NC_044991.1:79056027-79692802 GCF_008728515.1 Papio anubis
GGCTAATTTTTGTATTTTTAGTAGAGATGGGGTTTCACCATGTTGGCCAGGCTGGTCTTGAACTCCCGACCTCAAGTGATCTGCCCACCTTGGCCTCCCAAAGTGCTGGGATTACAAGTGTGAGCCACTGCGCCCTGGCCTAGTTTTTTGTTTTTGTGTTTGTTTTTTGAGATGGAATTTCACTCCTGTTGCTCGGCTCACCGCAACCTCCGCCTCCTGGGTTCAAGCAGTTCTCTTGCCTCAACCTCCCGAGTAGCTGGGATTACAGGCATGTGTCACCATGCCTGGCTAATTTTTGTATTTTTAGTAGAGATGGGGTTTCACCATGTTGGCCAGGCTGGTCTCAAACTCCTGACCTCAAGTGATCTGCCTGCCTCGGCCTCCCAAAGTGCTGGAATTACAGGCGTGAGCCACCGCACTCGACCTGTATTCTTGGTAGAGACGGAATTTCGCCATGTTGCTCAGGCTGGTCTCAAACTCCTGAACTCAAGCGATCCACCTGCCACAGCCTCCCAAAGTGCTGGGATTACAGTGTGAGCCACTGCACCTGGCCTTCATCTTTCTTAATCTGCCTCGGATTTTTGGGGTTCCAGAAGCTTCCCACAAAAAAAAGTCATTGGAGATACTTATATTGTTAACCAACGGGGTAAGAGAATGACTTACAGCTGAACTTTATTTGCACATTAAAAAGTCAAGTCTAATTTTCTAAAACTGTCTGGACTCTTTCACTGGCAAAAGCCAAGTTGGAAGGGAAGTCCATAAATCACTCACAAACCTACATTGGCCATGGCTAAATGCAAACCCAGTACTGCTGGTCTAGCCACCTGGGAGCACCAGGCATAGGATGGGGTGAGATTTCCCCACCAAATTCAGGGCACATCAGAGCTCAGAGTACCTGCAACGAAAGGGAAATACCCCGAACACTGGTTTCAGGAAAGTTCTCATTAGATAGATACAAGAAAGTTTTGCCCTAATCCTCAGTATTGGCTAATAGATCACTTTTATTGAGAGATTACTATGTGCCAGGCAATGCCTGTTTTCATTCACTTCTCATGTCCAGCTATCTGCGAAATAGATAAGATTATTATCCCAGCCCAGAGATGAGGAAACTGAGGTGTGGAGAGCTGGCGTGATTGATCTAGACCAGGGGTCCTCAAGCAGGGGAGGGTTTGCCCTCCATGCACATTTGCCACTATCTGGACACGTTTTTGATCATCACAACCTGGGATGCGGGTGCTGCTGGCATCTGGTGAATAGAGGCCAGGGATGCTGCTCCACATTCTACACTGCACCGAACAGCCTCCCCCTCCCACAATAAAAAAGTTACGTGGCCCCAAATGCCAATAGCTCTGAGGTTGAGAAACTCTTGTCTAAATCAAGAGAAGGGTTGCAACTCCCGGAGAACCCCTCACTCCAGAGCTTGAGGGGCTCACATGCCTAGCAAGGGGTCGAGCAGCAATTAGATCCCACTTGCTTTTACCTTCCTGTGCCCTGGAGAACGATTACTGAAAGGTCAGTTTAAGAGGGTATGAATTTGTTGTGTGATGCTGGAACAGTGCTGGGCACAAATAGGTGCCCAGTAAATCCTTGTTGAATGAATGAATGAATACTAAGCATTAATACCATTTATTGAGGGCTTTCTGTTCAATGACCACACCAAGTATATTGCCAGCAGCATCTCATTCGATCGTCAGAGTAGACCCCAGAGGCAGGTACTACTCCTCGCAGTCTTATTTTACAGAGTAAGAGACAGAGAGAAGAGGTCTCATGCCAGAGTCATACAGCTTGGCCAGTGACTGAGGTTTTCTGTTCAGGGTGATCCAACTTTAACTTCCAATTACACTGCCTCATAGCAGAATCTCTGGAAAGAAGAATAATTTCCAGGGCTTACATGTAGCAACTTTTTTTTTTTTTTTTTTGATTTAGAGCCAGGCTGTGTTTCTTTTTCTTAGCCTGGGTTGCGTTGGTGCAATTTGGCTGCCTGGATGGTCTCGATTTCCTGACCTCATGATCTGCCTGCCTCGGCCTCCCAAAGTGCTGGGATTACAGGCGTGAGCCACCGTGCCCAGCCCACATGTAGCAACTTTTTTCACTGTTCCAGGTTTTATAAATATATCCCCTTTTTCAGAACTTGCTCTCTCTTACGTTTCTTTTTTAGGCAGGGTCTCGCTTTGTCACTCAGGCTGGAGTGCAGTGGTGCGATCAAGGCTCACTGCAGCCTCAACCTCCTGGGCTCAAGCAATCTTCCCGCCTCAGGCTCCCAAGTAACTGAGAGTACATGTGTGTGACACCACACCCGGCTAATTTTAAAATTTTTTGTAGAGATGGGGTCTCACTATGTTGCCCTGGCTGGGTTCAAATTCCTGGGCTCAAGCTATCTCTGCCACCTCAGCCTCACAAAGTGCTGAGATTACAGGCATGAGCCACTGCACCCAGGCAGCCCCTTTCTAAAAAAATAAAATGGGCCGGGCGCGGTGGCTCACACCTGTAATCCCAGCACTTTGGGAGGCCGAGGTGGGTGGATCATGAGGTCAAGAAACCAAGACCATCCTGGCCAACATGGTGAAACCCTGTCTCTACTAAAAATACAAAAATTAGCTGGGCATGGTGGCATGTGCCTGTAGTCCCAGCTACTTGGGAGGCTGAGGCAGGAGGATCGCTTGAACCTGGGAGGCGGAGGTTGCAGTGAGCTGAGATCACGCCACTGCACTCCAGCCTGGCGACAGAGTGAGACTCTGTCTCAAACAAACAAAAACAAAAAACGAGTTTTACGCTATTCTATAAATAAAAGGGTTTCAGGGTTAGCCCATGAAAGGCCCCAGTGGCAAAGCTGTAATGTGGTCAGAAGTGAAAAGCTCAAAATAAGATGTCAGTTGGTGATGAAACAAGGCAAGGATTATTAATCTCACAGGCGTTTCATTTCTCTGGAAACTGAAGGCACCTTTGCCAGGAGAAAAATGCAGTTTCTCGTGGCAGGGACCCAGCCTTGACTTCCCCAGGATCTGTCCGCATGAACGTTGTAATGAGTCCACCCAAGATGGGGGCTCTCCATTGTATTTCCATTTTATGACATCTTTTTATATTTCACAGGAGAGGATTCTGAATAAAAATGAGCTGGGCTTTTAGGGCTGTTTTTTATTATCAGCATTTGGTAAAAAACATCCTTAATGAGGTGTTAAGAGTCATCCTGCATCCTATTGTGGAGGAGGCCTGGGAGCTCATAAACCCCTGAAAAGCCACAGGGCAATTTATGATCCTTGATGCCACCCCTTCCTGACACAACCGCTTCAGACGGAGCATCTTTAGTTCTTGGGCACTTCCTGCAATTTACTCGCCCAAGCTGCTTCGACCACAAGCTGAATTCAACCTTATTAAAGTTCAGCCCAGGATTCTTCTCGCCAAGCTGTTCACCTCTGAGAAACTCTGGCCAGCCTGCCTGAAATTAATGAGAGTTTCCGTTGAGTCTGGACTGAAGGTGTGGCTCTAGAAAGTGTTCACATTTCTCTCCTCACTGGTGAGGAATTTAACAGTTATGGTGCTGGGGAAAAACAGTAACAATAACAACAACAACAAAAACCACTTTTGCTTCTCTGCAGGAAGAGGAGTTCCTTGATAAATCCTGTGATGTTTTACTCGTAAGTTAACATCCTTTCTGAAACAGACTTCGATTAAGACTGAGGATGTCCTTCTAAGCCCCAGAACGATACGCTACTCCATTGATAAAAAACAAATACCGCCACTCATATAAGGGATCTAAAATAGTCAAATTCATAGAATCAAAGTGTGGAATGGTGGTGGTTGCCAGGGGGTTGTGGGAGAGAGCAATAGGGAATTACCGATCAACCAATAATCAATGGGCATGAGGTTTCAGTTAAACAACAGGAATAAGTTCTAGAGATCTGTTGTATGACATTTAACCTAGAGTCAACGACAGTGGATTATACGCCGAAAAACTTGTTAAGAGGGCCAGCCTTGTATGGCTGGGCGCAGTGGCTCATAGCTATAATCCCAGCTCTTTGGGAGGCCAAGGCGGGTGCATCACCTGAGGTCGGCAGTTCGAGACCAGCCTGACCAACATGGAGAAATCCCGTCTCTACTAAAAATAAAAAAAATTAGCCAGGTGTGGTGGTGTGTGCCTGTAATCCCAGCTACTCGGGAGGCTAAGGCAGGAGAATCACTTGAACCCAGGAGGTGGAGGTTGTGGTGAGCCGATATTGTGCCATTGCACCCCAGCCTGGGCAACAAGAGCGAAACTCCATCTCAAAAAACAAAACAAAACAAAACAACACAAAAACGGAAAACAAGTATTGGCAAGAAATTGGTACCCTTAGATACTGCTGGTGGGAGTGTAAAATCGTATAGCCACTATGGAAAACAGTATAGTGGTTCTTCAAAAAATTTAAAATAAATGGCTGGGCACTGTGGCTCACACTTCTAATCTCAGCACTTTGGGATGCTGAGACGGGCAGATCACCTGAGATCAGGAGTTTGAGACCAGCCTGGACAACGTGGTGAAGCCCCGTATCTACTAAAAATACAAAAATTAGCCAGGCATGGTGGCCCATGCCTGTAATCCCAGCTACTCTGGAGGCTGAGGCAGGAGAATTGTTTGAATCCAGGAGGCAGAGGTTACAGTGAGCCGAGATCGTGCTACTGTACCCCAGCCTGGGTGACAGAGCAAGACTTCGTCTCAAAATAATTAATTGTTCAATTAATTAATGACCATAAAAAACTATCACCTGATTCAGCAATCCCACTTCTGGGTATATATCCAAAAGAACTGAAAACAAAATCTGAGAGAGATTTGCAGCATGTGCACTGCGGCACTGTTGACAATAGTCAAGATGTAGAAGCAACCAAAATGCCCACTGGATGAATGGATAAAGAAAATGTGGGCCGGGAACAGGGGCTTGCACTTGTAATCCCAGCACTTTGGGAGGCTGAGGCAGGTGGATCACTTGAAGTCAGGAGTTTGAGACCAGCCTGGCCAACATGGTGAAATGCCACCTCCATTAAAAATACAAAAATTAGCCCGGCATGGTGGTGTGCGCCTATGGTCCCAGCTACTCAGGAGGCTGAGGCAGGAGAATAGGTTGAACCCAGGAGGCGGAAGTTGCTGTGAGCTGAGATCATGCCACTGCACTCCAGCCTGGGCAACACAGCAAGACTTCATCTCAAAAAATAAATAAAAATAAAATAATAAATAAATAAATATACCCAGACAAGGCACTTGTTTATAGAATGAGAGCTGCAATTAGAAGGTAGCGTGGCCGGGCGTGGTGGCTCACGCCTGTAATCCCAGCACTTTGGGAGGCCGAGTGGGTGGATCACGAGGACAGGAGATCGAGACCATCCTGGCTAACACAGTGAAACCCTATCTCTACTAAAAACACAAAAAATTAGCCGGGCGAGGTGGTGGGCGCGTATAGTCCCTGCTACTCGGGAGGCTGAGGCAGGAGAATGGCGTGAACCCGGGAGGCGGAGCTTGCAGTGAGCTGAGATTGCACCACTGCACTGCACTCCAGCCTGGGTGACAGAGTGAGACTCCATCTCAACATCTTAAAAAAAATAAAAAAAAAAAGAAGGTAGTGTGTTGTCTTGTCCGTGTCGGGCACTGCTCTGTGCATGTCTGCAAACGACCTTAAGAGCACCAGGAGTATTAATTTGAGGGTTACAAATAAATTTCAGTGAGTAGGTGAATTTGAAAATATGCAGGCCTCAATTAATGAGTATCACTGTCTTTTGAAGACCACCATTGCATAAGTGCATTTGGAAGAGCCAGCCTCATTCTGATGATGAAAAACTGGGGGAATATTGCTGGAGAAATGTTAAGAGTCGAAATTTTTCCTTACTTGTAGCTGAGAGTCTCCTAACTGATCCAGAACCCCAGATTTCACCAAGAATTATGAATGAAAGGGAGTGTTTTCCATAGCATCTGGGAGACAGAGATTTCACACACCCAAGATGAGTCACAACTGATTATTGAGGGATTTTCTGTGGCTAGGATATTTCAGTCAAGAGCTGAAGAATGCAGAAATCCCTCCTCTGTACAGGAGAGCCTATCTTATTATTTCCTTCTCTTTTGTTCCTAAGACATGGCTGTTTACTTTTTTTATTTTTGAGACATAGTTTCACTCTGTCACCCAGGCTGGAGTGCAGTGGCGTGATCTTGGCTCACTGCAATCTCCGCTTCCCGGGTTCAAGCCATTCTGCCATTCTCATGCCTCAGCCTCCTGAGTGGCTAGGATTACAGGCATGGGCCACCATGCCTGGCTAATTTTTGTATTTTTATTAGATACGGAGTTTCACTAATTTGGCCAGACTGGTCTTGAACTCCTGACCTCAAGTAATCTGCCTGCTTTGGCCTCCCAAAGTGCCAAAGCACTCAAGTGGGTAGAGTTCGGGGATGCTGCTAAACATGCTACAATACACAGGACAGCTTCACACAAGAGAAGTATTTGGCCCAAAATGTCAGCAGTTCTAAGATTGAGAAACATGGTTTGTAGGAAGGCACTTAGGTGACAGTTTTGTCTGTATGACCAGAATGCTAAATTCCTTAGGATCTGGATGGGTTAATTTGCAATTAAAAGCCTGATAAGGACTCTTCAGTGTATGTGGCATGGTATCTAGTTTCCTGGCTTAAATTCTTGGAATTCCTCGTGATATTTTGAATAGGATATTAAAATCCAGAAATTATTGCCCAGCTGTGTTTTTAGGTGTCCACACTTCCCTGTGAGACAATTCAACGGGATTCACATCACTCAGATCAAAAGGCATTTCTAAGGCTAGGTTGTTCTAGATCAAGGCTCTGTAAGATATGGTCCCGGCCAAGCTTGCCCATGAACAGAATGGCTTTCATATATTTCTTTAATTAGAAGAGAAACAATCAAAAGAAGGTCGGATGAGGTGGCTCACACCTGTAATCCCAGAACTTTGGGAGGTCAAGGCAGGCAGATCACCTGAGGTCAGGGGTTTGAGTGAGACCAGCCTGGCCAACATGGCGAAACCCCAACTCTACTAAAAGTACAAAAATTAGCCGGGCATGGGCCGGGTGCGGGTGGTGGCTCACGCCTGTAATCCCAGCACTTTGGGAGGCCGAGGTGGGTGGATCACCTGAGGTCAGGAGTTTGAGGCTAGCCTGGCCAACATGGTAAAACCCTGTCTCTACTAAAAATACAAAAATTAGCCAGGCATGATGGCGCAAGCCTGTAATCCCAGCTACTTGGGAAGCTGAGGCAGGAGAATCACTTGAACCTGGGAGGCAGAGGTTGCAGTGAGCCGAGATTGTGCCATTGTGCTCCAGCCTGGGCTACAAGAGCGAAACTCCGTCTCAAAAAAAAAAAAAAAAAAAAATTAGCCGGGCATAGTGGTGCACACTGTAGTCCCAACTACTCAGGAGACTGAGGCAGGAGAATTATTTGAACTTGAGAAGCGGAGGTTGCAGTGAGCTGAGACAGTGCCACTGCACTCCAGCCTTGGTGACAGAGCGAGACTGGGTCTCAGAAAAAAAAAAAGAAAAGAAAAAGAAAATAAAAAAATCAAAAGAAGAATATTTTATGACATGAAAATTATATAAAATTCAAATATCAGTGTCCACAAAGAAAACTTCTTTGGAACAGTCACCACCATAATTTATATAAAAGTATTGCCCAGGGCTGCTTTTGTGCTGTAACACAGAGTTGAGTGGTCTCACCACAGAAGCCATAGGGTCTGCAAAGCTGAAAATATTCACCACCTGCCCTTTTACAGAAAGACTTTGCTAATTCCTGCTCTAGATACTAAAGACCTCAGTGGATTTTTTCTTTCCTTCCCTCCCCCTACCCATTTGTTCTTTTATTTTCTTAAGATCAAAATTATCCTGATAATTTGCAGGTGTAGACACAGAGCAAATGACCAAATGGACATTCTTCGGGAAGCTGAGTGCAGAAGGGATTAGCTTCCATGCAGGGGCGTTCATGTGAAAGATTCCTCTTAGATGAATTTAGGGAACAAAGACCTCGTGGTCAATGATTTCTGTGGGTATGAAAGTAAAAGACTGGCTGAGTTCTTTTGTCAGTTTTGCAGCACAGATCATACAGTTACTGAATACTCCCCTCCACGGTAGTATTCTTTTAATGCTTCACTCCATGACCTCACAAAAATAATTGCTGGGAAGCAAATTTACTTCGCCCTCTGCCTTTATTTGCTGACCAAGGGGCTCAGCCGATAGCCTTATTGTTGATGGAAATGCAGAAGTGGGTGGAGGGAAGAAGAAAGAATACAATTTGGCTAGGGAAGATGGATATATTGAAAGGATTCAAGGATTTGTCTTTGCTTTATAATTGGAGTCAGGATTTTCCTTCAAGTTACCCTGCGCAGACTGGAAGGAAACTTCTCCAGTCTCCTCTGCCCCCACGGCCTGTCAAACTCTTTCTCAACAATTTGAAATCTGGCTTTTAAATCCTTGTCATTTTTATGATTATATGATTATAGCCAACATTACAACTTGTCCAGTGAATGGGCTTTTTTTTACAAAAAAAAATTTTTTTTGTAGTGAGCATCAGGCTATGTTGACCAGGCTGGTCTTGAACTCCTGGGCTCAAGCAATCCTCTTACCTTAGTCTCGTTTTTTCAAATTCTGAGACTGTCTTTATTCGGAAAGAAAGCAAAAACTGATTAAAAATGATTTGTATGCATTGGGAGCAGTCGGGATTTTTTTTTTTTCTCTAAGTCCACAGGAGTTTTCACCGATGGCTTTCAATTCACTTTGGAATTCTTGGAAACGGAAGCTCCCATCTTGGAAGCAAACCTACAAACAACCTTATATTGTCCCACACCCTCGTTTTAGAAAACAGACCACTCTTTGATTACTGTGGGGATTACCTGGAGTGATCTGGGATTCCCTTGGCAGGCAACAAAGTGGAGAGATTTTCCAGCCCTTTAATTTGTAAAACGAAAACCTGTGTTGGCTGCTACTGGTAGAAAAATAAAAAATTAATACACCCAAAGTAAAAGTTAGCAAGGATAACAGCCAGGCCAGACACAGTTTGTTGTAAGCCCCGCAATGTGCAATATTCAAAGTGGTTTCCTTCCCCCAATACTTAGGCGTCCAATCAGTCAAACCATCTGATAACTGCTTATCTCCTCTAATACGACTGAGATGTGTTTGATGACCCTTTGCATTTCAATCGTAAAGCTCACCTTAGGTAAGCACCTTGAGAAGAAAAAAGAAATTCACAAGTCTCAGCTTTTGCATTCATGGAATTTTCTTTTCACAATGGAAGGAGAGTTAAGTTGGTGCCCATTAGGGGGAGGGGTGCAGAGATGGTTGAAAATCTTTGAAAGGGAGGGGCGCAGTGTTCAGTTTATGTGTAGTGCACACACTCATACACAAAGGTAAAACACTTCATTTGGGTTAAATGGTTGAAAAGCAATTGAAAGAAGAATATTATATGATGCGTAAAAATGATATGAAATTCCCATTTCAGTATCCATTAAGAAAGCTTTATTGGAATGTAGCTTCTGGTCTCAGAAGCCAAAATAGTAAAGCAAAGCAAAGCAATCCTCAGAGAGGAGGAAGATGAAAGATGAACTGGCTACTCTATGCTTAATTTTTAGCTACCCGAGGACACAGGAAAAATAGAAAATGTGTATAAGGAAAGATTTCCATGATTTTCATAATCATAACTTGGAATGTCTGACTCCCTGCACCCACAGTGCTTTTGATAATCCTCTACCCAGCAATCTTCTGTGAAATGGGGAAGAAGCAGGATACCTCTCTCATAGGAGTAAAAGGTTGACAAATAGGCACACGTTTATTCTAGCCTGGCACACAGTACACGCTCAGGAAATCTTACCTGTTATTCTTATTGGGGTGGTTATTGTTAACAGCAGTTGCTCTTGTACTTTTTCATCTCCTGTTGTTGGAGAAGTATTAGATTGGTGCAAAAGTAATTGTAGTTTTTGCCTTACTTTAAAAAAAAATTTTTTTTTTTTTTTTTCAGATGGAGTCTTGCTGCGTCACCCAGGCTGGAGTGCAGTGGTGTGATCTCAGCTCACTGCAACCTCCGCCTCCTGGGTTCAAGAGATCCTCCTGCCTCAGCCTCCCCAGTAGCTGGGATTACAGGCACCCACTACCAAGCCTGGCTAATTTTTGTATTTTTAGTAGAGACAGGGTTTCACCATGTTAGCCAGGCTGGTCTTGAATGGCAAGTTATAGTTTGTTGGTGCAAAAGTAATTTCTGCAATTAGTTGGTATAACTTCAACTTGGTTATAACTTGGTATAACTTCATTTGGGAGCAGTTTGGCAGTATTTGCCAAACTTTAAACATATACTTTCACCCAGCAACTCAGTTTATAGGAATTTTTCCTGTGGATCAACTCCCTCTTCATATGCCAATCAGAATTCATATTTTTGTTTTGAATTCCAAACCACGCACACGTATTACTGTTTTAGTTCTGCGTTATCAGGATGTACATATTTAGGATTATATCACTTGGTGAATTGACTCCATTATAATTTTGAAATGTCCCATTTTATCCCTGGAAATATTTCTCAAATTGAAATCTATTTTGTCTGAAATGAGTGCAGCCATTCCACTTTATTAGGCTTTGTATTTGCATGGAGTATATTTTTCAATTCTTTTAATCTAGCTGGGTCTTTATATTTAAAGCGGGGTTTCAGGCTGGGAGCGATGGCTCATGCCTGTAATTCCACAACTTTGGGAGGCTGAGGCAGGCAGATAACCTGAGGTCAGGAGTTAGAGACCAGCCTGGCCAACATGGTGAAACCCCTTCTCTAGTAAAAATACAAAAATTAGCTGGGCGTGCTGGCGCGTGCCTGTAATCCCAGCTACTCGGGAGGCTGGGGCAGGAGAATCACTTGAACCTGGGAGGCAGAGGTTGCAGTGCACTGAGACTGTGCCACTGCACTCCAGCCTAAGCAACAGAGTGAGACTCCACTGCAACAAAATAATAAATAAGAAATAAAGTGGAGTTTCTTAGAGATAGCATATGGTTGGGTCTTGCTCTTTTACAAAACCAACAATCTCTGACTTGAATTGGAATATTTAGATCATTTAACCTTACAGGAATTTTTTATATGGTTGAACTCAAATTTACCATCTTGCTCTTTATTTTTTATTGTCCTATCTGTAGGTTATTCTTTTTCCTTCTTTTTGCCTGGCTCCCTTTGGATTGAGTTATTTTTTAGGATTCCCTTTTATTTCCATGACTGGTTTATTAGCTATATCTTTTTTTTTTGGTTGCCCTAGGGTTTGAAGTATGCATCTTCAGCTTACCACAATGTACCATCAAATAACACTTCATATAAAATATAAAAATCTTGTAGCAATATACTTCCATCCTCCCATGTCTTCTGCACTGCATTTGTCATATTACTACTTATGTTATAAACCCTGAAATATTTTTTTTTTTTTTTTTTTTTTTTTTTTTTTTGAGACGGAGTCTTGCTCTGTCGCTCGGGCTGGAGTGCAGTGGCCGGATCTCAGTTCACTGCAAGCTCCGCCTCCCGGGTTCACGCCATTCTCCTGCTTCAGCCTCCCAAGTAGCTGGGACTATAGGCGCCCGCCACCTCGCCCAGCTAGTTTTTTGTATTTTTTAGTAGAGACGGGGTTTCACCGTGTTAGCCAGGATGGTCTCGATCTCCTGACCTCGTGATCCGCCCGTCTCGGCCTCCCAAAGTGCTGGGATTACAGGCTTGAGCCACCGCGCCCGGCGAAATATATATATATATATTTTTTTGAGATGGAGTCTCGCTCTATCACCCAGGCTGGAGTGCAGTGGCATGATCTTGGCTCACTGCAACCTCAGCCTCCCGGTTCAAGTGATTCTTCTGTCTCAGCCTCCCGAGTAGCTGGGATTACAGGCGTGTGCCACCATGACCGGCTAATTTTTGTATTTTTAGTAGACACGGGGTTTCACCATGTTGGCCAGGCTGGTCTTGAACTCCTGACCTCGTGATCCACCCGCCTTGGCCTCCCAAAGTGCTGGGATTACAGCCATGCACCACCACACCCGACCAATTCTCTTCTTTATAAATAAAATTTTAATTTTAGAATAGTTTTAGGTTTACAGAAAAATTGAAAAGATTGTACTAAGAGTTACCATATACCCTACGCACAGTTTCCCCTGTTATTAAAATCTTACATTAGCATGGTACATTTGTTTTAATGACTTAAACTATTAGCCATACATTTTTATTTATTTATTTATTTATTTATTTATTTATTTATTTATTTATTTATTTTGAGACGGAGTCCTGCTCTGTCACCCAGGCTAGAATGCAGTGGTGCGATCTTGGCTCACTGCAACCTCCACCTCTGGGGTTCAATTGGTTCTCCTGCCTCAGCCTCCTCAGTAGCTGGGACTACAGGTGTCCACCATCACACCTGGCTAATTTTGTATATTTTTAGTACAGACAAGGTTTTACCATGTTGGCCGGGTTGGTCTCGAACTTCTGACCTCAAGTGATTCACCCACCTTGGCCTCACAAAGTGTGGTATTACAGGTGTGAGCCACTGCACCCGGCCAATTTTTGTATTTTTAGTAGAGATGGGGTTTTACCATGTTGGCCAGGCTGGTCTTGAACTACTGACCTCAAGTGATTCACCCAGCTTGGCCCTCCGAAGTGCTGGGATTACAGGCATGAGCCACCGCAGCTGGCCAATTTTTGTATTTTTAGTAGAGGTGGGGTTTTACCATGTTGGCCATGAGTCAGTCTCAAACTCCTGACTTCAGGTGATCCACCCACCTTGCCCTCCCAAAGTGCTGGGATTACATGTGTGAGCCACTGCGCCGGACCAGCCATACATTATTGTTAATTCAATTGCATACCATATTCAGGTTTCCTTGGTTTTCACCTAATGTCCTTTTACTGCGTTAGGATCCTATCTAAACCACCACATTACATTCAGTTCTAATGTCTCTTTAGGTTACACTCAGCCGTCATTGTTTCTTAGACTCCCCTTGTTTTGACAGCCTTGAGAGTTTTGAGGAGCACTGGGCAAATATGTTGTAGAATGTCCCTCAATTGAATCGCTGGAACCCGGGAAGCGGAGGTTGCATTGAGCTGAAATTGCGCCATTGCACTCCAGCCTGGGCGACACAGCGAGATTCTCAAAAAAAAAAAAAAAAAAAAAAAAAGAATATCCCTCAATTTCGATGTATTTGTTGTTAAATGTTTGTGGAAGGAAAACCACAGAGGTAAAGCCATTCCCATCACATCAGATCAAAGGTACATTCTATCAACACGACTTACCATTGTTGATGTTAACTTGGATCTCCTGGCTGAGCTAGTATTTGTTTACTGTAAAGAAAATCTTTAGCTATGTGTTTATGAGCTCATGTCTACTTTCAAAACCAAAATGGCAGAAATGGAGAAGTAGTTTGTCAAAATCCCCAAGAACCATATACTTTGGATAACGACAAAATTTAGAGTTATTCTGGTGCAGGCACCTCTCCAAGTCACCCTCAGTCTCCTCACCAGTTCCTTACTACCTTGCTCCTCCAGCCAACTTGGTCATCAGAAAGTACTTATTTATTTATTCATTCATTTGTTTAGGGCCTGTGACCTTGCAGTGACACATTCTCTTTCTGTGTCTCTGCATCAGGTTTCTCTTCAACTCCCTGAGCTTTGTATAGTTCCTCTTACCTCCTCTGTCCTTCCTGAGTGCTGGGATGATGGGCGTTGGAAAAAGACTTTGAAAGCCGTATATATAGTACTATACAAAGGTGAGTCATTGTTGCCGGGCGCCGTGGCTCACGCCTGTAATCCCAGCACTTTGGGAGGCCGAGGCGGGCAGATCATGAGGTCAGGAGATCGAGACCATCCTGGCTAACATGGTGAAACCCCGTCTCTACCAAAAATACACAAAAATTAGCCGGGCGTGGTGGCGGGCGCCTGTAGTCCCAGCTCCTCAGGAGGCTGAGGCAGGAGAATGGTGTGAACTCAGGAGGCGGAGCTTGCAGTGAGCCGAGATCGGCCACTGCACTCCAGCCTGGGCGACAGAGCCAGACTCGGTCTAAAAGGGAATCATTGTTATAAATGTAAGGTCTGCTGTCGCCTGCCATCTCTCTGTATCTCCTTTCCTCTCCCCTCCACACTCTAGCTAGAATGTAGAATATAGAGATCCAGCGTACCTTCCTCCCATTACGTGTCTTCAAACTCAGAGCTCTGGTCAGTGGGTCCCAACTTTTTTGGCACCAGGGACTGGTTTTGTGTAAGACAGTTTTTCCATGGATGGGGTGGGTTGGGGGAAATGGTTTTGTAATGAAACTGTTCCGCCTCAGATCATCAGGCATTAAATTCTCCTAAGAAGCGTGCAACCGAGATCCCTCCCATGCGCCATTCAGACTGGGGTTCCCGGTCCTATGAGAATCTAATGCCTAAAGAGATCTGACAGGAGGTGGAGCTCAGGCGGGAACGCTTGTCCCCCCACCACTCCCTTCCTGCCCCGTGGCCTGGTTCCTAACAGACCATAGCCCAGTACCTGTCCGCGGCCTGGGGGCTGGGGAGCCCTGCTCTAGTCCATAAGACTAAGCCCTTTGTATGGTCTAAATATTTCCTCCAAAATTCATGTGTTGAAACTTAATGGCCAGAACGACACTATTAAGAGGTGGAGCCTTTGGAGGTAATTAAGTCATGAGATTAGGGCCCTTGTGGAGGGGATTTGGCCCCTTATAAAAGGGTCTGCTGGGTGCAGTGGCTCACACCTATAATCCTAGCACTTTAGAAGGTTTAGGAGGGAGGATCACTTGAGCCTAGAAGTTTGAGACCAGACTAAGTTACACAGTGAGACTCTGTCTCTACTAAACACTTAAAAATTAGCTAGGTGTGGTGGTGCATTCCCACAGTCCCAGCTACTCAGGAGGCTGAGGTGAGAGGATTGCTTGAGCTCAGGAGGTAGAGGCTGCAGTGAGCTGCGATAGCACCACTGCCCTCCAGCCTGGGCAACAGAGTGAGACTCTGTCTCAAAAATAAATAAATAGCCCTCCCCCCCGACCAAAAATAAAAATAAAAAATAAAACAGCTTAAGGGGCTGGGTATGATTGCTCACTCCTGTAATTCCAACTCTTTGGGAGGCTGAGGTGGGAGGACCACTTGAGGCCAGGAGTTTAAGACTAGCCTGGGCAACACAGTGAGACCCTGTCTCTACAAAAAATCTGAAAAATAAATAAATTTTAAAAATAAATAAATACATTTAAAAAACCCCAAAAGTAAAAGGGTTTGAGAGAGTGGGTTTGCTGTCTTCTGCTTTTACCATGTGAGGACACCTAGATGGCACCAGACATGGAGTTTGTCTGTGCGTTGATCTTGGACTTGCAGCCCACAGAACGATAGGATGTAATTTTCTATTATTTATAAGTTGCCCCGTCTGTGGCATTTTGTTATAGCAGCAAAAATGGACTAAGACAGCCTTTAAGTACGATTCAGGGTAGTTAAAGTAAGATAATCCTTTCTCCCTCTGTGGCCCAGGCTGGAGTGCGGTGGTACAATCACAGCTCAATGCAGCCTCCAACTCCTAGGCTCAAGCAATTCTCCCACCTCAGTCTCTTGAGTAGCTAGGACTACAGGTATGTGCCGCCATGCCTGGTTAATTTTAAAATTTTTTTGTAGAAATGGGGTTCTTATTATATTGCCCAGGCTAGTCTCCAACTCCTGGGCTTTAGTTATCCTTCCACCTTGGCCTCCCAAAGTGCTGGGGTTACAGGTATGAGCCACTGTGCCTGGACCCAATATTTAACTTTTTTTTTTTTTTGAGATGGAGTCTCACTCTGTCATCCAGGCTGGGTGCGGTGGCACAATCTTGGCTCCCTGCAATCTCTGGCTCTGGGTTCAAGTGATTCTCCTGTCTCAGCCTGTTGAGTGGCTGGGATTACAGGCACCTGCCACCGTGTCCAGTTAATTTTTGTATTTTTAGTAGATATGGGGTTTCACCATCTTGGCCAGGCTGGTCTTGAACTCCTGACCTCACAATCCACCCGTCTCAGCCTCCCAAAGTGCTGGGATTACAGGCGTGACCCACCGTGCCTGGCAGCAACTTTTTTTTTTGTATTTCTTAATAGAGACAGGGTTTCACTATGTTAGCCAGGATGGTCTCGATCTCCTGACCTCGCAATCCACCCGTCTCAGCCTCCCAAAGTGCTGGGATTACAGGCGTGACCCACCGTGCCTGGCCCAGCAACATTTAATTTTTAAAAACGATTCATTTAGTATGAATTTCAGACTTAAGAAGAGCTGCAAAAATAGTACAAAGTCCCCTTGTATCCTCACCTTCTTTCTTCTATTGCTAACAGTCTGCATACTTGTAGAGTACAATGACCCAGAACAGAAAATGTAACACTGGTACATTATTGTCATTACTACTACTACTACTACAGACCTCATTTACATTTCATTGCTGCTCTCCCCAATGTCTCTTCTGTGTCCATGATCCCTCCCAGGGTCCCACATTGCATGTGATTGTTCTTTGTCTTTAGTCTCTTCCAGCCTGTGCCAGTTTTCTTTCCTTGTGTGTGTATGTGTGTGTGTGTATGTGTGTGTATATGTGTGTGTGTGTGTGTGTGTGTGTGTTTAAACAGAATCTTGCTCTGTCTCCCAGGCTGGAATGCAGTAGCACTATCTAAGCTCACTGCAACTTCCACCTCTAAGGTTCAAGCGACTCTTATGCCTCAGCCTCCTGAGTAGCTGGAATTATAGGCGCCCACCACCGCACCCAGCTAATTTTCGTATTTTTAGTAGAGATGGGGTTTCACTGTGTTGGCCAGGCTGGTCTTGAACACCTGACCTCAAGTGATCCACCCACCTTGGCTTCCCAAAGTGCTGGGATTACAGGTGACAGCCATCACACCCAGCCAAGAATTATTTTTCAAAACAACTTATTGATATATTTAGTACATGTAATCCTCCACTTTTTTTTTTTTGAGATGGGGTCCTGCCATGCTGCCCAGGCTGGAGTGCAATGGCTATTCACATAGTGCACTACGGCCTTAAACTTCTAGACTCAAGCAATCCTCTTCTCTCAGCCTCCTGACTAGCCGGGACTAGAGGAATGTGCTATCATGCCCAGCTGAGACTTCAATTTGAAGGCAATTTTTTTGATTATATGTAATTTTTTACTTTCTTTATATTTCATTTTTTATTTTTTAATTTTTATTTTATTTTTATTTTTATTTTTTATTTTTTGAGATGGAGTCTCGCTCTGTCGCCCAGGCTTTGCCTCAGCATCCCTAGTGACTGGGATTACAGGTGTGTGCCACCATGCCCAGCTCTAATTTTTTACTTTCTCCAGTGATTTCAAAACCAAACCTCCAGTTCAAATGCAACTTTAAAAATTATACTGCTATAATTTATGGATATTAAAATTACCCAAAGCCACAAACTATTTTCCTTTCTTTTACCCTATATTAACATATACTCAGACATATTGACCAATGAGAACATCTTCCTTCAGTCTCAGGTCCTGAAGAACAAAGGTTCTATTTTAACAACTGAAAATCTGAATCGAGTTTTGTAGCTTTTTTTTTTTTTTTTTTTGAGACAGAGTCTTGCTCTGTGGCCCAGGCTGGACTGCAGTGGCACGATCTCAGCTCACTGCAAGCTCCGTCTCCCGGGTTCACTCCATTTTCCTGCCTCAGCCTCCCAAGTAGCTGGGACTACAGGTGCCTGCCACCACGCCCAGCTAATTTTTTGTATTTTTAGTAGAGATGGGGTTTCACCGTGTTAGCCAGGATGGTCTCTATCTCCTGATCTCATGATCCGCCTGCCTTGGCCTCCCAAAGTGCTGGGATTGCAGGCGTGAACCACCACACCCAGCCGAGTTTTGTAGCTTTTTACTGAGTATTTTCATTTCTGGGACTTCATTCTGGAGAGTCATGTCATAAACAAGCCAAGTTTTTTGCATGAGGATGTGTTTTGCAGCTTTGTTTGCAACTGTGAAAATTGGAAATAAACTCAATGTCCGTCAGTAGGGAAGTGATTAATTATATTGTATATCCATATGGAAAAGTGAGGGATTGATTAAAAAAAAAAAAAAAAAAGAATGGCCAGGAGTGTTGGCTTACGCCTGTAATCCCAGCACTTTGGGAGGCCGAGGCAGGTGGATCACCTGAGGTCAGGAGTTCGAGGCTAGCCTGGCCAACATGGTGAAACCCCGTCTCTACTAAAAATATAAAAATTAGCCAGGTGGTGGTGCACACCTGTAATCCCAGCTACTTGGGAGGCTGAGGCAGGAGAATCACTTGAACCCAGGAGGCAAATGTTGCAGTGAGCTGAGACTGGGCCACTGCACTCCAGCCTGGGTGATGGAGTGAGACTCTGTCTCAAAAAAAAAAAAAAAAAAAAAAGAATGAGGCAGAAAGTTTATTTAACGACATAGAAAGTTGTGTAGATCAGTACTAGAAAGTGCTACCCAATAGAACTTTCTGCAATAATGGAATGTTCTGTGCTGTGCTGTCCAATACAGTAGCCACTAGCCACATGTAGTACTTGAAATGTGGCAAGTGCAATGGAGAAACTGAGTGTGTAGTTTAATTATTTATTTATTTTATGTTATTAATTAATTTATTTTTAGAGACACAGTCTTGCAATCTTGCCCAGGCTGACCTTGAACTTCTGGCCTCAAGCAATTCTCCTTCCTCAGCCTTCCAAGAAACTGGGATGTTAGGTGTGTGCTACTGCACCCCGTTATTTATTTGAATTTAAATTCCCACATGTGGCCCATGATATTGTACTGGACCTCACATATTTCAAATGTGTTTTGAGAACAGGCTAGTTGAAAAATGAAGAGTATGATTCCTCTAAAAGATAATAAATAATATATATTAATTTACAAAGTTTTTAAAGTCAGATGGAAAATACACTCAGTGGGTTTCCCTGAGACATGCTGAAGACTTTTTTTTTTTTTTTTTTTTTTTTGAGACGGAGCCTCGCTCTGTCACCCAGGCTGGAGTGCAGTGGCCGGATCTCAGCTCACTGCAAGCTCCGCCTCCCGGGTTTACGCCATTCTCCTGCCTCAGCCTCCCGAGTAGCTGGGACTACAGGCGCCTGCCACCTCGCCTGGCTAAGTTTTTGTATTTTTAATAGAGACGGGGTTTCACTGTGTTAGCCAGGATGGTCTCGATCTCCTGACCTCGTGATCCGCCCGTCTCGGCCTCCCAAAGTGCTCGTTTTTTTTGTTTTTTTTTTTTTTTTGAGACGGAGTCTCCCTTTATTGCCCAGGCTAGAGTGCAGTGGCAGGATCTTGGCTCCCTGCAACCTCTGCCTCCTGGGGTCAAGTGATTCTCCTGCCTCTACTTCCCAAGTAGCTGGGACTACAGGCGAGTGCTAACACACCCAGCCAATTTTTGTATTTTCAGTAGAGACAGGGTTTCACCATATTGGCCAGGCTGGTCTTGAACTCCTGACCTTGTGATCTACCCACCTCAGCTTCCCAAAGTGCTGGTATGAGCCACTGTGCCTGGCCATGTTGAAGATTTTTAATACCATATATTCACACAGTATTTGAATTTTTAAATAAGGAATACAATTTGTTTTGAAGTAAATAAACACTGCAAAATAAAGTCAAACTCTGAAATTCTAAATTACTTCTAGTTAAATGAACCGAGAGTGTGGTTGGAGGAAAAACCTGAGAGAATCTTCTGGAAGAATTACCAGAATTTCACGTACTCTGAGGAAGACGCTGGGGCTGACAGGTTTGAGCCACCAGCTGGGGTTAACAAGGTACCATGGGGGCTCTTAGGAGGTGGGTTTAGGAAACAATTTTCATAAAGACAAAGAAAGCTGAACTCTAATGCTCTGCTCCTCTGGTGGGTTGCAAATTCTAGAATAGTGTCTTCTTACTGTACCCCAGTGCTTAGCACAATGACTAGCACAGAATTGATGTGTAGACAGGAATGAAAGCCTGACAAGATGCTTCAAAGCTTTCATTACTGGGAATTCAGCATCCAAGTTTAAACATGGTCTGTGTTGGTACCAAAGTGCACACAGGTTTTAGGTATTTTAAAAGAGTGCCCAAAATATAATGGAAAGAGGCCAATACCTTCCTTTGCCAGGCCCTCCCTGCCAAGTCTAATAAACTGATAGATGGAAATTAGCATCGGGAGGATGGGCATTGTGGGGAAGGACAGAAATCTCTCTTTGCCTTCAGGAAGTTGCAATTAGGTAGATTGACTTTATGTGGGATAGAGGTGGGGTTGAGGATAACACCGGGTTTTTTTTTGTTTTTTTTTGTTCTTGAGATGGAGTCTTGTTCTGTCAGGCAGGCTGGAGTGCAGTGGCGTGATCTCGGCTCACTGCAGCCTACGCCTCCTGGGTTGGCCTCCTGGGTTCAAGCGATTCTCCTGCCTCAGCCTCCTGAGTAGCTGGGATTACAGGCAGTGCCACCATACCCAGTTAATTTTTGTTGTATTTTTAGTAGAGACAGGGTTTCCCCAGGCTGGTCTCGAACTCCTGACCTCAAGTGATCCACCTGCCTTGGCCTCCCAAGTGCTGGGATTACAGGCGTGAGCCACTGCACCCGGCCTGAGGATAACATAGATCTAAAGACCCTTGATATGGAGTTTTTCTTAAACTTTAAAGCTAACGGTATTCTCCACACTAGCAGGGGCAGAGGAATTTCACGGAGTGCTCTGATTAGTGTAGTGTGATTTCTTGTTCATCCCTGAACCACGAGGAAGGCAATGTTGATGGTAGGGGCGTGGGATACAGGTCTCTGATTGGCTGACTTGGGTGGGTAGATGGGGTGTGTGCAGTAAGGCAACATGATTGACAGCTTCCCCTGCCTCAGTGGAGTCAGGAAGGAGTTCCCTAAAGGTAGTGGGATGGCTGATGAGGAAAAATTTTGCTGGGAAGACGAGAGCAATGTGCCGCACAGCTCCACAGCCGCCATTCTCACAGAATCACACTGATATGTACATCCTTCTTCCTTGCTTAAAATTCCCGAACTGCTACCTCAGCTGCCCAGTATAAATACAGTAAAACAGACTTACCCACCCCTGTGGGAGGCACCTCAGCCTCAGAGGCACCCCTGTCTCCATCCCATTATCTCTGGATGACGTGACTTCTGCTGGTTTAGTCAGGATGTGACTTCTCAGGAGCTAGTAGCCTGTGGCCAAAGGATACATTTATTTACTCCTAAATTATACACTCCTATTATATCCACAATTATGTACTCCACACAGTATATGGCGGTCCAGTGTATAAACATGGAGGCATAACCAGATAACTGGAATCTAATCATTCTACAAATATTAACTAGGGCCCTCCCATGTGCTGGACCTTTGCTTTTATTTTCATCTCTCTAGGTCTCAGTTTTCTCATCTGTGAAATGAACATAATTCCGTTTGAGGATTCAGAGGCAGTACACATCAAATGTTTAACACAAGTACCTGGCACCCAGCACACACTCAATAAACAACAGTTGTGCTGGGCATGGTGGCCCACGCCTGTCATCCTATGGAAGGCCGAGGTGGGTGGATCACTTGAGCCCAGGGTCTCACTATGTTGTCCAGCCTAGGAGACTAGCCTAAGAGACTAGCCTGGGCAACATAGTGAGACCCTGTCTCTACAAAAAGTACAAAACATTTGCCAAGTATGGTGTCTGCCTATATCCCAGCTACTTGGGAGTCTGAGGTAGGACGATTGCTTAAGCCCAGGAGCTTGAGCCTGTGCAGTGAGCTATGATTGCACCACTGCACTACAGCCTGACCCACAGAGCAAGACTGTGTCTCAAAACAAGAACAAAAAACTAAAAAAAACAACCACAGCTGTTATTAGTGTTCTACCATGCCTAGTGACCCTCAATTATGTAGCCACTGAGTTTTTTGTTTTTATTTTTTTTTTGAGACAGAGTCTCGCTCTGTGATCCAGGCTGGAGTGCAGTGGCGCAATCTCGGCTCACTGCAACCTCCGCCTCCCAAATTCAAGCAATTCTCCTGTGTCAGCCTCCTGAGTAGCTGGGATTACAGACACACGCCACCACGCCCGGCTAATTTTTATATTTTTAATAGAGATGGGGTTTCACCATGTTGGTCAGGCTGGTCTCAAACTCCTGACCTCCACCTGCCTCGGCCTCCCAAAGTGCTGGGATTACAGGCGTGAGCCATCGCGTCCGGCCTGAGTTTTTAAGTATGTTGCATTATACGCAGGACAAGAAAGTAAGACATACTTCTTTCCCTTCCGGAACAAGCAGGCCATTTGGGAAGGCAAGTCTCTCACTTGTACAGATCAGAGATAATCCCACGAAGTGGGTGCCAAGGCACTCCTAGACAAGCTGCCCCTGCTCCTAGGTACCTGATAGGTTGCAGCGAAGGCCAGTTGGGAAAGCAACTCTATTGTATGCCCTCAGCTGTGGAGTCCTCATGGTCACGGTCACAGTCACATGGTATTGCTTCATTAAGCTTCTCCGCTCTTCTTCTCCATGAGTAGACTATCTTTCCCCATCAATCCAATTCTGTGTTTTCATGGTTTTTTTTGTTTGTTTGTTTGTTTTCGAAATGGAGTTTCCCTCTTGTTGCCCAGGCTGGAGTTCAGTGGCATGATCTCGGCTCACTGCAACCTCTGCCTCCCAGGTTCAAGTGATTCTCCTGCCTCTGCCTCCTGAGTAGCTGGAATTACAGGCGCCCGCCACTATGCCCAGCTAATTCTTTGTATTTTTATTTATTTATTTTGAGATCTAGTCTCTCTGTCACCCAGGCTGGAGTGTAGTGGCGTGATCTCGGCTCACTGCAACCTCCTCCTGCCGGGTTCAAGCAATTCTCCTGCCTCTGCCTCCTGAGTAGCTGGGATTACAGGCGCCCACCACCACGCCCAGCTAATTTTTGTATTTTTAGTAGAGACATGGTTTCACCATGTTGGCCAGGCTGGTCTCAAACTCCTGACCTTATGATCTGTAACCTTGGTCTTGTCCCAAAGTGCCGAGATTACAGGCATGAGCCATTGCACCCAGCCTAATTTTTCGTATTTTTAGTAGAGACAGGATTTCATCATGTTGGCCAGGCTGGTCTCAAATTCCTGACCTCAGGTGATCTGCCTGCCTCAGCCTCCCAAAGTGCTGGGATTACAGATGTGAGACACCGTGCCTGGCCTCTCAATCCAATTCTTTGGATTCTCAGCAAACAGTTTGATTGTTTTCAAAATCTATCAGAGATGAATACATGGTAATTGACTCATTCAAAAATATATATTGACTCTTGGCTTCAGTAGCACATATGCCAAAATTGGAATGATACAGAGATTAGCATGGCCCCTGAGCAAGGAAGACTGGGAAATTCACAAAGCGTTTCATATGTGTATATATATTGAGCACATACTATGCATTACACATGCCTATAAGCAAAACGGAGGCAGGAGCAAGCAAGGCAGATATTGACTTTTTTTTCAAGATAGAGTCTTGCTCTGTCACCCAAGCTGGAGTGCAGTGGTATGATCTGGGCTCACTGCAACCTCTGCCTCCCAAGTTCAAGTGATTCTTCTGTCTCAGCCTCCCAAGTAGCTGGGATTACAGGCATGCACCACCACACCCAGCTATTTCTTATATTCTTAGTAGAGACGGAGTTTCAGCATGTTGGCCTGGCTGGTCTTAAACTCTTGACCTTGTGGTCCACCTGCCTCGGCCTCCCAAAGTGCTGGGATTACAGGTGTGAGCCACCGCACCCGGCCCCAGATATTGACATTTTGATGGGAAAGAAGGACAGTAAACAGAAATAGATACATAATCTGTCAGGAAATGCTAGAGCTCCAAAGAAAAAGAAAGCAAGGTAAGGGGGAGCATAGGGACTTAAAAATATGTCTGCAAATTCCTTGACACTCCTCCCTGCAGAGGATGAGGCCTAGTTTCCTTCTCCTTGAGCATGGGCTGGTCTGCGTGCCCACAGCTAGTGAAGAGAATACAGCCGAGTGATGCGATGTTGCTTCTGAGGGTCCGTTTTTGCCCAGCTCTCTTTCTGTCTCTTGGGATGCTTGCCCTTGGAATCCAGCCACCATGTTGAGAGGAAGCCCAAGCCACAAGGAAGCCACATTAGAGGTTCTCAGTGACAGCCTCAGCTGCACTTGAGTGACAAAGAGCATGTGATCTGTCCTCAGCCTCTGACTTTTTTTTTTTTTTTTTTTTTTTTTGCCCAGACTGGAGTGCAGTGACATGATCTCAGTTCACTGCACCCTCCACCCCCCAGGCTCAAGCAATTCTCCTGCCTCAGTCTCCTGAGTAGCTGGGATTACAGGCGTGCACCATCATGCCCGGCTAATTTTTGTATTTTTAGTAGAGACAGGGGTTTTTCCATGTTGGCCAGGCTGGTCTCGAACTCGTAACCTCAGGTGATCCGCCTGCCCCGGCCTTCCAAGATAGTGGGATTATGGGCGTGAGCCACCGCGCCCGGCCTGGCCTCTGACTCTTAGCAGCTGCAGTCCCAATAATTGTGGACAGAGAAAGCTGTCTCCACTATGCCCTTTCTGAATTCCTGGCTCACAGAAGCCTGGTGAAATGATAAATCATGATTATTGTTTTAAGCCATTCATCTTGGGGATAATCTGTTACACAGTAACGAATAGTTAATAAAGGGGAGAGGGTGGGGCATGGTGACTCACGCCTGTAATCCCAGCACTTTGGGAGGCCAAGACAGGCGGATCTCTTGAAGTCAGGAGTTTGCGACCAGCCTGGCCAACATGGTGAAACCCCATCTCTACTAAAAATACAAAAATTAGCTGGGCATGGTGGCGGGTGCCTGTAGTCTCAGTTACTTGGGAGGCTGAGGCAGGAGGATCATTTGAGCCCGAGAGGCAGAGGCTGCGGTGAGCTGAGATGGCACCACTGTACTCCAGTGTGGGTGACAGAGTGAAACTCTGTCTCAAAATAAATAAATAAAAAATAAAGGGGAGGGAGAGTGAGGTGGAAGGTGATAGGAGAGTGAGTGCTAATTAAACAGGGTGGTCAGGGCAGACCTTTCTGATGAGGGGACGTCTGAGCAGAGACCTGGATCGAGTGGGGGAGCAAGTGAGGTGGATACAGGGGAGAAGCTTTCAAGCGGAGAGAAGGGCCAGGGTAAAGGCCCTGGTGGAGGAATGCGCTTGTGATTCAGTATGGGGGCTGGTATGGCTGGAGCAATACGGAGGAGAAATACAGTGGCAGGAAGTAAGATCAAAAGAAGGGGCGAGGAGAAATTGCAGGCCATGTAGACCTTTGCAGGGAATTGAGCAGAGAATGCTGCAATATGATCTCGGCTGAAGTTTAAGGCTACTTCGGCTGCTGTATGGAAAAACAGTGGTTAGTGAAAGCGTGGACGGAGGGAGAAGCCAACTGGGAGGCTACGATGGTTGTCCAGGTGAGACATGGACGGTGGCCAGCACTAGTGCGGAGGAAGAAGTGAGATGTGGTCAGAATGTGGATATATTCAAGGTAATGGTGACTCACTTTTTGATGGAAACAGGGTATCAGAGAAGCAGAGGCTGGCAGAGCAGATGAGCTCTAGGTGGGACTCAACGTGTGGACCATAGACCGGCAGCACCAGCAGCACCTGCGTCACGTGGGCGAAATGAGGACTCTCGGGCGCTGCCTCTACCTACTGAATTGTAGCAAGACTCCCAGGTGTTCCCCATGCACATCAAACTTTGAGAAATGTTATTCTAGGTTGCTGTCAAGTCTGGCTGCAGATTTGAAACACCTGGCAAGCTTTTACGACAGCTACCCATGCTAGGTCTGGAGGTGGAGGGGCTGTGTTTGTTGGTATTCACATTTTTTAGCTCCTCAGATGACCCTCATCTAATCCTTGGATCCCCATCCAGGCTTTCCACAAACTGTTGGTTCTGACATTAAAATACATCCCAGTGTCACAGCTCTTTCAGAATTTGTCTAGCAGGCTTTCCGGTTTTTGCCGGAAAGCCCCTCTCACGCTTAAAATAATAAAAATTAAAATAAAATATATCTTAAGTCTCATGCCTGCAATCCCAGCACTTTGGGAGGCTGAGGCGGGCGGATCACTTGAGGTCAGGAGTTTGAGACCATCCTGGCCAACGTGGTGAAACCCTGTCTCTACTAAAAATACAAAAATTAGCAGGGTGTGGTGACGGGCACCTATAGTCCCAGCTACTCAGGAGGCTGAGACAGGAGAATTGCTTGAACCTGGGAGGCAGAGGTTGCAATAAGCTGAGATCGCACCATTGCACTCCAGCCTGGGCAACAGGGTGAGACTCTGTCCCCAAAAAAAAAAAAAAAAAAAAAAAAGATGAAGTCTTGCTGTGTTGCCCAGGCTGGTCTCGAATTCCTAGCCTCAAGTGATTCTCCTGCCTCAGCCTCCTGAGTAGATGAGACTACAGTTGTGAGCCACAGAGCCTGGCTCCCATCCTAATTTATGTTATTTTTGGATTGAGTTTTCCTTTTGGTGTACAGTTTTTTGTTTTTTGGTTTTTTTGAGACAGGGTCTCTGTCACCCAGGCTGGAGTGCAATGGTGCCATCTCAGCTCATTGTAACCTCGGCTTACTGCAACCTTCACCTCCTGGGTTCAGGTGATTCTCCTGCCTCAGTCTCCTGAGTAGCTGGGATTACAGGTGCCCGCCACCATGCCCAGCTAATTTTGGTATTTTTTGGTAGAGACGGTTTCACCGTGTTGGCCAAGCTGGTCTCAAACTCCTGGCCTCAAGTGATCCGCCCACCTCAGCCTCCCAGAGTGCTGGGATTACAGGTATGAGCCACCACACCCAGCCGACATGTTTTAACTCATCTATCGATTTGTGTTACTATCAGGAGGCAGAACCAGTTCCAGCACTCTGAAGAGCTGCCGGGACACCCTTTTTATAACCACACCATCCTTCTATGCCTAAGTGAAGATCTGGTGCTGGGATTACAAGGGGAGGATGAGTGAAGTCAGGTGTGACGACTGAAGACTTGTGGGCAAAGAGACCCAGCAGGTCAAGATAGAGACTTTTTCCAACCTCAATCTAGGACTCAATGTGGAGAGCAAATACATTTTATCTGATGTGCCCACGCCACCCAACTGCCTGGCAGGCTGGGTTGTGAAGTCCTCTAAGGCATATCAGGGCTCAACTGAAGAGTACAATGGTTGATTAGTGATGCCTCTTGTGGACACAGGCCAATGAGAGGGGGTGCACGTGCTGGAGTGTGTTGTTAGTGTCAGGGCTGATTGTCTACGGAGAGGGCGGGGAATGCCCGAGGGGAATGGGAGAGAGAATATCCAAGCCGAAATCAGACACCCGTATATATTGTTTTTGTTTTGAGATGGAGTTTCACTCTTGTTGCTCAGGGTGGAGTGCAGTGGCACAATCTCAGGCTTACTGCAACCTCCGCCTCCTGGGTTCAAGTGATTCTCCTGCCTCAGCCTCCCGAGTAGCTGGGATTAACAGGCACCCGCCACCACTAATTTTTATATTTTTAGTAGAGACAGGGTTTCACCATGTTGGCCAGGCTGGTCTTCAACTCCTGACCTCAGGTGATCTGCCCATCTCAGCCTCCCAAAGTGCCGGAATTACAGGTGTGAGCCACCACCCCTGGCCCAATATGTATTGGATATTAGATCTGAGATACTCCATCTTTGAAATGTTTATACCATCTGTCTTTAGTTGTGCTCAGTAACAAGAATCATGACTTCCTAATAAATGCATAAAATCTCAGGGAGACAGAGAATTATGTCTGTGTGAGTATTTACAGTAGTGCTTAAAAATCCCGGATTGATTACAAGCTATCCCAGATGACTTCAAACACAACAATACTGGAAGGAAGCAAGTTTATCATCAAAGAGAAAACTAGGAAGCAACTGTGGGAAATCACAGTTTGTCCAGATAAGAGAAGTCTACAAAGAGGCAGCAGGAGGGATTTGAACTGTTTTGTATTCTTACTGTAGTGGTGGTTACACAACTCTCAAAGTATGTTACAATTCATAGAATGTACATGCATATATAAAGTCAATAATTTAAAAATCTAAAATCTATTTAGCTATGAAATTCGATGCTATAGAACTTGGTTTGCCGCTGGGCATGGTGGCTCATGCCTATAATCCCAGCACTTTGGGAGGCCGAGGTGGGTGGATCATGAGGTCGGGAGTTCAAGACCTGCCTGGCCAACATAGTGAAACCCCGTCTCTACTAAAACTACAAAAATTAGCCAGGTGTAGTGGCGCATGCCACCTACATTCCAGCTACTTGAGAAGCTGAGGCAGGAGAATCTCTTGAACCTGGGAGGCGGAGATTGTGGTGAGCCGAGATCGTGCCACTGCACTCCAGCCTGGGCAACAGAGCCAAAAAAAAAAGAAGTTAGTTTGCCAAAATGTGGCACACACAGAGCTGGTTGTACACAAGATGATATAAGATGAAACACAGATGAACATTTGAATTGTATAGTTATGTACTTGCACTAATTCATATTAGAAGAATATCTAGTTTATCAAGCCTATAATTTCAAAAAGACAATTATATAAGATTAGGCTAAGTAGAAATTTGAGTTGCTTTAAAGGAAAATATAAAGTAAATAATTGTACAGGTTTTATGCATATAGACAGGATTTTTGACTGGGGTATGGGAATAAAGTTATTTGTCTGAAAGCCCTACCTTGACTAGATGTGGTGGCTCATGCTTGTAATCCCAGAATTTGATGCGGGGGAGGGCCAAGATAGGAGGATTGCTTGACCCCAGGAATTTGAGGCCAGCCCTGGCAACACAGTGAGACCCTGTCTCTACAAAAAAAATAGAAAAATTAGCCAGGCATGGTGGTGCGTGCCTGTGGTCCCTGATACTCCAGAGGTTGTGGTAGGATGGCTTCAGCCCAGGAATTTGGGGCTGCAGTGAGCTATGACTGTGCTACTGCACTCCAGCTTGGGTGACAGAGTAAGACCAAAAAAAAAAAGTCCCACTGTTACAAACTCTATAAAAGCAAGTGCAGAAAAACAGGGATATTAAAAGATTATGTAATAATTTTAAAAACCAGTTACCAATGCATAACACTGTGAATGTATTTAATGCCACTAAACAGTACACTTTAAAATGGTTAAAGTACTAAAATTTATGTTTATTTATTTATTTATTTATTTTTGAGACGGAGTCTCGCTCTGTCACCCAGGCTGGAGTGCAGTGGCCGGATCTCAGCTCACTGCAAGCTCCGCCTCCCGGGTTCACGCCATTCTCCGGCCTCAGCCTCCCAAGTAGCTGGGACTACAGGCGCCCGCCACCTCGCCCAGCTAGTTTTTTGTATTTAATAGAGACGGGGGTTTCACCGTGTTTGCCAGGATGGTCTCGATCTCCTGACCTCGTGATCCGCCCGTCTCGGCCTCCCAAAGTGCTGGGATTACAGGCTTGAGCCACCGCGCCCGGCCTAAAATTTATGTTATACATATTTGAACACGATAAAAACCCAATTTCCAAACATATATTAAAAATAGGCCGGGCGCGGTGGCTCACGCCTGTAATCCCAGCACTTTGGGAGGCTGAGGCAGGCAGATCACGAGGTCAGGAAATCGAGACCATCCTGACTAACAAGCTGAAACCCCATGTTTACTAAAAATACAAAACAATTAGCCGGGCGTGGTGGCGGGCGCCTGTAGTCCCTGCTACTCAAGAGGCTGAGGCAGGAGAATGGCGTGAACCCGGGAGGCGGAGCTTGCAGTGAGCCGAGATCGCGCCACTGCACTCCAGCCTGGGAGACACGGAGAGACTCCGTCTCAAAAATAAATAAATAAATAAATAAAAATAAAAATAAAAATGATGCCATGCTGTGGTCGGGTGCAGTGGCTCACGCCTGACGCCTGTAATCCCAGCACTTTGGGAGGCCAAGGCAGGCGGATTGCCTGAGGTCAGGAGTTCGAGACCAGCCTGACCAACATGGAGAAATCTTGTCTCTACTAAAAATACAAAAATTAGCCGGGCGTGGTGGTGCATGCCTGTAATCCCAGCTACACAGGAGGCTGAGGCAGGAGAATTTCTTGAACCTGGGAGGCAGATGTTGCAGTTACTGCACTCCAGACTGGGCAACAAGAGTGAAACTCAGACGCAAAAAAAAAAAAAGCCATTTTTGTAAAAGACATGCACATGTCTTTCTTCTGCATAGGAAATTGGAAGGCTGGATAGCTACTTTTATACATAGAAAATTGGAAAGAAAGAATACTGGTGGCCGGGCGTGGTGACTCACACCTGTAATTTCAGCACTTTGGGAGGCTGAGGCGCACGTATCACGAGGTCAGGATATCCAGACCATCCTGGCTAACATGGTGAAACCCTGTCTCTACTAAAAAAATACAAACTAATTAGCTAGGCATGGTGGCAGGTGCCGGTAGTTCCAGCTACTCGGGAGGCTGAGGCAGTGGAATTCATGGACCCTGGAGGTGGAGCTTGTAGTGAGCTGAGATCGCACCACTGCACTCCAGCCTGGGCGACAGAGCAAGACTCCCTCTCAAAAAAGAAAGAAAGAAAGAAAGAAAGATAATACTGGTTATTTCTGGATGATAAGATTATGAGTGATTTTTTTTTTTTTTTTTTTAAGACAGAATTTCATTCTTGTTGCCCAGGCTCCAGTGCAACGGCATGATCTGGGCTCACTACAACCTCTGCCTCCTGGGTTCAAGCGATTCTCTTGCCTCAGTCTCCCTATTAGCTGGAATTACAGGCGCCTGCCACCACGCCCAGGTAATTTTTTGTATTTTTAGTAGTGATGGGGTTTCACTATGTTGGCCAGGCTGGTCTCAAACTCCTGACCTCAGGCCATCCACCTATCTCAGCCTCCCAAAGTGCTGGGATTACAGGCGTGAGCCATCACTGAGCGATTTTTATTGTTTATTTACATTGTCCAACATCTTCTAGAATACATACATATTAATTTACAATAAGGTTTTATTTAAGAGGCTTTTTTTAATTTTGGAGACAGTTTCACTCTGTTGCCCAGGTTGGAGTGCAGCAGTGCAATCTCGGATCACTGCAACCTCTGCCTCCCAGGTTCAAGTGATTCTTGTGCCTCAACCTCCCGAGTAGCTGGGATTACAGGCATGCACCACCACGCCCGGTTAATTTTTGTATTTTTAGTAGAGACAGGGTTTCACCATGTTGGCCAGGCTGGTCTTGAACCCCGGCTTCAAGCAAGCCGCCTGACTTGGCTTCCCAAAGTGCTGGAATTACAGGCATGAGCCACGGCGCCCAGCCAACGTTTCTGAGATTTTTTTATTGAATGGCCAAAAAAAGGAGGGAAGAAGGGAGGGGTATCCTGGGGAGGTCAACAGAAATAAAACCAAAATAAGATTTGAAAAAAGAAAACCACTAAAAATGCAATGTAGCATCTTAGCCTAGAACAGGAATAAGACATTAGTGGGAAAAATTAGTAAAATCCAAATAAAGTATAGAGGTCGTTAACGGTATTTTATTAGTGTTAATTTCTCAGTTACCATGGTATGTAAGATGTCAAAATCTGGGGAAATTGAGTAGAGAGTATGTGTGAACTCTTAATACAATGTCTTTGTAACTTTCTGGTAAAATTAAAATTACTCCAAAATAAGAAATTTATTTTAAAAATTTAAGTTTAGAGGTTGGAATCATCTCTTTGTTCTTCAGTTTTTATTACTGTCATTAACAATAGCCATTAATGACTAATGGCTAACTTTGGAATTTCCACAAATAGCAGGAGAAAACCATTTGGAGTAGGTAACTATGAAAACTTATGTTTAGATAGTCCCAAAACAAAAGAGAGACATTTGCAAATTCAGAGGTGATTTCTTTTTCTTTTTTTCTTGGCATTCTATAAAAGTTCAGTGACGACTTTAAGAAATTCTCCTTTGGATATCCTTAGCTTCCAGGGCTGGATCCAGCACCCTCTAGCCTTCTATGACTCAATCCATGCATACAGATTAGGGGCCAGATATTCTACTTGCATTTCCAGAAATATGAGGGGGGAGTACTTCCCAAGGAGAGGATGTAGTCTCTTTGAAATTTGACCCTTTAAAAGTTGGGCTGCTGGACATTAATAAGGAAGAATTGAAAGTGCAGATCAATAAGACTTGCTGAAAATAAAACACACATTAGCATAGAGTATTCTCCCTATAACCAAGATTAATGCCTTTTTAAACCAAACCAGAGCACAAAGGTATATCTTTGAGGCTAATTGCCACTAGCAGATTGCAGAGAGAAAGAAAGACAGGCTGGGGGGCAGGGGCTGGTGGACAAAACCCAATTGCAGAACTCCTGAGAGCAGGAGTGAAATGAAATAACCCCTTGAGTTATGCAGAGAATTTAACCAGCACTGGGCTCGGTTTTATTAGGCATGCATTTGAAATTTAAATACGTTCTGGGGACAATGGCTTTTTACAGCATAGCCAGGAGCTTGCCAAATAGGAGCAGAGCAAGTTTATTAACAAGAGGACATGATCAAACATAAAATAGCAGGCTAAGGACTCCTTTTCTTGTACAGCCACGTTGAAAAGACTTCTGTGGAATTCCAATCCTTCTATCGACACACCCCTTGTCTAGGACTGTATTTACTCAAACAGCCACCCTCATTTCCTTTTAAAATTTATTTGTCATTAGCCATTACTCACTGAAAAGCCACTTTTTGAGGCTTTAATATCCCTTTTAATAAGGCACTATTTTTTGAAAACTACCATACCAACATTTTTGTTAGTGCAATGTTTTTTGGTATTTGAAAAACTATGAAATCAGAAGAACTTGTGGCTTGAGATAGTCTCAGATGCATACATATCCTAAATCAAATGGGCACTTGTTTAGAATGCTTTCTAAGGATGTTCCTCACCCATCTAAAACCCTTCCGACATATCGCATCGTGGTTAAGCAGGTAGAATCTAGAACATGATTGGGTCTAAACCCAAGCCTCCCCCACCTTGGCCTTGGGCAAGTTCCTTAACCTTTCTGTACCTGATGTCCTCATTTCTAAAATGGGGCTAATAGTAGAACCCACCTCACAGGGTTGTTTTAAGGATATACATGTGTATATACATATTGCAAATGTATATATTGCACATGTAATTGTATATCTGTGTGTGTATTTATATATAGATATGTGTGTGTATTTATATATAGAGATGTGTGTGTGTGTGTGTGTGTATTGTACTTCCAGGAGAATTCTCAATAAATGGGAACTGTGGTTGTTTTAGCTTTTTATTGTATTATGGCTGTGAGGCAGAGCTTGTGTTCCTGTGTATTTTCCCCAGGGGTGGTTTGGCCATGGAAATGAACGGGGTGGCAGGTGATGCTGGGGAGACCAAGGAAAGCAGGAAGAGTGAGGTTGGGAGCAAGAGAAAAGAAGGACGGGAGATTCAGTCTCAGCTCCTTGCCCTTCTCCTGCCGTCTCACTAGCCTCTTACCCCAGGCTTAGTCTCTCAGCTCTTGCCTTTGTTTTCTCCTGAGTTGATCCATTTTCTTAAAGTCTGATTGTATCTCCTACCAATGTATTAGAAAACAAATCATAAGGCCGGGCGCGGTGGCTCACGCCTGTAATCCCAGCACTTTGGGAGGCTGAGGCGGGTGGACCACAAGGTCAGGAGACTGAGACCATCCTGGCCAACATGGCGAAACCCCGTCTCTACTAAAAATACAAAAACTAGCCGGGCGTGATGGCGGGCGCCTGTAGTCCCAGCTACTCAGGAGGCTGAGGCAGGAGAATGGCGTGAACCCAGGAGGCGGAGCCACTGTACTCCAGCCTGGGCGACAGAGCCAGACTCCATCTCAAAAAAAAAAAAAAGAAGAAGAAGAAGAAATAATAAGGCTGGGTGCGGTGGCTCACGCCTGTAATCCCAGCACTTTGGGAGGCCGAGGCGGGCGGATCACACGAGGTCAGGAGTTCAAGACCAGCCTGAGTAACATGGTGAAACTCTCTCTACTGAGAACACAAAAATTAGCCGGGTATACTGGCGGGCACCTGTAATCCCAGCTACTCGGGAGGCTGAGGCAGGAGAATCGCTTGAACCCCAGAGTCGGAGGTTGCAGTGAGCTGAGATCGTGCCATTGCACTCCCGCCTGGGCAATAGAGCAAGACTCCATCTAAATAAATAAATAAATAAGCCAGCCAGCTGTGGTGGCACGTGCCTGGAGTCCCAGCTACTCAGCAGCTGAGGCAGAAGAATTTCTTGGACCCAGGAGGTGGAGGTGGCAGTGAGCTGAGATTGCACCACTGCACTCCAGCATGGGTGACACAGGAGACTCCATTTCGAAACAAACAAACAAACAAAAAACCCCTACCAAACTCCTGGTCAACCTCAAATCTGCATTCCTACAAGATTCACCTGCTTGGCTCCTGACAACTCTATCCCACCACTGGCAAAACAATGGACAAACAAATAAACAAAAAACCAGGAGATTTCTTTGACTTTTCAATTTCTCTGCTTTCCCATCCAACCCAGCCATCCATCTTCACCTTTGAAACAGATTCGGAATCAGGACCCTTCTCTCCATCCCCACTGCTCCCATCCTGGTCCAAATCTGGACGTGATGCTAACTCCTCAGCTGCCTCCTGCCCCATGCCCTGTTCTCCACACAGCAGGCTGAGTGATGTCATGGAAGTGTAGGCTGGACAATGTAGCTCGCATGCACTCTCAGGTGACGCCTGAATCCCCATAATCTCTGCCTCCCTTGACTCCTGACCACAGCTCCACTACTTTCTCCCCCTGGCTGGCTCCTCCAGCCACACCAGCCTCCTCGCTGCTCCACGAGTCCCCCAGGAGGCTCTACCTTTGGACCTTGGCACTGGCTGTGCCCTTGGTCTGGGGCACTTCCCCCATATTCCATGCCCCCCCTCCTCCCTTGCTCTGTCCTTCCTTCAGATCACCTTCAGTGGGGCGTGGTGGCTCATGCCTGTGATCTCAGCACTTTGGGAGGCCAAGGTGGGCAGATCACTTGAGGTCAGGAGTTCAAGACTAGCCTGGTTAACATGGGGAAACCCTGTCTCTACTAACAGTACAACAATTAACTGGGCGTGGTGGCAAGCACCCGTAATCCCAGCTACTCGAGAGGCTGAGGCAGGAGAATTGCTTGAACACAGGAGGCAGAGGTTGCAGCGAGCTGAGATCATGCCACTACACTCCAGCCTGGGCAATAGAGTGAGACTCAAGTCTAAAAAACATAATAATAATAAAAAATAAAAATAAATAAAAATCACCTTCTCTGTGACCTTCACTGACCTCTGGATATAAAATGGCAATCCTTACCCATCAGCATTGGTTCCTCTCTCTACTTTTAAAAAAAAATCCATAGCATTTCCCAGTATCTAACACATTATACATTTTACTTAGATTATTTTGTTGATTATCTGTCTCCTTTCCCTTACCGCCCCCCGGCCCCCACCCCATGTGAGCACCATGAGATTAGGGGCTTTCTTCATTCATTGCTCTATCTCCTGTCTAGAATAGTATCTAGAATAGTATCTAGCACATGGCAGAGCTCGAGCATTATTTACTGAATGATTAATATCTGTCTACTTGACTACTACCATCTCCTCTATTCGAACACTCAAAGTCAGGGGCTGTATCTGTGCTTACTCCAATGGCTGGTGCATGGCAGTTGTCCAGTACATTTTGTTGGGTGACTATACATGGGCCTCGTAGAGCATCTGCTTCCTTCTCTGCAATAGGAGAAGTGGGGAGTGCTGATTAGAAAGCCTGCCAAGCGCGGTGGCTCACGCCTGTAACTTTGGGAGGCTGAGACGGGTGGATCACCTGAGGTCAGGAGTTCGAGACCAGCCTGACCAACATAGTGAAACCCTGTTCCAACTACGCGGGAGGCTGAGGCAGGATAATCACTTGAACCCAGGAGACAGAGGTTGTGGTGAGCCAAGATCATGCCATTGCACTCCAGCCTGGGTAATGAGAGCGAAACTCTGTCTCAAAAAATAAATAAATAAATAAATAAATAAATAAATAAATAAATAAATAAAATAAATTAAAAAAAAAAAGTAAGCCCAATCCTGCCTATAGGGGGAGCTTCCCCTTGGCCCCAGCATGGTGGCTTACGCCTGTAATCTTAGCACATTGGGAGGCTAAGGCAAGAGGACAGGTGAGGTCAGGAGTTTGAGACCAGTCTGAGTAACATAGTGAGACTCTGTCTCTGCAAAAAAATAAAAAAATAAAAATTAGCCAGGAATGGTGGTGTGCCCCTATAGTTCCAGCTACTTGGGAGGCTAAGGTGGGAGGATCGCTTGAGTCCAAGTGTTTGAGGCTGTTGTAAGCTGTGATGGCACCTTTGTACTCCACCCTGGGTGACAGAGTGTGACCCTGTCTCAAAAAAAAAAAAAAAAAGAAGAGAGAGAGAGAAAGAGCTTTGTTTCCTGTATAACAAACCACCTTAACACTTAATGGCTTCATACAACCACCTATATATCTCATAATTGTGCAGGCTGGTCAGGCAGGTCTTCCAGTGTGGGGCAGCTCAGCTGATCTCTTCAAATCAAATAATCCTCCCAGTCAACACAGATTAAAATCGAAACCCCTGGCAAGCAGAGGGCTTTTGTATTGAAGGAGGAAAACTCACCATCCCACAAAAGGTTGGCATGAAATTAAGGTGACAAGGGAAAAAAGAGCCATGAGCTACTGGCCAAATAATTCAGCTTAATCTCCAGGAAATGATTGTCATAGCCTTAGGAAGGTACATGTGCAGATTTGGAGAACCCTGGCTGAAACAGCTAGGCGGCCTTGGAAACAAATTCATATTGCATGCAACATGCCCGAGGGCAGCGGGCTCTGGCTGCAATAATGACTATATTACAGGAATGGAAATGAAGAATGGATTTGGGAGTGGCAGACATCTAATGATGATTACAGAGAACATGAACCGCAAGATACTTTTTTTTTTTCAGAGACGGGATCTTGTTCTGTTGCCCAGGCTGAAGTAGCATAATCATAGCTCACTGTAGCCTTCAACTCCTATGCTTAAGTGATCCTCCTGCCTCAGCATCCCAAATGCTGGGATTACAAGCGTGCACCACCATGCCTGGCTAATTTATTTTATTTCATTTTTTGTAGAGATTGAGTCTTGCTTTATTGCCCAGGCTGATCACGGTTACTTTTGAGTATATATAATCAGTGGCTATCGGGAACACAGGAGGCCCAGTTACTTCCATTTCTTGAGTATTAAAAAATTTTAAAGGGGATATTCTGTGTGATATATTATCAAAACTGTGTGATATGCTAAATGTGTACAGTTTTCAATCATAACTTTTAACAAACCCCCAAAAAAGGCAAAAAAAGAAAACCAAAAAAACTCTAAAAAAAAAGTAACGTAATTGTGCTAGTCAAAGATAGTTTTGTTTGTTTGTTTGTTTTGAATGGAGTCTTAGTCTGTTGACCAGGCTGGAGTGCAGTGGCACAACCTTGGGTCACTGCAACCTCCACCTCCCGGGTTCAAATGATTCTCGTGCCACAGCCTCCCGAGGAGTAGCTGGGATTACAGCAGGAACCACCACGCTCAGCTAAGTTTTGGATTTTTAGTAGAGACAGGATTTCACCATGTTGGCCAGACTGGTCTCGAACTCCTGACCTCAAGTGATCTGCCTGCCTTAGCCTCCCAAAGTGCTAGGATTGCAAGCCTGAGCCACCATGCCTGGCCAGCCAAAGATAGTTTTAAGAAACATTAATTCAGGCCGGGCGCGGTGGCTCAAACCTGTAATCCCAGCACTTTGGGAGGCCGAGGCGGGTGGATCACGAGGTCAGGAGATCGAGACTATCCTGGCTAACATGGTGAAACCCCGTCTCTACTAAAAATACAAAAAAAAAAAACTAGCCGGGCGTGGTGGCGGGCGCCTGTAGTCTCAGCTACTTGGGAGGCTGAGGCGGGAGAATGGCGTGAACCCGGGAGGCGGAGCTTGCAGTGAGCCGAGATCACGCCACTGCACTCCAGCCTGGGAGACACAGCGAGACTCCGTCTCAAAAAAAAAAAAAAAAAAAAAGAAACATTAATTCATTTGTGCTGTACACTGTGGTCCAGTGATGAGACCCACTTTTAAAATTGTACAAAATCTTCCTGATGATGAAATATTGTACAGAGCAACTGGTCTAAGCTCTTCAAAAAGTTAACGTCAGGCCAAGCACTGTGGCTTATGCCTAAAATCCCAGCACTGTGGGAGACCAAAGCAGGAGGATTGCTTGGGTCCAGGAGTTCAAGACAAGCCTGGGCAATATAGTGAGACCCCTGTCTGGCTTCCTTAATTTAGTATAATGTTTTTGAAGTTTTTCCTTATTGTGTCACAGAATTCCAGCCAGGCAAGGTAGTTTATACTTGTAATCCCAGTGCTTTGCAAGGCTGAGGCAGGAGAATCGCTTAAGCCCAGAAGTTCAAGATCAGCCTGGACAACATGGCAAAACCCCATCTCTATTAATTAAAATTAATTAAAAATTATAAAAAACATAATTTTTGATAATATATACTATATATTATATATAATATATAATACTATATAGTATATACTACATAATATATACTATATATTATATATACTATATAATACTATATAGTATATACTACATAATATATACTATATATTATATATAATATATAATACTATATAGTATATACTACATAATATATACTATATATTATATATAATATATAATACTATATAGTATATACTACATAATATATACTATATATTATATATAATATATAATACTATATAGTATATACTACATAATATATAATATTAAGAATTATAAATAAATAAAAAATTAATAATATAAAAAAAGCCAGGCATGGTGGCACACGCCTGTGGTCCCAGCTACTTGGGAGTCTGAGGTGGGAGGATTGCTTGAGCCCAGGAGGTAGAGGCTGCAGTGGGCTGTGATCACACTGCTGCACTCCAGTCTGGACACAGAGAGAGACCCTGTCTCAAAAAAAAAAGTTAATGTCATATTAAAAAAAGCAGGGTGGCAGGGAGAGCTGGTCTAGATTTTATTTTTATTTATTATTATCTTTTGAGACAGAGTCTCGCTCTGTCACCCAGGCTGGAGTGTGGTGGCGTGGCCTTGGCTCATTGCAACCTCTGCCTTCCAAGTTCAAGAAATTCTCCTGCCTCAGCCTACTGTGTAGCTGGGACTACAGGTGTGCTCACCATGCCCGGCTAATTTTTGTATTTTTAGTAGAGACGGGGTTTCACTATGTTGGCCAGGCTGATCTCAAACTCCTGACCTCAGGTGATCCTCTTGTCTTGGCCTCCCAAAGTACTGGGATTACGGGCATGAGCCACTACACCCTGCCTGGTCTAGATTTTAAAAGAGACACAGGAGAGCCAGGTGCAGTGGCTCATGCCTGTAATCCCAGCACTTTGAGAGGCCAAGCCAGGTGGATCACCTGAGGTTCGGAGTTCGAGACCAGCCTGACCAACATGGAGAAACCCTATCTCTATTAAATATACAAAAATTAGCCAGATGTGGTGGCACATGCCTGTAATCCCAGCTACTCAGGAGGCTGAGGCAGGAGAATCGCTTGAACCTGGGAGGCGGAGGTTGTGGTGAGCTGAGATCACGCCATTGCACTCCAGGCTGGGCAACAAGAGCAAAACTCCATCTCAAAAAAAAAAAAAAAAAAAAAAAAAGAAAGGAGAGAGACACATAGGACATATAACAACCACAAACAACCACATGTAACGTATGGGCCTTGATTAGATCCTGCTTTGAATAAACCAGCTGTAAAAGATATTTCTGGGAAAAATGTGGTTGTTTAAAAAAGTCCTCCCTATTGTTTTGGAGATGCAGCCTGAGAGATCTAGTGACAAACATTCCCAAAGTCTGTAATGTGAAATCTTCAAGGGAAAAATCAATGATGGATGAAGCAAATACGGCAGCATGTGAACCATGATCCTATCCAGGCAATGGGTGCACGCATAGAGATAGAAACTGCTGTCTGTGCTTTTCTACAGGCTTGAGAATTTTCATCATAAAAAGTGAAAATAGAACACAGAACACTCAGGAGCTAAGAATAAGCATGAAGTTCTGTTTGTACTTAATATAGTCATCTGTATTATAAATGAGGGTAAATAGAAGATAACAGGAATATTTTGAGGAGAAAAAAAAAGGGCATGAGGAATGTCATCTTCCCATCTTCTTACCAGTGTTTTTTCTGTGACTCTGAGGATGACCTCATGTAGAGAGAATGTCAAAAGTCCACGTTTTAGACCCTGCATCTGAAGACAGGGTCAAATGGCTTCCTTGATCTCCCTGTGATAGGATGAGGTGGCTATTGTCTTCTTCTTCCTTCATTTTGCCCTCCCGGTGATTCTATCAAAACAGAGATATTAGAATGACCCGACGGGCCCGCCCAACTTCTTATAAGTACTCTGTTTACTTTCCAAAATGGAAGAGAGAAGGTGACTTTGAAGATAAGGAAAGAAGCTGATTAACCAGTTAAACCATTTCTGTTAGTTCAGTGATCAAATTTCACTGTATTATTTCCAATGTGAATAGTTAACTTCCTGGTGCAGTCATATATAAAGAAGATGAGTTCAGATAGTAAATGACCATAGTTATATTCCCCTAGCCAGCTCCTCACCCCTCTCTGATCAGAAATCAGCTTCCTGATTGCCCTCTGAAACTTAGTACTGGAATCTAGAAGACACTGTTGGCCACAAACGCATGTCACAGTAGCAGACGCTGGATTAGTTTTATTTTTGATGAAGGAATTCCTGAAGAACCAAAGTGCATGGATGCAACGTTTTGCAGCCTTCTACACAGTGAAATACCTTAGCATAGAATCAAACCACGGCAGCTTGTCACTCAGATCTGGGATTCACGGTTATCTGGAACTGACTCAAATTCCAAAATTCAAACAGTATTTTGAAACAACAAAAAATTCCAAAAAGCTTTTAAGATAGATCCCATTCTGATACTCACCCAAACTCACCCATGGAGAAAAGAATTCATGGCTACGGGAGCTGACAACGAAATTAATCACTTTCAATTTTTAAAAATTGAAAGCTGGAATCAAGTGCTGATGCAGGTGGGTGGAATTAAACATTAGCAAGAAGACCTATATTAATTAAAAATCTAAATGTGTGACCTATCTCCTTATCTGGTTTCAGTGGGCTGGCGGGGCGGTTCTGTCAATCAAGATAGCATGACATAATGTAACAATACCATTTCTAAACACGTGTTCACAGAATGCACGCCACACTTTTCTCTGTAGACTAAAAAAATTAATGATATTGGCGTGGTGGGGTTGTAATCCCAGCATTAGGAGACCGGAGGCAAGAGAATTGCTTGAACTAGAGGCAGAGGTTGCGTGAGCTGAGATGGCACCACTGCACACCCAGCTCTGGGTGACAGAGCGAGACTTGTCTTTCTTTTTGGGGTGGGATGGAGGCTCACCCTGTCTCAGGCTGGAGTGCAATGGTGTGGTCTCAGGTTTCTGTGCAGCCTCCGCCTGGATTCAAGCAATTCTCCCCTGCCTCAGCCTCCCAAGTAGCTGGGACTATAGGTGCATGCCACCACACCTGGGCTAATTTTTTGTATTTTTTTAGAGACGGGGTTTCACTATGTTGACTCAGGCTGATCTCGGCCTCGACCTTGTGATCCTCCTGCCCAGCCTCCCGTGGCTGCCACTACCAGCTTGTGACCGCCTTTAAAAAAAAAAAAAGATAATACTATGCTTGTCCCCATTTTAAAGGTGAGGAGACAGGCTCAGAGAGCTGAAGTAACTTATCTAAAGTCCCACACAGGAAGTGGGCGGAGCTGCCAACCTCATCTCATAATTAAGGAGTGTAAAGTGAGATTGGGCCTGCAGTGGAAACCTGCTTTAACAGGTGCCTGTAATAGAGCAAGCTTCAAAAAATTAGATCTGCCTGGCACGGGTGCATGCCTGCAGTCTCAGCTTACATCTGAGGATTGTTGCAGCCCGAGAGGCTGTACGTGCCATGATCACATCTGGGTAACATATAAGACTCTATCTCTTTAAAAATGAAAGAAATAAAATAGATTATATCTGTTGCTATTATTAATTTGAACATAAGCCATCAGAAATTAACAAATGAGTGGAAACCTGAGCTAACCCTTCAAATCTTTTTTTTTTTTTTGAGGCGAGTCTTGCTCTTTCGCCCAGGCTGGAGGCAGTGGCTCGATCTGCTTCACTGCAAGCTCCGGCCTCCCGGGTTTACGCCATTCTCCTGCTCAGTTCTTCTCGAGTAGCTGGGACTACAGGCTCGCCTACCACGCAGCTAATTTTTGTATTTTTAGTAGAGACGTGGGTTTCACCGTTAGCCAGGATGGTCTCGATCTCCTGACCGATCCACCCGCCTCGCCTCCCAAAGTGCTGGGATTACACCACTGCCATCTTTCAAATCTTGCCTTCTATAGCATGTTTATTGAAACTGACATCTGGGGCAGTCACTATGTCAAAATGGTGTTTGTTGTTCTGGGGAAGGTGATAGATTACACAGAGTTTGCTTTCCTTGGTCTCTGGATTAATTGTCGCTTTTAAACAGGATTTTGACACTTAAGATCTCCCAGAAAGTATGCCATTAAAACAAAGAAGAAGAAGAAAAACAAGAAAACCCTATGAGGTGAGACTCAGGAGCTGAGTGTGTGCATTTTACCACTGCAGTTTGCTGGCCACTTATGGTCAGTTGGTTCACATACAAACCACAACAAATACATGCATATAATGAAATAAATTGGCTACTTGAACTGCTTTACTTTCTTTTTTTTTTTGAGACAGAGTCTCGCCTGTTGCCCAGGCTGGAGTGCAGTGGCCGGATCTCAGCTCACTGCAAAGCTCCTCGGGCCTCCGGTTCAATTTTATTCTCTGCCTCAGCCTCCCAAGTGGGGACTATGGCTCAGCCACCTAGCCCGCTAGTTTTGTATTTTTTAGAGACGGGGTTTCACCACGTTAGCCAGGATGGCCTCACTTCCTGACCTCGCGGACTACTGCCTCTCGCCTTCCAGTGCTGGGATTAAGGCTTGAGCCATCAAGCACCAGCTTGCTTTATTTCTTTTTATAACTTAAAAATACATAAGTCACATGTTGTTAGAGAAAGTGCAGATATAAACAACAGGAAATAGAAAAATAATCACCCATAATCCCACCTTGAAATAACCATCTTTTGAGACGGAGTTTGGCTCTTGTTGCCCAGGCTGGAGTGCAGTGGCGTGATCTTGGCTCACTGCAACCTAGCCTTCCAGTTGCAAACGATTCTCCTGCCTCAGCCTCCTGAGTAGCTGGGACTACAGGCACGTGCCACCACACCCAGCTAATTTTTTGTATTTTTTAGTACAGACAGGTTTTCACTATGTTGGCCAGGATGGTCTCAATCTCTTGACCTCCTGATGCGCCCGCCTCAGCCTCCTAAAGTGCTGGGATTACAAGCGTGAGCCACTGTGCCTGGCTGAAATAACCATCTTTAACACATACTAGGGATCTAGTTTTGTTTAAATAAGGGTTTTGTTTTGTTTGTTTTTTTCCTCCGCTGCAGGAATGGTTTCAATGGATCACAGTGTAAAGCATTTAAATAAACGATGGTAACTCACTGGAAACAGTGATGATCCGAGAGGCAGACTGAGAGATCTCCAGTCTCTGTGTTGTGTATGTCTGGACTCTTTCACCAAAAGTACTTTTTTTCACCAAGCCTGACTCTGTTTAAGATGAGAAAAAAACCTAATAAGGATCCATTTTTAAGTTAAAAATGTAATGATTAGAATGAATTTAGAGCATATATTTAAAATGCCAATATCAGTTCCAAACGTCTCTCTTTAGATGGCAGAGCAGTCCGCATACACGTTCGAGCACGTATTTTCACAGACATCTGGAAAGACCTGGCATTAGCTAAATATCCCCCCATGAGATGGAGCGGTCAGATGGTGTCCACATGCCTCCAAAACAACTTGTCAATTCAATAAGAAAAAAAAAAAATCCCAATCCAACCATCTAGTCAATTTAGGGCCAAATTATCAGTCAACCATTTGTCATGTAATCCAAACAAACGGTCGCCTAAGTAAATCTACCTTTTAATTAGTTATGCTTATATCACATAGACACCGTCAGGCAAGACTTTTGGTAGCAAAACAAAAGACCATGAAATTTGTAAGGAGGTATTTCCAATCGATCCTCCATAAGACCCACCCAGGGGTGAAAACACAGGTTTGTATTCATCTTAGTCCATGATTATTGGAAGAAAGAAGAAATTAAATGTCTATAGGTTGGCCAGACAAGGTGGCTCATACTTGTAATCCCAGCACTTTGGGAGGCCAAGGTGGGTGGATCACCTGAGGTCAGGAGTTCGAGACCAGCTTGGCCAACGTGGTGAAACCCTATCTCTACTAAAAATATAAAAATTAGCCAGGCGTGGTGGTGCATTCCTGTAATCCCAGCTGCTCAGGAGGCTGAGGCAGGAGAATCACTTGAAACCGGTAAGCGGAAGATGCAGTGAGCAGAGATCGCACTACTGCACTCCAGCCTCAGCGACAAGAGTGAAACTCTGTCTCAAAAAAAAAAAAAAAACACAAAACCAAAAACAACAAACAGAATTAGCTGGGCGTGGTGGCTCATGCCTGTAATCCCAGCTACTTGGGAGGCTGAGGCAAGGAGAATCTCTTGAACTCAGGAGGCAGAGGTTGAAGTGAGCCCAGATTGTGCCACTGCACTCCAGCCTGGGCAACAGAGTGAGACTCTGTCTCAAAGAAAAAAAATTAAAAAGTTCTTTAAACCCTCAAACTTTTATAGGGAGGAAGCAGCTTGCAAACTACTTCAGCTGCAAACATGAGCTGCCTTTCATGAGAGAAGAAGGATGACTCAGAAAACAGATACAAGAATCCAGAGGGTAGATCCAAGAGTCACGGAGGACAGTAAAAGAGCACCCCAAGGTCCATCTTCATACACCAATTTGCTGTGTGACTTGAGAAAGCTGGAGACTTTTTTGGGCCCCACTGATCGCCACAATATATAGCATTGGTATTTTTAAAACTTAGACAGTTAGGATGAGTCAACCCGCTCATTTTATGAAAGACATTGTCCTTTCTTAGTATTTATATTAAGTAAAAGGACAGAACTTTTATGTTCCAGCACAGACATTGACACACTAGCTGACTTCAGATAAGCAACCTATGCGTCCATGCTGAGCCTCAGTTTTCTCATCTCTAAAATGGGGGCAAGTGAATTGCAAGGAATGTGGTGTGTAGAAAGTAGAATGAACCAGGATAAAGGTTTGGCATGTTTTATTATTTATCTGTCCATCATTTTTGTATATGCCTCGTATTCTTTCCTTCCTTTCCTTTTCCTTCCCTCCCTCCCTCCCTCCTTCCCTCCTTCCCTCCTTCCCTCCTTCCCTCCTTCCTCTTCCCTCCTTCCCTCCCTTCCCTCCTTCCCTCCCTTCCTCCCTTCCCTCCTTCCTTCCTTCCTTCCTTCCTTCCTTCCTTCCTTCCTTCCTTCCTTCCCTTCCTTCCTTCCTTCCTTCCTTCCTTCCTTCCTTCCGAGACAGGAACTCACTCTGTCACCCAGGCTGGAGTGCAGTGGCATGGTCTTGGTTCACTGCAACCTCTGCCTCCCAAGCTCAAGCAATCCTCCCACCTCAGCCTCCCACGCAAGCTGAGACTGGTGACATGCCAGCATGCCTAGCCTTCTTTTGTATTCCTGGTAGAGGCGGTTTAAGCCATGTTGTCCAGGTTGGTCTTGAACTCCTGAACTCAAACAATTCACCCACCTTGCCTTCCCCAGCGTGCTGGGATTACAGGCATGAGCCACTGTGCCTGGCCAATGCCTCCTTCAAAAAAAATTGAACAGTTTACAGAGAGATTAAAAAGAGAGGCCGAGACGGTGGCTCAAGCCTGTAATCCCAGCACTTTGGGAGGCCAACAAGAGGCGGATCCGCGAGGTCAGGAATCGAGACCATCCTGGCTAGCTGCAGTGGAAACCCCATCTCTACTAAAATACAAAAAAAATTAGCGGGCAGAGGTGGTGAGCCCAGCCTGTACTGTAGCTACTTGGGAGGCTGAGGCAGAAGAATGGTGTGAACCCAGGAGGCCCGAGGGCTTGCAGTGAGCTGAGATCCAGCCACTGCACTCCAGCCTGGGCAACAGAGCCAGATGCCGTCTCAAAAAAAAAAAAAAAGAATAGCCAGGTCAGGCATAGTGGTGCATGCCTGTAGTTCCAGCTACTTGAGAGTCTGAGGCAGGAAGATTACTTGAGCCCAGGAGATCAAGACTAACCTGGGCAACATAGTTGCCCATCTCTAAAAAAAATAAAGAACATGGTGCATTTGCTCATACCTGTAATCCCAGCACTTTGAGAGGCCAAGGCAGGAGGATTACTTGAGCTAAGGAGTTTGAGATCAGGCTAGGCAACATAGTGAGACCCCCATCTCTACAAAACAAAAAATTTTTTTAATTAGCCAGGCACGGTGGTGCATGCCTGTAGTCCCAGCTCCTCAGGAGACTGAGATGGAAGATGGCTTGAGCCTGGGAGGTTGAGGCTGCAAGTGAGCTATGATCGTGCCACTGCATTCCAGCCTGTGTGACAGAGACACTGTCTGAAAAATAAAGAAGGATATAAGATAACAACACAAATTATACATTGGTGATAATTGCTTGATTATCTCCATAACAATTCACTCAGCCACCTGTGTAGCCTCTTGATTTTGAGCCTTTAAAACCTTTTGTTTTTGGCCGGGCGCGGTGGCTCACGCTTGTAATCCCACCACTTTGGGAGGCCAAGGTAGATGGATCACAATGTCAGGAATTCGAGACCAGCCTGGCCAACACAGTGTAAACCCTGTCTCTACTAAAAATACAAAAGTTAGCTGCACGTGGTGGCGGGCGCCTGTAATCCCAGCTACTCAGGAGGCTGAGGCAGGAGAATTGCTTGAACTGGGAGGTGGAGGTTGTGGTGAGCCAAGATCACACCACTGTACTCCAGCCTGGGTGACAGAGCTAGACTCCATCTCAAAATAAAAATAAAAATAAAAATAAAATAATAATGATAATAATAAAACCCAAACAACTTTATTTTATTTTATTTTTTTGGCCAGGCACGGTGGCTCACACCTGTAATCCCAGCACTTTGGTAGGCTGAGGCGGGCGGATCACCTGAGGTCAGGAGTTCGAGACCAGCCTGGCCAACATGGTGAAACCCCATCTCTACTAAAAACACAAAAATTAACCAGGCCTGACAGCAGGCACCTGTAGTCTCAGCTACTCAGGAGGCTGAGGCAAGAGAAGCGCTTGGATCCAGGAGGCAGAGGCCGCAGTGAGCTGAGATCTCTCCAGCCTGGGTGATAGAGTGAGACTTTGTCTCAAAAAAAAAAAAAAAAGAAAAAGAAAAAAGAAAGAAAGAAAGAAGTCTGGTATTTATACATATACCGTGGAATATTATTCAACCTTAAAAAGGAAGAAACTCATGCGATTTGCAACATTATACTGAATAACATAAGCCAGGCACGGAAAGACAAATACTGCTTGATCTCACCTACATGGGGAATCTCAAAGAAGTCGAACCCATGGAAGCAGAGAGTAGAATGGCATTTGCCAGGGGCTGAAGAGTAGGGAAAATGGAGAGATGTTCAAAGTGAACAAAGTTTCAGTTACGCGGGATTCTGGAGGCCTAATGCATAACATGGGTATTACAGTTAATAACAATCCAGTGTGTGCTTGAAATTTGCTGAGTAGGTCTTTAGTGTTCTTGCTGCAACACACACAAAGATAACTATGTGGGGCGATGGATACATTAATTAGATTGTTGTAATCATTTCATAATGTGTGTGTATTTCAAATCATTATGTTGTATGCTTTACATTTATACAATTTCTATTTGTCAATTATGCTTCAATAAAGTTAAAGAAAAAGAAAAAACACAGCTCTCAGTCAGGTGTTCTCGTCCTTTTTGGGCCCTAGGACCCTCTGGAGTTTTCTGGTTTTGTTTTTTTAGAGGCATGGTCTCACTGTGTTGCTCAGGCTGGAGTGCAGTGTCACAATCGTAGTTCACTGCAGCCACCATCTCCTAAGCTCAAGCGATCCTACTGCCTCAGCTTTTTGAGTAGCTGGGACTAAAGGCGCACACCACCATGTCCAGCTAATTAAAATTTTTTTTTGCAGAGACAGGGTATCATTTTGTTGCCCGGGGCTGGTCTTGAACTCCTGACCTCAAGCAATCCTCCTGCCTCAGCCTCCCAAAGTGTTGGGATTATAGGCTTGAGCCACCGCGCCTGGCACCAGACTTTGAAAGTCTGGTGAAAGCCATGGATCCCTTCTCAAAGTGGTTTTTATTAAATGCATAAATTAAAACACAAAGGTAATTAATTATATCAAACTATAATTATTGAAATATTTAAAACACCTTGTGACATAGTAATATATGTGCTGCTTTTTCAAGGCATTCAATGGCAACATCAAGCGGTGGATCTGAGGGTTCCTGTAACTTCAGCGTGCGGCTGAACATAAATGGTGTCTCCAGCTATCTGCTACGACTGCAGTGAGAATGACCTGGGATTCCTATGGGTGACAGTCATAGGTATTGCCCATGTTGCTGTGGCTTCTTGTCTCCATTCATAATTGAAAAGAATGCTAAATTTTAGTAATAAGGCAATGAAAATAAATATAAGGATTTTTTTCCTATCCAGGTTCACAAAATCCATAAGATCTCTTGATGAGGTGCGCAGTTAAGAACTGCCCTGGTGTAAGAGGTGTAAGGTCTCTGAGTTGAGATCCCAGTTCTGCCATTTACTAGCTGTGTGTGTGTGGGCAAATTACTCACCTTTTCTGGACTTCAGTTTCTCTCTCTGTAAACTGGGGATTATAACAGTATCCATCTCATAAGGTTACTGTGCACACTGGAGTAAGTCACCTACATAATGCCCTTAGAAGGGTGTGATTTAAATCCAACAAGCTCAGCAAACCGAACTTTAAAAAACTAATTTGATAGCCAAAGCTCATCTGATCTGAACTCATTTGTTGGCAAAACTTGAGTTGAATTGGCACAAGAGAATTTCTGTGAATATCCATAGTTTTTGCTGCAGAAATATCCATGTGTTTGATGATGCTATGCATACCCCTACTGATACAGATGCTGTTATTATCTGTCTAAGTGGAAACATGTTGAATTCCAAAATTCATGGCACTAATGAACGTATATTTCTCTTGCTATAAATATGACTTTTTTTCTTTAGTTGAGTTTCCAACTAATTATTTCATCTGATCCTCATGAGTCAGGTAAGGCAGGCATGATGACCTCCTACTTAATAAATGCAGAAACTGAGGCACAGATTCCCAATTTGTCAGGCAACTTGTCCGGACTCCAAAACGAACAAGAGCTAACCCAGTTAAGGAACATGCCTATCAACACTGCAGGATCCCCAGGAATTAGTAGCAAGGGTATTGTCACTGGCTACTTTTAAAAAAATAAATTAAACTAACCAGTCCTGGTGGCACATACCTAAAGTCCCAGCTACTCTAGTTCCAGCTACTCCAGAGGCTGAGGTGGGAGGATCACTTGAGCCTGGGAGGTAGAGGTTGCAGTGAGCTGAGACTGCACCACTGCACTCCAGCCTGGGTGACAGAGTGAGACCCTGTCTCAAAAAAACAAAAACAAAAACAAAAACAACTTATTTATTTATTTATTTATTTATTTATTTAGAGATGGAGTCTTGCTCTGTTGCCAGGCTGGAGTGCAGTGGTACCATCTCGGCTCACTGCAACCTCTGCCTCCCAGGTTCAAGCAATTCTCCTGCCTCAGCCTCCCAAGTAGCTGGGATTACAGGCGCACGCTGCCACGCCCGGCTATTATTATTATTATTATTATTATTACTTTGTATTTTAGTAGAGACAGGGTTTCACCATGTTGCCCAGGCTGGTCTCGAACTCCTGAACTCAGGCAATCTGCCCGCCTCGGCCTCCCAAAGTGCTAGGATTACAAGTGTGAGCCACTGTGCCTGGCCAACAAATTTAAATGTTAGGGTTAAAATCAAGGTGGTAAGAGTCAGTGAAACACACTATAGATTCCATTTCCTCTCAGAGTCTTGGTAAAAATAAGTAGCAGCAGCGGTAATAATGATCAACGCCATTATTTACTGAGTACTTGCTGTGGGCCAGGCATGTGTGTGATCTCATTTAAACAGGAAGGTAGCTTCTATTAATATCCCCATTTTACAGAAGAGAAAACTGAGGCCCAGGCAGGTGAAGGAGGATACACAGGGCTGTGGTTAGTAAATGACACAGTCAAGATTTGAACCTGGTGCTATCTGGCAAGGCAGAACCTCTGTCAACTAATTCTTGGCCCCCATAAGCTTCTCCGCATTCAGGGTTTTATCCTTTTTTGCTGAAATCACATTTCATTCCACTGACCTTTTCAAAGGCTTTTGTCTAAAAGGTTAGGTTAGAAGTAATTCCACTTCTGGGAACTGATTCTCAGAAATACTCAGAGATATGAACACAGATTTATGTTCAAAGGTATTTAGCATGACATTATTTATAGTAGTCTAAAAAAAAACAGTGTGAGAGAGACTAAATGGCAAACATTGAACAATATGGTACAAATATTATGTAACCATAAAAACAGAATTGTTAAGGCCTGGCATGGTGGCTCATACCTGCAATCCCAGCACCATGGGAGGCTGAGGCGAGATTGCTTGAGGCCAGGAGTTTGAGACCAGCCTGGGCAACATAGCAAGACTTGGTTTCTACAAAAAATAAAAATAAAAAATTAGCCAGGCATGGTGACAAGCAACTGTAGTTCTAGCTACTCAGGAGGCTAAGGTGGGAGGATTGCTTGAGGAAGTTCGAGGCTTCAGTGAGCTGTGATCACGCTACTGCACTCTAACCTGAGCAACAGAGAAAGACCCTGTCTCTAAAAATAAATAAACAGGCTACTCTGGGCACACTGCCCATAGGGTAGCCCTGCTGTTTTACTCTTAATTTTTAAGGAGCAGTTAAATATAAATAAAAATAAATAGAATTGTTAAATAGCTTAGTATTCTAAGGAGATGTTCATAATATATGGTAAGATTTTAAAAAGGGATACAGGCCAGGCACAGTGGGAGGTCAAGGCGGGCAGACCACCTGAGGTCCAGAGTTCAAGACCAGCCTGATCAACATGGTGAAACCCCGTCTCTACTAAAAATACAAAATTTGTGGCCGGGCGCAGTGGCTCACACCTGTAATCCCAGCACTTTGGGAGGCTGAGGCGGGCAGATCATGAGGTCAGGAGATCGAGACCATCCTGGCTAACACAGTGAAACCCTGTCTCTACTAGCCAGGCATGGTGGTGGGTGCCTGTAGTCCCAGCAACTCGGGAGGCTGAGGCAGAAGAATTGCTTGAACCTGGAAGGTGGAAGTTGCAGTGAGCCAAGATCGAGCCATTGCACTCCAGTCTGGGCAAAAAGAGCAAAACTCCGACTCAAAACAAACAAACAAACAAACAGGATACAAGGCCAGGTGTGGTGGCTCACACCTGTAATCCTAGCACTTTGGGAGGCTGGAGTGGGCAGATCACTTGAGGTCGGGGGTTTGAGACTAGCTTGGCCAGCATGGCCAAGTAGAAACCCTGTCTCTACTAAAAATACAAAAATTAGTCGGACGTCCTTGCCTGAACCCAGGAGGCAAAGGTTGCAGTGAGTCAAAATCGTACCACTGCACTCCAGCCTGGGCAACAAAGTGAGACTCTGTCTCAAAAAAGTCAATTCAGTATTTTAGCAAGAATGGTTGCTTGAGGAGTTGAGGACATTACCTTTTGGCCCACAAAGTCTAAACTTTTTTTTTTTTTGAGATGCAGTCTCGCTCTGTTGCCCAGGCTGGAGTTCAGTGGCACGATCTTGGCTCACTGGAACCTCCACCTCCGGGGTTCATGCGATTCTTCTGCCTCAGCCTCCTGAGTAGCTGGGACTACAGGCGTGGGCCACCATGCCCAGCTAATTTTTGTATTTATAGTAAAGATGAGGTTTCACCATATTGGTCAGACTGGTCTTTAACTCCTGACATCATGATCTGCCCGCCTTGGCCTCCCGAAGTGCTGGGATTACAGGTATGAGCCACCGCGCCCAGCCCACGAAGTCTAAAATATTTACTTTCTGGGCTTTGATGGAAAAAAATTTGCTGACCCCGGTATATAACAAAACAAACCAAACACCTCTTGTGGCTAAACTGGGCCCACTCAAATGACTCAGGATATCTCATTCGGTTGATTAGCAATTTTAATCCCATCTGCAACCTCGATCCCTCCTTGCTGTATAACATAACCTTGTCCCAGGTTCCTTATACGTGGGAGAGGAAGGCAGGGGAGTCCGTGTCAGAGGGATGCGGCCTGAGAGACTCCACCGTTATTGTTGGCCCTGAAGGTGGACGGGGCCATGAGCCGGGGCAGGCAGGCAGCCTCTAACAGCCAGAAAAGGGAAAGAAAGGAATTCCCCACTAGAGCCTCCACAAGGGACACGTCCTGCCGACGCCTTGATTGTAGTCCGTGGGACCCCTTTGGACTTTTGATCTCCAGAACTGGTAAGATAATAAATGTATGGTGTTGGAAGCCACCCGTTTGTGGTAATTTGTTACAAAAGCAATAGGAAGCAGATACAGCTCTGGTGAATTCAGGAAGTGAGTAATGGTAGAGAGTGGGGAAATCAGGAAAAACATCAACAGAGTCAAATTAATTATTTGGTGGAATATGGGAGTGTAATTCCATTCATTCATTCAAGCAATAATTCATTCAACAAATACTTATTGGGACACTAGGCCTGGTACAGTGGCTCATGCCTGTAATCGCAGCACCTTGGGAGGCAGAAGGGGGAGGATCACCTGAGGTCAGGAGTTAGAGACCAGCCTGGCCAACATGGTGAAACCCTGTCTCTACTAAAAATACAAAAATTCGCACACGCCTGTAATATAATGGCACACGCCTGTAATCCCAGGTACTGGGGAGGCTGAGGCAGGAGAATCGCTTGAACCCAGGAGGTGGAGGTTTCAGTGAGCCGAGATTGCGCCACTGCCCTCCAGCCTGGGTGACAGAGTGAGACTCTGTAAAAAACAAACAAACAACAACCAAAAACCTCCAAAAAACCTAAATACTTATTGGGACATTTGACTGTGCAAAGACTTCAGGCAGGTTTCTGGGATCCGACGGTGAAGGAGACAGGCTAGCCCGCTCCCATCCCATGGTGCCTACAGTCCCGTGTGGGAGGAAGACAGTTAAAGAGTTAACCAGGGGATTAGTGAAAGGTGGTGAGGGGATGAGGGGGAGTCGAGGGGGAGAAGGGGAGGTCTCCTGAGGAAGTGATAATGATGCCCAGATCTGGAAGACAGCTAGTAGGGAGAGGGTAGGGCAGGATTACAGGAAGTGGGGGCTTGCAGGGAGAGGACAGCAGGGGGTACCCTGAGGGCCTGGGTTATATCCCTTCACCCTCTATGTGGGGCTTGGAGCATAGGGGAGTTAGAAGGAAGAAGGAAAGACAGGAAGGAGGGAAGGTGGAAATGAGGAAGGGAAGAAGGAAGTCAGAGAGGGAAGGGAAGAGGGAGAAAGGAGAGAAGGAGGAAAAAAGAAGGGAGAAAGTAAGGAAGAAAGCCCGGTGCTGTGGCTCACTCCTGTAATCTCAGCATGTTGGGAGACTGAGATGGGCGGATCACTGAGGTCAAGAGTTCGAGACCAGCCTGGCCAACATATAGTAAAACCCCATCTCAACTACAAAAATACAAAAATTAGGCCGGGCACGGTGCCTCACGGCTGTAATCCCAGCACTTTGGGAGGCTGAGGCAGGCGGATCACCTGAGGTCAGGAGTTCAAGACCAGCCTGGCCAACATGGCGAAACCCTGCCTCTACTAAAAGTACAAAAATTAGTCTGGCGTGGTGACGGGCACCTGTAATCCCAGCTACTCAGGAGGCTGAGGCAGGAGAATTGCTTGAACCCAGGAGGCGGAGGTTGCAGTGAGTTGAGATTGTGCCACTGCACTCCAGCCTGGGCGACGAGCGAGACTCTGTCTCAAAAAACAAAACAAAACAAAACACAAAACAAAAATTAGCCAGGTGTGGTGGTGCACGCCTGTAGTCCCAGCTACTTGGGAAGCTGAGGCCAGAGAATTGCTTGAATCTTGCAGGCAGAGGTTTCAGTGAGCCAAGATTGAGTCACTGCACTCCACCCTGGGCGACGGAGCAAGACTCCATCGCTGAAGAAGAAAAAAAAGGAAGGAAGGAAGAAAAGGAAGGAAGGGAGGAAGGAAATAAGGGGGGAAAAGACACATTTAACCTAACTAAGGAAGAGCTGGATACGTGTTGCTAACACCTGATACACACTCCATCTATGTTGACCAGATAGACTTTTACCCCAGTTCTGAGAACTCCGGGTCTCCAGGGTAAGCCGTCCCCACCCACAGTCTGTGAGCCTTGGCCTTAAGGGAAGATGCTCACTGCACCTTTCTCGCCTTCCCATGGCATAGGGCCCTCCACGGGAAGGGGCATGCAGACATCACAATGCCTTGTCACTGCCATTAGTCATATTTCTGATCGCTATTCTATGAAATGTGCAGAAAAGGCAATTTTTTTTTTTTTTTTTTTTTGGTTTGAGACAGGGTCTCATTCTGTCACCCAAGCTGGAGTGCAGTGGTGCGATCATGGCTCATTGCAGCCGGGACCTTTCCAGCTCAAGCCTTCCCCGCCTGCCCACTCCAGTAGCTGGGACTGCAGGTGTGTGCCACCATGCCCGGCTAATTTTCATATTTTTCATAGAGATGGGGTTTCACCATGTTGCCCGGGCTGGTCTCGAACTCCTAGGTTCAAAAAATCTGCCCCCCTTGGTCTCCCAAAATGCTGGGATTACAGGCGTAAGCCACCACGCCTGGCTGAAAAGGCAAATCCATAGAGACATAAAGTGGATTGATGGTTGCCAGGGGCTGGGGGTGGAAACAGGAAGGACAGGAATGAGGGAACCTTATTAGGATGATGAAAATGTTTCCAAAACTGAGTTTTGAAACTAATTGCATACGGTGCATATACTTAAAAAATCATTGACCTGTGCACAAAAAATGGGTGAATTTTATGGTATGTAAATTATACCGCAATAAAATTGTTTTTAAAAATTCGATTTAAACACAAAATTTCCTGGTTTGCCTAACCCAAAATTTAGTTAGTTTTGTTGTTGTTGTTGTTTTGAGACAGTGTCTTGCTCTGTCACTTAGGCTGGAGTGCAGCCTTGACGTCCTGGACTCAAGCCATCCTCCCACATCAGCCTCCCAAGTAGCTGGGACTACAAGCGCAAGCCACCATGCCTGGCTAATTTTTGTATTTTTTGTAGAGACAGGGTTTTGCCATGTGGCCCAGGTTTGTCTCGAACTCCTGGGCTCAAGCGATCCTTCTGCCTCAGCCTCCCAAAATGCTGGGATTACAGGTGTGTGCCACCACGCCTGGCAAATTTAGTTTCTAAAATGGTCACAGGAATGATCTGAGTTAACATAGCATTCATTCATTCAGTCAGTCGTTCATGCCACAAATATTTATTGAGCATCAACTATATGCCATGCATAGTTCTGAGTACCAGAGATAACAGCAGAGAAACAACAGACAACAATCTCCCAATCTTCTGCTGCCTTTTTGTACTGACAGGACCCTTGTGATTACATTGGGCCTGCTCAGAACATCCAAGATAATCCCTATATTTGAAGGTCAGCTGATTAACAACCTGAATTCTATTTGCTTCCTTAATTTCCCTTTGCCACGTAATACAACATATTTATAGTTGCCAGGGATTAGGATGTGCACAATCTCTAGGGGGCCACCGTTCTGTCTACCCCACTGGCTACTTTGATAGCCTATAGACACAGCTGTCTCTCCGCATCCCATAATTGTGGATTCTTTACAGATGTTATTTTATGTAGTCTCATAAGGATCCTGAAATGTGTATGCCACTATCTCAACTTTGCATATGAAGAGCATGAGGCTCAGAGAAGTAAACTGAGTTTTCCAGGATCACACAGCTACAGTGTCAGGGTTGCGGATGAAGCCCAAGTCTGTGGGGCCCCGAAGTCTGTGAGTTTCCAACCAGGTTAAGCTTGGCTACAGCTGATGTTTGCAGAATGATCTCTTCCGTGTACTGGCTACACTAGAACAGACAGACACCTCAGTTAATTCAGTGGCTCAGCCACGTGGACTTACTTGTGGAGAAAAGTATAAAGGCAGGGCAACCCTCCGGAGACCTGAGTTCAAATCCCACCTCAGGGAAATGACATCAGCTCTTTGAGCCTCAGCCAGCTTCTCATGGGGATGCTAAATCATCCGGGAGAGCTGAGTCATTTGTACAAGAAAGATTTTAAGCTCCTCTATGTGCCAGACTCCATTCTAGAAATTGCCAAAGCACTCCATAAAAGCAGGATCAGATCACTCTTTTTTATTTGAACCATGCGGATAATTTTGCCATCAAGTTATGTTCATGATAAAAACCATGGCCAAAGCTACCATGGGTTTACTGTGTGCCAGGGACCCAGCTCTGGGCTTTGCAAATAGGGGACAGTTCTGCATCACGATTCACTCTAACAACTGGACTTCAAAAGAAACAGCAAACTTCATTCCCCTTATTCAAAGGTGGATATTCCCTTAATGAAATCCCAAATTAAGACCCAAATAGCTGGTGATCATAAGAAGAACCACCATCCTTACTGTGGGGCGAGAGGCTCCTGGCGGGACACTAATTCTCCTCATTTCCCTTCCTGGAGTTGAGCCTTTGATCTTCCAGCTCACAGATGACAGGGCTGCCCACCAGTCACCAGGCATTGCTGAAGTGCGTTTCTGTCTTGCTGAGTATGAAGGTGTGCAGACACTCAGAGCCGCCTTGCTCACGATCTGATTTTATGAGCATTGAACTGTGAGTTTGGAAGCAGATTGATCTGCTTTTTTGAAGTCAAAGCTGTTTGCCTCTGCTGTGTACTCATTGGAAAGGGAGAAAGGGAACTAGGAATGTTGACTTTTTCTGGGGAGTGACTCCTGCCTAAAACCTAGGAAGCCTCTCGTTGCGTGGAGGAGGTCATTGCTGGGACTCACCATTTGGTGTGTGTGTTGCTTCTCAGAATGAATTTTATGACAACAACAACAATAACAACAGCTGATTTTTAGAAGTTTGGGGAACTTGATAACTAAGTGAAGGTGAAAGGAAAAAGCTGACATTTGTGTCCAGCAAATAGCTTTTCCACGATTTTTGGAAAACAATCTCAGTCTTTTAGTCCAGCCTCTACATTTGGTGGTGATGGGAGGGACAGCTAGCATGAAAAGCTATTAACTCAAGGGCACTTAGAAAATGAATTTTAAGGCCAGGCGCGGTGGCTCATGCCTGTAATCCCAGCACTTTGGGAGACTGAGGCGGGATGATCACAAGGTCAGGAGTTCGAGACCAACCTGGCCAACATAGTGAAACCCCATCTCTATTAAAAATACAATTACCCGGGCGTGGTGGCACACACATGTAGTCCCAGCTGCTCGGGAGGCTGAGACAGGAGAATTGCTTGAACCCAGGAGGTGGAGGTTGAAGTGAGCAGAGATCACGCCACTGCACTCCGGCCTGGGTGGCAGAGTGAGACTCCATCTCAAAAAAAAAAAAAAAAAAAAAAAGGATGTACAGGGACACTCATTACTGCATTGACTGTGATAGAAAAATCTGGAAATGGCCAGGCACGGTGGCTCACTCCTGTAATCCCAGCACTTTGGGAGGCCGAGGCAGGTGGATCACCTGACCAGCCTGGCCAACATACTGAAACCTCTTCTCTACTAAAAATACAAAAATTAAGGCCAAGCATGGTGGCTCACGCCTGTAATCCCAGCACTTTGGGAGGCCAAGGTGGGCAGAGGTCAGGAGTTCGAGACCAGCCTGGCCGATATGGTGAAACCCCATCTCTACTAAAAATACAAAAATTAGCCGTGGCAGCGCACACCTGTAGTCCCAGCTACTCAGGAGGCTGAGGCAGGAGAATTGCTTGAACCCAGGAGGTGGAGGTTGCAGTGAGCTGAGACTGCGCCACTGCACTCCAGCCTGGGCAACAGAGCAAGACTCTGTCGCAAAACACACACACACACACACACACACACGCACACAAATTAGTCGGCATGGTGGCGCATGCCTGTAATCCCAGCTACCTGGGAGGCTGAGGCAGGAGAATCGCTGGAACCTGGGAGGCAGAGGCTGCAGTTAGCAGAGATCGCGCCACTGCACTCCAGCCTGGGCAACAGAGTCAGAGTCTGTCTCAAAAAAAAAGAGAAAGAAAAATTTGGGCCGGGCGTGGTGGCTCACAGTAATCCCAGCACTTTGGGAGGCCGAGGTGGGCGGATCACGAGGTCAGGAGATGGAGACCATCCTGGTTAACACGGTGAAACCTCGTCTCTACTACAAATACAAAAAAAACTAGCCAGGTGTGGTGGCGGGCGCCTGTAGTCCCAGCTACTCGGGAGCCTGAGGCAGAATTACTTCAATCCGGGAGGCGGAGCTTGCAGAGCCGAGATCATGCCACTGCCGTCCAGCCTGGGCGACAGAGCGAGACTCCGCCCCCCCCATAAAAGAAAAATCTGGAAACAATCTGTTTATTAATAAGTCCATCGTTAATTAGTTGACTTCTTAGTTGTTCCGTATCCCCATCTGTAGAACAAAGATATTCAGAATACTTATTGGCTGCTGATGAAGACTAAATTAGTTAATAGATAGCGTTTAGAACAAGGCTGGCACACAGTAAGTTCTCAATACTCTTTGCTATTATATATTATTACAACTCGATATTAGAAATGAACATTACAAAAAGACTAAAGTTGATCTATATGTACTGAAATGTTCTTATTTATGGTTAAGGAAAAAAACCCAACAAATGGCAGAATATGTTGAATATGGTTGATCACATTTGTGCTTTTCAAGCAAGGCTGTGCCTGTGCCTGTGCCTTGTATTTACTATGTAGGTTTATTTGTATATAGAATATTTCAGGAAGGATACACAAAAATTGGTGGTTATAAAGGAATTTCTGTCTAGACTCTAGAGAGTCAATGTTAAAACACAGCAATCTGTCTACATTCTTTCAAAAGACATTTGTCGACTGCCAACAATTCTAATTTATGGTTTATGGCACATATAGAAATGGAGCAATTTGAGTCACAACTGTCTAATATGGCTTTGTTTGAAACTAGTGGGTACAATTAATCTATGATTTGAACTAGTGACAAAAAGCACTTATATATGTTTTAAGAAAAAAGTCAGGCCGAACGCGGTGGCTCAAGCCTGTAATCCCAGCACTTTGGGAGGCCGAGACGGGCGGATCATGAGGCCGAGATCGAGACCATCCTGGCTAACACGGAACCCCTCGGGCTCTCTACTAAAAATACAAAAAACTAGCCGGGCGAAGTGGGCGGTGCCTGTAGTCCCAGCTACTGAGGCTGAGGCAGGAGAATGGCGTGGAACTGGTGAGGAGGAGCTGCAGTGAGCTGAGATCCGCCACTGCACTCCAGCCTGGGTGAGGAGCAAGACCTCGCCTCAAAAGAAAAAAGCTCATGGCTCTCATGGGTTTAAAACCTTTTTTGTTTTGTTTTTGGAGACAGTCTCTCTCTGTCGCTCAGGCTGGAGTGCAGTGGCGCAATCTCGGCTTACTGCAATCTCCTCCTGGGTTTAAGTAATTCTTGTGTCTCAGCCTCCCGAGTAGCTGGGACTACAGGCATACGTCACCATGCCCAGCTAATTTTTTTTTTTTTTTTTTTGTATTTTAGTAGAGATGGGATTTCACCATGTTGCCCAGGCTGGTCTCCGACATCTGAGCTCAGGCAATCTTCATACCTCTTCCTCCCAAAGTGTTGGGATTATGGGCGTGAGCCACCGTACCCAATTGGAAAACCATTAATTTTGAAAATGATTGCTATCAATAAAGCTGTGTAAAGTGTCGTTTTTTGGAATAAAAAGCTATGAAACTTCCAGGCTTCATTTTAACTTAACTTCGGAGTCAAATACTAGAAACAAATTAATGGCAGAAATTCAGGGAAATATTTTTGTGTAAGATTCTATAGAAATAATTAAAAGTTGGTATCAGGGAGTTATTGCTTAAATGTCATCTTTTATGCAAACAACATAATTGGAAAAATGAGCAGAGCCTTATGTTTGATTTTTCTCTGCACATATTGTCATTCAGGTTCATACTCGTCGAGCATTCATCCATGCTTACTAAATATTTTTTAATTGTGTAAAACCTGGGTCATTTTACAGATCTGTTTCTGGGTCTACCTGAGTGGTATGTCGCCAGAGATCTTTCTCTCCCTGACCAAATTCTGCCACTTTTCTGAAATGTCTTTTAAATGTTGTTCATTGCAAGGTTATTATCTTTAATGAAAAAATGCCTGCTGAGCGAACTACAAACCATTTGGTTCCCTCCTGTCAGGGGAGGAAAAGAATAACATTGAACAAGGCTGAAGCTTTTTATTATCACGTCGTAAATGAGCAAATGGCATCTGTCAATACAAAGTGACTCAGAGGCGCATGGAAAAAGAAGCTGTATGGGGAGGCTGTCGAGTGACAACACGGATTTTTATTAACCTCCTGGTCCAGCATCTCTTCTCCTATTTTATTTTGCCTCATTCACTTTGCAACATAATAATGCTATAAAAACACCCATACAGGAAGCTGATAACCATTAAAAACTGCAGGACCGCCCTGTTACTGAGCAACAGCAAAGAGTTTGGATCATAGACTATCTTTAGGGTTTTAGACGTAAGTGTGCCGACATGGGTGTATTTTCACATGCAGCCCCTACCTGCTTTCGGTCTTTTTGAGAAGATATTTCTTTCCAAGAATAACATAGCCTGTTTGCCTAAGTGTTAATTCTCACAAAGTTTTCATATTTGGGTCATAAACATCCTTCACGACACTGGTAAAATGGCCAAGGTGTTTATGGGCTGCAAGAAATGTTTATGCCAATGCATAAAAGCAAAATGGAACCGTTCACATCAGACCTGCAATGAGCTGCCCTGGAGTGGGGGAAGGGGTGCCAGAGCCCCACCCGCCACCCCAACGACCCCCCAATGATTTCGCTGGAAGTTGTTAAGGTGGACGTCTCATAAAAATGTTTTGTAAATGTTAACAGCGATTCAAGCTTAAGCAGGTGTGGGGGCAGTGAACCCCCGGAGGACAACGGGAAGAGGGACGAGAAGTCCTGCCCACTCTGAGGGGAAGCAAGTGCTTTCCCTTATGCCCAAGGCAGGGCATGGAGGAGGCCTGGGCACAGAGTGCCAGAAAATGCCAAGACTCAAGTTCTGAAATTCTGACAGTTGGGGCCCACCATGTTGTTCAATGAAATTTAAAGGCTGGATATGAACTGGGTGACAACTTCCATGAGAAGTCAATAGCTACAGTGCAGATGTTTTAATGTCCTAAAGACAGTGACAATATGGTAGATCTAAATTTGTTTTGACACAGAAAGATTTCCGCAATTATTTTATTTTTTTTTTTGAGACGGAGTCTTGCTTTGTCCCCCTGGCTGGAGTGCAGTGGCGCGATCTCGGCTCACTGCAAGCTCCGCCTCCCGGGTTCCTGCCATTCTCCTGCCTCAGCCTCCCAAGTAGCTGGGACTACAGGCACCTGCCACCGCGCCCGGCTAATTTTTTGTATTTTTAGTAGAGACGGGGTTTCACCATGGTCTCGATCTCCTGACCTTGTGATCCGCCCGCCTCGGCCTCCCAAAGTGCTGGGATTACAGGCGTGAGCCACCGCGCCCGGCCTCCACATTTATTTTTAATAGAGATGGGGGTTCACTATGTTGACCACATGGTCTCGAACTCCTGGCCTCAAGCAGCCCTCCTCCCTTGGCCTCCCAAAGGGCTGAGATTACAGGGGTGAGCCACCACGCCTGGCCTCTTCCACAATTTTTTTTTTTGAGACAGTCTCGCTCTGTTACCCAGGCTGGAGTGCAGTGGTGCCATCTTGGCTCACTGCAAGCTCTGCCTCCTGGGTTCACACCATTCTTCTGACTCAGCCTCCCCAGTAGCTGGGACTACAGGCACCCGCTACCATGCCCGGCTAATTTTTTTTTTTTTTTTTTTTTTGTATTTTTAGTAGAGACAGGGTTTCACTGGGTTAGCCAGGATAGTCTCCATCTCCTGAACTCGTGATCTGCCCGCCTCAGCCTCCCAAAGTTCTGGGATTATAGGCGTGAGCCACCGCGCCCGGCCCACAATTTTTTTTAAAGCAAATTTTAGCCAGGCATGATAACTATATTCCTCAGTTACTCAGGAGGCTGAGATGGGAGAATTGCTTGAGCCCAGGAGTTGGAAGCCAGCCTGGGCAACATAGCAAGACCTCATCTCAAAAAATAAAAAATTTCCAGCTTAGAAGATCCTTTATTGTTGTTTTAAAAAATAGCATCTACACAGAGAAAATAACCTGGGGAAAACAGCCCAAACATCACAATGGGTTTGAATGTTCTCTACTTTATATTTCTGTATTTTTTTTTTTAAAGGTTATGTAGAGATAAAATGTCATAGATCTATATATAAGGACATTAAAAAACAAAAGTGAGGGCCGGGCACAGTGGCTCACGCCTGTAATCCCAGCACTTTGGGAGACCAAGGAGAGTGGATCATGAGGTCAGGAGTTCGAGACCAGCCTGGCTAACATGATGAAACCCCGTCTCTACTAAAAATACAAAAAATTAGCCAGCTGTGGTGGCACGCACCAGTAGTTCCAGCCTGAGTGACAGAGCGAGACTCATCTCAAAAAAAAAAAAAAAAAAAAAAAGTGAGTGCATCTGATTATGGCCTGTAGCCTTGTTGACTGTATTGCGTCATTGTCTGTTTCCTGGTTTTGATAATGTTACCGTGGAGAGCAACTGGGTGATGAGTAAATAGGACTTACTGTACTATTTTGACATTTCTGTGATCTATAAATTACTTCAAAATAAAAAGTTACCATAGGGCATCTATTAGTCTGTAAGTGAAAAAATAAAGAAAAACAAAGTAAAATGATTCATAAAATAGATGCCCACAACATATTGTTGAAATTTAAAGATGCAGATGGCAGAGCAGAATGTATACACAAAACATACCCAGCAAAATGGTGCACAAATATGCTCAGAGAAGTGTATGGTTGGAGGCTGCCAAATCTAATAGTGGTGATCAGTAGATGGAAGTGTCCACTTTTTGGGGTACTTTTTTTTTTTTTTCTTGAGACAAAGTGTGGCTCTGTCACCCAGACTGGAGTGCAGTGGCCAAATCACGTCTCAATGCAACCTCTGCTTCCCGGGCTCAAGCGATCCTCCTGCCTCAGCCTCCTGAGTAGGTGGGAATACAGGACCCCGCCACCATGCCTGGCTAATTTTTGTTTTTTTAGTAGAGACAGGGTTTCACCATGTTGGTCAGGCTGGTTTCGAACTCCTGACCTCAAGTGATCCACCTGTCTTGGTCTCCCAAAGTACTGGGATTACAGGTGTGAGCCACTGGGCCTGACCACTATCCATTTTTTTTTTTTTTTTTTAGTTTTTTATTTGTTTTGAGATAGGGTCTCACTCCACTGCCTAGGCTGAAGTGCAACAGTGGTACTTAATTTTTTTTTCTTTTTTTGACACAGAGTCTTGCTCTGTCACCCAGGCTGGAGTACAATGGCACTATCTCAGCTCACTGCAACCTCCACCTCCAGGGTTCTAAGCTATTCTGTTGCCTCAGCCTCCCAAGTAGCTGGGATTACAGGCATGCACCACTACACCCAGCTAATTTTTGTATTTTTAGTAGAGACAGGGTTTCGCCATGTTGGCTAGGCTGGTCTTGAACTCCTGACCTCAGGTGATCCACCTGCCTCAGCCTCCCAAAGTGCTGGGATTATAGGCTTGAACCACCGCACCTGGCCCTTAATTTTCTTTCCTTTTTCTTTTGAGATGGAGTCTAGCTCTATTGCCCAGGCTAGAGTACAGTGGCACAATCTCATCTCACTTCAACCTCTGGCTCCTGGGTTCAAGTGATTCTCTTGCCTCAGCCTCCAGAGTAGCTGGGATTACAGGCAACTGCCACCACGCTCAGCTAATTTTTGTATTTTTAGTAGAGTCGGGGTTTCACCGTGTTGGCCAAGCTGGTCTCGAACTCCTAACCTTGTGATCTGCCTACCTCGGCCTCCCAAAGTGCTAGGATTACAAGTGCGAGCCACTGCACCAGGCAATTTTTTTCAAGAAATTATGACTATACAAACACATGCACAGTCAGCTCTTTAAAAAAATTAAGTACATGTATAAATACATGTGTATGTGTATAGTTAAACCTCAGAATAGCACAAAGTGTTTGCAATAGCAAACATTGTTAAACCCACCAGCTAGTTTCCTTTTTTTTTTTTGAGACTGACTAGTCTTGCTCTGTCGCTCAGGCTGAAGTGCAGTGGTACCATTTCGACTCACTGCAAGCTCTGCCTCCCGGGTTCACCCATTCTCCTGCCTGAGCCTCCCAAGTAGCTGGGACTACAGGCACCCGCCACCACGCCCGGCTAATTTTTTGTATTATTAGTAGAGACGGGGTTTCACCATGTTAGCCAGAATGGTCTCAATCTCCTGACCTCATGATCTGCCCGCCTCAGCCTCCCAAAGTGCAGGGATTACAGGCGTGAGCCACCATGCCCTGCCTAGTTTCTTTTTAATAAAGGGAAAAGTCATCATTAATGAACTGGAAATCTCTTTGGTAGCCCTTTCAAATTCTACTTTCCATCTTCCCTCTTCAGACAACCATTATCAAGATGGTATGTGTACCTTTCAGCCTGTTCCTTATATTTTATTATGCATATAAGAATTCAGGCTGGGAGCAGTGGCTCATGCCTGTAATCCCAGCACTTTGGGAGGCTGAGGCAGGGGGATCATGAGGTCAGGAGGTTGAGACCATCCTGGCTAACACGGTGAAACCCTGTCTCTACTAAAAAATGCAAAAAAAAAATTAGCCAGGTGTGGTGGTGGGCGCCTGTAGTCCCAGCTACTCAGGAGGCCGAGGCAGGAAAATGGCATGAGCCCAGGAGGTGGAGGTTGCAGTGAGCCGAGATAGCACCATACACTCCAGCCTGGGTGGCAGAGCGAGACTGACTGAACAAAAAAAAAAAAAAAAAAGAAGAAGAATTCAAATTAATTCATACTTTTTAAAAATTGTATGATTGGTATTTTACATATCGTTCTTCAACTTGCTTTCCAAATTTGCCATTATATTTTTGGGATCTATTCATGTCTCCTGTTCAGAACTCTTTTTCTGTAAAGGGCCAGAGTAAATATTTTGGACTTTGTGAGCCATATGGTCCCTGTTCACTCTGCTACACCCTAATGCTATAGCTGAGAGGTAGTCATAGCAATACATAAATGAATGATGTGGCTGTGTTCCATTAAAATTGAACACTAAAATTTGATTTTCATATAATTTTGCATGTTATGAATATTCTTTGGTCCTTTTAAAATTATTCAAAAATGTAAAAATCATTGTTAGCCCATGAGCTGTCCAAAATCAGGCAATGCGTCACTTTTGGCTGTCTGCTGACCCCTGCTCTAGTTCTTTAATTTTAACAGCTGTGGAGGGTTCCACTCTGTCTATACCCATTTCACGTATCCATTCCCCTACAGAGAGACTTAGTTTGTTTCCTTTTTTATTGCTGTTGCAGAATGAAGCCCTTAAGCAAGTCATCTTACATCATGTGTCCTATTTAATAGAAACAATAAATGCATTTCATGAATGAGTGAAAAGGCAATATTGTATCAATACCATCTGTGTCCTTTTGAAAAATAGATGCTTGCCAAAGAAACCTATGGAAGAATTGGCACAAGAATGAATGCTTTTTAAAAAGCTCCAGATGAATTAAATTATTGCCCACAGTACTTACATTTTCTTCCTCTCTAGCAAGTGTTTAGGGGTTGCAATTTAATGAGATTTGGGTGCAGTAGGAGTGCTGGCTCCGAGCCGGGACCAGCAGCAGACGGCGGTTGATCATAGTGCTATGTGCTTTAAATCCGAGTCTCACCACAGGCCTGCAAAATCAGGACTGTTTTTAGCCCCATTTTTCAGATGAGCAAGATCGACGGGCAGTAGAAGTGTCAGTGGCTAAGTATGGCAGGAAAGGGAAACGGGATAGAGAAGTTTACACCACCTGGTAGAGCAAGAGGCTCGCATGAAATTATATGGACTGTGGTGCGGTCGGTTGAATAACGGCCCCCAAAGATACCCATGCTCTCGTCGCTAAAACCTGTGAATATGTTATTTTACACAGCCAAAGGGACTTTGCAGATATGATTAAAGCTTGCTTTTTTTTTTTTTTTTTTTTTTTTGAGACGGAGTCTCGCTCTGTCACCTAGGCTGGAGTGCAGTGGTGTGATCTCGGCTCACTGCAACCTCCACCTCCCAAGTTGAAGCGATTCTCCTGCCTCAACCTCTTGAGTGGCTGGGATTACAAGTGTGCACCACCATGCCTGGCTAATTTTTGTATTTTTAGTAGAGACGGGATTTCACCATATTGGCCAGGCTGGTCTGGAACTCCTGACCTCAAGTGATCCACCCACCTCCGTCTCCCAAAGTGCTGGGATTACAGTTGTGAGCCACGGCGCCCGGCCAAATTAAGGCTCTTAAGATGGAAAGATCATCCTGGATTATACAGGTGGACCCAAGGTAATCACAGGTACTTACTTATAAGAGGGAGGCAGGTAGGTCAAAGGAGGAAAGAGGGGGTGCACCAACAGAAGGAGTGGTTGGGTGATGTGAGAAGGGTTTCAGGAGCAAGGGATCAGCCAGAAAGCCAGGAGAGGGAAAGGAAATGGACTTTCCATTCCAGACTCCCCAAGGAACCAGCCCTGCCAACACCTTGACATGCATCCCCTGAGACTAATTTAGGATTTCTGTCCTCCAGAACGGTAAGAATAAATTTGTGTTGTTAGCCCCTCAGTTTTAAGTTTGTGGTAATGTTACAGCAGCAAGAGGGAACTAATGCAGGGCGTGTGCCCGAGCTAGGGAGAAAAGTGAAAGGGGACTTTAATAAACAGTGCTACTGCACCGGGGGTGGTGGCTCACACCTGTAATTCCAGCACTTTGGGAGGTCGAGGCAGGAGGCTTGCTTGGGTCCAGGAGTTTGAGACCAGTCTGGGCAACATACTGGGCGGGAGCCCTGTTGCTGCAAAAAGTTATTTAAAAATTAGCTGGGTGTGGTGGCAAGCACCTGTAGTCCCAGCTACTTGGGAGGCTGAGATGGGAGGACTGTTTGATCCCAGGAGTTTGAGGCTGCAGTGAGCTATGATTGTACCACTGCACTCCAGCCTGGGTGACAGGGCAAGATCTCATCTATAAGAATAAAACAATAAAAATAGCACTAATCACTTTAAATGGACTCCTCTTAATTTTATTTAGATAGAGGAAAAAACCAGAATTCCTTGTGTTGCTTGATTGTGCTTCTTTAAATCCATCTTCTTGCATTGCCTGGGCTGCATAGAGCCAGTTTTGTTTTCAGATTTTGCAACTGTTCATGGACTGTGACTGTGAGAACAGAGGAGCTAAATCCACTCACAGGATGGGAAACTATGGCACAGGCAGATCCATGCGTCCCTAAGGAACCAGCGTCTGAAGCTGTGTTCATTTACATGATGAGATCTCACCCTCGGCTGGGTGCGGTGGCGCATGCCTATAATCTCAGCACTTTGGGAGGCTGAGGCAGGTGAGGTCAGAAGTTTGAGACCAGCCTGGCCAACTTGGTGAGACCTTGTCTCTACTGAAAATACAAAGATTAGCTGGGTGTGGTGGCATGTGCCTGTAGTCCCAGCTACTTGGGAGGCTGATGCAGGAGGATCTCTTAAACCCGGGAGGCAAAGGTTGCAATGAGTTGAGATCTTGCCACTGCACTCAAGCCTGGGCAACAGCCTGGGCAAAAAAAAAAAAAAAAAAAAAAGAAGAAAACAGAAATCTCACCTTCACTTCATGTTAATGAATACAGAGTCCAATTTACAGTCTGTAGCGAGACAAGAACAAAAATTGGGAAATTGTGTAGGTAGAATATGGCAAAAGTAAACTATAAAAGGAACATAAATATAAATATGTATAGTTACTTTTTTAAAAATAATTTTACACAAATAACTCTTCTAGACAAATTTTAAAATACAGATTTTAAAAAAGAAAAATAGCCAGGCACGGTGGCTCACGCCTGTAATTCCAGCATTTTGGGAGGCCTAGGCGGGTGGATCACAAGGTCAGGAGATCAAGACCGTCCTGGCTAACACAGTGAAACCCTGTCTCTCCTTAAAAATACAAAAAAATTAGCTGGGCGTGGTGGCGGGCGCCTGTAGTCCCAGCTACTTGGGAGGCTGAGGCAGGAGAATGGCGTGAACCCAGGAGGCAGAGCTTGCAGTGAGCCGAGTTCACGCCACTGCACTCCAGCCTGGGTGACAGAGCAAGACTCTGTCTCAAAAAATAATAAAAAATAAATAAATAAATAAATGTTCTTGTTACAATATGGAACAGATAACTACTGTTGGCCTAAATACACAAGTATTTTCACAAAAAAGTAATCATACTGCATAAACCATCTTGTGACTACTCGGTGTTCTAAATCACCACATACATCTTTCCATGCCAAAAAGCAAGTTTTCTTTTTCTTTTTTTTTCTTTTTTTCTTTTTTTTTTTTTTGAGATGGAGTCTCGCTGTGTCTCCCAGGCTGGAGTGCAGTGGTGCAATCTTGGCTCACTGCAACCTCCGCCTCCCAGTTCAAGCGATTCTCCTGCCTCAACCTCCCAAGTAGCTGGGATTACAGGCGCACGCCACCATGCCCAGCTAATTTTTCTTTTTTTTTTTTTTTTTTTGTAGTAGAGATGGGGTTTTACCGTGTTAGCCAAGATGGTCTCAATCTCCTGATCTCAAGTGATCCACCCGCCTGGGTCTCCCCAAGTGCTGGGATTATAGGCGTGAGCCACCGCGCCTGGCTAAGCAAGTTTTCTTAAAAGTATTTCCCAGAGTGGTTTCCAAAGAATGTTAACAGGTATTACAGTAAGTTCTAGGATGTGATTATCTTGAAGAGCCTAGGGTAAAGGCAGTTGGGGAACTTTGCTGCAAGGTTTCCCAGATACTTTGATAATGAGAGACAAACGGAGGGATCTAAGAGAGGGGAACAATAGAAGGGACCAATTGATCTGGCCACAGAAACTCTTGCCCATTTTCCTTTTATTGATTTATTTTTTTTGTGACAGGGTCTTGCTCTGTTGCCCAAGTTGGAGTGCCTTGGCACAATCACAGCTCACTGCAGCCTCAACCTCCTGGACTCAAGCAATCCTCCCACCTCAGCCTCCCTAGTAGCTGGGACTATAGGGATGCACCACCTTGCTTGACCAATTTTTTTCTTTTTTTTTGAGGCAGAGTTTCACTCTTGTTACCCAGGCTGGAGTGCAATGGCGCGATCTCGTCTCACTGCAACCTCTGCCTCCTGGGTTAAAGTGATTCTGATGCCTCAGTCTCCTGAGTAGCTGGGATTACAGGTGCCTGCCACCACGCCTGGCTAATTTTTGTGTTTTTAGTAGAAACGGTTTCACCACGTTGGCCAGGCTGGTCTCCAACTCCTGACCTCAGGTGATCCACCTGCCTCAACCTCCCAAAGTTCTGGGATTACAGGTGTGAGTCACCCCGCCCGGCCCTGGCTAATTTTTGTATTTTGTGTAGAGATAGTGTTTTGTCATGTAGCTCAGACTGGTCTCAAATTCCTATGCTCAAGCAATCCGCCCACCTTGGCCTCCCAAAGTGCTGGAATTACAGGCATGAGCCACTGCATCTGGCCTTCATTTTTAATTGAGGAGAAATTTATAAAACATAAAATTAACCATTTTAAAGTGAACAATTCAGTGGTATTTAGTACATTCACAGTGTTATGCAACCAACACCTCTGTTTAGTTCCAAAATATTTTCATCACTCCACAATAACCCTTATCCTGGGATCACGAATGCCTCACTCTTCCTGGTGTTTGTTGAATGAATATTAGAAGCATGGTTTAAGGCTATAATTACAATTCTTTCAACTGTGATCTGTAGGACTACCTATCTAGAAGAACAGGAAAGGCCAAGATACAAACACACTCCACGATAACCCGAAGGTCCTCTCTCAAACTCTAGAGAAGGGAAAAAAACCTGCTACAATGTGGTTTGTTACTACCATAGCCCAACCAAACAATATATTTATTCAGTGTACTTAAGGTTAAGAAGAGGCTATTTTTTCCAAAGCATTTTGGCAGGTTATAAACATTTGAACATGTAACTTACTAATCATCTCCATCTCCTAAATGGCTAGAAAAGTTATCCTATCTTGTATCTTTCTGTTTGGAACCTTAAGAAAAAAAAAGTACTTTAGAAACAAAATAATAATGATAGATAACTATCAAACGGAAGAGAAAAAAAAGACATAACGATTCTAGAAAGTGAGCTCTTCGGCTGGGCAGGGTGGCTCATGCCTGTAATCCCAGCACTTTGCCAGACCAAGGCAGGTGGATCACTTGAGGTCAGAGGTTTGAGACCAGGCTGGCCAACATGGCGAAATGCCATCTCTACTAAAAACACAAAAATTAGGTGTGATGATGGGCGCCTGTAATCCCAGCTACTCGGGAGGCTGAGGCAGGAGAATCACTTTAACCCAGGAAGCGGAAGTTTCAGTGAGCTGAGACTGTGCCACTGTGCTCCAGCCTGGATGACAAAAGTGAAACTCTATCTCAAAAAAAACCCCTTCTTTCTTCCCTAGCAAGAAGTCAAAAGATTAAATTCTATAACTGATGCTCAACAGCCAGGAGTGTAAATGTATTATTTAGATTTCAGGAGTAAGAGCAAAAAAAAATTACAACTAGCAAGAGTTAAAAGTGGTTTCCTGAGAGGAGTAGGCCTAGGGGTGGGCCAAGGCAGTCTTAGTTTTCATTATTACCCCTTCTGCAGTTGATTAACTTTTAATCACCAGCAAGGGATTCTTTTTTTTTTTTTTTTTTTAGACGGAGTCTCACTCTATCGCCGAGGCTAGAGTGCAGTGGCACACTCTTGGCTCACTGCAAGCTCTGCCTCCCAGGTTCAGGCCATTCTCCTGCCTCAGCCTCCCGAGTAGCTGGGACTACAAGTGCCCGCCACCACGCCCAGCTAATTTTTTGTATTTTTTAGTAGAGATGGGGTTTCATCATATTAGCCAGGATGGTCTCGAATTCCTGACCTTCGGCCTCCCAAAGTGTTGGGATTACAGGCGTGAGCCACCACGCCCAGCAAAGGATTCTTTCATTTAAAATTGTTCTTAAAGGAAATATAGGCCGGGTGCTAGGGCTCATGCCTGTAATCCTAGCAGTTTGGGAGGCCAAGATGGGCAGATCACGAGATCAGGAGTTCAAGACCAGCCTGGCCAGCATGGTGAAACCCTGTCTCTACTAAAACAATACAAAAAATTAGTTGGGTGTGGTGGTGTGCACTTGTAATCCCAGCTACTCAGGAGGCTGAGGCAGGAGAATGGTGTGAACCCGGGAGGTGGAGGAGGTTGCAGTGAGCCGAGATCACGCCACTACACTCCATCCTGGCGACAGAGTGAGACTCTCTCTCCAAAAAATAAACCAGCCAACCAAACAGAAAATCTTAAGGCAAAGTACTACAAAATGAAAATAAAATAATATGTATTTGGCCACCTTTAAGAAAAAAAAAAAAAATCCTGGTGCTTAGGCCACACCCTGGACCAATAAAATCTGAATCTCTGGGGATGGGATGCAGTCATTAGTATAATTTTTTAAAGTTCTCCAGATGACTCTAAAGTCATCTGGTTGAAAACCAGCAGTTTAGAGACCCTGGAAGGTTTCTTTTAGCTTTAGCTTTCTGTAGTCTATAATTTCCTGTCTCTGCAGAAATAGCTCCAAGGCATTTGTGGTGGTTTCTAACCTATGTTCTAAATAATTAATCTTTAAAGTAATGAGAAAAAAAATAATATAATATTACATTAGAAGGTGGGAAATATCATTTGTCATAAGGAGACCAACAGCTTTCTCTGTGCATCCGTGTGAAGGTATCACATATTTGGGTTGTAGGTGACCACTGGTAGCCTGTATTTGTTTTTGAGACAGAGTCGCATTCTGTTGCCCAGGCTGAAGTGTGGTGGTGCAATCTCAGCTCACTGCAACATCGACCTCTCTGGCTCAAGAGATCCTCCCACCTCAGTCCCCCCTCCCTGAGGAGTAGCTTTTTATTTGTATTTTTTGTAGAGATGGGGTTTCATCATGTTGCCCAGGCTGGGTAGCCTATATTTTTATAATTTTATTTGACCTATTGAATTTAATTAAATTCCCTCTCAACCTACTCCACACTCCCTGACTTCAAAGAGAGGGTAGGGTCCGTTCAGCCTCTACAGAGGAGAAGAGAACGTTCTGAATGTTTCAATATCTTGGGGAAGCTGGAATGTTAGGATATTTTAGCTGCAAATAACAGAAACCCAGCTCAGCAGGGTGTCTCTCAAGAAGTTTGGCGTTAGGATGTCTCTAGGATGGTGATTTAGTAGTTAATTTGGGAGCTACGTTTTATTATTATTATTATTATTAAAGACAAAGTCTGGTTCTGTCACCCAGGCTGGAGTGCAGTAGCACGATCTTGGCTCACTGCAACCTCCACCTCTTGGGTTCAAGCAATTCTCGTGCCTCGGCCTCCCTGGTAGCTGGGATTACAGGTGCCCACCACCACGCCTGGCTCATTTTTGTATTTTTTAGTAGAGATGGGGTTTCATCATGTTGGCCAGGCTGGTCTTGAACTCCTGACCTCAAGTGATCGGCCCGCCTTGGCCTCCCAAAGTGCTGGGATTACAGGTGTGAGCCACTGTGCCCCATGGAGGGGCCAGGATTTTTCCTTCCTTTCATTCTCGTATGCTCAGCTTGTTTTCTCAGGCTGCCTCTCATCATGGCCCCAAGAGGGTTGCAGAGTTGTAGAAGTCACAGGGAGATGGCAATATCCAGAGGCCAAAAGAAAAGTCCCGGCCGGGCGCGGTGGCTCAAGCCTGTAATCCCAGCACTTTGGGAGGCCGAGGCGGGCGGATCACAAGGTCAGGAGATCGAGACCATCCTGGCTAACACGGTGAAACCCCGTCTCTACTAAAAACACAAAAAACTAGCCGGGCGAGGTGGCGGGCGCCTGTAGTCCCAGCTACTCCGGGGGCTGAGGCAGGAGAATGGCGTAAACCCAGGAGGCGGAGCTTGCAGTGAGCCGAGATCGCGCCATTGCACTCCAGCCTGGGGGACAGAGCAAGACTCCGTCTCAAAAAAAAAAAAAAAAAAAAAAAAAAAGAAAAGCCCCAGCCTTCTCTCCCTTTTTAAGGGTGAAGAAAACCTTCCCTGAAGCCCTCTCAACTACTCTCCCTCATATCTTGGTCAAAGTTGCATCACATACCTATTCCCAACTCACGACTTGGCAAGAAATTGAGATTACCCTGGTGGGCTCACATCCAAGGGAACAGGGGTGGGGGTGTGCGTGTGTGTGTGTGTGTGTGTATGTTCACACATCTAACATTAATATAAAAGACATTTTATTCCAGTGTATTCTGATTTGGTTAGTAGTTCCTGTTTCCTTTGGCAATGTTACATTAGTGAGTTAAATATCAAAGTGTACACATACATATACTTCTGTGTGGCCACATTAATTTATAAGATAACAATTTTAAAATTATATATAATGAAGCCAATTATATTTGGGCATTTAGCATGTGATAAAAATTGCCTTTAAAATGAGTAGGGGGGTGGCTGGGCACAGTGGCTCACGCCTGTGTAACCCCAGCACTTTGGGAGGCCGAGGCAGATGGATCACTTGAAGTCAGGAGTTCAAGACCAGCCAGACCAATATAGTGAAACCTTGTCTCTACTAAAAATACAAAAATTAGCCAGGTATGCTGGCAGGCGCCTGTAATCCCAGCTACTTGGGAGGCTGAGGCAGCAGAATCGCTTGAACCTGGGAGGCAGAGTTTGCAGTGAGCTGAGATCGCGCCACTGCACTCCAGCCTGGGCGACAAAGCTAGACTCTGTCTCAAAAACAAACAAACAAACAAAAATGAGTAAGGGGGAAAAATGAATTAGACCATAAATGGTATTGGGATAACTCAGTGGCTATCTAGAAAAACCATAAACTTAGAGCTACATTTCCAAGCATACCCAAGGATGAATTTCTAAAGGATAAAAAATTTCATTGCAAAAAAAACAAATTATAAAAGCACTAGAAGAAGTTATCAGAATGTTAAAATAATCATGAAGAAGGGGAGATCTTTTTTACTAAGACACATAAATCAGAAACTATAAAATTGAAACACTTGCATGGCAGAAGCTATCGTAAGTAAAGTCAAAAGGCAAGACACTTGGAAAAAATAATTGCAACTTATATAACTAAGTATTAATTTCCCTATATACAAAGAGTTTCTAAAAATCAATCAGAAAAAGGCCAAGAGTCTGCCAGAAAAGCTGAAACCAGGATATATATGATAGTTCACAGAAAAGGGAATACTAGTGGCTTTTAAACATGTGGGAAGTGATTAACCTTCCTTATAATAAGAGACATGCAAAATAGACTATATGGAGATAGTGGTTTTGTTCACCTACTAAAGGACAAATGATCAAAAAGTTTGATAACATATTATGTGGGCAAGAATGTGGTAAAACAGCCATTTTCATATCTATCAAAATTATAAACACATATGTCCTTTAAACCAGTAACTGTATTTCCAAGAATTTATTGTGCAGACATACTTATACATGTGCAAATATCTAACGTCTTATATGAAAAGTGTTAATCAATGCAGCATTGTTTACAGTACCAAAACATAAAACAACTGTCTGGGTGTGGTGGCTCATGCCTATAATCCCAGCAGTTTGGGAGGCCTAGGTGAGTGGATCAACTGAGGTCAAGAGTTCGAGACCAGTCTGGCCAACATGGCAAAACCCCAATTTCTACTAAAAATACAAAAATTAGCCAGGCATGGTGGCAGGTGCCTATAATCCCAGCTACTCAGGAGACTGAGGCAAGAGAATCACTTGAACCCGGGAGGCGGAGGTTGCAATGAGCCAAGATCATGCCATTGCATTACAGCCTGGGCAATAGAATGAATCTCCTTTAAAAAAAAAAAAAAAAAAAAATCAAAGCTGCAAAAATAAGCTTATTTTATGCGGTGTTTTTAACCAAATGCAAGTCATAATGACAGCCTCTGCATTAGTTCTGAGGATGTCCTTAAGAATGAATAAATATTATTTGTTCTTTTGTTTTGGGGGTTAATTTTCCCGAGAAAAATCATAGCCCAGCATGTTAAGACAGTCTTGACTTTATATTCAACTTTGTACTGGATCATAAAGTCAGTTTTTTGTTGCTGTTGTTTTGTTTTTGAGATAGAGTCTTGCTCTGTCACCCAGGCTGGAGTGGATTGGCACCATCTTGGCTCACTGCAACCTCTGCCTCCTGAGTTCAAGCCATTCTCCTACCTCAGCCTCCTGAGTAGCCCAGCTAATTTCTGTATTTTTAGTAGAGACGGGGTTTCGCCATGTCGGCCAGGTTGGCCTTGAACTCCTGACCTCAGGTGATCCGCCCGCCTCGGCCTCCCAAAGCACTGGGATTACAGGCGTGAGCCGCCATGCCCGGCCGCATACGTTTTATTTTGAGGGGTCAGAAGCGACTAAAATTTCAACAAAATCAATTATTTGTGTTGCTCCCTCACTTCTTTCTATTGACCTAATCAACATCACACAGCACAGTGATGGTTGAAGACCAGTGGAAAAGAGACAATGTGAAAACCTAACAGGATTTCTTACTTGCACAATTTTTATGCTTGCAAAGATGTGATATGAAATTCCATTTATTGCTGTCAAATATTGACATCTATCTGTGGACACAAAATAATCTTTTTTTTTTACTCCCCCATTGTCTATATTTCCCTACCCAACCTTGCATTAAGAAAGCAATTGACAAACTAATGTATGGAAAGCAAATCTTTTGTGCTATCTATAATGACCAAATTTTCCTTTGGGCTCACCAAAGCTGTTCAAACAAGAGCTCCATTGTCCCTTTCAGAAGAGAATAATAGAAAACCTAAATGAAATTGGGAGGTCATTTGACCTCTTAGGAAACGTGGAGGTAGACACTACGGCTCAAAACCCCCGAGCCTGTTAACATGTGACACATTATACACACTCATATTTTTAGAGGAAAAGATGAGGATTTCTGCTGCTCTATGATGTTGTGCAATAGTGCTTTCCTCATTTCAGGATTCTGAGCCTGTTCCACATCAGAGAACCCATCAGATATATTTTATCCAAAACCAAGATAAAAGTTGAGTAAAAATAATGATGATAATTATAACAGTAAGCATAAGAGCGGCCACCATTTATTGAATGCTTAATATTTCATCATTTCATCCCCACTATGACCCTATGAGGCGGACACGATTGTGTCCATTCTATAGATGAACAAACTGAGGTTCAGAAAGGAAAAGCAGCTAATCCAGGAAGTCTGAAAGCTGGTGTTTAGATGTAGACTATTTTGGAAGCTTCTTTCCTAAACATTGTGTTATTCTGGAGTGCAATGTGCGATCTCGGCTCACTGCAACCTCTGCCTCCCAAGTTCAAGCGATTCTCTTGCCTCAGCCTCCCAAGTAGCTGGGATTACAGGTGCCCACCATCCCACCTGTCTAATTTTTGTATTTTTGGTAGAGACAGGGTTTCACCATATTAGCCAGGCTGGTCTCAAACTCCTGACCTCAGGTGATCTGCCTGCCTCAGCCTCGCAAAGTGCTGGGATTACAGGCGTGAGCCACCGTGCCTGACCTCTGTTTTTTTGTTTTTGTTTTTTTTTCTTGAGACAGAGTTTTGCTCTTGTTGCCCAGGTTGGAGTGCAATGGCATAATCTCAGCTCACCACAATCTCTGCCTCCCAGGTTCAAGCGATTCTCCTGCCTCAGCCTCCCGAGTAGCTGGAATTACAGGCATGTGCCACCATGCCCGCCTAATTTTGTATTTTTAGTAGAGATGGGGTTTCTCTACGCTGGTCAGGCTGGTCTCGAACTCCTGACCTCAGGTGATCCGCCCGCCTCAGCCTCCCAAAGTGCTGAGATTACAGTTGTGAGCCACTACACCCAGCCTCTGTTTCTTATCTCTTATAAAATCTTCTGTTGCCTTAAAAAGTTAAAAAATTCAGCATGTAGATAGGTATAGTGGCTCAAGCCTGTAATATCAGCATTTTGGGAGACCAAGGCAGGAGGATCACTTGAGGCCAGAAGTACAGGCCCCGAGAGTGAGACTCTGTCTCTGCAACCAGGCATGGTGGTGTGGCAGTGCTCTGGAGGCCGAGCTTGAGAGGCCATGAGTTGAAGTCCTTGTCAGTGAGGAGGCTATGATTGCACCCAGTGTACACTCAAGCCCTGGCCAAGCCATGCTACTGTGCATGTAATAAATGTGTTGCTGAGTGGCACTTTGGTACATAATTTTCTGAATTCTGGGGCATTAGAAAGATCATTGCATTATGAAACTATGACAAAGGCCGAGGCGTGAGCGGGAAACCTGCTCAAATCCCAGCTGGGAGGCCGAGGCAGGCCAGGATCAGAATCAGAGATCGAGACCATCCACAGCTAACTCTGATTATAGAGGCCATCTCTACTAAAAAATACAAAAAAGCAGGAGAGGCTGAGGTGGGCACCTGCTGTGATCCCGGCTGGGAGGCTGGGGGCAGGAGGAGGAGCCGAAGCTGAGGAGGAAGGCCCGGAGGCACCCCGAAACTGACTGGGGCCACTCAACCTGGGCCTGATGAGACTCCATCTGCCACCATTGAGTGATGCAGAAATCAAAACTACCTGGCTCAAAAGGGAGCCATCATATATGTATGAAAGATTGGGAAGAATGAATGGCGCAGACATTGATCCGGCGAGGTTACCGAGGTGGGGCATCAGGCGTCCTACCAGTGGAGAAGTATCTGGATCGATTCCTGAAATAAAATAACATCAGAAACCAAAATAATGCGGTATGAGATTTTTGGCCAAAATATTGCCAGTTGCTTGAATTTAAATCAGTAGTGGACTGATACGAAAGAGGTATGGTACCTTCGCACGGAACTTATTATGCGACCATCATGCGGGACGATTAAAATGAATTGCGAAACTACGATTCTTTTACCGCGTAACCTAAATTACCAGTACTTCGGTACTTTTCATCCTATGCAGGTAAATTAAAAAGCAAGGTACAAACTGGTGTTATGGTATTTATCATTGTTAAGGTTTTATAAATGTGCATTATTATGCAAGGAGTTGCTCTGGAAGAATAAACAAGAAAATGATTAACCCACTGGCTTCAGGGAAGGAAACTGAATGGCTGGTGGGTAATGGGGAAAGAAGATACTCTACTCTTTGGCACTTCTTGAATTTTGTAGCATGTGAATGTATAACTTGTTCAACTGAAAAATTCACCCTACAGATTTACAAAATATCAGAACTATCATCTTGCCAACAGCCCAGTTATATAAGGATGAGAAAACTGAGGCCCAGTAGAGTCAGCTGATGCACGCCTGGCCCAATGCTCTGCACACTCTGCATCCTGCCCCTAAACATCCTCATGCTTTCTCCTTTTAAGGCTCTCAGGAGCTTGGGAGCAGACAATGTGGCACTGAATACCGGGAAGAAATGCATCACAAAGGCCATAGAAATCTTTTCTGGGGAGTTGGCTAGAAAGGTGGGACAGTTTGAACGGCACCAGTGATCACATGGTCAGGAACATCACCCACAACGCAAACAGCCACGGCACTTTTTTTTTTTTTTTTTTTTTTTTTTTTTTGAGACAGAGTTTCACTCTTGTCGTCCAGGCTGGAGTGCAGTGACGTGATCCCGGGTCACTACCACCTCCACCTCCTGGGTTCAAGCGATTCCCCTGCCTCAGCCTCCTGAGTACCTGGGATTACAGGCGCATGCCACCATACCTGGCTAATTTTTGTATTTTTAGTAGAGACGGGGTTTCACCATGTTGGTCAGGCTGGTCTCGAACACCTGATCTCGTGATCCATCTGCCTTGGCCTCCCAAAGTGCTGAGATTACAGGCGTGAGCCACTGCGCCCAGCCGCCACAGCACCTTTGTTGGATGACACTCATGTGCTACATTTACCTCCCTTAATTCTGAATTCAGCCCCTTGAGTCAAACTCTATGGCCACCTCCATAGGCTATGGCACCATTGACTTACATCTCGAAAGCCAACAGCCACAGTCTAGCACTATGCTCAGCCATCTTTCTCTCTTTAAAAGTCATTGATTGAGACTGGCCAGTGGCTCACACACGCCTGTAATCCAGCACTCTGGTAAGCTGAGGCGGGTGGATCACTTGAGGTTAGGAGTTAAGAGACCAGCCTGACCAACATGGCCAGGTTTCAGTAGAAACCCCGTCTCTACTAAAAATACAAAATTAGCCGGGCGTGATGGGAGGCTACTTGGGAGGCCGAGGCAGGAGAATCTCTTGAACCTGGGAAGTGGAGCTTGCAGTGACCCAACATCGTGCCATTGCACTCCAGCCTGGGCAATAAGAGCGTCTCAAAAAACAAAAGTCATTGATTGATCTCTTTCTGGTTTAACTGCTATTATTTAGTTGATGCCACAAATGTTCATATTCAAGTTTTTATAGCATTACAATGCCTAGATTCTATTTTCAAATATTGATTTGCTTAACATAATTTTTATGAAGACATTATTTCCACATCATTGGGCTCTCTAGAATTAGATTGCATGAATACTGTAGTTTTATTTCAATAAAAAGTCCACTGTTATTGAAACCATGACTAAAGCTTGACATGAACAGAGACTTTAAAACAATAAACATTGCCAGGCATGGTGGCACACGCCTGTAGTCTCAGCTACTCAAGAAGCTGAGACAGGAGGATCTGCTGAGCCAAGGAGTTCCAACCCAGCCTGGGCAACATAGTGAGATCCCATCTCTTAAAAAAAAAAAAAGAAAAAAAAAAAGACTGGGCGTGGTGGCTCAAGGCTGTAATCTCAGTACTTTGGGAGGCTGAGGTGGGTGGATCATAAGGTCAGGAGTTGGAGACCATCCTGGCCAACATGGGGAAACCCCGTCTCTATTAAAAATACAAAAATTAGCTGGGCGTGGTGACGCGTGCCTGTAGTGCCAGCTACTCTGGAGGCTGAGGCAGGAGAATCACTTGAACCCAGGAGGCGGAGATTGCAGGGAGCCGATACTGTGTCACTGCACTCCAGCCTGGTGACAGAGTGCGACTCCATCTCAAAAAAAAAAAAAAAAAGAAAATTGTAAAAGAAAGTAACTTTTTTGTTTTTTTTTTTCTGAGACAGAGTCTCACTCTGTTGTCCAGGCTGGAGTGCAATGGCACAGTCTCGGCTCACTGCAGCCTCCACCTCCTGGGTTCAAGTGATTCTTGTGCCTCAGCCTCCCAAGTAGCTGGGACTACAGGTGTGCGCCCCCATACCTGGCTAATTTTTGTATTTTTAGTAGAGATGGGGTTTCACCGTGTTGGCCAGGATGGTCTCGAACCCCTGGGCTCAAGTGTCCTGTCTGCCTCAGCCTCTCAAAGTGCTGGGATTACAGTCATGAGCCAACGTGCCTGGCTAGAAAATTGTAAAAGTAACTTAATATCTGCCTCATACACTTTTGTTTTATTTTAAAATGCAACTCCTCAACCCCAAATTGAAACAAGAACAACAACCCTCTGATGGCTTCCCTCCCTTTCTCTTTGTACAAATAAGACTTTCTCCTGTGTGATTCTGACCACCTTGGTCTACTTTATGGAGCTCCAACCCTGCCTTCTTTCCTTCTCAGGCCATCTGTCCTGGCTGGCCTCACTGTTGGAAATGCTCTTCTCAAGATGTTCATGTGATAGGTTCTTTGTTCTTCAGTCTCAGTTCAAATATTCCCTCCTCCAGGAAGCCTTCCTTGACTTCCTAGGTGAAAGTGGTTCCCTTCCCCTGAGTCACTACTATGTTTTCTTCAGTGCACTTATTAATGGCCAACACTGTCTCCTTTCCTATCTGCTTATGAATTTAAAGTCTGTTAGCAGCAACTGCAGCTTTTTAAAGGCTCCTTGTTTCTTTTTTTTTTTTTTTTTTTTTTTGAGATGGAGTCTCCTTCTGTTTCCCAGGCTGGAGTGCAGTGGTGCAATCTTGGCTCACTGCAAGCTCCACCTCCTGGGTCCACACCATTCTCCTGCCTCAGCCTCCCAAGAGCTGGGACTACAGGCGCCCACCACCACGCCCGGCTAATTTTTGGTATTTTTAGTAGAGACAGGGTTTCACCGTGTTAGCCAGGATGGCCTCTATCTCCTGACCTCCTGATCTTCACACCTCGGCCTCCCAAAGTTCTGGGATTACAGGCACGAGCCACTGCGCCCGGCCCCCTTTTTTTTTTTTTTTTTTTTGAGGCAGAGTTGCGCTCTTGTTGGCCATACTGGAGTGCAATGATGCGATCTCGGCTCAATGCAACCTCCACCTCTTCAGTTCAAGTGATTCTCCTGCCTCAGCCTCCTTAGTAGCTGAGACTACAGGCATGCACTACCATGCTGGCTAATTTTTGTATTTTTAGTAGAGACAGGGTTTAGCCATGTTGGCCACTCTGGTCTCGAACTCCTGACCTCAGGTGATCCGCTCACGTTGGCTTCCCAAATGCTGGACTTACAGGCATGAGCCACTGCACCTGACCCAATTGTCATTTTCGCTTTTTTGTTGAGATGGAGTTTCTGTCACCCAGGCTGGGGTGCAGTGGCACAATCTCAGCTCGCTGCAATTTCCGTCTCTTGGGTTCAATCGATTCTCCTGCCTCAGCCTCCCAAGTAGCTGGGATTACAGGCGTGTGCCACCACGCCCAGCTAATTTTTTATTTTTAGTAGAGACGGGGTTTCACCATGTTGGTCAGGCTGGTCTCAAACTCCTGACCTTAGGTGATCTGTCCACCTCAGCCTCCCAAAGTGCTGAGATTACAGGCATGAGCTACCGCGCCCAGCCCTCAATTGTCACTTTTAGTGCATGTTTTCTGGTTGTATAAAAGCTCTCCCATGCAAGAGGGCTAATGTTATAACAGTAGATTATTATACTATCCTGTATTTTCATCAGATAAAGAAAGCTTTTAATGTTTCACTGAGAATAGTCAACCCCTTCACAATCTAGAACCTGAAGATTGCATCTTCTGAGAACACCAGAGAAAGATTGTCCTTGCCATCCACACTGCAAGAAAACTTCGGGATCTTGAACTTTTGTTCATAATCTTAGAAATGAAAAGGGTCCCGCAACACTCTTGGAACTGTATCTTTAAGGTAAAGCTAACCAAGGAAGTCTCTCCCCAGAAGAAGATGGCATCCTTGATATGAACAGCTTTTCTTAAGATCATGGATCAAGACTTCTACTGTCATGAGACTCTTGTGAATATTTCCTTGCTTATGTCTCTATCTCTCTCTCCATATATATGTATATCTAGATATAGATTTTTTTTTTTTTTTTAAGGCAGAGTCTCACTCTGTTGCCCAGGCTGGAGTGCAATGGTGCAATCTTGGCTCACTGCAATCTCCGCCTCCTGGATTCAAGTGATTCTCCTGCCTCAGCCTCCCAAGTAGCTGGGATTACAGGCATGTACTACCACACCTGGCTGATTTTTGTATTTTTAGTAGAGATGGGGTTTTACCATGTTGGCCAGGCTGGTCTTGAACTGCGGACCTCAGGTGATCCACCTGCCTCAGCCTCCCAAAGTGCTGGGATTACAGGCATAACCCACTGTGCCTGGCCAAAAAGGGGAATTTTTTTTTTTTTTTTTTTTTTTTGAGACGGAGTCTCGCTCTGCCGCCCAGGCTGGAGTGCAGTGGCCGGATCTCAGCTCACTGCAAGCTCCGCCTCCCGGGTTCCCGCCATTCTCCTGCCTCAGCCTCCCGAGTAGTTGGGACTACAGGCGCCCGCCACCGCGCCCGGCTATTTTTTTGTATTTTTTAGTAGAGACGGGGTTTCACCGTGTTAGCCAGGATGGTCTCGATCTCCTGACCTCGTGATCCGCCCGTCTCGGCCTCCCAAAGTGCTGGGATTACAGGCTTGAGCCACCGCGCCCGGCCAAAAGGGGAATTTTTAAACAAAATTATGGGAGGCCATTGTTTTGGATTGAGCTTATACACTAGGACCCAACAGACCAAACAAAAATGGAGTTGCTCATGCTAAATGTGACATAATCAAACTAAGTCTTTAAAGATCCTAAGGAAAAGAAGAGGTGTAACTGGAGTGGTGGCTCCATCTCAAAAAGAAAAAAAAATGAGCTCTAAAACTAGAAAATGATTTTTTTTTTTTTTTTTTTTGAGACAGAGTCTTGCTCTATTGCACAGGCTGGAGTGTAGTGGCACGATCTCGGCTCACTCCAACCTCCACCTCCCCTCCCTGGTTCAAGTGATTCTCCTGCCTCAGCCACCCTAGTAACTGAGACTACAGGCACATGACACCATGTCCAGCTACTTTTTTTGTATTTTTAGTAGAGACGGGGTTTCACTATGTTGGCCAGGCTGGTCTCGAACTCCTGACCTCAGGATATCCATCTGCCTCAGCCTCCCAAAGTGCTGGGATTACAGGCGTGAGCAATCTCGCCAGGCCTAGTTTTAGACTTTTGAACCTAGGGGATATACACCCATGAAAAGTTAAATAATAAGGATGTAAGATAATTGTATACTGCCTTATAAATATTCTTTTAAAAAATAAACTGGTTAAATTTTTATAAGAAGCCTATCTTTCCAATCTTTGAGACAAATGACAATAATGACTTTTTAAATAGGAAAAGATTTACATGCCACTGTAAATCAGTTAACTAGGGGGTTGGGGATGAAGAGAGGATGGTTAATGGGTACAAGCATATAATCAGATAGAAGGAGTAAGTTCTAATGTTCTATAGCACAGTAGGGTGACTGTAGTTAACAAGAATGTATTGTGTATTTCAAAATAGCCACAAGAATAGATCTGAGCCGGGCACAGTGGCTCACATCTATAATCCCAGTACTTTGGGAGGCCAAGGCGGGTGGATCATCTGAGGTCGAAAGTTCGAGACCAGCCTGACCAACATGGAGAAACCCCATCTTTACTAAAAATACAAAATTAGCTGGGTGTGGTGGCGGGCGCCTGTAATCCCAGCTACTCAGGAGGCTGAGGCAGGAGAATCGCCTGAATCTGGGAGGCAGAGGTTGCAGTGAGCCAAGGTTGCTCCACCATACTCCAGCCTGGGCAACAAGAGTGAAACTCTGTCTCAAAAAAAAAAAAAAAAAAAAAAAAAAGAATAGATTTGAAATATCTCTAACATACACACATACAAGTAAGTTAATTAGTATGAAAATATTGAAATACCTAATGCCTTTTTTTTTTTTTTTTGAGATGGACTGTTGCTCTGTCATCCAGGGTAGAGTGCAGTGGCACTATCTCAGCTCACTGCAACCTCCACCTCCTGGGTTCAAGCAATTCTCCTGCCTCAGCCTCCTGAGTAGCTGGGATTACAGGTGCACGGCACCATGCCCGGCTCATTTTTGTATTTTCAGTAGAGGCGGGGTTTCCACCATGTTGGCCAAGCTGGTCTTGAACTCTTGACCTCGTGATCCGCCCACCTCGGCCTCCCAAAGTGCTGGGATTACAGGTGTGAGCCACCGCGCCTGACCATGCCTCTTCTTTTCCTTAGTCCTTTCATACCTTGGGGATAACTCTTATTAATAGCAGCCCCCCATCTTCCATCCACTCCTCACCACTTTAACCATCTTTATGGTTAGATTATCTCACACATGTAGATTTACAATTTACCTTATTTTTTAATTTTTATTTTTTGAGATGGGGCTTTTGCTACATTGCCCAGGCTAATCTTAAACTTCTGGGCTCAGGCAATCCTCCTGCCTCAGCCTCTTGAGTACCTGGGAACAGGCACGCACCACTTGAACCCAAGCAATTTGTCTTTTCAATTGGCAATACAACCGATGCATTTCCTGTCAGAATATCTGCTCCTTCATTTTATTTTAGTGGTATTTTATCCTTTGCATGTACCATAAATTTTTTTTTTTTTTTTTTTTTGAGACAGAGTCTCACTCTGTTGCCCAGGCTGAAGTGCAATGGTGTGATCTGCGATCTCTGCTCACTGCAACCTCTGCCTCCCGGGTTCAAGCGATTCTCCTGCCTCGGCCTCCTGAGTAGCTGGGATTACAGGCATATGCCACCATGCCCAGCTAATTTTTGTATCTTTAGTAGAGACGAGGTTTCATCATGTTGGTCAGGATGATCTCGAACTCTTGACCTCATGATCGGCCCACCTCGGCCTATCAAAGTACAGAGATTACAGGCATGAGCCACTGCGCCTGGCCATGTACCATAAATTTTTAAGGAAAACCTCTCATGGTGAATATTTAGGCATTTCTATTTTTTCTACTATCATAAATAATGTCATAGTATAGATGCCTCTGTATATGTTGATAGGATTTAAACCACTATCATTTTTTTCTCTTTTTTTTTCTGAGATGGTGTCTCACTCTGTCCCCCAGGCTATAGTGCAGTGGCGCCATCTCCGTTCACTGTAACCTCCGCCTCCTGGGTTCAAGCAATTCTCCTGCCACAGCCTCCCATGTAGCTGGGATTACAGGCACGTGCCACCACGCCTGGTTAATTTTTGTATTTTTAGTAGAGACGGGGTTTCACCATGTTGGCCAGGATGGTCTCGATCTCTTGCCCTCAGGCAATCCGCCCGCCTCAGCCTCCCAACGTGTTGGGATTACAGCTGTGAGCCACCATGGCCGACCTTATTTTTAAAATTTTATTTATTTATTTTTCGAGACAGAGTCTCGCTCTGTCACCCAGGCTGGAGTGCAGTGGCGCGATCTCAGCTCACTGCAAGCTCTGTCTCGGGTTCAAGCGATTCTCCTGCCTCAGTCTCCCAAGTAGCTGGGATTATGGCGTGTGCCACCACGCCCAGCTAATTTTTGTATTTTTAGTAGAGACGGGGTTTCACCATGTTGGCCAGGCTGGTCTCGAACTCCTGACCTCAGGTGATCCTCCCACCTCGGCCTCCCAAAGTGCTGGGATTATAGATGTGAGCGACTGTGCTCAGCCTACCACTATCATTTTTATGGTAAAATTAATTTAGTAGGCCTATGCCCTGGGCAAAGTGTCTTCACTTCATTGTGGCTTATTTACCAAACGGGAAGGCTCATGGTTTTTTTCTTATTTTTAATTTTTATTTATCGTTTAATTTATTGTTTTTTTTCTTTTGTTGCTAATCATGTTTTTTAAAAAAACTCCAATGCCAGTTTCACAGACTTAAGATTCAGATAACTAACTTTTAAAAGAATCCTTGTAAATATTACTTCAGTCGAAGTCATTTTTTAGTCAGTAATAAAACTCAGTTTAGGAACCCAAGAGCAAAGGCAGAGCCTCAGAATGAATTTACATGTGACCGTTTTCTGAAATCTTACCTCTAAGGAAAAAGTAAGAGACTGACATTTCTAAATCTAATTTATTTTAGGCTTAAGAATATAGATGCATAAGTTTTCCCAGAGACTTAAAGAAATCTTTGTTGGGTAACAGAGAGAATCAAACAAAAGTAACATATCACAAGAGAGGATCAGCTCACAAAAATATCTGAATGAAGGCATGTATTGCATCATTGTTGGCAATCATGAAAAATCTGAAAAACATTAAATGGCCGCTAAAAGAGAAGTGGTTGTATATGTCATGATATATCTATCCATGGACTGTGTATAAATATAGAAGAATGAGGCGGACTTATATGTACCAATTTGGAAAGACTGGCAAGTCTAATAGTGAGATAAAAGAAGTATGATTGTCATTATGGTATGACAGCATTAATTTAAAAAAAACCACGGCAATATATGTGTACAGATATGCATTTATGCATGTATATATGTAGATATGTGCATTTATGGATGTAAATTCCTAGAGATACAGAAGACACACACATCCTAGCAAGCGGGGAGCGACCTAATGTTAGAAACAGAGAAACAGTGAAAGAGACATTTACATTTACTTTGCAAACTCTCAGTGTCGACTCTTTTACAGATATGCACGGCTGGTGTTATTAAGTATATTTTCAAGCACAAAGGAACCAGAGGTCGATGGTGAAATCAGATGCTTTCAAAGGAAACGTATTTCATTCTTCTAAAAATAATTTTGGTGATTCGGAATCCATCCTTAATCGTAGCAGCCAGCCCATTTTTGTGGCTCTTTCATTTCCCCCAGGAAAAAAAAAAAAAAGTGTATAAACACAGCAGGATATAAATGCATGCATCTGGAGAAGATGAACTTTTACACTAGTTCTGCCTTTTCAGCTTTCTAAAATGTGGACCTTACCAATTTCTTTGACCTCCCCCTCCTTTTTTTCCATTCCAATGCATGGCGGTGACAAGGCATTGAATTACCAGTTTGTCACTAACGCCATAGGCTTTATTATTCCTTTGAACAGAAGCTGGGCTTAAAAAGAAAAGTTTTTCTTAATAAGTAGCTGTTCATCCTTTGATATGCACATCTGGATCTGTGGTCTTATCTGCGGCATGCTAATGCTGCTTCCTGCAGATAATGATAAAAGGACAACTCAAAATAACAAAAAAGGAATAAAATGTGCCAGATGCCTAAAAAATAAGGAGGACAATGCAAATAAAAGCAACTGGTTTTGCTATTCTGGAGAATAAACTCTACCCACAATTGAAGTAATCATTTTGGTGGTTACTTGATGCACACTTTTTTTTTTTTTTAAAGAGATTAGGAAGGCGGAAAAAAAAAAAAAAGGCAAACATCAGCTGACAAGTACTGCCACATTCTGTTAGAAATTAAGAGGGAAATAAACCTAAGTATGCTATAAATCACTTTGGGGTTTAATTTTGTTTCTACCCTGCTACATCGTTTCTTCTGTTTCTTCTTTTTTCTTCATTTGGCTGTGGCTTAAACATTGTTAATTAAAAGCCAAACTGAAAGATTTTGACTCATACATTTTAGGAAGTATAAAGTATTTCAAATATACAGAAAAGTACCAAGAATACCATAAGGAACATTCATGTATCTACCATCAGGGTTTAATGATTTTTCCTTTTTTCCTTCCTGTTCATTTTTAAAGAATACATTTCCTTCATTCCGAGTCTTTTCAAATGTGATTTTTCTTGATTTCTATATCACCTTTGTTCACTAAAAGAAGGTGTTCTTCTTATAAAAATATTATGATTTTCTCAGTTTTAGTTAAGTTTCTCAAAGGTGCTTTCTTTCCCTGCTCTGTGTAAATGGGTCTTGTTTTGAAAGTTAGGTTAGCGTTAAGACGTAAGGGTGAAATTGTTATGTAATACATATATGATTTCTAGATATTATGTATGATTTCTGTCTAGGTGATCTTTGTTCTTTACGACTTCTTTTCACAAGAGGCGAAGATCAACCTGCTTTGTCAATACGTGCACAGACCATCAGTAGTTCTGAGGCTGATTGTAACTGATATTTTAACGGGCAAATAAAAACTTCTGCTTTACATAAATTGCTCCATAAACTGGGAGCTGAGGATTGTGAGGAGGGCGAAAAGGCCATGGTGCCCTCTCTACCACTGCACAAACCCAGATTGTGTGTGGTTGGGATCCCTTGGTAGCCCAACCAGATAAGAGTCATGAATTGATTCCACATTAGCATGCAGCAGGCATGGGAAAATGATAAACTCCTATTACCACTGTCATGGCAACTGAAAAAATGGCTGCTTTGGGGGGAGCAAGGTCCACAAGAGAAGAAAAGCGAAGCCCCGTCTCTTTCTTCTGTTTGACATCTGTTGTTTAACATACAAAATTGTATTATCATGACGCAAGCGAGTCAGCCAGGGCTAAAGCCTGGCTAGGAATTGTGAAAACCATACTGCCCGACTCCCATTCCCCTCTCTCTACCGTGAGAGTATATAATTTGACCCTGGACATTTTCACGGAGGGCAGTAAATTCCCCTCCCTTTTCATCCCAGGTACAAAAAGTGTGAAGTGCCTTGGGAAGGTGGAATACAGGGAGGAGGGTCTTTTTGCGGGGTAGCGGAGAAGGGAGACACGCTATCAATTATGAAGTAAAAATAAAGCTCTTCTCCGTTGGCGGCTGCTTTTCTAAATGATTCATTCCTCCCTCCTCCCTTCCCCCAACCGTCCCTCAAGACCATTTTAGATCTTTTCTTTCTTTTCTTTTTTTTTGAGACAGAGTCTTACTCTGTCACCCAGGCTGGAGTGCAATGGCCCAGTCTCGGCTCAATGCAACCTCTGCCTCCCAGGTTCAAGCGATTCTCCTGCCTCAGCCTCCCTAGTATCTGGGATTACAGGCACATGACCGGCTAATTTTTGTATTTTTAGTAGAGATGGGGTTTCACCATGTTGGCCAGGCTGGTCTCGAACTCCTGACCTTGCAATCTGCCTGCCTCAGCCTCCCAAAGTGCTGGGATTACAGGCGTGAGTCACTGCACCCAGCCCTAGATTTTTCTAAAACAGCAATTTGAGCGGGGCTTGTGAACACAGACAAAACATGGGCCGATAGGATACAAGCAGGAACGCCAGCCTTAGGCACAGCGGTGAAGGTTGAAAAGCCTGATTGCAGGTCATTGAGAAAAGGCTGGAAGGAAACACACCTGAGTGCTAACCAGGAGTTGGACAAGAGGTGGATTTTTATTTCCTTCTTAATATAGCCCTTTCGAAATGTTTAATAAAGTACCTATGTCAGTCACTCTCATACTCCGCAGAAATATCCAATAAGCCTTTGGAGCTTCAGGAATGGGTCTCAAAGGAGCGTGCAAACGATCTCAAACATCTCAAAGGGTCTCTCAAAGGATTGAGGTGTAGATGCTCAGACCAAAATTCTGTTCGGCAAATTTCCATATGATCCAAACATATCACTTGAAGCAAATCCTTTGCATATAAATATATACAAATGTGTATATATATTTATATTAGATATAGATATGTTTATATTACATATACATTTATATATTATATAGTTCATGAAATTTATATAAATATATATATTTCATGAGGACATTTAAATGAAGTGACTTTCAAACGCGCTTCACTCCCCACCTCCCCACAGTTGTGTAAACAGAACAAACCCAGTACCATTTTGGGTTGTTTTCACAACATAGCCTTGAAACAGCTGTGAAAGAGGCATCCTAAAATGGACTAAATTGTAATTTCCAGTAAGAGTGAGATTAAGCCCCTTGATAGGACAAGATCAGATAAGTGCAAACAACAGAAAGAACATTTATATAATTGACCTCGGCCATGAGCATAGTTAGCATTTTAAGGTGGTAAAACAAAAAAGGAACCTCTTGGCCAAACCCACGCCCCATGTGCAGTTTGGAACTTCCCAGTTTAAAGGCAACAGGATCGTACCGAATGGGCAGGCTTTGAGGGGATGCAGAAGCAAAACCACTCGGAAAGGTCAGAACTGCTCTGTTTGTTTTTCCAAATTGTCGGAGTAAAGTTACAATATGCCACCTGGGTAAGCCCACTAGCTAAATATCCAGATAATGTACACAGTAACCACAGGGATTTCTCAGACAGATTGGAAACGTTGGAGGAGGAATTTGCTTGGGGGAAGGGAACTAGAGGAACCTGGGTTAAGCCCTCCCTAAGCATGGAGGGGTTGCTCCAGGCCTGACATGAAAAACGGTCTTATTTTTAATCCTCAGGACATGCCTTTGAGGAAGGTATTATTATTCCCAGAATAATAATAGGGGATGGGGGATGGCTCCTGTGACTTGCCCCTGGCATTTTCCTTCATGGATATTCGGGTATCTGACCATTTCTGCTTCTGTTTGAGCTCTCAGTTTCATCAGCATAATCTTTGGCGGAGGGCGGGAGTTTTACATTTGCAATTCTAGATTTTTCTTTCTGCTGGTGTTCCGGCAGACCACTACTGTTTGTTATATATCTACTTCACATCAAATAAGTCAAGCTCTAGAAATAGTCCTGGGAGGTTTCCTGGGGTGGGGGTGTGGGGCCCCTGTGATATTTCTCTTTGCAGTTTAAGATTTTGAAAGGCATAGGGTCTGAGGGGGAAGGGGAGAAAGTTCTCCCAGACAGCCTTTTCTTTTTCTTGAGAAGAAAGTTCTCCCAGACAGCCTTTTCTTTTTCTTTTCTTTTTCTTGAGAAGGAGTTTTGCTCTTGTTGCCCAGGGTGGAGCGTAGTGGCGCGATCTCAGTTCGCTGCAACCTCTGCTTCCTGGGTTCAAGCGATTCTCCTGCCTCAGCCTCCCAAGTAGCTGGGATTACAGGCATGCACCACCACGCCTGGCTAATTTTTGTATTTTTAGTAGAGATAGTTTCACCATATTGACCAGGCTGGTCTCAAACTCTTGACCCCAGGTGATCTGCCCATCTCGGCCTCCCAAAGTGCTGGGATTACAGTCATGAGCCATTGCAGCAGGCACAAAGAGCCTTTTCAATTCAAATCCTCACCTACCTTCTCCCTAAGTCTTTTCACTGGATGTCTGGGGGCTCACACCTGCTCTCTGATACTCCCATAATAAAGTTATTTCCAAGCCCAACTATGGATCAGACTCACCTGGTGAATTTTCAGAAAACAGATATTTGCTTCCAATTTACATACAGGCTCAGACCCCGAAGCTCTAGTAATTAGACTCATCGCAAAATTGCCCTTCCCTGATTCTCAAAATCAGAAATAACTATGAATGCATAGGAACACCTACAAATTTAAAGTTATGAGAATCACTAATACATAGAAAACAATTTCAGATTTGATTGCTGGCCAGGTCCACAGCTCAGCGTAAATGTCACCTGTTTAAAGAGCTCTTCACCATTGTCTTCCAAATTCCAGCCCTTTTAATAGCACAGAGTGGATATCATTTATCTGTGCTTCATCATCTGCTTCTCCCCAACAGAACGTTAGCTCCCTAAGAGCCAGAGTCTTCTCCACCCTCTTCCTGTCAAGTTCAAAGTATCTAGGTTAGTGTCTACACATCGCAAGTACTCAGTTTCTGCTGGGTGGGTGCACGAGTGAACACATTTTTTTTTTTGAGACGGAGCCTCGCTCTATCAGCCAGGCTGGAGTGCAGTGGCGCGATCTCGGCTCACTGCAAGCTCCGCCTCCTGGGTTCAAGCAATTCTTGTGCTTCAACCTCTCTCCTCTCAACAATACTTTATTGAAACTCCTTTAAGACAATTTTTCCAGTTTTACTTCATTTTATTTAAGGTCTATATAATATTCCCAGGTGTGAATGTGTCAGGATTTTAAATTTTGTTTTTTTCTGTTGGTTTTGTTTTTGTGTTTGCTACCATTAACAATACTGTAATACACACCTTTGCGTATTTGAAAGAAAAAATTCCAGGTGTCACAGGAGAAGAAAGTTGTTAACAGCAGCCACTGTGGCAGGTAGGATGAGAGGCCCGGGAATGGTGACCTCAGCTAGCCGGGGCGGCTTTCTGCCCTGCCTCGCAGCATTTTTTAAACAACGAGGTCAGATCTGATAAGCGCTAGGGGTCTCTCTCAACTGACTGAATCTTTTATAATCAAATCCTTCGTTCAAGCCGGGCAAACAGTGGCTCACACTTGTAATCCCAGCACTTTGGGAGGCCTAGGCAGGCGGATCACTTGAGGTTAGTAGTTCAAGACCAGCCTGGCCAACATGGTGAAAGCCCGTCTACTAAAAATACAAAAATTAGCTGGGCGTGGTGGCGGGTGCCTGTAATCCCAGCTGCTCCAGAGGCTGAGGAGTATTATGGCGGAAAGGGAGAAGGTGGTAGAACTTTTCTTTAAAAAGAAGAAAATTAAATAATGGTGGTATTTTAAAAATATGTATGATATATTCACTGTATGTATCTATGAAAATTGCACAATTAAACTTCTTGTATGTAAGCAGAAGTTTTCTTTTTTAAAAAATGTGGGATGGCTGGGTGTGGTGGCTCATGCCTGCAATCCCAGCACTTTGGGAAGCTGAGGTGGGTGGATAACCTGAAGTCATTCAGGGAGTTTGAGACCAGCCTGACCAACATGGTGAAACTCCATCTCTACTAAAAATACAAAATTAGCCGGACATGGTGGCACTTGCCTGTAATCCCAGCTATTTGAGAGGCTGAGGCAGGAGAATCGCTTGAACCCGGGAGGCAGAGGTTGCAGTGAGCCGAGATTGTGCCACTGCACTCCAGCCTGGGCAACAAGAGTGAAAATCCATCTCAAAACCACAACCACCACCACACAAAAAAGCAGGATGCACCTGAAGTGATAAATAGGATAATATATAGCTTCAAATGTAGGAAAGGATTAAAAATAAATAAGCTAACATTTAACTCAAAATGCAGTAAGAAGAAAAACAGGGTCAAATATAAAGGAAGATGAAAATAAAATAACTATCTGAAAAAAATGTCCTGAAGCTAATATGAAACGTTCAGCCAGGTGCAGTGGTTCATGCCTGTAATACCAGCACTGTGGAAGGCTGAGGCTGGCACATCACTTTAGGTCAGGAGTTTGAGATTAGCCTGGCTGAGATGATGAAACCCTATCTCTACTAAGACTACAAAAATTAGCCGGGTATGGAGGCACACACCTGTATTCCCAGCTACTCGGGAGGCTGAGGCAGAAGGATCGCTTGAACCTGGGAGTTGTTGCAGTGAGTGGAGATCGCGCCACTGCACTCCAGCCTGGGCGACAGAGTGAGACTCCATCTCAAAAAAAAAAAAAGCTAATATGAAATGTTAACAGTTGTGGCTGGGCACGGTGGTTCACGCCTGTTATCCTAGCACTTTGAGAGGCCAAGGCAGGTGGATTGCCTGAGCTCAGGAGTTCGAGACCAGCCTGGGAAACACAGGGAAGCCCCGTCTCTACTAAAACACAAAAAATTAGCCGGGCATGGTGGTGTGTGCCTGTTAATTCCAGCTACTCAGGAGGCTGAGGCAGGAGAATTGCTAGAACCTGAGAAGTGGAGATTGCAGTGAGCCAAGATCGTGCCACTGCACTCCAGCCTGGGCAACAGAGCGAGACTCCGTCTCCAAAAAAAAAAAAAAAAAAAAAGGAAACGTTAACAGTTGTTACTTTGAAAGAAGGGTAAAAGGCTGCTCATTGTAATTTTTTTTCTACTTTCTCTATTTTTAAACTTTCCTGTTAGAAAACTATATGTCAAAAGTAAAGTATCCCCATGAGGTCATTCTGTCCCCAGGATTGGGAAGCTTGCTGGGCCCCTGGGTGAGATGATGCCGTGCTCCTCCCATCCTTGATACCAGGACTTCCTAACCAGGGGCACCTGATTTTGGTTCTGGTCAGCCTGACTTCGCTTCTCTCCTTACTGCCCCCTTATGGTAGGCATTTGCCAGGGTTTAGTCTTCCTTGGTTATGTCCCTAGCTACGTGTGTTCTGGAGCCTTGATGTGGATCTTGTGTAGAGGATGAAAGCTGAAAAGTCAGGGAACCACTTAAGGTATCCCTGGCCCGGGGAAAGGAGCCTTCCTTCTTCCCATTTCCCTTGTTAATGATGCCAGCTCCATGGATTCTACTCCCATACTTGGGTAGATAATCTGGAAGTCTACTCCTCATTTTTTATGCAGGTTTTAGCTCTGGGTAGTTCTTCAATCCTGTCCACTCCCCGCTCCCACCCCTAAACGGTGCACTATGTATGAGCCATGCAGTAGGCACCCCGCATAAAGGAAAACTCGCACCTCCCTTCCTCACAGACTCCCGTGGTGGGGAAGCTGAATTTGGCACAGGTGGAGTCCTGGGGAGTAAGTTCTCGGGCTAGCATGTTCTTCATCTCACTGGTGGGCTCACCTTGGGCAAATGACAATTTCCCTAAGACTCAGTTTCTTCTTGCAGAAAACTAGGACCACAAACTGGGTATCCATTAAGCAGATAATGAGTGTTTGGACTTTATTTATTTATTTATTTATTTATTTTTCTGAGACGGAGTCTCGCTCTGGAGTCACCCAGGCTGGAGTGCAGTGGCGCGATCTCGGCTCACTGCAAGCTCCGCCTCCCGGGTTCACTCTATTCTCCTGCCTCAGCCTCCCGAGTAGCTGGGACTACAGGCGCCCACCACCTTGCCCGGCTAGTTTTTTATATTTTTTAGTAGAGACGGGGTTTCACCGTGTTAGCCAGGATGGTCTCGGCCTCCCAAAGTGCTGGGATTATAGGCTTGAGCCACCGAGCCCGGCCTGGACTTTTATTTAGTGTGTATCTTCCCCAGTTTGTCTGGAGGGCGTAGTCTTTCCAGGTTTCATTCAGCATGGTTTTCTTAGAGCCTTTATGAGTACCTGTCACGTGTAGGCATTCTGGAAATATTTGCTGAATGAAGTACTTTTTCTTTGTAGTTTTACTTTAAATCTTCCCTTAATTCTGTAGGAGGAGTTTTTTTGTTTTTTTGTTTTTTTGTTTTTTGAGATGGACTTTCAGGCATGGAACTAGTTGCTTTTCATGAATTATATATTTAATAATTAGAAAAACCTACAGCATGGTTATTCAAGTGCAGTCACCAATAGGTGCATTGAATCTACCTGATTTCTACTAGTTGTGTGGAGAGAAAACGGAGACAGAGAAAAAGAAGACTGATTTAAATTATCTGGGCCACCATGTGCACTCCTGCAGGTAAGAGATGAGGCACACATACATTTTCTGGTCTTGAGCTCTGTCCAGTCCCTGATGGTGATACTATAGTAGAAAAGGTATGCAAGGTCATTTTTGACCATACGCAAATTTTTCCTCTATACGCTGGCTTCTAGAATGAACTCCTTTGAAAACAAAGGCTTAGAGGGGGCTACATGTCTTCTCTAGCTGAGTCGCACACCAGGAGGAGCACAGGCCACCACTATGGGGACCCAGAGACTTTGATCCTAACCTATCTCCTAAATTTAATACCTCACTGGGTTTTATTTCTTCAATACAGATTCATGCTATGAGCACTTTACTGCATCATTTATTGTCTGTTATATAAATTTCTTCCAAAGAGCGCGGTGCTGAGTGAACCTCAGGAGAAATGCTGAAGATTGCAGTAAAGTCCCTTTCATGGGGGGTCTTTTAAATTACAACTTTAGCCAGATTGACTTAGATAGGTTGGATGCTCTGTTTGGAGACAGGGAAAGAAATCTGAAAGCTTATCCCAAACTCGGATTCTGTGACCATCTCACTGTTTCCCAAACTTTATTTATTTATTTTTTTTTGAGAGAGTCTTGCACTGTCGCCCACACTGGAGTGCTGTGGAGTAATCTCGGCTCACTGCTAGCTCCGCCTCCCAGGTTCAGGCCTTTCTCCTGCCTCAGCCTCCCGAGTAGCTGGGACTACAGGTGCCCACCACCACACCTGGCTAATTTTTTCTATTTTTTAGTGGAGACTGGGTTTCACTATGTTAGCCAGGCTGGTCTCGATCTCCTGACCTCATGATCCATCCACTTCAGCCTCCCAAAGTGCTGGGATTACAGGCGTGAGCCACTGCGCCCGGCTCCAGATTGTTTTTTTTCTCTCTTTTTTTTTTTTTTGAGATGGAGTTTTGCTCTGTCGCCCAGGCTGAAGAGCAATGGTGCAATCTTGACTCACTGCAACCTCTGCCTCCCAGGTTCCAGCAATTCTCCTGCCTCAGCCTCCCAAGCAGCTGGAATTACAGGTGTGCACCATCACGCCTGGCTAATTTTTGTATTTTTAGTAGAGACAGGGTTTCACCATGTTGGCCAGGCTGGTCTCAAACTCCTGACCTCAGGTGATCCACCTGTCTTGGCCACCCCAAGTGCTGGGATTACGGGCATGAACCACCTCACCTGGCCTCTGAAATTTTCTTGATCACGGAAAACACTCACTAAAAAACAAAAACAAAAGATAACCATACAATCCAACAAGAAAACGTAGTCCCTGGCACATAGTAGGTGCACGATATTTTTTGAATGAGTGATCAAGGTAAAATTGCGAAATTGCCAATCAAAGAACAAAATGTAAAGTCTGATTTGTTGCTAACCGCTTCCCAAAACTACGTTTCTGTCTTTCTATGTGTTTATACACACACACACATCCTTATGCTTTTTAATATGTAGGTTTGTACAATCATAGGTAAAATCTTTTTTTGTTTGTTTTTTGAGATGGAGTTTCACTCTGCCGCCCAGGCTGGAGTGCAGTGGCGCGATCTCAGCTTACTGCAACCTCCGCCTCCTGGGCTCAAGCAATTCTGCTGCCTCAGCTCCTGAGTAGCTAGGATTACAGGTGTGTGCCAACAAGCCTAGCTAATTTTTGTATTTTTAGTAGAGACGGGGTTTCACCATGTTGGCCAGGCTGGTCTCAAACTCCTGACCTCGTGATCTGGCCACCTCAGCCTCCCAAAGTGCTAGGATTACAGGGATGAGCCACCGCGCCTGGCCTGTAAGTAAAATCTTAAAAGTGTCTGACAAATTGTTTAAAGTACCCCTCTTTGGGAAGAGAAAATCTTTCCTCCTATTGTGCTTAAATTTTGATAATTTAGTCACAGAAAGGCAATAGCTTTAATAGTTAATTTTAATAATTTTTAATAATTTGATAATTATAATGATGTGATATATGTAATCATTTTAATAGCTTGAAAAAATAAGTGTGGCAAGTAAGAGTGATAACCTCTTTTTAATAACTATTTATCACTGATTTTCTTTTTCAAAACAAATTTGAGAAATAGTCATGCAATGCCTGTCTAATACAAGGCTCAGTGCTACGTCTGCTCAGGACTCAGGCCTCAAGCCCATGTCTGCCCTGGAGCATATGACCAAGGACATATGCTATTCCTGTGTGACATCTTGACAATATGAGATGGACATTACAGCTCCGGATGACAACAGAAAGTAAGTCCGGATTACTGCCGTGAGGGATGGAGGGGAAAGGCAGTCAGGTGGTCTGCAGAGAGCGGTCAGAAAGGCCGGTTGAAAAGACAAGGATTAAAAAAGACTTAACCCAATAATCCAATAGAAAAATGAGCAAAGATTCCCAGGAAAGGAAATCTGAGCAGCCCTTAAACATAGGAAAAGATGCCCATCCTCACCAAGGGGAGAGAATGACAAGTGGAAACCATGAGGCTGTATCACTGTCCATGTGCAACGGCCCGGCAGAGAAAACCACATGTGGATGTACCCTGTGAGGGCGAGGCCGTGAGACACAGGCAGGCTCCCTATGTAGCACGTATGACTGTCAACTGCCATGGTCTCCTGGGAAGGGAATTTGGCAGTGAGACCAAAATGAGACAGGCCCATATTCTCGGACATAGAAATTTCAATTCTGGATTTCTCCTCTAGTGCACTTGGATGGGGTTGAAATGATATCTGCACAAAGCTAGCCATTGAAACATTCTTTAAGAGCAAAAGGATTAAGTTGTGGAGCTGGGGACAAACTAAATGTCCATTAAAAGGGGACTGTTTCAATCAGTTACAGTAGAGACATACAATGCAATATTCTGTGGCTAATAAAAGTAACATTGAAGCTGGGTGCGGTGGCTCACACCTGTAATCCCAGCACTTTGGGAGGCTGAGGTGGGTGGATCACCTGAGGTCAGGAGTTCGAGACCAGCCTGGCCAACATGGCGAAACCCTGTCTACTAAAAATACAAAAAAAATTAGCCATGCATGGTGGCACACACCTGTAATTCCAGCTACTTGGGAGGCTGAGGCAAGAGAATCACTTGAACCTGGGAAGCAGAGTGAAACTCTGTCTCAGAGGAAAAAAAAAAAGTCTAACACTGGTTAGGTACAATGGCTCACGCCTGTAATTTCAGCACTTTGGGAGGCTGAGGTGGGAGGATCACTTGAGCCCAGGAGTTTGAGACCAGCCTGGGCAACAAGGTGTAACCCAGACTCTACTAAAAATACAAAAATTAGCCAGGTGTAATGGCACATGCCTGTAGTCTCAGCTACCTGGGAGGCTGAGGTGGGAGGATTGCTTGAGCTCAGGAGGTTGAGACTGCAGTAAGCCATGACTGCACCACTGCACTCAACCTGAGCGACAGTGTGAGACCTTGTTTTAAAAAAGAAAAGAAAAAAAAAAGTCTAACAATTGAGTGTGCTGGGCATTATTTTAAGTCTTGTGTGTTTCAGTACTCAATTATCTCAACAATGCTGAAGTACATATTTGGGTATATTGTCACCTTCACAGATGAGGAAACTGAGGTACAAAAAAGGGTAGTAACTTGCCCAGTGGTACACAGCTAATAAGTGGCAGGGTTAGTATTAGGTGAGAAAAATCATGGTATAGAACAGTGTGTATAGCCTGCTCCCATACTGAGTACAAAAGACAGTAAAAGATCGGGCTCAGCACAGCGGCTCGTGCCTGTAATCCTAGCACTTTGGGAGGCCGAGGTGGGCGGACTGCTTGGGCCCGGCAGTTTGAGACCAGACTGGGCAACATAGCGAAACAACATCTCTATAAAAAAACCCACAAAAAACAACAAAAACAAAAATACGGTGGGCACGGCGGTGTGCGTCTGTGGTCCCAGCTACTCGGGAGGCAATTATCACTAAAAATACAAAAATTAGCTGAGCCTGATGGAGTGCCTGTAATCCCAGCTACTTGGGAGGCTGAGGCAGGAGACTAGCTTGAACCCCAAGAGGTGGAGGTTTCAATGAGCCGAGATCACACCATTGCACTTGAGCCTGGGGGACAAGAGTGAAATTCCGTTTAAAAAAAAAAAAAAAGAAGGATGCAAAATATCAAATTCATAATTTTTTTTTTTTTTTTTTGAGATTGAGTTTCACTCTTGTCACTGAGACTGAAGTGCAATGGCACCATCTCGTCTCACTTCAACCTCCACCTCCCAGGTTCAAGTGATTCTCCTGCCTCAGCCTCCCAAGTAGCTGGGATTACAGGAATGAGGCACCATGCCCAGCTAATTTTTTGTATTTTTAGCAGAGGTGGGGTTTCGCCATATTGGCCAGGCTGGTCTTGAACTCCTGACCTCAGGTGATCCACCTGCCTCAGCCTCTCAAAGTGCTGGGATTACAGGTGTGAGCCACTGTGCCCAGCCTCAAATTCGTAATTTTTATATTGCTTATATGTATGATCATATTTTGGATATGCTGAGTTACATAAAGTCTGTATTATTAAAATTAAGTCCACCTGTCACTTTTTACCATTTTTTGAAAAAGCTAGTCGAGCACTATTCACAATAAGCAAGACACGGCATCAACCCAAGTGTCTATCAATGAATGAATGAAAACAATGTGGTACCTCTACACAATGAAATGTCATTCAGGAGTCAGGCACAGTGGCAAAGCACGGCCTTGCTGATACCTTGATTTCGGATTTCTGTTCTCCACAACTGTGAGAGAATACATTGTTTTAAGCCATTCAGTTTGTGGCTATCTCTTTTGGCAACCCAAGGAAACAAAGACAATCACTACAGGCAAATCACTCTGGGCTTTGATTTTCTCACCTGTGACCTGTGAGGTTGGATTATACTGGTGGTTCTGAACCCAAGACCATGGGCCAATCTGTGAGGGGATCCTACAGAATACCTACATGTCAGCTGGAGGGTCTCAGTCAGGGGTGCTTTTACCTCCAGAAAACATTTGGCAATGCCTGGAGATATTTTTGGTTTTCACGACTCGACGGGAAAGGGAGAGGAGGGGATCACTATTGGCATTTAGAGGGCAGGGGCCAGGGATGCTGTTAAACACCCTCTAATGCACAACCAAAAATTATTCAACCCAACATGTCAGCAGTGCTGAGACTGAGAAACCCCGATGTATGCAGTCATCCCCCCGTATCCATGAGGCACTAGTTTCAGGATTCTCCTGTGAACACCAAAATGCCCAGATGCTTAAGGCCCTTCTATAAAATGGCCTAGTATTTGCATGTAAGCTACACACATCCTCCTGTATACTCTAAATCATCTCTATTTATTTATTTACTTAGAGATGAATTCTTACTCTGTCACCCAGGCTGAAGTGCAATGGCACAGTCTCAGCTCACTGCAACCTCCGCCTCCTGGGTTCAAGCAATTCTCCTGCCTCAGCCTCCCGAGTAGCTGGGATTACAGGCGCCCACCACTACACCCAGCTAATTTTTGTGCTTTTAGTAGAGACGGAGTTTTACCATGTTAGTCAGGCTGGTCTCGAACTCATGACTTCAGGTGATCCACCTGCCTCAGCCTCCCAAAGTGCTGGGATTGTAGGCGTGAGCCACTGTGCCCAGCCTCTAGATTATTTATAACAGAGGTACCAGTCCATGGCCTGTTAGGAACCAGGCTGCAGAGCAAAAGGTGAGCAACAGGCGAGCAACAGGCGAGCAAGCAAAGCTTCCTCTGTATTTACAGTCACTTCCTATGGCTCGCATTACCACCAGAGCTCCGCCTCCTGTCAGATTAGTGGCCACGTTAGATTCTCATAGGAGCGCGAACCCTATTGTGAACTGTATACGTGAGGGATCTAGATTGTTGATGATCTGTCACTGTCTTCCATCACCCGCAGATGGGACTGTCTAGTTGCAGGAAAACAAGCTTAGGGCTCCCACTGATTTTACATTACGGTGAGTTGTATAATAATTTCATTATATATTACAGTGTGATGATAGAAATAAAGTGCACAATAAATGTAATGCGTATGAACCATCCTAAAACCATCCCCCTACCACCGGGTCTGTGGAAAAATTGTGTTCTGCGAAACTGGTCTCTCATGCCAAAAAGGTTGGGTACCGCTGACTTATAATACCTAATACAACAAAGTAGGTGGATCACTCGAGGTTAGGAGTGCAAGACCAGCCTGGCCAAGAGGGTGAAACCCCGTCTCTACTCAAAATACAAAAAAACTAGCTGGGCATGATGGTGCACGCCTGTAATCCCAGCTACTCAGGAGGCTGAGGCAGAATTGCTTGAACCCGGGAGGCGGAGGTTGCAGTGAGCCAGGATTGTTCCATTGCACTCCAGCCTGGTCAACAGAGCAAAATTCCGTCTCAAAAAAAAAAAAGAAAAGAAAAACTGAAAACAAATAATGTAAATGTTACATTAATAGTTGTTTATACTGCGTGTTTTATGTATATCACTTTTTATCATAGTCTTGCTATTTTTTATTTATTTATTTTTTTCCAACTGTTTTCCAGCCCTGGTTGAGTCTGCAGACATGGATATGGAGGGCTGACTGTACTATGTGCTTTTTACAAGCAAAATGTTATTGAGGGTAGGCCTGCTATCATGCTAATAATACCCACACTTTGAGAGGCCAAGGCCAGAGGATAGCTTGAGCGCAGGAGTTTGAGACCAGCCTGGGCAACATAGTGAGACCCTGTCTCTACAACGACAACATCAACAACAACAACAACAACAAAAAGTGTTATTGAATCTTCACAGCTACCCCCTTAGGCAGTTATTATTAGTACTATTTTTCCTATTTTACAGATGAATAAATTGTAACTAAGAGAAGTGATTTCTCCAAGACTACAGAACTAAATGGTGGTAGAGCTGGGATACGAGGTTTTTGTTTTGTTTGTGAGATGGGGTGTCACTCTGTTGCACAGGCTAGGGTGCAGTCATGTGATCATAGCTCATCCTTTCCAGGCTAAAGTGGTCCGCCCACCTCAGCCTCCCAAGTAGCTGGGACTACAGGTGTGCAGCATCACACATGGCTAATTGTTGTATCTTTTTGTAGAGACAAGGTCTCTCTGTGTTGCCCAGGCTGTTCTCGAACTCCAGGCTCAAGCAATCCACCAGTATTGGCCTCACTAAGTATTGGGATTACAGGCATTAGCCACTGTGCTCAGCCTGCTTTTTTTTTTTTTTTTGAGAAGGAGTCTCGCTCTGTCACCCAGGCTGGAGTGCAGTGGCGCAATCTCAGCTCATTGCAACCTCTGCCTCCCAGGTTCAAGCGATTCTCCTGCCTCAACCTCCCGAGTAGCTGGGACTACTGGTGTGTGCTACCATGCCTAGCTAATTTTTGTATTTTTAGTAGAGACAGGGTTTCATTATGTTGGCCAGGATGGTCTCCATCTCTTGACCTTGTGATCCACTTGCCTTTGCCTCCCAAAGCGTTGGGATTACTGGCACGCATCACCTCATCCAGCCGAGATTGGGTCTTAAGTAAAAAGAAAGAAAATAATGTTACTTTTATGAAAAAAGTTTTTCCAAAACAAAAAATTTAGTGAAAAGAGTAACATTTTTTACTTCTTTTTTCTTGCTAATCCCTCTAATACCTTGCTTTATAGATGATGGCTAGATATACACAGCAGCTTCTATATTTACTTTGTTGTGATATCATATGTCACGCAGCCTCTGGAAAATCCCACTGTACTTGTGATTGACTACAAGTGAAAATGACAAATAAAGGCTTAGTATTATTTATTATGAAAGAGTCTTAATCTTGTGAACTTCCTGAAAAAGATATTCCTGAATAGTCTGCTGACCGCAATTCTAGGGTTCTCTCCTAAAAGATATAGAAAGGATGGCAGGAGAAGATGGGAGATGGATCTCCAATCCAGTGTCTCCCCATATTCATCTTTTGTGTACCATCTTAGCAATTTCTACCAAGTCTAAGGAGTCAGATGTTTTACTTAACATGCATATAGGCTGGGCGTGGTGGCTCATGCCTGTAATTCCAGCACTTTGGGAGGCCGAGGTGGGTGGATCATGAGGTCAGGAGATCGAGACCACCTTGGCTAACACAGTGAAACATCATCTCTACTAAAAATACAAAAAATTAGCCGGGCACGGCGGCTCACGCCTGTAATCCCAGCACTTTGGGAGGCTGAGGCGGGCGGATCACGAGGTCAGGAGATTCAGACATCCTGGCTAACACGGTGAAACCCCATATCTACTAAAAAATACAAAAAATTAGACGGGCGCGGAGGCGGGGCCTGTAGTCCCAGCTACTGGGGACGCTGAGGCAGGAGAATGGCGTGAACCCGGGAGGCGGAGCTTGCAGTGAGCCGAGATCGCGCCACTGCACTCCAGCCCGGGCCATAGAGCCAGACGCGGTCTCAAAAAAAAAACAAAAAAAAACCAAAAAAAACCCCAATATGCATAATTAAAACAATTTAACTCATGTCCTTTCCCTTCTACAAATTTATTTTCACAGGAAACTTTATATATTACTATTATGCATGGAGAACTTAGTATTCATTATTAAACAGCAGGTAATGGCACAAATTAATTTCCAAAAAAGAAAAAAAATTCTAGGCCAGATATGGTGGCTCACGCCTGTAATCCTCACACTTTTTTGGGAGGCTGAGGTGGGAGGATCGTGTGAGCCCAGGAGTTCAAGACCAGCCTGGGTAACAGAGTGAGATCCCATCTCTAAAACAATGACAAAAAGTTAGCCAGGCATGGTGGCACACATCTGTAGTCCCAGTTACTCAGGAGACGAGAGATTCCTTTGACCTCAGGAGTTGGAGGTTGCAATGAGCTATGATTGCACCACTGAACTCCAGTCTACGAAACAGTGCAAGACTCTGTCTCAAAAATACATAAATAATGGCTAGGCTCAGTGGCTCATGCCTGTAATCCCAACACTTTGGGAGGCCGAGGTTGTTGAATTACCTGAGATCAGGAATTCGAGACTAGCCTGGCCAACACAGTGAAATCCCATCTCTACTAAAAATACAAAAATTAGTTGGGTATGGTGGCGGGCGCTTGTAATCCCGGCAACTCGGGAGACTGAGGCAGGAGAATTGCTTGAATCCGGGAGGCGGATGTTGCAGTGAGCTGAGATGGCGCCACTGCACTCCAGCCTGGGTTAACAGAGCAAGACTCTGTCTGAAAAAAACAAAATAAAATAAAATTAGCCGGGTGTGGTGGCATGCACCTGTGATCCCAGCTACTTGGGAGGCTGAGCTGGGAGAATTGCTTGAACCCGGGAGGCAGAGGTTGCAGTGAGCGAAGATCACGCCATTGTACTCCAGCCTGGGCAACAGAGTGAGACTCTCTCTCAAAATAATAAATAAATAAATAAATAAAAATTCTAGGTAAGCACTCTAATCTGCTAAAAGCACTCTAATCTGATAGCAGCTGAGGCTTGCTATCTGTTCAACATGGGAAATTAGTAAGTGTGGAGAGGTGATAAAGATCTATTAGCACCAAACAGAGACTTTCTCCTTAATGTAATCCAAAAGATTGAAGATGAACCCCTGTAGCATTATTTATTGTTATTATTATTATTACCTTTCGAGACAAGGTCTTGCTCTCCTGCCTCAGCCTCCTGAGAAACTGGGATTAAAGGTGTGCCCGGCTAATTTTTGTATTTTAGTAGAGACGAGGTTTCACCATTTGCTGAGGCTGGTCTCAAACTCCTGGACTCAAGCAATCCTCCTACCTCAGCCTCCCAAAGTGCTGGGATTACAAGCATGAGCAACCACACCAGGCGTTACAGCATTATTTAATGCCACATCCATGTACCACCTAAATTATCTAGCTTACAATAACAATCTCCAGACCACACTTTGGAGCCATTCCTCACTCTGGGGAAACTGGCACTGCCAGAGTTTCTCAAAACATTTTCCATAGTGATTTGATAGGCATTAAACTGATCTCCTAATGCAAGATTTTTTTTTAAATCCTTATGCACTGAATGAAGAACAGTCTCACTTTTTTAGGACCAAAGATTGTTTACCAATAACTTACCTAATATTAAAATATGGTTTTAATGCCCATTTGCTTTAGGGCAAATAGGAGGGTTATAAAATCTCACTGGATGGATCCAAGAGAAGAAAAAAAAAAGATTGGCTTTAAGCGCAAAACGAGAATGCCTGATTAGCTTTTTGTTTTGTTTGGGTGACATCACATGTATCATTAGGCTTAGAGAGTTCATTTGACACCTTATTTGTATGAGTTCTTGAGTTCCTTCCATATCTGTTTTCCTGCATTGGGGCTTTTTTTTTTTTTTTTTTTTTGAGACGGAGTCTCACTCTGTGGCCCAGGTTGAAGTACAGTGGCACGATCTCAGCTCACTGCAACCTCTGCCTCCCAGGTTCAAGCGATTCTCCTGCCTCGGTCTCCCGAGTAGCTGGGACTACAGGCACGTGCCAGTATGCCCGGCTAATTTTTGTATTTTTTAGTAGAGACAGGGATTTCACCATATTCGACAGGCTGGTCTCGAACTCCTGACCTCGTGATCCGCCTGCCTCAGCCTCCCAAAGTGCTGGGGTTACAGGCGTGGGCCACCGCGCCCGGCCGCATTGGGGCTTTTAGAATTGAATTTACTGCCTGTGAGAGTTCTCTTCTATTTCAATTTTAGGGCTAAAGAATGTGGGTTTTTTTTCCCTCCAGGCAAATGAGATTAAATAATATTTAAATTTTGTGTGAAATCTATCCAACATTTTCCACTCTTTGCTATTGCTTAAGCGCAAAGTTTTGTTTTTTTTTTAAACATTATAATCGCTACTTAGAATTCTAAGCTGTAATTTTGCTGTTATGTAAATTACATCACTTCATAGTAAAACCAAGCAAATAGTATTCATTCCTTCCTCTGCCTTGGAAACTGATTCCTTCTGAAAATAACTGCAGAAACTAATGAAAGCAAGATCCAGTTCCTGCCTAGATCTAGCTGGTCTGATTTTCAGCCACTCCCCAGAGGAAAGAACAGATAAAATGATGCAATACTGGCTAGCATTCCTGGCTGTTTCTGACAATCCAGGTGCTATGTGACTAATATATCAAGTGAAAAAATATTTCCTTGATTAAAGTCATAATAACATATTATGTGTAATAACACAGGGAGTATAGATGACTCAGATTCCAGGAATAATAGAAATTGGTGGCTCAGCAACTTAAACCAGCTAGAGGGGATTGTTATGCCAGATGGGGGTTGGAGAAGGGCTTGCCAATTGCACACTGAAGTTAAACAGAAGCCTAACTTAATTTGTATTCCTGGTTTAAAAAAAAGTCTATTATGTACATCCAGCCAAAAAAACAGTGCCTTGAACAAGATAAAAGGGTATTTTCTCTCAAACACTACATAGGTAGTCCAAGGCTTCAATGACTCTCCTTGGTCCCAAGCTGCTTCTTTTTTTATTTTTGATTTTTGAGACGGAGTCTCGCTCTGTCGCCCAGGCTGGAGTGCAGTGACGCGATCTCAGCTCACTGCAAGCTCCGCCTCCCGGGTTCGCGCCATTCTCCTGCCTCAGCCTCCCTAGTAGCTGGGACTACAGGCACCCGCCGCAACGCCCAGCTAATTTTTTTGTATTTTTTTAGTAGAGATGGGGTTTCACCGTGTTAGCCAGGATGTCTCAATCTCCTGACCTCGTGATCCGCCCGCCTTGGCCTCCCAAAGTGCTGGGATTATAGGCATGAGCCACTGCGCCCAGCCTAAGCTGCTTCTTTCTCGGCTCTCTGCTTTGCAGAGTCGAATGACCTCATGGTCCAAGATGGCGGCGTCCAAGTTCCAGCAGCGAGACGGAGAAAGGAACAAAGAAAAAGCAAGCAAAGATACCCACCCGAGACTTGACACTTCCGTTTATATCCCATTGGCCAGAACGTAGTCACGTGACCTTACCTAAACTACAAGGGAGGCTTGGAAAGGTAGGCTTTCTTTCAGAAAAAATCCAGCCCTGCTGAAAATTCAGTTCCATGGAAGAAAGAGACAGGATCTTGAGAGACAACTAGAACGAACTTTTTTTTTTTTTTTTTTTGAGACTGAGTCTGGCTCTGTCGCGCCCAGGCTGGAGTGCAGTGGCCGGATCTCAGCTCACTGCAAGCTCCGCCTCCCGGGTTTACGCCATTCTCCTGCCTCAGCCTCCGGAGTAGCTGGGACCACAGGCACCCGCCATCTCGCCCGGCTAGTTTTTGTATTTTTAGTAGAGACGGGTTTCACCGTGGTTAGCCATAGGATGTTCTCATTTCCTGATCTTGTGATCCGGGCCTGCCCCAGCCTCCCAAAGTGCTGCTGGGATTAATAGGCTTGAGCCACCGCAAGAACTTTCATTAAAAACAGAACTGGGGTCAAGCGCGTGGCTCAAGCCTGTAATCCCAGCACTTTGGGAGGCCGAGCGGGCGGATCACGAGGTCAGAGATCGAGACCATCCTGGCTAACATGGTGAAACCCCGCCTCTACTGTGCAAATACAAAAAACTATCGGGCGTGGGTGGCGGGTTTCTGTAGTCCTGTAGCTACTGGAGGGCTGAGGCGGGAGAATGGCGGACCCGGGAGGCGGAGCTTGCAGTGAGCCGGTGATCGCGCCACTGCACTCCAGCCTGGGCGGCTGTGAGCTGGCATTCACCCCAAAAAAAAAAAAAAAAAAAAAAAATGACAGACTGTGGGCGCGGTGACTCCACTGTTGTATTCAAAGGATTTTGGGAAGCGGACACCTGAGGAGCTGAGGACCAGCCTGGCTAACATAGTGAAAACCCTCGCCTCTACTGGTCATCAACAAAAATTAGCTGGGTGTGGTGGTGCGCAACTGTAGTCCCAGCTACTCAGGAAGCTGAGGCAGGAGAATCTCTTGAACCCGGGAGGCGGAGGTTGCAGTGAACTGAGATTGTGCCACTGTACTCCAGCCTGGGCGACAGAGTGAGACTCCGTCTCAAAATAAAAACAAAAACAAAAAAATCTTTTTATTTTTTTGAGTCAGAGTCTTGCTCTGTCGCCCAGGCTGGAGTGCAGTGGCGTCATCTTGGCTCACTGGAACCTCTGCCTCCCATGTCCAAGCATTTCTGCCCTAGCCTCCTGAGTAGCTGGGACTACAGGTGCACCACTGCACCTGGCTAATTTTTGTATTTGTAGTTGAGATGGGATTTTGCCATGGTAGCCAGGCTGGTCTTGAACTCCTGACCTCAAGTCATCCACCCACCTCAGCCTCCCAAAGTGCTGGGATACAGGCGTGAGCCACTGCGCCAGGCCAATAAATATTTATTGAGCACCTACTATGTGCCAGGCACTGCTCTATGGGCTGAGATATACTGGCAAATAAAACAAAATCCTGTCCTCTTGGGGCTTACATCCTAGCAGGAAGGGAAAATCAATAAATAATAAATATAAGTAGTTATATTACTGCTATGGACTAAATGTTTGTGTCCCTCCAAAAATCACCTTTGAGAGGTGATTACATCACAAGGGTGGAGGCCTCATGAATGGAATGAGTGCCCTTATTAGAAGGCTCCCTGCTCTCTGCTATGTGAAGATACTAGAAGGTGGCCAGATATGAACCAGGAAGTGGGCCCTTAGTAGACACTGGATTTGCCAGTGCCTTCATCTTGGACTTCTCAACCTTCCGAGCTGTGAGAAATAAATTCTTGTTTTTTAAGCCACCCAGAGTCCAGGGCAGAGGCTCATGCTTGTAATTCCAGCACTTTGGGAGGCTGAGGCAGGAGGATTGCTTCACTCCAGGACGTCGAGGTTGCAATGAGCCAGGATCATGTCACTGTACTCCAGGCTGGTAACAGAGTGAGACCCTGTCTATTAAATAAATAAATAAAGCCACCCAATCTATGGTAATTTGTTATAGCAGGCTGAATAAGCTAACACAATTACAGAGTGTATTAGAAAGAGTAAGTTATTAGATACAATAAATTATGTCTTTTTTTTTCTTTTCTTTTTTTTTTTTTGAGACAGAGTCTCACTCTGTCACCCAGGCTGGAGTGCAGTGGCACAATCTTGGCTCACTGCAACCTCCGCCTCCTGGCTCGAGCAGTTCTCCTGCCTTAACCTCCGAAGTAGCTGGGACTACAGGTGCATGCCACCACACCGAGCTAATTTTTGTATTTTTAGTAGAGATGGAGTTTTGCCATGTTGGCCAGGCTAGTCTCAAATTCCTGACCTCAAGTGATCCACCCACCTCGGCCTCCCAAAATACTGGGATTACAGGCGTGAGCCACCACGTCCGGCCGATACAGTAAATTATCACAGTAAAAAAGAAAAATGAGGAAAGGGATGTGGAAATGGAGGGAGGTGGTGGCAATTTTACATAGGTGATCAGGGGTTGGCCTCATTGAGAAGGCAACAATTGTGCAGACTCAAAGAAAGTGGGGGAGTGAGGTCTGCAGAACTCCAGGAGATGAGGCTTCCAGGCAGAGGGAAGAGCCAGAGGGACGGGCAAAGGACTGATATGGGGAAAGAGGCAGGGAGACCAGAGCTGGTTGAAGCAGAATGAATATTGAGGAGAGTAGAGGAAGCTGGGAAAATTGAGGGGAACAGAGGAAGTAGGGGAAGTCAGAGGAAGCTGGTTCCTCCAGGGTGAGCTCTTACAGCTATCATAAGGACTTTGGCTCTTACTCTGTGTGAAATGGGAGCTATTGCAGTGTTTGGAGTTGTAGAATTCTAAATGCACAGGGTTTATAAATAAATAGTCATTTCTCTATTAGAGAGAGGGCTAAACATTTAATAACTGCTGGGGTGCATCATTTAAAAAATTTGAAGATCACGAACTGGACTTACTTTCTGCGTCTATGTAACAACAGCTGAGAAATAATGCCATTCTATTTCACCAAGTTTTCTTTCTTGGTTTTTTTTTTTTTTGAGACAGGGTCTCACTTTGTCATCCAGGGTGGAGTGCAGTGGCATGATCTTGGCTCACTGCAACCTCTGCCTCCCAGATTGAGGCAATCCTCCTGCCTCGAGGAGCTGGGATTACAGGTGCCCACCACCACACACAGCTAATTTTTGTATTTTTAGTAGAGACGGGGTTTTACCATGTTGGCCAGGCTGGTTTTGAACTCCTGACCTCAGATGATTCACCCAGCTCGGCCTCCTAAAATGCTGGGATTACGGGCATGAGCCACTGCGCCCAGTGGAAACTTTTATTTCCGATCAAAATTTTATTTATGAGCTATATTGGACAACCCTGGGTGACCATAATTATTACGCTCATTTACATGTAGTGGGAGATCACTGTGGCCCAGTCCTCTTCTAAGTCCTTTATTCAGATTAGCCTGTTGAATCCTCACAACCACTTTATTATTATTACACATTTTAGAGATGAGGAAACAGAGAGGTGAAGTTACTTGCCCAAAGTCACACAGCTAGCAAGGGGAGAAGTTGGAGCTGAAACCCAGGCTTGTGTGTAGCCCACGCTCTTCACACTATGTCAAACTGCCTCTGAGATGATTCAGAGGCTTGGTGTATCTCACAAACCAAATGAACCAAGAAATGTATTCAACAGTGGCATCCTATTTAAGCCCGGTGGAAGTAAAGCACTGCTCTGAACAGGGAAGAGGGCTGCCACCTGCCCTTTCTGGTCTGCAAGACTTTTTTTTTTTTTTTTTTGGACACAGAGTCTTGCTCTGTCATCCAGGCTAGAGTGCAGTGGCATGATCTCGGCCCACTGCAACCTCTGCCTCCCGGATTCAAGCAGTTCTCGTGTCTCAGCCTCATGAGTAGCTGGGATTACAGGTGCATGCCACCACACCTAGCTAATTTTTGTATTTTTAGTAGACTGGGTTTCACCATGTTGGCCAGGCTGGTCTCGAACACCTGATCTCAAGTGGTCTGCCTGCTTTGGCCTCCCAAAGTGCAGGGATTATAGGAGTGAGCCATCATGCTTAGCCAAGGTCTGCAAGTCTTTTTTTTTTTTTTGAGACGGAGTCTCGCTCTGTCGCCCAGGCTGGAGTGCAGTGGCCGGATCTCAGCTCACTGCAAGCTCCGCCTCCCGGGTTTACGCCATTCTCCTTTCTCAGCCTCCCGAGTAGCTGGGACTACAGGCGCCCGCCACCTTGCCCGGCTAGTTTTTTGTATTTTTTAGTAGAGACGGGGTTTCACCGTGTTAGCCAGGATGGTCTCGATCTCCTGACCTCGTGATCCGCCCGTCTCTGCCTCCCAAAGTGCTGGGATTACAGGCTTGAGCCACCGCGCCCGGCCAGGTCTGCAAGTCTTGATGTTGATAGGATTTGCTGATCCAACATCTGAGAGTCTGTGTGTAGGACTGGACACGTCCTTGAGGATCATCATGGTGGCCTCATGTTACCTGATGTTCCTGGTAAAATAGCCCCATTCAAGTCCGGCTTCCTGGGTCCTCCCTCCTCTGTCCTTCATGCTGTCCTTATAGCTTGCTGCTTAAAATCACTACTAATATGTCCAACTGAAATACAATAGAGAATAATGAATGCGGGCATAACCTTGGCTCAGGGAAGACTTGGGTTTGAGTTTTGGCTCTGGTGCTTCACAGCTGCGTGACCTTGGGCAGGCCACCTAACCTCTCTGAGCCTTAGGTCCCTCAGTGTAGATCTTACCTCAAAGGTTCTGGGGGGGATTAATTAAGATCATGCATGTAAAAAGCACATAATAGAAGCTCCAGAGATGTTTCCTATTATCACTTTTTTTTTTTTTTTTTTGAGACGGAGTCTTGCTCTGTCACCCAGGCTGGAGTGCAGTGGCCGGATCTCAGCTCACTGCAAGCTCCGCCTCCCGGGTTCACGCCATTCTCCTGCCTCAGCCTCCCGAGTAGCTGGGACTACAGGCGCCTGCCACCTCGCCCGGCTAAGTTTTTGTATTTTTAGTAGAGACGAGGTTTCACTGTGTTAGCCAGGATGGTCTCGATCTCCTGACCTCGTGATCCGCCCGTCTCGGCCTCCCAAAGTGCTGGGATTACAGGCTTGAGCCACCGCGCCCGGCCCCTATTATCACTTTTAAACCAATGTAACCCACGTACTATTTTCCTGTAAAACCTGAACATAACTGTTCAGAAAAGCAGAAAACTAAAATTATAATCCAGAAATATTTGTACTTCAATAACTTGAGATGCTCCTGCCCTCCCCCCGCTCTAGTAGTCAGTTCTGCTGTAACCTTTATTGTGAAAACACAAATTTGTTCCAATTGATTGATATATTAGGGAGCAATAGCATCTATGAACACAATATGAACACATTTTACATTTGCTTATGTGCAAGTTCATTTGCAGGAAACTCTAGCTGAATACTGAAACTGCACCCAGGTAAACAGAATCACATAGGTATACACAAAATGCACACACCTATTCATCTCCAGGGACTTCTCTCACCACATGTTAGGAGCCACACTCATCTATACCTGGCCTGTCTCATTTCAGATAATCTTCCATAGCTTCACAATGGCCCATAGGATGCAATTTTTTTAGAATCATATTTCCACAAGCAAACTTGAGGACTTTTTAAAAGTAAAGTGCCATTAATCTTAGCATTTATATACTTTTAAAGAATTTAGTATGTGTACAACTGTGCTAAAATTTTTTTGTGTGTGTATTTTGAGACACGGTCTTGTTCTGTCTCCCAGGCTGACATGCAGTGGTGCAATCATGGCTCACTGCAGCCTCTACCTTCCACACTCAAGTAGTCCTCACCCCTTGGCCTCCCAAATAGCTGGGATCACAGTCACACATTTGGATTTTTGGTAGAGACAGGGTTTCACCATATTGCCCAGGCTGGTCTCTGACTCCTGAGTTCAAACAATTTGTTCGCCTTGGCCTCCCAAGGTGCTGGGATTACAGGTGTGAGCCACCCACCCTGCCTGGCCATGATTTTTATTAAGTTCCTATCTTTTAAAAAATGCATCACTGATGAGGTTTTGAGTGTAGGCCACCACCCCTATTTTTCCATAAGCCTGTGGTTTTTATTGTGCAATGTTCTTTGCACAGTGATTTTCAGGAATGCATGTGTCATCTTACAGAACTGACCGTATATGAAGCGAATTACATGTTCACTGTAGAAAAATTAGAAAAGGACTAATAAGGGAAAAAGAAAAAGGAGAGCAAACTTCACCCATAGTTCCACTCCCCTAGAAGAAATCACATTCCTTGTTTTCTCTGCATCTACACATAAATATACAACCATGCACACACCACAAGCATCATTTTTCTCTAGCTCTATCCCCTTCAAATGCAACAATGGATGCCAGGCGCGGTGGCTCATGCCTGTAAATCCCAGCACTTTGGGAGGCCAAGATGGGTGGAACACCTGAGGTTGGGAATTCAAGACCAGCCTGACCAACATGGGGAAACCCCATCTCTACTAAAATACAAAATTAGCTGGGCATGGTGGCACATGCTTGTAATCCCAGCTACTTGGGAGGCTGAGGCAGGAGAATCACTTGAACCCGGGAGGCAGAGGTTGTGGTGAGCCGAGATAGTGCCACTGCACTCCAGCCTGGGCAACACAGCAAGACTTCGTCTTAAATAATAATAATAAAATAAAAAAATATATATGTAAATAGAAATAGTCAAAATGCCAAAACAGCATATTTTAATGCCTTCAGCATAAACATATTTGTTTATATTTAATGAATAACACCTTGTTATATTTAAACATATAACACATTACATGGCTTGCTTGTTTTTTTTTTTTTGAGACAGTCTTCCTCTGTTGCCCATGCCAGAGTGCAGGGCACGATCTTGGTTCACTGCAACCTCCACCTCCCAGGCTGAAGCGATTCTCCTGCCTCGGCCTTCTGAGTAGCTGGGAGTACAGGCATGCACCGCTATGCCTGGCTAATTTTTTTTTTTTTTTTTTTAGTAGAGATGGGTTTTCACCATGTCGACCAGGCTGGTCTCAAACTCCTGACCACAGGTGATCTGTCTGCCTTGGCTCCCCAAAGTGCTGGGATTACCACACCCAGCCACATTGCATGTTTTATATTATGATATGTGTGTATGTATGTATGTATGTATTTAGAGACAGGGTCTTGCTCTGTCAGCCAGACTGGAGTGCAATGGCACAATCACAGCTCACTGCAGCCTTGACCTCTTGAGCTCAAGCAGTCCTCCCAACTCAGCCTCACAAGTAGCTGGGACCACAGGCGTGCGCTATAATACCTGGCTAATTTGTTTTTATTTTTTGCAGATGAGGGTCTCACTATGTTGCCCAGGCAGGTCTCCAACTCCTGGCCTCAAGCGATTCTCCTGCCTTGGCCTCCAAAAATGCTGGGATTATAGGCATAAGCCACCATATCCAGTCTATGTATGTATTTAAAATGTGTACACTTAAAGCAGTGGTTCTCAACCAAGGACAATTTTTGCCTCACTCCACTCCACCCCCTAGGACATTTTCAATGTCTGGAGACATGTTTTGTTGTCACAAGTGGGGGTGACGCCACTGGCATTCACTGGGTACAGAGCAGGGATGCTGCTAAGCATCCTTTGCTCAGAACAGCCCCCACCACAAAGAATTATCTGATTCAAAATGTCAATACTGCAGAGACTGAGAAACTGATTTAAACAAGCAAATACCACACAACCATTAAAATAGTATCTAGCATATGCTGAGTGCTGAGAATTTTACATTTATCATCTCTTTTTAATCTTTTTGTAACACTTTGAAAGAGGTAGAGACTCTTCTGTCATTCCTATTTGCAGACGAAGAAACTAAGGCAGACAGAGTTAGGGACCTTGTCCAGGATCACACAGCTAGTGAAAGGCAGAGTCAGGATTTGAACCCAGGCTCATCTGAATCCAGAGGCCAGGATCTTACCTACTGTGCTATTTGGCCTTGGAAAGCTGCCTTGGGTAATTTGTTAGGCAAAAACAGGTGAGTGTTAGACAAATTTATAAGCCTGATTCTGTTATTGGAAAAGAACAAACCTTAGTGTGTACATTGCAGAAAAATCAAACAGGATGAATATGCATCATGCTTTTGCCAGTGGTCCCTCTCTTGGTAGCATCAGTTTAGGGAGGCGTGCTCAGACATGTCACACACAAACACATCCCTTTCGTCTCCCATGGTAGCATCTCAGTGCATATTGCACATTTTCCACAAAGCACTTTAGTACATCATATAATTTTATATTGCCTTGTGAGAGTCTTTGATTAATGCCTTTCACTCTTACTATACTGTTGGCTCCTTGAGAACAGCTTCTGTGCCTGTTTGTTTCCTTGTTTCCTCGGTTGAATCCTCAGGTTAGCCCAGAGCCCAGCATAGGAAGAATTCTCAATGCATATTTGCCAGATAGATAGGAAGATGGATGGTTGGGGTGAGACCATGGGAGACCTCTCCTTCCTACGTGATAGACTATTAGAATGTTTGAATTTATTCACATCAAATGCATTGTTTTTAAAATCAGAAAAAATATATATATATATTTTTTGAGACTATAGGTGCATGCCACCATGCCCAGCTAATTTTTGTATTTTTAGTAGAGACGGGGTTTTGCTATGTTGACCAGGCTGCTCTTGAACTGCTGACCGTGTGATCCACCAGCCTCAGTCTCCCAAAGTGCTGGGATTACAGGCGAGAGCCACCGTACCTGGCCAACTGTTTATATTAAAGGTATATAAAAAATAGCAGGTGTAGTCCTAGCTACTTGGGAGACCGAGGCAGGAGGATCCCTTGAGCCCAGGAGGTCGAGGCTGCAATGAGCCGTGATCGCACCACTGCACTCCATCCTGGGGGACAGAGTAAGACTGTGTCTCAAAAAAAAAAAAAAAAAAAAAAAAGAAAAAGAAAAGAAAAAAATTATTATACTGTATCTTTTTTTTTTTTTTTCTTGAGACGGAGTCTTGCTGTGTTGCCCAGGCTGGAGTGCAGTGGCACAAACTCGGCTCACTGCAACCTCCACCTCCTGGGTTCAAGAGATTCTCCTGCCTCAGCCTACTAAGTAGCTGCGATTATAGACGCCCACCACCACACCCAGCTAATTTTTGTATTTTTAGTAGAGATGGAATTTCAGCATGTTAGCCAGGCTGGTCTTGAACTCCTGACCTCATGATCTGCCCGTCTTGGCATCCCAAAGTGCTGAGATTACAGGTGTGAGCCACCATGCCCGGCCTATTATACTGTATCTTTTTTTTTTTTTTTTTGAGACAGAGTCTCGCTCTGTCTCCCAGGCTGGAGTGCAGTGGTGCGAACTTGGGCTAATTTTTGTATTTTTAGTAGAGACGGGGTTTCACTGTGTTGGTCAGGATGGTCTCAATCTCCTGACCTCGTGATCCGCCAACCTCAGCCTCCCAAAGTGCTGGGATTACAGGCGAGAGCCACCGCACCCAGCCTATACTGTATCTTAACTACCTTTTCTACGTTTAGATATGTTTGCAGGCACAAATACCACTGTGTCACCATTGCCTACAGTATTCAGAACAGGCACATGCTGTACAGGTTTGTAACCCAGGAGCAATAGGCCATATTGTCTAGCCTGAGTGTGTAGTAGGCTGCACCATCTAGGTTTGTGTAAGTACAGTCTAAAATGTTCCCACAACAGTGAAATTGCCAAATGACACATTTCTCAGAACAGAAATATTATTCCTTTTTAAGGAAAACATAATGAGGACAGTCAAAAAAGTTTAAGAGAAACAAAAAGCCATGTATGTGGGAAGGAGAAATCTAAGTAAACAAAAGGCGGTCTGAAATATAAGTAAAAGTGATATGGTTTCTAATTTCCACCAAAGCAAAATGTGGACCAGATGGGGTTAGGGGGTGAGCCGGCCCCATAGAGGAATGCAGTTTGCTTTGGGGAGAGTAAGCTATTTCTTGTGTTTGTGTGTGTTTCTGTGTGGGTGTCTGTGGGGGTCTTTGTGTCTGTGTGTGTGTGTCTGTGTGTGTGTGTGTCTGTCTCATTTCAGTCAATTGACTGAAATGTCATTATGCAGCATATCACTGTCAGTGTTCATGTGTCTTTTAGGTTTCAGTTGTTTTTATATCTTATATAATGTATTACACTTATATGTGAATATTTTATCTTATCCATTGTAGGGACAGTCTGTGTGTGTTTGTGTGTGTGAGCAACAGAGGTTGGGGAAGGAGGAAATGTGGCCAAAACGATTTTGTGGCCAATGACCCCTTGGTAAAGGCACACACAGGCATGTTTGGAAACACTTGTGGGAAGAAAACTGTCCCTGCAGGGACACACCCACTTTCAGATCACATAAATCTCACTTTTCCCCTTACACAAAAGATGCAGGAAGCACTTAAGGAGGGTGTCTACCCAGCCTGAACAATGCGTCTTTTCCTCCCCTGGTTCCGTGTCTGAGTTTCCATTCCCAGGGGCAGAGTCTGGGGCTGGGAAGGGTTGCTTGTCAGGGAGCCTGAGGGCGAAAGCAAAGAGGCTTTGGTCTGTCCGGAGGAGGGGGGGCGGAATGCTGATGGACTTCAGTGATAACAGCTGACACCTGCCGTACCCTGTCCTAAGCATACCACATCAACTGGCTCCTTTCACCCTCAGAGAAAGCCCAGGAAGACAATATAATTATGCCTATTTTACAGGTGAGGAAACAGAGGCACCGAAAGGAGAAATCACAGGTTCCACAGCTTGCGAGGGACACAGCTGAGATTTGAACCTGGTCAGCTGCCTCCGGAGTCCAAGCTTTACCCTCAACCAGTGGATCTCAGGGGTGGGAGAGGGTGTGTAGGTATTCTGACCCCTAGAGCAGCAGTCCCCAACCTTTTTGGCACCAGGAACTGGTTTCCTGAAAGACGATTTTTCCGCAGACTTGGGGGAGGGGGTGAGGGCCGAGCGGGGGATCATTTCAAGATGATTCAAGCACATTGCATTTATTGTGCACTTTATTTCTATGATTATTTGATTGTGATATATAATGAAATAATTATACACCTCACCATAATTTAGAATCAGTGGGAGCCCTGAGCTTGTTTTCCTGCAACACGATGGTCCCATCTGGGGGTGATGGGAAACAGTGACAGATCTTCAGGTATTAGATTCTCATAAGTGGTGTGCAACCCAGATCCCCTGCATGTGCAGTTCACAATAGGGTTCGTGCTCCTATGATAATCTAATGCCTGCAGTAAATACAGGTGAATCTTTGCTCGCTTGCCTGCCACCACCTCCTGCTGTGTGGCCCGGTTCCTACTGGTCTGTGGCCCAGGGGTTGGGGATGCCTGCGCTAGAGGACGTATGGCAATGTTTGGAGTCATTTTTAGTTGTCACAATTGGAGGATGCTGCTAGGATCTAGCAGGTAGAAGCTGAGATGCTACTAAACACATCACACAAGACGCACGACAGCTCCCTCCCCACCAAATCATCCACTGCAAATGTCAACAGTGCTGCTGTTAAAAACTCTGTCCTAGACTATTTTAGGAAAAGACTACTTTTCTTCTAGAACTCTAAAAAATTATTTTGTTTGCTTTCCAAATTACAAATCATACATGCTCATTGGAAACATAGAAACAATTAGATGTTTATAAAGGAAGACCTGAAAGATTCTCTCCACAGTTCCGCGCCCTGCCGTAAACACTATCAACAGTGTGGCATATTCTGCTGCAGCCTTTTCTATTACAGACCTTTGTTACATTGTCAGTCTATTTACTTACATATTTATCTCTTTTTCTCCCCTTTTCAAAAATAGAAGCCTACACATATTTTTCTTTTCTTTTCTTTTTTTTTTTTTTTTTTGAGACAGGTTCTTGCTTTGTCGCCCAGGCTGGAGTGCAGTGGCAGATGTATTAGCCTGTTCTCACGCTGCTAATAAAATCATACCTGAGACTGGGTAATTTATAAAGGAAAGAGGTTTAATGAACTCACAGTTCCACGTAGCTGGGCAGGCCTCACAATCGTGGCAGAAGGCAAAGAGAAGCAAAGGCACATCATCCATGGCTGCAGGAAAGAGAGCTGGTGTAGGGGAACTCACATTTATAAAACCATGAGATCTCGTGAGACTTATTCACTATCACGAGAACAGTATGGGGGAAACCGCCCCCTGATTTAGTTATCTCCACCTGGCCCCGCTCTTGACACGTGGGGATTGTTACAATTCAAGGTGAGATCTGGGGACACAGCCAAACCATATCACACAATCATGGCTCACTGCAGCCTTGAACTCCTGGGCTTAAGTGATCCTCCCACCTCAGCCTCCCAGGTAGCTAGGACTACAGGCACACACCATCATGCGTGGCTAATGTTTTGTATTTTTTGTAGAGACGGGATCTTACTCCGTTGCCCAGGCTGGTCTTTAATTCCTGGACTCAAGCGATCCTCCCATCTAGGCCTCCCAAAGTGTTGAGATTACAGGCATGAGCCACTGTGCCTGGTTCATATTTTCCTTCATATCTTTGTCATTCAATGCTGAACCCCAAACCACAAACTTTTGCACCTGCTGTTCTTTCTTTCTGGAACATTCTTCCCTCAGGTATCTGTAGACCTGCATCCCTGGATGTATTAAAATCTGAGCATATCTCCTCCTTAAAAGGGAGCTCCCTGACTTCCCTCTGTAACCATTTCTCCTCTTCCACCTCCTCTTCCTTTTTTTTTTTTTTTTTTTTTTTTGACGGAGTCTCACTCTGTTGCCAGGCTGGAGTGCAGTGCTGCAATCTTGGCTCAATGCAACCTCCACCCACTGGGTTCAAGAGATTCTCCTGCCTCAGCCTCCTGAGTAGCTAGGATTACAGGCATGCGCCACCATACCCAGCTAATTTTTGTATTTTTAGTAGAGATGGGGTTTCACCATGTTGGCCAAGATGGTCTCTATCTCCTGACCTCGTGATCCACTGCCTCGGCCTCCCAAAGTGCTGGGATTACAGGCATGAGCCACTGTGCCCAGCCTCTACCTCCTCTTCTTACCAGTGTGACTTTTTCTTTTTTTTTTTGCAGGTCTCCTTTCTGACACGTGGGCGGATGCTTATTTCTTAGCTTGTTTGCTGGTTGTGTCCTTCCTAGAATGCTGGCTCCATGGTGGCAGAAATTGTGTCTGTCTTTCATAATGTGTGTCCCCAGCACCTAAAGCAGAGTCTGGCACCTAATAGACACTCTATAAATATCTATTATTGGCCGGGCATGGTGGCTCACACCTGTAATCCCAGCACTTTGGGAGGCCAAGGCAGGCAGATCACTGGAGGTCAGGAGTTCGAGACCAGCCTGGCCAACATGGTGAAACTTCGTCTCTACCAAAGATACCTTTGGGTGTGGTGGCACGTGCCTGTAGTCCCAGCTATTTGGGGGGCTGAGGCATGAGAATCGCTTGAACCCAGGAGGCAGAGGTTGCAGTGGGCCAAGATCATGCCATTGCACTCCAGCCTGGGCAACAAGGTGAGATTCTGTCTCAAATAAATAAATAAATAAATAAATATTTATTTATTTATTATAATCAACAAATGGATAAATGAAAGAACAATGAATGTATCATATATATCCTTTGATGTCCATGTATGCAAATAAAACCATATCTCATTCTCTTTAATGGCTATCCAATATTCATTTTACTATTCTCTCTCTCTCTCTCTTTTTTTTTTTTTTTTTGACATGGCTGGCTCTGTCACCCAGGCTGGAATGCAGTGGCGCAATCTCTGCTTACTGCAACCTCCACCTCCCAGGCTCAAACCATCCTCCCATCTCGGCCTCCTGAGCAGCTGGGACTACAGGCACACGCCACCATGCCTGCCTAATTTTTGGTAGGAATGGGGTCTCACCATGTTGTCCAGGCTGGTCTCAACTCCTGAGCTCAAGCGATCTGCCCATCTCAGTCTCTCAAAGTGCTGGGATTACAGGCCTGAGCCACTGTATTTGGCCATTTGACTATTTTCAAGTTGATGAAAACATAAGTTGTCTGTATTTTTTCCTTTTGTGGGGGACAAATGGGAGTGATTTTATGAATCATGCCACAGTGAGCATCTTATACAGGTATTTATACACTTGTGCAGGAATTTCTGTAGGCTAGATTCCCAGAAGCAGAATTGTGGATCAAATGTAAACTTTTTATCAGAGTTGCTACAAATTTGAGTTCCAAAAGTAGAATGCCCTTTTCTTGTCTTTCCTCATCAGCACTGGGTAATTAAGAGCCAACATTAATTAACACTATGTTCTAAGCCCTTTACACGTGTTAATCTAATTCTTAGATAAATCAGAAAATGAAAATAGTGATTACAGAAAATGATTATATAGGACATGCTGAACACTGTCCTAAGTGTTTTTTTTTTGTTTTGTTTTGTTTTGTTTTTCTTGTTCTCTGTTTTTTGAGACAGAGTTTTGCTCTTGTTACCCAGGCTGGAGTGCAATGGTGTGATATCGGCTCACTGCAACCTCTGCCTTCGGGGTTCAAGTGATTCTCCTGCCTTAGGCTCCTGAGTATCTAGGATTACAGGCACATGCCACCACGCCTGGTTAGTTTTTGTATTTTTAGTAGAGACAGGGTTTCACCATGTTGGCCAGGCTGGTCTTGAACTCCTGACCTCAGGTGATCTGCCCACCTCGGCCTCCCAAAGTGCTGGGATTACAGGTGTGAGCCACCACCCCTGGCCCTATGTGTTTTATATACATCATCTCACTTAGTCCTTGTAAAAATCCTCTGGGGTGGATACTGTTATTATTATCATTTTACAGATGAGAAACTCAAGCATGAAACCTTAGGTCCAGTAATTTCTCCAGGATCCGACAGTCAAAAAGTGGGATAAGCCAGGTTGAATCAGAAAGTCCAGTTATAGAGTCCTTACTGTAAACCACCCTGCTATCCTCCTCCATGAGTAAGAGCAATGACTGTCTCCATTTTACAGAGAGGAAAACTGAGGTACAAAGAAGCTAGGAAACTTGGCCAAAAATATTATCAATCTGTTTAATTGGTGCAAATGTGATGGGTGAGAAATGGTATCTTATGGTTCTACTCTCTAAAGATATCTCTTATTCTTTTCTTCTTTGAATTTGAAAACAACGTAATTCCTTATTCGGATAAAGTAAATTTCTCAACTGATAAAATATGTATCCTGTTTAAATATAAATGTCTGTAAAATGTGAATTCTTTTGCCATCTAGATCCAAATGATTAAAATAAATTCAGATTTATTTTCACTCCTAAGATGCCTCTTAATAGGGACAGTCATGGTGGCTCACGCCTGTAATTCCAGCATTTTGGGAGACCAAGGTGGGCAGATCACCTGAGGTCGGGAGTTGGAGACCAGCCTGAGCAACATGGAGAAACCCCTTCTGTATTAAAAAAAAACCCAAAAAACAAAAATAGCCGGGTGTGTTGGTGCATGCCTGTAATCCCAGCTACTCGGGAGGCTGAGGCAGAAGAATCACTTGAACCCAGGAGGCAGAGTTTGCAGTGAGACAAGATCGTGCCATCACACTCCAGCCTGGGCAACAAGAGCGAAACTCCATCTCAAAAAAAAAAAAGCCTTTTAATTTTCTTGAGATTCATAGGCATGAGCCACCGTGCCTGGCCCATATTTTTATTTTTATTTTAAAGAGATCGGGTCTCCCCCTATGTTGCCCAGGCTGGTCTTGAACTCCTGGGCTCAAGCTGTCTTCTCACCTCAGCTCAGCTCCCAAAATGCTGGGATTACCGGCATGAGCCACCATGCCTGGCGTCCTTTTTTTTTTTTTTTTCCCCGAGACGGAGTCACCCTGTCGCCCAGGCTGGAGTGCAGTGGCGCGATCTCAGCTCACTGCAAGCTCTGCCTCCCGGGTTCACGCCATTCTCCTGCCTCAGCCTCCTGAGTAGCTGGGACTACAGGCGCCCACCTCCACGCCCAGCTAATTTTTTGTATTTTAGTAGAGACGGGGTTTCACTGTGTTAGCCAGGATGGTCTCGATCTCCTGACCTCGTGATCCGCCCGCCTCAGCCTCCCCCATATTTTTAAGTTAAAGTAATTTGTTTATTTTAAGAGGCAGTAATTTTCTTGAAAGATAAATCGCAAATAAATTTGTTGAGAGATAAGTCACAAAAATATTTGAATCTGCAAGTTTATAATTGCCGGAATATAACGTGGTTTTCTGGGTTTGATCCTAGACAAGGATATTAGTGGAAAAACTGGGGAAATCCATGAAACCTGGAGTTTAGTTAATAGTATTTGTCCAATAATTTCTTAGTTTGGACAAATGTACCCTTGGGAGGCAAGATGTTACTATTAGGGGAAGTGAGGTGACAGGAGTTCTCTGTATTAACTTTGCAACTTTTCTTTACTTCTAACAACTATTCCAGATAAAAAGTATATTTTCAATGAGTGTTGAAGACTCTTTTTCAGATCTGTAAACACACTCCCAATGCGGTTAGGCAAACATGGGAAACACCTGGCCATGGCCACGTTATGGTAAAAAGAAAGAAAAGATCTCTGTGACCCTTCTGCTGGACAAAACGGTATATTTAGCCTCCGACTTTTTGCGGTGACCTTTGCATTCTGAAATGAATTAGAGGTTTACGTGTAAGAACGTAAAGAGCAGGAAACCAGGAAGTTGATGGGGAACGACCTTCCTGTTCTATTTCACTTGTTTACATACAGCAGCATCACCGAGAGCAGAGATGTTGCTAGATTATGTCGGCATCACACATCCCTGAGCCACCACTGGGGGCTGAAAGCAGCGTGCACCACCCCCAACCAAATTGCTGGAAATGCCCATGTGAAATTTCAATCGCATGGTTTAGCTGTATTATTATTATTATTATTATTATTATTATTAGCTGGGTTATTACTATTCTTATTAGCTGGATTATTATTATTATTTTAGCTGAGTTATCTTAATTTGCTCTTTTTCTCTGGCTATTTTGATCTGAAATGAATTACTTATCTTTTCTCTTGTGGGCAGTAAAGAAGTTCTTTTATGTCTCAAAAGGAATCTAAGATAAATTTTGGAAAGTAAACCATGCTCTTTGACAAAGAACTTGGTATTCACCTCTCTTCATGGTAAACACTGGAAATGTGAACATCTGTTTGTCTCTCGTTTGTTCTTTAACAAATGTAACATTTTCAATACGGATAACAAAAAGTCCAATTTCAGCGAATTCTGCCTATCTGGCTCACCCCTCTATACCAGGATCTGATACAGCATCAGACACTCATATTTATAGAATAGACAAATAAAGAGGAAGAAAATGCCATATAATATTCTTTCATTTAAGATCTTTAGGAAGGATAAAAGCATATTTCTCTGCAGGAATGTTAAAGTAGCATATTTGATAATGTGATTACAGGACAGTATGTGTTGCCTTTAATATTCATTTTTTTAGGAATAGTCTTTATTCTAAGCCATTTCCATGTTAATTTGAGTAAGAGGTTATTTTCCACCTTATCACTCAAATCTACAATGTTTGGCTTCTCAGAAATCTCAAAATGCTTACATTTTGTTTTCATTCACGAAACAAATGTATGGGTTTTGGTTGGGCTTGGACTCAAATGACATTTTAAAACAGGAGCATATGTTTCGGGAGTAATTAGCGATTGTTTAATATAACGACCCTGCAGGCTGGAAAGGCTGCAGGTCAGAATTGTTAACAGGCAAAGCAATGAAAAATAGTAAAGCATTAGCAGATAGCATAAATAGTCAAATTTGACCTCCAAAGGTCAAGAGAGAACTAAATAATTTGGCTGCAGCACTGACTGATTTAAATCAATGCAATCCCAATTTCCTTTTTTGCCGGTTTGCCTTTGGTATTCCACGGTCTAGTACTTGCCAGGAGTCGGGAGAGAGAACAGGGTAGGGTCTACTCAGTGATATAATTTTACTAAATGTGGGTAGTTTCAAGAGAAAAAATAGCCAAAAGTATTTCAAGGACCAAATGAAATTATTTAAACAGAACACCATTGTGTCCATCCTCTTAACTACTTGGTTTTGTTTCTCTAAGGATGATTTATGATGGTAACACCGATACAAATACATAATTAACCATGGGAGCATTTTGCATCTCAGGTTTCCCACATTTTTTCTCATTTGTAGGCTTCTTAGATTTAGAATTATACCTTTACCCTATGAAACTGAAAAAATCAGCAAGATTTGTAAATTGCTAGACCAAATAAGTTTTATCTTTTTAAAAGTGTGAAAAAATGATCCCCTGAATTCTTTTGGATTTCTACCTAATTTTTTTTTTTTAGTGGAATGATCCCCTCCCTCTTGACTGCTTCTGTCTTCTATTTTTTCATGTAGGATTACTCCTCTTCTTCATCTCTCACATAGATAATATGTGATTTTTTTTTTTTTAAGGTACTATATTTATTTATTTATTTATTTTTAAGGTACTATATTTATTTTTATTTATTTTATTTTTAAGGTACTATATCCTGTTTTGATCAGGAACAGTATATTTTAAAGAAAAAAAATGCTTTCGGTGATTACAAAATCACTTTAAGACCCAGGGGGAACTATGCCTCAGTGACAAAACAAATTTGCCACAAATCATTGTACAAAAGAACAGCAGGACCTAAGCCTAAACTCAGGGACCGCTCCCATTCATCTTTCATTTGTTTTGGAAACTCCACCCTCCTCCTGCCATGTTCAATATCTAATTGGCATTCTGACCCTTCAGATAACTCAACATCTGCTACTCTGATGCATCTTGGAAACTCTTTGTTCCCGTAAGGCGGAGTTCAAGGGGCTCTCTTCACTGATACACAAGATTCATGCAAGCTATTGTGTACGCAGCTTCTGGTGCTGAATGGAGACAAAACTTTTGCAAGCCAATATGAAAAATGAAGCAACTCTCATATTCTAACCAAATAATCTTCAGCAGGGTTAAAATTATGCATGGCTGGAAAAGACAGCAGTGCATTAACCAAACAATTAAGCTTCGCTTCTTTCATAAGCAATTTAAGGCTGGAATCCACGTATCTGTTTTTACTTTGACTTGTTTGCATATTTTGGCCTGTAGCCTTTGTTTTTCTCTATTATGAGGCAACGTATGTACCGATGTTTAATCTCCTAAAACAGATTATGTAGATATAAACTGGGATTTTTAAAAGCAGAATCACACAGGTGATTGATTTTTTTTTTTCCTCATGTCTCTTTTTTTTTTTTTAAATTTATTTATTATTATTATACTTTAAGTTGTAGGGTACATGTGCATAACGTGCAGGTTTGTTACATATGTATACTTGTGCCATGTTGGTCTGCTGCACCCATCAACTCGTCATTTACATCAGGTATAACTCCCAATGCAATCCCTCCCCCCTCCCCCCTCCCCATGATAGGCCCCGGTGTGTGATGTTCCCCTTCCTGAGTCCAAGTGATCTCATTGTTCAGTTCCCACCTATGAGTGAGAACATGTGGTGTTTGGTTTTCTGTTCTTGTGATAGTTTGCTAAGAATGATGGTTTCCAGCTGCATCCATGTCCCTACAAAGGACGCAAACTCATCCTTTTTTATGGCTGCATAGTATTCCATGGTGTATATGTGCCACATTTTCTTAATCCAGTCTGTCACTGATGGACATTTGGGTTGATTCCAAGTCTTTGCTATTGTGAATAGTGCTGCAATAAACATACGTGTGCATGTGTCTTTATAGCAGCATAATTTATTGATTTTTTAATGCATTATTTCATTGAATCCAAGATACTACAAACTGTACATTTTAGAATTATTTTTATGTACTATAGAGAAAGAAAAACTTATACTAACCAATCTGTGATATGCCTTTGATTCTAAGATGTAGTCCTAATATCTGAGATGTAAAAATGTGAAAAAATGTGTATCTGGGATTGATGCAATTTGGTAGTAGGTGCACACCCTAGCACAGTTTTGTGGGAGAGATTATGCAATTTACGTTTCTGCAATTTACCAGGAAACTTGCCACCTGCTTCAGCTGTGTTCCTTTCCTTTGGTGATTGCGTTTTGCTGAGGGATGTCCAATGGCTTCCCCTACCCTTCGGTTTTGAGACTCATCCAAGGAAGATCCCCTGGTGCCACCTGCTAAGATTATGTACCCTGGGCTACAAGTCAGATCACAGTATGGGCAACTGGTTTCCTTTTATCATTTTACTGGGCAGCTTGGTTAGGATCAGTTTTATTATCTTCTGGGAAGAATGAAAAGACCCACAATGAGCTGAGAAGGGTTTAGGTTGTTTTTTTAAGTGTCAGCCATAATTCCCTCCATAATGCTTGCACGTGAAAGTTATCCTAAGTTTTGTACCAGCCTAGAAGATTCTACAATTCTATTGCTAATAGTTTAGGCTTCAGGAGAAGCCAACAAAAGGGCATGAGAAATAAGCCATCAGGAATGTAGGGAAGCTTTACCATAAAAAAAAAAAAAAAAAAAAAAAATCAAGTAACTGGGCTTGACATGGCAGTTCATGTCTGTAATCCCAGCACTTTGGGAGGCCAAGGCAGGAGGTCACTTGAGGTGAGGAGTTTGAGACCAAAATGGGCAGCAAAGCGAGAGCCCATCTCTACAAAAACAAACATAAAAATTAGCTGGGGGTGGTGGCATGCACCTGTAGTCCCAGCTACTCGGGAGGCTGAGGTGGGAGGATCCTTTGAGGCCAGGAGTTCCAGGCTGCAGTGAGCTATGTTCATGCCACTGCACTCTAGCCAGGGCAACAGAGTGAGACTCCATCTCTTAAAAAATAAAAAATAAAAAAATCAAGTAACTGATTATTTTTCCCTTGGTTTAAATGGTCATGAGGAATGTTATGTTTTGGTTCAAATCTCTGCTCTGCCTTTTTCTAGCTAGGAGACTTTTGGGCAACGGTTTGCATTTTTGTAATAGGGATCAATACTCACCTTGCAAAATTAAATGAGTTAGTGCATATAACATGTTTAGCTCAGTGTTCTGTGCATATTCTTAATTGTGATTATTCCTGCTTTTGTTAGACACAGTCGCTTTTGACCCAAAGCTGCCAAAATTTCATGCTGGTTCCCAGACAGATGCACTGTTCTCCTGCCATAGCCTGGAATTCCTCAAAGGGTAAACTATCACTACTGTTATTTGGATTATTATGAATAATGTGCTTTTCTTTGTCTCTGTCAGTCCTTCCTTCAAAACTGTAAATCAGTATTTTTCTATATCTAGCTGCAATAACTGCAAATTATCAGGCAAAATGTCTACATGTGCTCCTTTTCCTTTTTTTTTTTTTTTTTTGAGATGGAGTCTCTCTTTGTCACTCAGTCTGGAGTGCAGTGACACAATCTCAACTCACTGCAACCTTCGCCTCCCGTGTTCAAGCGATTCTCCTGTCTCAGTCTTCCGAGTAGCTGGGATTATAGGCATGCACCATCATGCCCAGCTAATTTTTGTATTTTTAGTAAAGATGGGGTTTTCACCATGTTAGTCAGGCTGGTATCAAACTCCTGACCTCAGGTGATCCACCCGCTTTGGCCTCCCAAAGTGCTGGGATTATAGGCATGAGCCAGTGCGCCCGGCCACCCTTTCTTACCCCAAGGCCTGTTTATGAGTATTATTTTCTAGGGCTTTTATTGTTTAAATGCTGGTCTTTCTTTCCTAGTAAGTTGAAACAGTTACATAATCAATGACCTATCTTTTGGTCTTCATCCATCATTGTCATCTTCTGACTATGAGCATTATTTGTTAAAATTTCCGAACTGGGTGAAACATTCTGGTAATCAGATATTTTGCTTTGGCTTGATACCTATATGAGGCCTTTCTGTGTGTGAACAGCTGGAGACAAAAAGATAAAAGAGACATGGTTTTTGCTGGGGAGAAATGCGTAGTAGGGAGGGCAAAACCCCCAACCCAGCTATTTAATTTATTTACTTTTTAGGACCTTTTAAAATATCTCATTAGCCACCAAACAGGCAGGGCTGGGACTAGAGGGAGGCAGAAGATTTAAGGGGCTGTAAAAAAAACCTCAGTAATCAAGATAAATAATATTTGATTGCAATGTTTTGCTCTGCCACTCTCTAGCTATGTGGCTTTAGACAAATTATTCACCTTTTGTGTCTAATCTGTGAAATGGAGGAATGTTCACCTGAGTTGTTAAGGATTCAATGAGGTTCAACATTTCCTGATCTGAAATGCTTGGGACCAGAAGTACTTCAGTTTTTGATATTTTCAGATTTTGGAATATTTCCATTGTACTTGAATTTGAAAACCTGAAATCTGAAATCTCCAGGGAGCATTTCCTTTGAGAGTCATGTGGGTGTTCAAGAAAGCTTCAGCCTTTGGAGCATTTTGGATTTGTGATTATTTAACCAGTAATACATACAATGCTCAGCACCCAACAAAAGTCCATGATGAGCGAAATTCCAAAATTTTAGGTAAAGAACAAAATCTGTGAGCAAGGTTTCACTGAGTGAGTTTTGAAAAAAATCCAAATGGGTCATTGGGAGCGAAGTAACTAACAAGAATTCTGATGCCAAGTAAGGGCAGGCAAGCAAGGCTTGTGTGGATCATCCCTGTCTCCTCTTTTTTCTTCTCCTTTGTTAAAAACAGGTATCAGGCTGGGCCGGGCGCGGTAGCTTACACCTGTAATCCCAGCACTTTGGGAGGCTGAGGCAGGCAGGTCATGAGGTCAGGAGAACAAGACCATCCTGGCTAACATGGTGAAACCCCATCTCTACTAAAAATACAAAAAAATTAGCCGGGTGTGGTGGCGGGTGCCTGTAGTCCCAGCTGCTCAGGGAGACTGAGGCAGGAGAATGGCGTGAACCCAGGAGGCAGAGCTTGCAGTGAGCCGAGATTGCACCACTGCACTCCAGCCTGGGCAACAGAGCGAGACTCCGTCCCAAAAACAAACAAACAAACAAAAACAAAAAAACAGGTATCAGGCTGGGCGCTGTGACTCACGCCTGTAATCCCAGCACTTTGGGAGGCCAAGGCAGGTGGATCACTTGAGTCAGGAGTTGAAGACCAGCCTGGACAACATGGTGAAACCCTGTCTCTACTAAAAATATAAAAATTAGCTGGGCATGTTGGCACCTGCCTGTAGTCCCAGCTACATAGTAGGCTGAGGCATGATAATCACTTGAACCTGGGAGGTGGAGGTTGCAGTGAACTGAGATTGTGCCACTGCACTCCAGCCTGGGTGACAGAGCAAGACTTCATCTGAAAAAAAAAGGGGGCCTGGCACAGTGGCTCATACCTATAATCTCAGCACTTTGGGAGGCCAAGATGGGTGGATAGCCTGAGGTCAGGAGTTCAAGGCCAGCCTGGCCAACATGGTGAAATCCCATCTCTACTAAAATACAAAAATTAGCTGGGTGTGGTGGCAGGTGTCTGTAATCCCAGCTACTTAGGAGGCTGAGGCAGGAGAATTGCTTGAACCCAGGAGGCAGAGGTTGCAGTGAGCCGAGATTATGTCACTGCACTCCAGCCTGGGCAACAGAGCGAGACTCCATCTTGAAAAGAAAAAGAAAAGGAGGCGGGAAGTATCAAACAGTGCATAGGATCTAAACTTTGATTGTCTTGAGTTCAAATTCTGGATCTATGACTTATTAGCTGGGTGGCCTTAAGAAAGTTACTTAACCTCTCTGAACCACACTTTCCTCGTCTGTAAAAGAGGGGCAATGAAATCGATCCCACATGAGGACTAAATGAGATCATCTGTGGAGAGCGAGCACTCAGTCAGGGGCAGCGGTGTTGCTGACGAGACAGTGCAACCCAAAAAAGAAAACCGTCATCTCAGCTTACTTAGCTTCTGCTTGCCACTGATGGTGCCGGCCACCACTTTCTGAAGGGCGTCTCTACCTCATCCATGCAGATAAGAATGTGTTCATGGCCGGGCGTGGTGGCTCACACCTGTAATCCCAGCACTTTGGGAGGCCTAGGCAGGAGGATCACTTGAACCTAGGAGTTTGATACCAGCCCGGGCAACATAGTGAGATCCCATCTCTACAGAAAATAAAAATTAGCCAAGCATAGTGGTGTGTGCCTGTAGTCCCAGCTCTACTCAGAAGGCTGAGGTGGGAGGACTGCTTGAGCCTGGGAGTTTGAGGCTGCAGTGAGCTGTGATTGCACCACTGCACTCCAGCCTGGGTGACAAAGCGAGACCTTGTCTCAAAAAAAAAGAGAATGTGTTCGTGATTTAGTGTACTTACAAAGCATGGCCAGGTCACAGAACCAACTGATGTAGAACTCTGAATTTTCATACCAACACTGACAATTTTTGGAACTTTTTTTTTTTTTTTTAGACTACAGGTGTACACCACCACACCCGGCTAATTTTTGTAGTTTTTGTAGAGATGGGGTTTCACCACATTGCCCAGGCTGGTCTTGAACTCCTGGGCTCAAGGGATCCACCTGCCTCAGCTTCTCAGAGTGCTGGGATTACAGGTGTGAGCCACGCACCTGGCCTCTTTGGAACATTCAAGAAAGCTTATTATTACAATTATTATCATAATTGTTTTGGCAAAAATATTAGAACACACCTAAAAGTAGAATGAATAGTACTATGGACCCTCATAGGCCATTATGAAGATTCAATAATTAAGATTTTGCAACACTTACTTCAGAGAGTCTCCTCTCCTTACCCCACCTTTATATTTTAAAGCATATCACACTGTAGGATGACTACAGTTAATCAAAACATGTTATATGGTTTCAAATAGTTAGAAGGAAGATATTGAATATTCCCAGTGCAAAGAATGTTACAAAGATGATGGACATGACTAACTACCCTGATCTGATCACTATACATTATATGCATCACACCATCCACTATGTACCCCAAAAATGTGCTCAATTATTATTTTAAAAGTTTTTTAAAAGTGTATCATATAATTTAAAAAGTTTTTTAAAAATGCATCATTGGGCCAGGTGTGGTGGCTCACGTCTGTAATTCCAGCACTTTGGGAGGCTGAGGCGGGTGAATCACCTGAGGTCAGAAGTTCAAGACCAGCCTGGCCAACATGGTGAAACCCTGTCTCTACTAAAAATACAAAAAAAATTTAGCCAGGCCTGGTGGCAGATGCCTGTAACCCCAGCTACTCGGGAGACTGAGGCAGGAGAATACTTGAACCTGGAAGGCAGAGGTTGCAGTGACCCGAGATTGCACCACTGCACTCCAGTCTGGGGAACAAGAGTGAAACTCCATCTCAAAAAAAAAAAAAAAAGAGGCCAGGCACGGTGGCTCATACCTGTAATCCCAGCACTTTGGGAGGCCGAGGCAGGTGGATCATGAGGTCAAGAGTTTGAGACCAACCTGGCTAAGATGGTGAAACCCCGTCTCTACTAAAAATACAAAAATTAGCCGGGCGTGGTGGCGCACGCCTGTAGTCCCAGCTACTTGGGAGGCTGAGGCAGGAGAATTGCTTGAACCCGGGAGGCGGAGGTTGTGGTTAGCCGAGATCATGCCATTGCACTCCAGCCTGGGCGACAGAATAAAACTCCATCAAAAAAAAAAAAAAAAATGCATCCTTGACTTCATGTCATTTTACCCTATACACTTAGTATTCATCAATGCTTTTAAAGTTTATTTAGGAAAACTCCCACACAATACCATTATCACTTCCAACAAAACAATGACTCCTCGATATCATCTAGTACCCAAGGTCCTCAGCATCTCAAAATGCCTGCTTTACCCTGGATTTGATGGAATCAGGATCCAAGCAAGGTCTACCCCACTGCATTTGGTTGTCGAATGAAGCCCTTTTCTGTAAGAACTCACAGCAGGCAACTGTTGAATTTCTAAACTCTTCAGTTTCCCTGACTCGCAAGCAGAGAACACAAGCAAACAAACAGAATCCCAACCTATTTTTCAAACATGTTATTCAAGGGGAAGAGTGTCAAGCCAGAGGCCCTGCAAGGAGCAGAAGGGGTGGTTAAGAAGCGTGTTGGGAGAGACTGTGTTCCTTCGCAGCATGGTGAGCCTCCCAGACTGGATCCAACCTCGTATCCAGGTGTTGGGCCTCAAGCCCACTTGAGCCGTTGTTTATCGCCCTCCCGTGGATAAATCCCCTGTCAGTTACGCCAGAGAAGCTCTGGAGAAGGCCTGCATAGCATCCCATGTGTCAAGGCCCCCTTTGATACACTTTATCTCCCCTTATCCCTTCAGACTCGCCATGACTCCTCTGCTGGTCATGGCCTCAGGGCTTTAGAATCTCTGCACAGTGACTGACATCCCTCCTATGGAGGAAAGGCAGGGGATTTTTCTTTTTGGGACAGAAATCATTGTTGATCTGATAAGATGTTTTTCAGGGAATCAAATGTCAAACTGGGAGCGCTGTGAGTCAGGGATGAAGTAGCAGTTACAGGACTAAGCAGCTTTGCCTATTCATTTTGACTGCAAGGACGCCTCCTTGGTCTTGTCAAAACTGTGGACCTCATTTTGTTTATTTATTTATTTATTTTCTGCTGGGGAGAGGGTGATCCAGGAGAAGTGATGCATGAATAGGGTTTCAGATCCTTGTGGGGATTAACACACTGTCATATATTCAAATTTCAATGCTATACTATCGTAAATATTCACCCGAGGAAAAACGCAGGCTACTGCATTTCGTTGTACAATAAATATAAATGTAGTAATGTTAATTAATTAAACCAATGTGCTTGGTTGCATGTTGTTTTTTTAGTGGTGACTGCTGCTCTTAATAGTTTTCATACCTTTAACATGATTGCCTTACAATTTTAAATCAAATTTTAATTATACAACCAATGCATAAATCCAATTTGTTTTGTAAAAACATGCATGCTTCAGAAATAAAGCTAAAAGTCTTTGATTACCATCCCTAAATTCAGTCCCCATCCCCTTAAGAGGGAGCAGTTGCTATCAGGTTGCTATATACAAATAACAGACTTTTTTTCTTTTTTGAGATGGAGTTTCGCTCTTGTTGCCCAGGCTGGAGTCCAATGGCACGATCTCAGCTCACCACAACCTCCACCTCCCAGGTTCTAGAGATTCTCCTGCCTCAGCCTCTAGAGTAGCTGGGATTACAGGCATGCACCACCATGCCCAGCTAATTTTTGTATTTTTAATAGAGATGGGGTTTCACCATGTTGGTCAGGCTGTTCTCCAACTCCCAACCTTAGATGATCTGCCCGCCTCGGCCTCCCAAAGTGCTGGGATTACAGGTGTGAGCCACCACACCCGGCCCAGACCTTTATTTCTATGCAAGTACAGCCATACAAATGTTTTAGGGTTAATTCAGAAATTCTTCCTGGAGTCAGTATATGCGTGCTTCATAATTTTTGCCTCCTGAAGATCATGGTAATGCATTTCAGGAGCTATTGTCAAAAAGTATTAATACACCAATTTGTTGATGCATTGTACAAAATCTAGCCAGCTGCACACATCTTGGTAGGTACACCCAAATGAACCACTCTTGTTCCCTCTGGAACAAAATTGGAATTGTTAGACAGAATTCCAATATGATACTGAACATCAACATGTTCGAACAAATGTTGAAAATGGCAATTCTATTTTCTCACCTCCAGCCTTAAATCTTAGGTTCCTAAAATTGACCATCAAAGTTGAATGAAAGTAAATTTTCCTAAAGCAAGGAACCCCATTCACCTAACTTCCATCCTCTCTTGTTAATAACATTTGGCATTATTTTGCCCCATTTATTAAACATATTGAAGAGAAGATGAAACTGGAATAAGATCATTCTTAACCAACATGTTATGAGTTTTCTAGTGAAAAACAGAAATCATTTAACATGATTTTTGTCTGACACAATCTTCAAAATTTCCCCAAGCCAATTTTTCTTTTTTGAGTATATATAAATTCTGCTGCTTTTAAGTGATACTTGTCCATTATTAAATTCCTGATGCCATGCATCCCTGCCACAAAAACAGGATTAGGAAAGTAAAACAGTCAGACACAGATGTTTTTAATTTCCTCCTAATATAAAGCATCAGAAACCCAAGTTTGTATAATTCTAATAAACATAATTATGGCTAACATGTATTTCACATATCATTCAAGGCATTTTGCATGTATTATCTCATTTCTTGTCAAAATTACCCTAGGAGGTAGATACTACTACTCCAGAAATGCTAAATCTAAGCATTGGGTAAACTGAACAGGTCAATGTCCTCCCCTTGTCAGAGCTGACATTTTTAGGGGCAAATAGATTAATTAATAAGAAAACAAATGAATACACCAAGTCCTCTCAAAGAGTGATTAGCGCTAAGAAGACCTAGTGGGACCATCTTTTATCTTTAGAAAAACACAGCATGCAGTCATACTGCCTTTCTGTAGATGAAGAAATTGAGGAGCTGAGAAATTGCCTAAGGCCACAAAGGTGACAAGCGGCAGGCAGAACTAAAGATGGCATCTATGAGTTTGTGACTTGTTGATGCAATTTTTGATGCATGGAAGATTGCATAATTATTATTGGATCCCTTCTCTTTCCCCCCTACCTTCCCACTGGAAAACCAAATAAAGCTATCCCAACCCACCAAGTATAGATAATTTTTATATTTCTGTCAAAGCAAGAGGGTCAAAATGGTTCAATCACTGAACGACTATTTCTTGAGTAACTTCTGCATAGTGAGGGGATGGTTTAGTGACCTGGACAGACACACTCACACTAGAGTGCACCGTCTAGTGGGAGATGTGACAGTAAGCCTGAGAATGAAAGAACCAGTACATATGATGAAGAGCAATGCATATGATGAAGAAGTAAACTGGGAACTTGGGTAGAAAATGACTGCATGGGTGCATGTGAGGGTTTAGTAGGATGGTCAGGGAAGCCTCTTTGAGGAGATGAATTCTGAGCTGAAACCTGAATGATGAGATTATGCAAAAAAAAAAAAAAAAAAAGTGGGGGAAGCGCATTCTAGGATGGGGGATTAGCACATACAAAGCCCCTGCTGTGGGAACCAGCTTGGCATGTTCAAGAATAGCAAGGAGGCCAGTGTGGCTGACAGAGGGAGGGAGGCAGAGAGAGAGCCAGATCAGAGGGTGCAGGTCCTTGTGGAGAGTCTAAGGAGTGTGGACTTTATTTGAGGGACCATGGGAGTGATGTGATCCAATGAACACAAGTTGTGGTACAACAGACTGTTGCATAGTGTTGACGTGGAACATCCCAGATAGTGAGGAATTTGGCACAAGAACTGCTGAATCTCAGGGTCTCAAAAAGTATAGCTAAGCCGTATCTTCTATAGGACACCCACGCGGGGCTCCCAGATAGGCATCATGCAGATTCCAGTGACTTTGAACACTTCACCCAAATTTATTTGTTTTTTAAAATTTTTATTCTTTTAGAGACAGGGTCTCACTCTGTTGCCCAGGCTGCAGTGCAGTGGTGCAATCATGGCTCACTGCAGCTTCAACTTCCTGGGTTCAAGTGATCCTCCCACCTCAGCCTTCCAAGTAGCTGGGACTACAGGTGTGCACGACCACACCCAGCTAATTTTAAAATTTTGGGGGGCCAGATGTGGTGGCTCACGCCTGTAATCCCAGCACTTTGGGAGGTCGAGGCAAGTGGATCACGTGAGGTCAGGAGTTCAAGACCAGCCTGGCCAGCATGGCGAAACCCTGTCTCTACTAAAAATACAAAAGTTAGCCAGGCGTAATGGCAAGTGCCTGTAATCCCAGCTACTCTGGGGGCTGAGGCAGGAGAATCGCTTGAACCTGGGAGGTGGAGGTTGCAGCGGGTCAAGACCATGCCACTGCACTCCAGCTTGGGCAACAGAGCAAGGCTCTGTCTCAAAAAAAAAAAACAACAACTTTTTTTTGTAGAAACAGAGTCCCACTGTGTTGCCCAGTGAGCAACTCAAACACCAGGCCTCAAATGATCCTCCTGCTTTGGCCTCCCAAAGTGCTGGGATTACAGGTGTGAGCCACCATACCTGTAAACCTTGAAGGTGAGGCAGAAGCAGCTTGAGTAACACATTACGTTTTTCAGGATTCAGCTTTTATTGGCTACTATAGGTGATTTAGGTTCTGCTAAAATTACCATTTGAAGTATTAGAAATAAAAAAACCTAGAAGGGAAAAACGTAAATGACATGTAATAAGAGACTTTGGGGAATATTGAAATTGGCATTGTATATCCTATTGCATACTCTTTGAATAAGTTCACTGCATGAAAGGGCTCCCCAGCAAACTGGCTCCATTGATCTCTTCTGAGGAGGGAACAGGAAACTGGGGACTGAAGGAGGACTTTTCCCTGCATACCCTTGCGCCTTTTAAGTTTTGTAACGTAAGACTCTTTGGCCCTGCTTTAAAAAAAGGAAAGTCATATAAACAAATAAATTAATGCATTACCCATATTTTTATCAGTTAAATAGGCAGAACTGCTAATTGGTACATTGTCTTAAATGCGTCTTAAGCTGGTTTGGTTTTCGTTAGACTTTGAGAATGCTTTTCCTTGTTATAATTCCACTGAACGCCTATCAAATACAGTCCCTTGACTGAATTCTCTAGTAAAATAAAATCTTTCTTAATCAAAAGTGGAATGAATGGCAAATAACACAAAAGTTAAACTATTAGTTGATTATACAGCGTGTTTAATCTATTGTATTCCTTAATGGATGTTTTCGTTGTTCCTGTTTAGCGAGAATTATATGAAATCATCACTAAGACTTCATTTACTTGGAGTGATTTATTTTGGGGAAAACCAGATGTTTGGGATGGCTGATAACGCATGAAAAGCTGCATTCTTTGCTGTTCGTTTTCTAAGGGTGTGTTAGGCAACGATGACAAATATTAAGGTACCACATTACTCTGTCTTACTGACATGCCTGTGACTGATCTTTTTTATCAGTTAGTTGAAAACACACACAAAGAAAGAAAATTTAATAAAAAGCTTTAAATGTGTGCACAGTTCAAGAAGTTAATTTAGATTTAGATTGCTAACCTATCCTTTGTGTCTAAAAGTTTTTAACAAAAACCTCACACACTAATACTACACATGCGCGCGCGCGCACACACACACACACACACAGACACACACACACACTTCTACAATCTGTTGGAAATATTTCTAAAGGACCACCTCGGGTGAGGAAAAAACACACTTTGGCTGCTTGGTTTGAATAAGTGGTCTATTTTTAAAATTCCAATTCTTATTGAATTAGGCACATGGACCCTGATGAAGTTGCAGGAAACAGCTGAACTACTTGTGTGGCTAATTCCAGAAATTCAAAGAAAATGCAAACTTGAGCATGTCACATAACATGTTTATGGCAACATGCAGAAGGGAGATGGCCTTGGCCATTGACTTGATTTCTCTCCTTGTATCCAGATGATCCTGCAGGGGAAATGTGATGATTCTCCAAAAATTGAGCTGGGAGAGTTCAAGATCCACACCCAGGGCCCACCAGGGCCACCTGCCCCCTCAACTCTGCCACAACTGTGGGCTCAATCCCGGCACTGGGAGATTTCCCATCCAATGAAAGGAGCCTTCCAGTCCACCCTGGGGCTGCAGACCAGGCAACCCAAGGTACAGCTGAGCAATGATTCACTCGCCAGCCTTAGACTTATTTCTGCCCCTCTGGCACTGCTGGCCGTACCTGAGTCTTCAAATTATGTTCTCCACGTGTTTTGAATGCAGGCAGTGCCTCAGTGCCAAGTGCAGGCTGTACTTTGCCATCCAAGGATAACAATATCATGGGGAGAGCTTCTCTCATCTTACACGGAACTAAAAATAAGACAATCTTTCAGCATTCAGAGATAGAAACTTCCAGACTTTTCTGAGCAAAACCTTATTTTTGATTTCCAGTGCTAGAAATAGAAAATGGTGGGCAGATCATCTGTCTCCACCAAAGGTCAGTTCTTTTGCTTTACGTCTTTTGATGAAAGAGTGTAATACATTAAAATATGTATCTCCAGCTGGGCTCGGTGGCTCATGCCTGTAATCCCAGCACTTTGGGAGGCCAAGGCAGGCGGATCACCTGAGCTCAGGAGATCGAGACCAGCCTGGCCAATGTGATGAAACCTCATCTTTACTAAAAATACAGAAAATTAGCCGGGTGTGGTGGTGCATGCCTGTAATCCCAGCTACTTCATAGGCTGAGGCAGGAGAATCGCTTGAACCCAGGAGGTGGAGGTTGCAGTGAGCCAAGATTGTGCCACTGCACTCCAGCCTGGGCGATAGGGTGGGACTCCATCTCAAAAATAAATAAAATAAAATAAAATAAAATAAAATAAAATAAAATAAAATAGGTGTCTCCTATATTATAGCATGATGTGGCTGTGGCAGTTGGCATTATGGGCGGGAGGACCACACCCGGCAGAGCATATAATGCTTTTATAAGGTGAGCCTGAGCACGCACATAGGGAGCTCACTGGGGATAGTGAAGCTTCTCCTTTGTGTGTGTGTGTGTTTTTTGTTTATTTTGTTGTTGTTGTTGTTTGTTTGTGCACTGGCACGATCTTGGCTCACTGCAAGTTCCACCTCCCGGGTTCACGCCATTCTCCTGCCTCAGCCTCTTGAGTAGCTGGGACTACAGGTGCCCACCACCTCACCTGGCTAGTTATTTGTATTTCTATTAGAGATGGAGTTTCACCGTGTTAGCCAGGATGGTCTCAATCTCCTGACCTCACAATCCACCCGCCTTGGCCTCCCAAAGTGCTGGGATTACAGGTGTGAGCCACCGCGCCTGGCCCTTTTTGTGCTTTTTAATGTGAGTGAAGGACTTTGATGGCTCCAACCACATGGCTGGGGAGTGAGGCCCCAGTGTACTCCAATGCAAGTGCTGAGGCTGTGTCAACAAGACTAAACATAGTCGAAAGCTGAAAGATTCAGTAAGTCAACACTTCAGCGTTTGTGGAGGGAGGGAAAGACCATTGATGACTCAGCTTGAATAGGTTTCTTCCTTGAATTAATTTAGTATTATTATTATTTAAAAATCTACAAGAATGAGAGCAGCTGCTGCCTTGTGTCAGGCCTGGTTCTGAATGCTTTACAAACATGAACTCACCTACAGCTCATGGTAACTTCTCTTATCCACATTTGAATGACGAGGGAAGCAAGTCATGAGAGGGATTGTAAACTGCTGGTCTACGGCCCCCTCTGACTCACAGATGGCTTTTATTTATTTATTTATTTTGAGACAGAGTCTCCCTCTGTCATCCAGGCTGGAGGGCAGTGGCGTGATCTTGGCTCACTGCAACCTCTGCCTCCCAGGTTCAAGCAAGTCTCCTGATTCAGCCTCCCAAGTAGCTGGGATTACAGGTGCCCACCGCCACACCTGGCTAATAATTTGTATTTTTAGTAGAGACAGGGCTTCACCATGTTGGCCAGGTTTGTCTCCATCTCCTAACTTCAGGTGATCCACCTGCCTCGGCCTCCCAAAGTGCTGGGATGACAGCTATGAGCCACAGTGCCTGGCCCCGTAGATGGATTTTAACCTACAAAGAGTTTAGAAGGTTGGTAAAATTCACATAAAATGAAAACTTCTGGCTTTTCTTTAAAAAATGGAAAAATTGGGTGGTTTTGGGTCTGCATTTCTGCATGGAGACCATTGGCTGGATCACGGGGGCAACAGCGAGAGGCTGACTGGCAAGACACACAGACACAGCCCCTGGAGACAGAATGGCCTTTGTCGTCACTAGAGTTTCTACCTGGCCCGCTGCACACATTTCTGACCCATGCCAGGGCCCCCTGAGATCATTGGAGTTGTGAACCTTATGTTTCAAGCCATTAGAGTTCATTGAAGTGGGCAGATCAGTGGCGGTGGTGATGGGGTCTGAAGACATTCAGGAGGGAAATATTTGTTGAGTGAATGAATGAATGAATGAATGAATATGTCCCTGGGCTTGGGTTGAGTTTTCAGAGTAGCCTGAAGGATAGAAAATACAACGAATGCCCGAATGTGATGGTCTGTGGCAGGGACTCTGGAGTCAGCCTGCCTGGATTCAAACCCCATCTTATTAGCTGCTGCACAGTGAACTCTGGACTTCAGGGTTCCCATCTGTAAAATGGGGAAAGTAGCTGTTCCACCAGGTAGCTGCATGAATTAAATGGGATATCAAGTGTTAGGCACAATGCATGGTACACAATAGGTGTACAACAAATGTTAGCCATGAAAGTCCTTTAAAAATGCACCTTTTGGACCGGGTGCGGTGGCTCACGCCTGTAATCCCACTACTTTGGGAGGCCAAGGCAGGTGGATCACCCAAGGTTAGGGGTTCAAGACCACCCTGGCCAACATGGTGAAACCCCATCTCTACTAAAAATACAAAAATATTAGCTAGGTGTGGTGGTAGGCACCTGTAATCCCAGTTACTCAGGAGGCTGAGACTTGAACCCAGGATGCAGAGGTTGCAGTGAGCTGAGATCGCACCACTGCACTCTAGCCTGGGCTACAAGAGCAAAATGCTGTCTCAAAAAAAAAAAAAAAGACACCTTTTATGAAGTTGAAACAAAGGTCTGTAGTTTAGTTAATAATAACATACCCAGGTTAGTTTCTTAACAGTGACATGTATCCCCAGTGAGGGGAAAGCGAGGAGGGGTATATGGGAACAGTCTGTACTGTCTTTGCAAGTTTTCTGTAAAACCCAACTTGTTCCATGATAAAAAGTGCACCTTGGTTGGACACGGTGGCTCAGGCCTGTAATCCCAGAACTTTGGAAGGCCGAGGTGGGCCTGATCAACATGATGAAATTCCGTCTTTACTAAAAGTACAAAAAGTAGCCAGGCATGGTGGCGGGTGCCTGTAGTCCCACCTACTTGGGAGGCTGAAGCAGGAGAATTGCTTGAACCCAGGAAGTGGAGGTTGCAGTGAGCCCAGATTGCACCACTGTACTCTAGCCTGGGAGACAGAATGAGACTCTGTTTCAAAAAAAAAAAAAAAAGCGCACCTTTGGCTATAAACTATGTAAGTCTCGTTTCATCAATGCTTATGCCAAATATTTACTGAAATTAAAATCTGCAAACGTACTCTCAGGTTTTCATGCATCGAGACTATAAAATCTGTGTTTGTGAAATAATTTCCCAAATTGGTTTTTAAAATGCGTGGCTATTTTGGGAAATACCACTTTCTATATCATTGGCTGACCCAATGTCATGATATGTACAGGCACTAGTGAGCCATGGTGGGTATCAGAGCAGAGGTTGAGCAGCACCACAGAAGTTCCAAGTCGGGATGAATATCCTGGCTGAAACAAAGAGGTAGAATGAAGTCCAGAAATCAGACCAACTGGTTTGAGTCTCAATTATACAGCTGCCACCTGTGTGACCCAGAGCAAGTCACTTAGATTCTCAGAGACTTAGTCCCTCCATCTGTAGAATGGGCATAATCATAAGAGACATAAGACTTAACAGATTTAAACTTAAAAAAAAAGGTACTTCTGGGCCAGGTGCGGTGGCTCACGCCTCTAATCCCAGCACTTTGGGAGGCCAAGGCAGGCAGATCACCAGGTCGGGAGTTCAAGACCAGCCTGACCAACATGGAGAAACCCCGTCTCAACTAAAAATACAAAATTAGCCAGAGTGGTGGTGCGTGCCTGTAATCCCAGCTACTCGGGAGGCTGAGGCAGGAGAATCGCTTGAACCTGGGAGGCGGAGGTTTTGGTGAGCCAAGATCATACCATGGTACTCCAGCCTGGGCAAGAAAAGTGAAACTCCATCTCAAAAAAAAAAAAAAAAAAAGTTACTTCTAACAGGACTTAGGTTTTTAAAAAAAACAAAAAACAAAAAACAAACTCAGCAGAAGTCTGACCTATTGAAAACACTGAATAAATAATATAGTTGAGGTCAGGTGCAGTGGCTTACATCTGTAATCCCAGCACTTTGAAAGGCCAAGGCGGGCAGATCGCCTGAGGTCGGGAGTTTGAGTCCAGCCTGACCAACATGGAGAAACCCCTTCTCAACTAAAAATACAAAATTAGCCAGTGTGGTGGTGCGTGCCTGTAATCCCAGCTACTTGGGAGGCTGAGGCAGGAGAATCACTTGAACCCGGCAGGCAGAGGTTGCAGTGAGCTGAGATTATGCCACTGCACTCCAGCCTGGCTGATGGAGCGAGACTCCATCTCAAAACAAAACAAAACAAAAATGCAAAATAATAATAATATAGTTGAGTGCTTCCATACCCCCTTTTTTTTCTAGTACACTGTATCTCATTATTATTCCCAAAACACAAATTAGAAAACACAGTAGAAATAGAGGCCACGATGGCTTTGTTAGGCTTGTGAGGCTTAAGTTTCAGGGCCTCTTTCATAGCCCCAGCAGGGGCCTTAGCAATGTTGTCACATGGTGACATGTGTCTGTTAAATTTGCAAACATGAGGTGTTTTTATAGGCTTTGTTTTAGAGGCTCCCACCCCCTCCAATTGTAAAGTTTCAGGTTCCACAAAATCTAGATCTGTCCTGTATGGAGGAGAAGTACCAGCACAACAAACTCCACACAACCAACTTTTCCTTCTCTGGACTGGAATTCCACGTCATCCAGTGCCACTGTAATGAACATGGGATCACTGGATTTGGGACTCGATTGGCTGGCTCCAGACTCCTTAGCTGTATGACTCTGGACACCTTCCCTTACCTCCCTGAGCCCTGCGGCCTCGTGAGTAATATGGGAATTAATCACGATAGCACACAACCAATCCTAGGAGACTCTCCATAGATGTATGTTTCTTAAAAATGGAAAACGACCCTTTTCATAATGGGATTCCATGTGGAAACTATAAACATTGCCTAATTCTTATGCATCTGTCCTTCTGTTCTTAAACTTGTGGCTGAAATACCCATCACTCAGGTCATGCCTCCAAACTTGATTACCTTCAGATTCCAAAGGACAATGGCCTTCACATGACAATAGCCGCTATCTCTTAGGAGGATAATCAAATAAGAGCATCTAATCCAGGAACACTGGAATGTGAGCTCTATGGGCACTGAAACCCCAACTAGGTGATTAGTGAATATCCCAGGGGCTGAAATAGACCAAGAAAACCAGAGACCACGAAGGCCCTGCACTTTTCTCTGCTTAACCCAGACTACAAGATCTCCCACATCCAGTTCTGATCGGCAGTTGAATGTAACAGTAAAGAATGCTCGTTGTGGAGCTGACAGGAGAACCTAGTTCAAATCCCAGATCTACCATGTATCATTTGTAGGACTTTGGGCAAATTGCTTAAAATTTCCTGGCCTCAGTTTCTTCATCTGTAAAATGAATATAATAGTACCTACCTTTTTTGAGATTATACACAAACAGCTTTTAGCATAGTGCTTGCTGAACAGTAAGTGCTCAAGAAATGTTAGCTGTCAGTATCAGACAGCAATAAGTGGCCGCTATCTTCCTTCCTATCTTCCTTCCTTCTTTCCTTCCTTCCTTCCTTCCTTCCTCCCTCCCTCCCTCCCTTCCTTCTTTCTGATGGAGTATTGCTCTGTTGCTCAGGCTGGAGTGCAATGGCACAATCTCGGCTCACTGCAACCTTTGCCTCCCAGGTTCAAGTGATTCTCCTGCCCTAGCCTCCTGAGTAGCTGGGATTAGAGGCGCACTGCCACCACACCTGGCTAATTTTTGTATTTTTAGTAGAGACAAGGTTTTACCATGTTGGCCAGGCTGGTCTCGATCTCCTGATCTCAGGTGATCTGCCTGCCTTGGCCTCCCAAAGTACTGGGATTACAGGCGTGAGTCACCGCACCTGGCCTATGTTTCCTTTCCTTTTCTTTTCTTTATTTTTTTGAGACGGAGTCTCGCTCTATCGCCCAGGCTGGAGTGCAGTGGTGCGATCTCGGTTCACTGCAAGCTCCACTTCCCAGGTTCATGCCATTCTCCTGCCTCAACCTCCCAGGTTCATGCCATTCTCCTGCCCCACCTGTAGCTGGGACTACAGGTGTCCGCCACAACACCCGGCTAATTTTTTGTATTTTAGTAGAGACGGGGTTTCACCATGTTAGCCAGGATGTTCTCGATCTCCTGACCTCATGATCCACCTGCCTCAGCCTCCCAAAGTGCTGGGATTACAGGCATGAGCCGCCGTGCCTGGCCTATTTTCCTGTTTCTTGAATGTTTGGTAGAAGTGTAAACCTGCTTACGTCTGGTGTGTGGGGGCATGTTTACACATGTATGTAGGCATGTACACATGTATGCATACATGTTAGCTACTAATTTAATTTTCTCAACACTGTTAGGTCTATTTAGGATTCTGGAGTCTTTTGGTTCAGTTTCGGTAAATAATGTTTCTCTAGGAAGTTGTTAATTTCACAGTGTTCAACTTTTCTTGGCATGAATTTTTTATAGTATTAAATTTCAGTTATTACTCTCTTCTGCATCTGCACTGCAATTAAGCCCTCTTTTTATCCCTAATATTTTTATGCATTTGTTCTTTTTTTACTAGCACTTAGTAGACTAGTAAATTATTAGACTTTCGAAAGAACTAGCTTTGGATTAGCTAGTTTTTCTGTGAAAATCTTTGTTTGCTATATAATTTTTAAAATTGCCTTTATCACCTTCTTCCTTCTGCTTTCTTTGGATTACTCTTTTTTTTTTTTTCTCCTAATAGCTTGCATTTGTAAGAATTAAAATGTGACCAAGCAATAGTACTAAGCTCAAAGGATTTTTTTTCTGTTTTTGAGACAAAGTCTCGCTCTGTCGCCCAGGCTGAAGTGCAATGGTGCGATCTTGACTCACTGCAACCTTCACCTCCCACGTTCAAGCTATTCTCCTGCCTCAGCCTCCCGAGTAGCTGGGATTACAGGTGTGCACCTCCACACCCAGCTAATTTTTGTATTTTTAGTAGAGACGGGGTTTCATGTTGGCTAGGCTGGTCTCAAACTCCTGACCTCATGATCCACCCGCCTCAGCCTCCCAAAGTGCTGGGATTACAGGCATAAGCCACTGCGCCTGGCAGGATTGTTGTGAAAAGTAAGATTATGCATATGCTTGATAAATGTGAACTATTATATTCATGTCTCAGTTTCATCACCTCTAAAATGCGTCCATGGACAGATTAAATAAGGTCATCTGTGTAAAGTACTTGGCTTATACATGTTACTTGTGATCAGTATTATTCCCTGGATGTACAAAATACTTGTCATTCATTATAACAGTCATGATTGTGTCCAGGGGTGAGCAAAAGCCTCAGTGTCACTCAAGGGTCCGAGGATCAGCCACAGAATTTGCAGTGCATGGTGCAAAATGAAAACACAGGGCCTCTTGTTAAAAATATTATTAAGAATTTCAAGATGGCCACAGAAGAGCATTAAGCCAAGCTAGAACCCATCTGAGCTCGGGGCCTGTGTGACCGCAAGGGTTGCATGGCCCTGAAGTTGGCCCTGTCTTCTCTCTAGGTCACCTGGGCAGAAAGTTGGTGTTTGGGTCTTGAAGGATGAGTTTTGTAAAGGCCCCTTCCCCTGCCCCTTCACACATGTGCATTCTTATTCTTCTAATTCCAGCACCTTAGAATTCTATCTGACCCCTAAGGGCTGCTCCTAATGCAATCAGGGGGAACACTGGATTCAGAGTCAGCCCCCAAATCAAAGGCCAGCACAAAACCCTGGATAAATTACAGCTGTTATAAAGAAGCCACCTCTTCACCCTTGTTCTCATATTCCTTGCATTTATAGTCACAACTCAGTGAAGCCATCAACATTTGCCATTCATAAACTTGTTGGATAAGCAAGGCTGATGGGCTCACAATGATAACTAGAGGCACTAAAGAAAGTGACAAGCTTCAAATTGGAGGCCAAACCATACTTCTAAATGTACAGCATATTTTAAGAAAGAATGTGTGATGGTTTATATTGATGTGGCTCAGAATAACATATTTATATAAGAAACTGTTAAATGAATTTGCAAAAGTCTAAGTTGGCTTGTGTGCTCTATGTATGGGCAGACAAACATCATGGAAATACTAGTTTTCTCTGTTGTAAATGCTGCTGCTGTCCAGTATGAATAGGCACCATGTCCTCCTTGCATCAGCTGGCATCCCTGCAGCATTGATCACATACATGCCAGGTCTCCTGCTGGCATCCTTAAAGGACTATTTCATTTAGTTTTCTCAACCCCCGTATGGCTACTAAGCTACCCAAGTTCACTTAAGAAGTGGGTGAGCTAGGTTTACAATCCACCTGTCTCACCACAAAGCCTATGTTCTAAGACACTATCCAAAATAGTCACCCAGGGCCAGGTGCAGTGGTTCACATCTGTGATACCAGCACTTTGAGAGGCTAAGGCAGGAAGATCGCTTGAGCCCAGAAGTTCAAGACCAGCCTGGACAACATAGTGAGATCCCATTTCTACCAAAAAATTAAATAATTAGCTGGGTGTGGTGGTGTGTGCCTGTAGTCTCAGCTACTTGGGAGGCTGAGGTGGGAGGATCACTTGAGCCTGGGAGGTCAAGGCTGCAGTGAGCTGTGGTCGTGCCACTGCACTCCAGCCTGGGCAACAGATTGAGACCTTGTCTCAAAAAAAAAAAAAAAAAAAAAAAAAAAATTACCCTGTCATATCAGTATGAGTGACAGAAAGAGATCAAGATACTGAAAAAATAATACAAATGTATTCAATAAAAACTGTACTAAGACCTGGCCAGGTGCGGTGGCTCACGCCTGTAATCCCAGCACTTTGGAAGGTCGAGGCGGGTGGATCACGAAGTCAGGAGATCGAGGCCATCCTGGCTAACAGGGTGAAACCCCACCTCTACGAAATATACAAAAAATTAGCCGGGCGAGGTGGTGGGTGCCTGTACTCCCAGCTACTCAGGAGGCTGAGGCAGGAGAATGGTGTGAACCCGGGAGGTGGAGCTTGCAGTGAGCTGAGATCACGCCAGTGCACTCCAGCCTAGGCGACAGAGCAAGACTCCATCTCAAAAAAAACCAAAAAACAACAAAAAAAAACTGTACTAAGACCTTTACTCCTACGCCTGCGTTTGCATCTCCTATTGGTGTTGTGAAGAAGGTCTGATTATTTATTTATTTTTTTGAAACGGAGTTTTGGTCTTGCTGCCCAGGCTGGAGTGCAATGGTGCGATTTCGGCTCACCGCAACCTCTGCCTCCCAGGTTCAAGCGATTCTCCTGCTTCAGCCTCCTGAGTAGCTGGGATTACAGGCATGTGCCACCACGCCCGGCTAATTTTGTATTTTTAATACAGATGGGGTTTCTCCATGTTGGTCAGGCTGGTCTCGAACTCCCGACCTCAGGTGATCCACCCACCTCTGCCTCCCAAAGTGCTGGGATTACAGGCCTAAGCCAGTGCGCCTGGCTAGGTCCAATTATTATTATCCCTGTAAGGTAGATGAGCAAACTAATGTTTGGGGAGGTTGAATGACGGAAGACTGTGCAGCTAGTGATGGATTTCAAGACAGTATTTAGAAGCAGTTAGATCTTCAGAAAACAAACAGGAGACACTTACTTTCTTTGAAGCAATGGAGAACGGTGTGGCCAACTTTTTAATTCTTCGTTACTTATTTTTTCCATTCAACATGGAACGTGTTTAGCCTTTAGTGGCTCAAATGTTGAGAGGTAAAGGAGTATGTAGGGCTCAAAACCCTGAAGCCACAGGAGAAGAAAAGAAAAATACGTGGCTTGATGCTAGTGAGGAAAGAGTTAAAAATTCTCTTGCTTGTCTGACTTAGACATTGCTGGACGAGACCAGAAACTTTTCTCCCCTCAGAAAATGTTATAAGTAAACACTGTAGGTAATAGGTCTGTATTCTCTAACTGTAAACCCACGACAGCACTGGAAGGTTACAGGAGACACAGGGACAGACAATCTAGAGGGCTGGAGGTGAAAGAGGTTTCTTTTCTTTTATTATAGGTTTGTTTTTATTTAAATTTGGAGAATATTTAAATCAACTGAAAAGTACAGAATAAAGTATAACAAACACCTATAGCTTCACTACTTAAGATTACCAAATATAACCATTGTGTTGTAGCATCTTAGATAGTATTTTATTTATTTATTTATTTATTTATTTATTTATTTATTTATTTTTTGAGACAGAGTCTCCTCCTGTTGCCCAGGCTGAAGTGTGGTGTGATCGGCTCACTGCAACCTCCGCCTCCCAAGGTTAGAACAGTTACCAAACACCAGCCTCTCACCGGTAGCTGGGATTGCAAGAGTCCTGCCACTGCGCCCTACTAAGCCCTGTATTTTAGTAGAGGTGGGGTTTCACCATATACTGAGCTGGCCTCCAGGCTGACCTCGTGATCCACCTGCCTTCCCGACCTCCCAAAGTGCTGGGATTGAGTGTGAGCTCACTAGCATACAACTGACTCTATTTAATAAAGGCTAAGACATTACTGATAAAGTTGAGCCCACTGGACCTCAAGGCCTCCCCAGGAGCTATTGCTACCATGAAACTGATGTTTCCTTCCAGCCCATGTTGATCAGTTTAGTAATAAATGTATGTGTCCATGTCTATGTGTGTATATATATTTACCTGTATCTTTAAATGCTATAAGGTATTCTTATTTTATATACACAGTTTCTTCTTTGACTCATCCTTTTGTTTTTAAGATGTCACATGTTGGCCAGCAGCCACTGCACTCAGCCCCATCTGCTATGTTTAAAATAATTTTCTGCCTTTACGAGATGACAGATGAATGGATTTTAAAAATGTGGTATATACATACAATAAAATATTATTCAGCCTTAAAAAAGAAGGAAATAGCCTGGGTGCAGTGGCTCATGCCTGTAATCCCAGAACTTTGGGAGACTGAAGCTGGCAAATCACCTGAGGTCAGGAGTTCAAGACCAGCCTAGCCAACATGGTGAAATCCTGTCTCTACTAAAAATACAAAAATTAGCCAGGCGTGGTGGCGGGCGCTTGTAATTCCAGCTACTCTAGAGGCTGAGGCAGGAGAATCGCTTGAACCTGAGAGGTAGATGTTGCAGTGAGCCGAGATTGCACCACTGCATTTTAGCCTGGGCAACAGAGCAAGACTATGTCTCAAAAAACAAAAAACAAAAAACAAAACAAAAAGATGTGATGTATTGACACATGTGATTATTTTTGATTGCAGTTTCATATTCCTTTTCGGGAACAGATCACAGTCTATTACCCTCCCCCTGCCTGGTGGATATTTAGGCTGTTGGCAATATTTTGCCATTCCAGCCATGCCATGAGCTTCCTTATGACCTCAGGACATTCCTGAGGGTGCGTTCCTAGGTTCTACGGCATGAACATGTTACTTTTCTCTTGATATGGTACTCTCCAAGCTATCACAGAGAAATTTATCCTGGTCTTGCACCCCTCTTACCAACTAGGGACTAACAAGTGACACTTATGGTCAATCCAAGCTCTTCACCCAGCCTGTGGATCCAAGGAGGCGCAAGGTATTGGCAGCCTATCCCTGCCTCTTCTCCCTGTCTGGGTGCCCTGGAGCTCCCGGCCACCCTTTGCTCCTGGAATATGCCGAGCTCTTCCCAGCTTCCAGAACTTGCTCTAGCTGTTCCTTGGGTCTCCGATGTCCTTCCCCAGACTTCCGCTATCCATCAGGTCACCACATGGCCCAGGTGGTGACTCCACATTTGAGATGTGACTGGTGCATGGGAGGAACTGGATTTTTTTTTTTTTTTTTTTTTTTTTTTGAGACAGAGTCTCACTCTGTCGCCCAGGCTGGAGTGCAGTGGCACAATCTTGGCTCACTGCAACCTCTGCCTCCTGGGTTCAAGTGATTCTCCTGCCTCAGCCTCCTCGAGTAGCTGGGATTATCGGCACATGCCATCACGCTTGACTAATTTTTGTATTTTTAGTAGAGACGGGGTTTCCCCATGTTGGCCAGGCTGGTCTTGAACTCCTGATCTCAGATAATCCACCTGCCTTGGCCTCCCAAAGTGCTGTGATTACAGGCATAAGTCACCTCGCCCTGCCAGAATTGGATTTTTAGTTTTATTTAATCTGCATTAAAACTTCAAAACTGATACTTCACTCAGTTATTAGAAAACTTTTAAGTATCTTTAGTACAACTGGCATATACGAATCTACCTTGGTGACTGTCAACTGTATGAAACCTGAATTCAGATTAAGTACTTCTAGTGAGAATTTACAGTCCAGATTGAGGTGCGTTGTTGGTATAAAATACACACCAGATTGTGAAAACTTGGTATGAAAAGAAGAATGTAAAATATTTCATTTACTTTTTAAAACACATTTTTGAAAATCATTTTGAAATGACATTTTGGAAAACATAGATTAAACAAAAATAAAAGATATTATTAAAATTATTTTACTTGTTTTTTTCCATTTTATTTATTTATTTAGAGACAGGGTCTCACTGCATTTCATAGGCTGATCTCAAACTCCTGGGCCCAAGTTGTGCTCTCACATCAATGTCCTGAGTAGCTGGGACTATAGGTGTGTGCCACCATGCCTGGCTTGTTGTACCTGTATTTTCCATGTTCTTTTAAAAAGTCTTTTAAAACTGGCTATGAGAAAATTTAACACTACACATGAGTTGGATATAATAAAATGTATTATTAAATAAACAAATAAGCAAAATTAAAAATGTAAAGTAAATAAAAATGATGACAATGCAAATAAATATATTATTAAAATAAACAGAAAATATATTAAAATTGGTCAGGCGCGGTGGCTCACACCTGTAATCCCAGCACTTTGGGAGTCTGAGGCAGGTGGATCACCTGATGTCAGGAGTTCGAGACCATCCTGGCCAACATGGTCGAAACCCTATCTCTACTAAAAATACAAAAATTAGCTGGGCATGGTGGCGCATGCCTGTAATCCCAGCTACTTGGGAGGCTGATTCAGGAGAATTGCTTGAACCTGGGAGGCAGAGGTTACAGTGAGCCAAGACCATGCCATTGCATTCCAGCCTGGGTGACAAGAGTGAAACTAGTTTCAAAAAAAGAAAAAAGAAAAAAAGAAAAAAAAAAGAAAAAGAAAATATATTAAAATTGCTTCTACCCGTTTCTTCTTTCTTCCTCCTCCCCCTCTCCCCCTCCTTTCCCTCCTTCTCCTCCTCCTCCTCCTCCTTCTTCTTCTTTTCTTCTTCATATTATTATTATAAGACTGGGTCTCATTATGTTGCCCAGGCTAGATTCAAACTCCTGGGCTCAAACTATCCTCCCACTTCATCCTACTAAGAAACTCTGAGACTGCAGGCTCACACCACTGCATACGGCTCACTCATTTCTTTTTACCCTTTTAAAATATAGCTACTAGAAAATATAATAGTACATATGGATCTAAATATAATAAAATAGGCCAGGCACAGTAGCTCGTGCCTGTAGTCCTAGCTACTCAGGAGGCTGAGGCAAGAGGACTGCTTGGACCCAGGAGTTCGAGGTGGAAATGAGATATGGATGCGCCATTGCACTCCAGCCTGGGAGACAGAACAAGACACTGTCTTAGAAATATATATATAAAATAAAATATATTATTAAATAAATAACAAAAATACATATAATAAATTATAAACTCATTTAAAAATATATGAAATTATTTCCATACATTTCCTTTTACTTTTTAAAATCTGGCTACTAGAAAATTTTTTAGCACTACAGACATGGCTCACATTACTTTGTTATTTTTGAGACAGTCTCACTCTGCCACCCAGGCTGGTACAGTACAGTTGGGGCAAGGATGGCTCACTGCAACCTCTACCTCCTGGACTCAGCCTCCTCAGTAGCTGGGAATACAGGTGCCCCACCACACCTGGCTAATTTTTGTATTTTTTTGTAGAGACGGGGTCTCACTGTGTTGCCCAAGCTGGTCTTGAATCCCTGGGTTCGAGCAATCCACCCGCTTCTGCTTCCCAAAATGTTGGGATTACAGGCATGAGCCACCACGCTCGGCCCACATTACATTTCTAATGGGAGCGCTAGCTACATCTTCCTGAGTTGTTCTCCTTCTTCTCATTCAGATCTTTACTTTGTCATCACCTCCCCAGTGGGGTCTTTCCTAACCATGCAGAATCTATGCACTTAGCCCCTGTCCCAGTGCCCTGTCCCATTGCTCATTACCACCTGCCATTTTGGGGTTCTTTGTTATTTGTCTCTCTAGCAGAACATAAGCACTTTCTCAGTGAAGTCTCCGCTGTCTTGTTCACGCAGCCTGCTAAGTGCTAGAACAGTGTCAGCCTTCTGGTTTTCGCTCATCAATATTCGTTGCATCAACTCATCCTGATCATTTCTTATGAAAATTTTCAGGAGTCATACAAAACAAACTATAAGTGTATACTCACTGCCAATTCAAGGTCTCAGGACTATTTACCTTGAAATTCAACATGGAGAGATGGCATCCTTTTCCATTTTGGATTCCACATCATTTGATCTAATTATGTTTAATTTGCCACCCAGCCTCTCTGAAAAGTGGATGCACAGGGTGGGATGGAAGAAAAGAAAGATACAGTTTGGATTTATGTAGGAAGCATGTTTGCCTGCAGCTTGATAAAAGATCATGGCCTGAACCAAAAAAAAAAAAAAAATCAATCAATCATTCGTTTCTTGATGGCTATTTTAAATATTTAGCTGAAATTGTCCTCATCTGGGTGTCAGCTGTTTTCTCTGCAAACACCCATAACCCTTGTGGTCACACACAATGCTGGGATGGCGGGGGGAGCCCCAGCTGCAGGACACCTCTTGTGTTTTCAATTTAAAGCCTCTGGGTTGATAGTTCACATTAACATGGAAAGAAATATACAACTTACGAGTTGGGAAAGCAGTTTTTACTCATAAAACCCTTTGATAGTTTAGCCATCTGGTCAGAGTGAAGGCCCCCATAAAAGAGACCCAAATAAGGTTAAAGGGCACAGTCTCTGAGGGTCAAGGAAGCCTACCAGAGTTGGCTCTAGTGGACTCTGCTAAAAGGATGCCTGACAAATTATTGTGCATTCCATAGCTTTTTGCGTAAGTATTTGATTACAGTGGACAGGAATGTTGTTGATATTTTCAACCTTGAGTTGGGGAGGAGGGGAGGCCGGAGCTCTGCTTTTCAGACCCTCATATTCCCTGACCTTGTGGGGAGATGTGCTCTAAGCATTTTATCAAATGGTGTTTGCTCTGCTCTGGGCTCTATCTGCTCAATCGAAGTCTCTTGGCTTTGGCAATGGTGTGAAGAGATAGTTTCCTGTCTTGGGGAGAAAAAAAAAAAAACACGTTGCATTTCTCTGACTCGCCAGGAAAGCCCCTGTGCTGTTTTTCTTGCTGTTTAGCAATAAAATCGGAGAGGAGACCACAATACTTGGAGCTCTGTGCTATTTCCGGTGTGAATGTCAACAGAACTCAACATATTTATGGCTTTATTTCTCAGAGGGGATCACAGACAGAAGGGAATTTGAGGTGATTAAGCGTCATGTTCTTTAGAGGCCTGGACAAAAGCAGAGGAAATCACTTGATTTTATGGGGTCTTTGATAACACAAGTACAGTAAGTAAATGGCAGGTCTCTGAGCAGCTCTAGCACACATCTTGGATTTCTACAAAGTTCCAAGAAGGCAGCTCTTTCACTTGAAATTAAGAAGAATGAAGACATGATCTGAACACACTTCTTGGCGGGGCTTGATAAGGTGGTTTGTTACCCATTAAGGAGAGGAGACTGTTTCATTCTGGTAAAAGACACCACACCTGTGAAGGCTTTGCAGCTCTTTTTGCATAAGACTTTGTTGTAGGCCAGGCGTGGTGGCTCACGCCTGTAAAACCAGCACTTTGGGAGGCTGAGGCCGGGAGTTCGAGACCAGCCTGACCAACATGGAGAAACCCCATCTTTACTAAAAATACAAAATTAGCCAGGGGTGGTGGCACATGCCTGTAATCCCAGCTACTCAGGAGGCTGAGGCAGGAGAATCGCTTGAACCCGGGAGGCAGAGGTTGCGGTGAGCCGAGATTGCGCCATTGCACTCCGGCCTGGGCGACAAGAGCAAAACTCTGTTTCAAAACAAAAACAAAAACAAACAAAAATAGACTTTGTTGTAATTATTTCAGCTGCCAGACCAGGAGGAAGCAAAGAGGTGGTACAGGTAGATGCATGGGTCAGTCCATGAGGAGACATGTGTGCAAGTGGACACCCGCATCTCCAGCAGATGGAGGATTTGCTATGGTGGGGAGATCTGAGTGTCAGGAAAGGCACACGGGAGCGTGCCTTTCTAGGAGGGACTGGAAAGTCACTGGACTCTCTCTCTTTTTAATTGTGGTATAATACACCTAACATAAAACTTAACATTTTGAAGTGTACAATTCAGTGGCATTTAGTACATTCACAATGTTGTGCAACCAGCCAACACTGTTTAGTTCCAGAACATTCTTATCAACCCCAAAGGAAAAGTTTGTGCCCATTAAGCAGTCCTTCAGGCCTCCTGTGAAATAGCTCTTTTAGTCATGGTGGGGACAGCGCAATAAACCCCTAAAAGATGGTGGGAAATTACTTACTGAATGTGTTTGTTTACTGGATTGATTTCTTTCTTGATAGGATGTAAAGTCAGGAGTTAAATAAATCCAGACACATACATACACACACACACATATATATAGCTTAGCTGTGTGTTTGTGTGTGTGTGTGTGTGTATATAGATATATATGGGGAGAAAAAGAGAGAACAAGAATGACTGACAGATGAAATAGATCAGGAAGAGAAGGAGAAAGGAAGAATTACTTCATTATTGCCTGCTTGTGTGAAATTTTAAGTTCCGCTCACAGGGAGGGCTCCGTAGGTCATTGTGGTCTTGGTGATTTCACTACGTGGCACATTAAAACATCCCCTTGCCGGCTGCAGTGGCTCATGACTGTAATCCCAGCACTTTGGGAGGCCGACATGGGCAGATCATTTGAGGTCAGGAGTTTGAGACCAGCCTGGACAACATGATGAAACCCTGTCTCTATTAAAAATACAAAAATTAGTGGGGCATGGTGGCACATGCCTGTAATCCCAGCTACTCAGGAGGCTGAGGCAGAAGAATTGCTTGAACCTGGGAGGCGGCAGAGGTTCCAGTGAGCCAAGATCACACCACTACACTCCAGTCTGGGCGACAGAGTGAGACTCCATCTCAAAAAAAAAAAAAAAAAAAAATCACCTTGCTAGGCCTCCAGGGGACAAAAAGTTAATGAAAATGATTGTGACTGAAAACAGTAGTAAAAGTCATCAAAAAGGAATGAGAGCTCACACCACCGAGTGCTTACTTTGTGCCAGGCACGGTACTAGGTTCGGATATGCGTCATCTTCTCATCCCACCAGAAGAAGGAGTCTGCAAAATGGGCTGAGTGGTCCACGATCTCATTTTAGAGATTAGGACGTTGAGGTTCTCAGAGCTGAGGATACTGCAAAAGGCTATACAACTGGTTAGTGCCAGATCTGTGGGGTCTAAACCCTTCACCTCAATGCCATGAAAAAAGTGTAAGTTTAATATAAATCATATACTGAAATGACAGAAATACATACAAACACCTAATGTATACATATGCTTTATAAACAATCTGAGTTTTTTTTTTGAGAAAGGATCTTGCTCTGTTGCCCAGGCTGGAGTGCAGTGGTGCCATCTCAGCTCAATGCCTTCCAGGCCCAAGTGATCTTCCCACCTTAACCTCCCGAGTAGCTGGGACTACAGGCGCCCACCACTATGCCCAGCTAATTTTTGTAGTTTTGTAGAGACGGGGTTTCACCATGTTGGCCAGGCTGGTCTCGAACTCCTGGTCTCAAGCAATCCACCCGCCTCTGCCTACCAAAGTGTAAGGATTACAGGCGTGAGCCACTGCTCCTGGCCACAGTCTGAGTCCCTGAAGTGTTGCAGACATTCTAGCTTTGCCTGCTGAAGAGCCATCTCCTCTTATTCCTTGTAACTGGATCCTGATTCTGCTGAAACCAAATGGTGCTCAATCTCTGGTTTCTTCTAAACCAATAGTTCTGAAACTTCTTGGTGTCAAGCCACCCACTTAGAAATGAAAACTGAGAAAATTGTAAATTTTTATATATTAATTCATTAAAAATAATCCTCTTACATATTAATACACATAAATAATATTTATGAAATATGTTATGATCAACTACACTTCCAAAAAAAAACATTTAATGAGAAGAGTTATCACTCCATTTTTTACACATTTTGCAAATCTCTTCAATGTCTGGCTTTAATAGACGATGGCAGCATTTTCGTGTCTGCTTCTGTGGTTCAGTCTGTTGTGATGTACTGTTTTGGTTGAAGTATGAGAAAAAAACCTGGTTCTCATACATATATATTTAGACAGGAGAGATATATTTTAATGGTCTTTTCAGATAGTTGTAGAGGTACTAACTTGACACTTCACCAAAACTTGACAAATAGTTTCTTTTTTCATTTTTTTTTTTTTTGAGACAGAGTCTTGCTCTGTTGCCCAGGCTGGAGTGCAGTGGCACGATCTTCTTGGTTCACTGCAACCTCTGCCTCTCGGGTTTAAGCGATCCTCCTGCCTCAGCCTCCTGAGTAGCTGGTATTATAGGCACCTGCCCCCACGCCTGGTTAATTTTTGTATTTTTAGTAGATAATGGGGTTTTACCATATTGGCCAGGCTGATCTCAAACCCCTGACCTCAAGTGACCCACCCGCCTCAGGCTCCCAAAGTGTTGGGATTACAGGCCTGAGCCACCACGCCAGGCCTTTAGAGGTTAATTGTAATACCAATTCTGAAACCTTATCACTGAACTTTTTGTACTGTCTGTGACATTAAAATCAATTGCTCTGTCTTGCACTCTGAATGAATCTTTTACCTGTGCCTGATTTTGTAACAACATATATTGACCATCTGGAAAATATTGCTGTTTTGAGTTTTACAGATCTTCAAAATGTTAGCACAGTTCATTATTAAATATTAAAAACCAATTGTTAATATAACGATCGATCTCATTAGAAAAGTATTTAAGTATTGTGAAGCTTTCAAACTCATGGTTGTGAATATAAATAAATATCTCAAAAGTTGAATTTTTTGCTTGAAAGCTCAAATGTTACTGGCAATGAAGAGTCTGTGTTGTTTTTCTTGAAATAACAGACTTGGCCGGGTGCAGTGGCTCAGGCCTCTAGTCCCAGCACTTTGGGAAGATGAGGTGGGCGGATCACCTGAGGTCAGGGGTTCAAGACCAGCCTGGCCAACATAGCAAAACCCCGCTCTACTAAAAATACAAAAATCAGCTGGGCGTGGCGGTGCACACCTGTAATCCCAGCTACTCAGGAGGCTGAGCCAAGAGAATCGCTTGAACCCAACAGGCAGAGGTTGTGGTGAGCCGAGATCGCACCTCTGCATTCCAGCCTGGGCAACAAGAGCGAAACTCTGTTTAAAAAAAAAAAAAAAAAAAATTCCTGGCTAACACGGTGAAACCCCGTCTCTACTAAAAATACAAAAAATTAGCCAGGCGTGGTGGCGGGCACCTGTAGTCCCAGCTGCTCAGGAGGCTGAAGCAGGAGAATGGAGTGAACCCGGGAGGCGGAGCTTGCAGTGAGCCGAGATCGCACCACTGTACTCCAGCCTGGGTGACAGAGGGAAACTCCTTCTCAAAAACAAAAATAAAAATAAATAAAAAAAAAGAGGGAGTCACAGGAGAAAAAAGTCACTTTTGCCCCTACTCTCATACCCCCTTGTTGTGTGAGAATATGATATTGGCTGGGGGTGTGGTGGTGCACGCCTGTAATTCCAGCTACTCGGGAGGTTGAGGCAGCAGAATTGCTTGAACCCAGGAGGCGGAGGTTGCAGTGAGCTGAGATTATACCACTTCACTCCAGCCTGGTGACAGAGCGAGATTCCGTCTCAAAAAACAAAAAAAAAAAAAAAAGAGAGAGAGAGAGAGAGAAAGAATATGATATTGGTTGCAGTGGCAGCCGTCCTGGGGCAATGAAATAAGACATCAGCGAAGTGCTGAGGAAGGTCATGTGGAGGATGGGAAGTGCCCCTGTCCTGGATGACACTGTTGAATCATTTGGAGATGCAAGATTTTTATTTTCTGAGACAATTAAATGTCTTTGTCTAAGCCATATTGTGTTACTTTTGTGCATAAATGCATCCTACATGATATATCACATTACAGAAAATACCAGAGGCTAGTAGATTTTAGAAGTTATAGGATTGGGAAGGTACTTTTTAACTTTTACCAAATTAAACAAATTAATGCTTGAAAAAATACTTTGCAAAATGCAAACTTATAGAATCTATGCATACACTATCCATTCCATCAGTCAACAAAAAGCTACTGAGCCCGAATCAGTTAGGATTAGGTCTGGCTAGGAAAGATAGAAAACTTAAAGTAACAGTGGTTTAAACACAGAGAGAAGTTTATTTTTCTTGCGTATCTATAGGCAGTACAGAGCCAATATGTTGATTTCATGATTATCAGGAATTGGGGCTCATTCTAGCTGTTCTACTATTCTCAACATGTAGTTATCACTGTGGTTCAGTATGGAAGCATGAGCTCCAGAGAGCACGTCAACATTTACCTAGCAGTAAAGAGGAGGGGCGGCAGAGAGACCCCACTCCTTCCCTAAGGCTGTTATTGGGAAGTTGCCTGTGACACTTGCATTTACATCTGATTTGTCAGAACAGTCACATGACCATACCTAGTAGTAAGGAAAGCTGGGAAATGTAGTCTTAATTCTGGACAGCAAAGAATCCTGCTAACAGTAAGGGTTTCTGTTTATAGAAACTCTTTATAGGGAAGAAAAGAATGGCTAAGGTAAAGAGCAGCCTATAGGTTCCCACCATGTGCCATTTATGAAACACTGATGGCAGAGCTTTGATATGGTTTGGCTGTGTCCCCACCCAAACCTCATCTTAAATTCCCATGTGTTGTGGGAGGGACTCGGTGGGAGGTAATTGAATCATGGGGGCAGGTCTTTCCCATGCTGTTCTCATGATAGCGAATAAGTCTCACGAGACCTGATGGTATAATAAGAGGGAGTTTCCCTGACCAATCTCTTTGCCTGCCACCATCCACGTAAGATATGACTTGCTCCTCCTTGCCTTCCGCCATGATTGTGAGGCCTCCCCAGCCAGGTGGAACTGTAAGTCATTAAACTTCTTTCTTTAGTAAATTGCCCAGTCTCAGGTATGTCTTTATCAGCAGTGTGAGAACGCACTAACACAAGCTTCTACTAGGAAAATAAAGTATGCTTTTCATTTATTTATATATTTATTCATTCAACAACTATTGCTTGAGGGCTGTTTGAACAATCTATGAGATATGAGACATTTGGTGATAGAACAACAAAGCAGAAGAAATCATTATATAGTAAGAGAAAGCCTGATTGGGAAGAGAAGCTTATGAGCAATCATCATGAATATTTTTCCCTAAGAGAATAAATTGAGGATATGCACACATTTTTTGTTTTCTGTTTTTTGTTTTGAAATGGAGTCTTGCTCTGTTGCCTGGGCTAGAGTGCAGTGGCACAATCTCAGCTCACTGCATCCTCCACCTCCTGGGTTCAAGCAGTTCTCTGCCTCAGCCTCACGAGTAGCTGGGATTAGAGGCATCTGCCACCAAGCCCGGCTAATTTTTTTTTTTTGTATTTTTAGTAGAGATGGGGTTTCACCATCTTGGCCAGGCTGGTCTTGAACTCCTGACCTCATGATCCACCCGCCTCAGCCTCCGAAAGTGCTGGGATTACAGGCGTGAGCCACTGCGCCCGGCCACAAAGTTTTACCTACATGGAAGCTCCCTGCACTTTTATTTAAACCAGTGAAAAATGGAAAACAACTGAAATAGCAGGCTATTTTAACAATTAATTATGGCACATAATTTAAAAAAATCTGGCAAAATCATAGCTAAAGCTAACATATGCCAGACACTGCATCAGCTCTTTGCATGTGTTAGCTTACGTGATCCTTATGAGAGTCCTGCAAGATCATGATTATTTCCCTTTTTTCTCTGGACGGAGTCTTGATCTGTCATCCAGGCTGAGTGCAGTGGCATGATCTCAGCTCACTGCAACCTCTGCCTCCCAGATTCAAGCAATTCTCCTGCCTCTGCCTCTTGAGTAGCTGGGATCACAGGCATCCGCCACCACATCCAGCTAAGTTTTTGTATTTTTTAGTAGAGACGGGGTTTCGCCATATTGGCCAGGCTGGTCTTAAACTCCTGACCTCAATAACACCCAGATCTTAACAGTCAGTGGTTATCTCTGGGTGGTGGGGTAGTGGGTAGTTGTTTTCTTTCCTTATATGTGTATTTTATAAGTTTTTTGCAATGTTCACGTATTCCTTTTGTACCTTAAATAAAAAGGCAGGCTGCGGATGGCGGGTCGCGCCTGTAATCCCAGCACTTTGGGAGGCTGAGGCTGGCAGATCACCTGAGGTCAGGAGTTAAAGACCAGCCTGACCAACATGGAGAAAGCCTGTCTCTACTAAAAATACAAAATTAGTCAGGCGTGGTGGCACATGCCTGTAATCCCAGCTTCTAGGGAGGCTGAGGCAGCAGAATTGCTTGAACCTGGGAGGTGGAGCTTGCAGTGAGCCGAGATCGTGCCACTGCACTCCAGCCTGGGCGACAGAGTGAGACTCCGTCTCCAAAAAAAGAAAAAAAGAACAGAACAGAACAGAAAAGAAAAAGGCTTTATAAAACCATCTGGAATAATCTGAACTGGAGAGACTGTGCACACAGTGAGGAAATGAAACATGCAGGGTGGCTCAGGAAAACAATTCCTTCTACAAAGGCTGACCTGGGGCCAGGGGTGTTTTGACAGATCTGGGGACTGACTTGACCCAAGGATGACACATCTGAATGTCCTCCCATCTATGGCCAAGGCTTTAATGCTGCACTGAGCTCACGTGTCAAGCTTGCTCGGAGGAGACTGTCACTCACCAAACCTTGCTCCACCCCGTGGCTCCATTTGTCACCAGAAAGTGACACGTTTGGATAACACGCTGCCCTTGCCTTTATTATTATTATTATTATTATATTATTATTATTTATTTATTTATTTTGAGACAGACTTTCGCTCTTTTTGCCCAGGTTGGAGTGCAATGGCACAATCTCAGCTCACCGCAACCTCTGCCTCCCGGGTTCAAGCGATTCTCCTGCCTCAGCCTCCCGAGTAGCTGGGATTACAGGCATGCGCCACCACCCCGGCTAATTTTGTATTTTTAGTAGAGACGGGGTTTCTCCATGTTGGTCAGGCTGGTCTTGAACTCAGGACCTCAGGTGATCCACCTGCCTTGGCCTCCCAAAGTGCTGGGATTACAGGCGTGAGCCACCGCACCTGGTGCCTTTTTTATTTTTATTTTTTTGAGACAGGGTCTTGCTCTGTTGCCCAAGATGGAGTGCAGTGGCGTGATCACAGCTTACTGCAGCCTCAACTTCCTTGGCTCAAGTAATTCTCCCATCTCAGCCTCCCAAATAGCTGGGACTACAGGCACATGCCACTGTGATCAGCTTTTTTTTTTTTTAGAGATGGGATCTCACTATGTTGCCCATCCTGGTCTTGAACTCCTGGGCTCAAGCCATCCTCTTGCCTTGGCCCCCCAAAGTGCTGGGGTTACAGGTGTGAGCCACCATGCCCGGCTTGACCATTGTCATTTTGCCCAGCAGTCGTTGGCCCTCTGCCCACTCTCTGCTGACACCTAACCCACAGCTCTGCAAAGACCTGTCTCTGGGTCTGACTCTCTTGCAGGTGAGCCACTGGCAGGCAGGCACAGGGTCTCCCTAGAGCAGGAGCTATTGCACAGTCTGTTCAAAGAACAACCTCCACCTCTGCTTGTGCAGAAAGCAACCATTCCCTCTTGCCAATCCAACTTGCTCTCTTCAAGAAAGCCCCAATTTTCACATTTTCCACCTTGAGGATTTAAATAATAAACACGTCCTATACAGGTATCCCAAAACTTACAATTAAATTAAATTAAAAATTAAAAAATAAACATACAAACTATGGGAGTTAACGCTTTCAGGTGATCCTAAAGGGTGTCCATCCAAACCCCAAATAAAACCTCGATGTGTTAGTTAATACTTTTTCCAAAAACAAGGTTCTGGTTAGGACTTTTTTTTCTCTCCATCACTTTTTTTTTAATCTAGCAAATATACAGGGACCATTTCCTGTGTTCTAGAACACATACCAAGCAATGTAATATAGCAAAAGATAAGAAAAATAATTTTTATATTTTTAGTAGAGATGTGGTTTCACCATGTTGGCCAGGCTGTTCTCGAATTCCTGGCTTCAAGTGACCTACCTGCCTCAGCTTCCCAATGTGCTGGGATTACAAATCTGAGCCACCACGCCCCAGGCAAAATGATTTAACTGCCTTGTCGATGAGTGCCAGGAAAGAGAAGTTCTCAACACAACAGAGTTTATTTGAACAGTCCTGGCCCAGGTTTGGGAGAACACAGGGCGGGCAGTGGAGGCTTCCCAGGGAAATTACTTTTCATTTTCTGGATAAAAATATTAATATTGGGCTGGGCTCAGTGGCTTACGCCTGTAATCCCAGCACTTTCGGAGGCCGAGGTGGGTGGATCATGAAGTCAGGAGATTGAGACCATCCTGGCTAATATGGTGAAACCCCATCTCTACTAAAAATACAAAAAAAAAATTTTTGGCACGCACCTGCAGTCCTAGCTACTCGGGAGGCTGAGATAGGAGAATCGCTTGAACCGGGGAGGCGGAGGTTGCAGTGAGCCGAGATGGCGCCACTGCACTCCAGCCTGGGAGACAAAGCGAGACTCCGTCTCAGGAAAAAAAAAAAAAATTAATATTTATTTCCAGGCTGGGCATGGTGGCTCATGCCTAGAATCCCAGCACTTTGCGAGGCTGAGGTAGGTGGATTGTTTGAGCCCAAGAGCTTGAGACCAGTCTGGGCAACATGGCAAAACCCGATCTCTACAAAAAATACAAAAATTACCCAGGTGTGGTGGCGTGTGGCTGCAGTCCCAGCTACTCAGAGGTTGAGGTGGGAGGATTACTTGAGCCCAGGAGGTTAAGGCTACAGTGAGCCATGATTGCACCACTGTGCTCCAGCCTGGACAACAGAGTGAGACCCTATCTAAACAAACAAACAAAAAAATTATTTACATATATAAATGAATGGGAACACTGTGCTAGAAGACATTGTAAAGAGGCCTGATGAGGATTCCAGCTGATAACAGCCATGTTTGGATTTAGAAAAATGTAAGAGCAAGATCATGTGTGGACACTATTCCAATGAGAATGTACAGGTCAGACTCGTATCAGATAAGAAAATGCAAAATTATCTTAATTGACATTGACAAAATAGGCCAAGGCATTATTGTTATAGAAAAAAGAGTAGAACACAGCTGGGTGCAGGGGCTCACACCTATAATCCCAGCATTTTGGGAGGCTGAGGGGGGTGCGGATCGATTGAGGCCAGGAGTTCAAGACCAGCCTGGCCAACATGGTGAAACCCCTGTAAAAATACAAAAATTAGCTAGGTGTGGAGGTGCTCACCTGTAATCCCAGCTAGTTGGTAGGCTGATGCACGAAAATCACTTGCACCCAGGAGGCAGAGGCTGCAGTGAGCTGATATTGCACCACTGCACTCCAGCCTGGGTGACAGAGTGAGACTCTGTCTCAAAAAAAAAAAGAAAAGAAAAGAAAGAAAAGAAAAGAAAAGAAAAGAAAAAGGAGTAGAACATATAAACAGCAATCAGTGAGACAGAAGTACAGCCACATATGGAAATACTCTGCAGCTACTTTTTAAAATGTAGTTGGTAGCATGGCCAGGCGCGGTGGCTTACGCCTGTAATCCCAGCACTTTGGGAGGCCGAGGCGGGTTGATCACCTGAGGTCAGGAGTTCGAGACCAGCCCGACCAACATGGAGAAACCCCATCTCTACTAAAAATACAAAATTAGCCGGGCATGTGGCACATGCTGTAATCCCAGCTACTAGGGAGGCTCAGGCAGGAGAATTGCTTGAACCCAGGAGGCGGAGGTTGTGGTGAGCCGAGATCACTCCATTGCACTCCAGCCTGGGCAACAAAAGCGAAACTCCGTCTCAAAAAAAAAAAAAAAAAATGTAGTTGGTAGTTTTCTCTATACTGGTGATATGGATCAATCTACAAGTTGCATATGTAGTGAAAAAAGCAAATGCAGGTCAGTGTGTTTATGAGTGTGCTTCATCTGTAACAATAAAAAGAGAGTATGGCCAGGTGCCATGGCTCATGTACTTTGGGAGTAATCCCAGCACTTTGGGAGACTGAGGCAGGAGGATCATTTGAGGTTGGGAGTTCAAGACTAGCCTGGCCAACATGGTGAAACTCTGTCTCTATTAAAAAAAAAAAAAATTAGCTGGGCGTGGTGGCACATGCCTGTAATCTCAGCTACTGGAGAGGCTGAGGCAGGAGAATCACCTGAACCCAGGAGGCAAAGGTTGCAGTGAGCCAAGATCATGCCACTGCACTCTAGTCTGGGTGACAGAGTGAAACTCCATCTCAAATTAAAAAAAAAAAAAAGAGAGAGAGAGTATAACATTATAACATTATTTGCTTGTAAATGTATAAACATCTCCAGAAAAGTATACAAGAAACAAATAATGGTGGCTCCATCTGGGTAGGAACGGGTAGGTGGAAAATGTTGCCATGCATAGCTCTTTGTACCTTTTGAGTATTGAATCATGTGAATAGATTGCCTTTTTAAAATAAATAAATCACACGCATACACAAACCACAAAAACACAAAAACACATCAAACGAAAATTGCAAACACCAAAATAACAGAGGATTATCAAAGGTATCCCGGCCCAATGAAATTAAGAATGACTGGTTTAGAATTTCGCTCAGACTTTAAATCATGTTAGGGAATTAGGGCTTCCTAATGGAATTCACTTAGGGAATCTTATGTTTTCTATGCATGTCCCAGGATCAATTGAGAGTTGCTCTTAGTTTTCACCGTAATAATGGTGTGTAACAGACGGGTTCACACCGTGTTTCCATAGTTTCTTTGCATGTTGGTATTCACAAAAATCTGTTTTGCTTCTTTGGGCCTTTTCTGTAATTAAATTTTTATTGTTGTTGTTCTGCATATGTATTTAGTAATTAAGGGTGGGAAAAATTAATATTATTTAAAATTAATATGATGATTAATAGGTTTCTATAAGAAAGCTCACCAAAAAAGTCTTTAAACTCAACTAAAATTTAAAATAAAAAGAAATAATAAGAGACTCCTGTCTGGCTGTGGAAACTTTAAGGCATCCTTTCTTTCTTAGAAATATTTTTTTTTTTTTTTTGAGACGGAGTCTCAGTGTGTCTCCCAGGCTGGAGTGCAGTGGCGCGATCTCGGCTCACTGCAAGCTCCGCCCCCCGGGTTCACGCCATTCTCCCGCCTCAGCCTCCCAAGTAGCTGGGACTACAGGCACCCGCTACCGCGCCCGGCTAGTTTTTTTTTTTGTATTTTTAGTAGAGACGGGGTTTCACCATGTTAGCCAGGATAGTCTCGATCTCCTGACCTTGTGATCCACCCGCCTCGGCCTCCCAAAGTGCTGGGATTACAGGCTTGAGCCACCGCGCCCGGCCCTTTCTTAGAAATATTAAGCTCCCAATAAGTAAATTTAAAAACTTTACCCTCCATTAAATCCTAAAACAGTGGAAGTGAATGATCCATCCCACAGTGTCATATTTCCGGAGGGGACAGTGATTATGAATGTCTCTTGGATCTGCACGCTCCATTAAACTCTGTTAGGGAGAACACTTTCAAGCTCCAAGAGACAATTAATTTCTTACAGGGAGTGGCATTCTTGAACGGACAACTGGGATTTTAATTACACTCGAGCAGAAAGTAATACTTTACAGGGCTGGGTAAAAACACTCATTCGGAAGTAAAGTTGGGGGGTCATAAAAACTGGGGATTACTTTAGTTAGTCATTTGTAACAGGTAAAAGTTGTGTTTTAACTTCCTGGAGTTGGGCGGGGGAGGCAGAAGGGGCTGTTTTAGGAGGAAGGAGAGTCCAGTTAAGAAAAAGGAACGTCCTTACGAATTTTTCCAGGGTTGCGAATTCACGAGTAACGAGAGTATATATTGTAAGAAGGACAGAACTTGAGGATTAACCTTTCCACACATCTGTACTTAACCCATTGCCCCAGTAAAACAGAGCCCATTGTTGATTCAGTGTGTCAATCATTATTAGAGAAAATGCACACACATCTCACCCAAAAGTTGGAAAGAAAACTCGGAAAACAGTCATCAAGCTCGAGGTAACTTGCATGGTCTAGCCCGGCGGTTCTAAGTGGAGGTGATTCTGTCCTCCAGGGGACAGCTGGCACTGCCTGGAGACATTTTGGGTTCTCATAACTGGGGGGGTGCGACTGAGGGTAAAGGTCAAAGATACTGCTAAACGTTCTACATTCAGCCAGGCGCAGTGGCTCACATTTGTAATCCCAGTACTTTGGGAGGTCGAGGCAGGCGGATCACCTGAGATTGGGAGTTCGAGATTAGCCTGACCAACATGGAGAAACCCCATCTCTACTAAAAATACAAAATTAGCTGGGCGTGGTGGCACATGCCTGTAATCCCAGCTACTCAGGAGGCTGAGGCAGGAGAATCGCTTGAACCTGGGAGCCGGAGGTTGTGGTGAGCCAAGATGGCACCATTGTACTCCAGCCTGGGCAACAAGAGCGAAACTCTGTCTCAAAAAAACCAAAAAACAAAACACACACACAAACACTCCACATTCTAAACACAGAATGCCCCTACAACAAATAATTCTCCGCAACATGTCAGTGGTGCCAAAGTTGAGAAACCGAGGTCTAGTGCATTGATGGATGATATTGGCAGGGACTCTTTCCTTGCAATTGAATGTAACATAAATTCAGAGCAACAACTCCTTTTTAGGACGAGGCCTAGCCCATGACACATAATTTTTTGGGGGGGAATTATTCAGATCCCAGGAGGACTCCCCAGTAACCACAAAAACAATCATTTTTCTGTTTTCCAAGATCATTTGGAGGGCAAGGAACATATCCTTGGTCTCCACAATAGGCGACATACATCCCATCATTTAAGAAACAGCTTACAAACAGCATGGAAAAGAAGAAGAAGATATTTAGTCCTTTTCTTTGGTAGGGAGGGTGTAGGGAAAATCAACACAAGTTGAAAGAGGAAGTTTGGCTTTGTAGTAATCTCGCTAATTGGAGTCTTTGAAAGTCTTGGATGGAGTTCAAGAGGGTCTGTGAAGTCGCTTGAAATTAAATGCAGAATGTAGTTTGTACGTGCAAAGGGTTGCAGCTTTCATCAGATTCTCAGTAGGATGCATAACCCCCCAAAGATTAAGAACCACAACTGCAAAGGGTTCCAAATATCAGTTGTAGCTAAATGCACTTATTTTTTTTACTGCATTTGAACAGGCCACACTTGCATGTGGTGGAAATAAAATCAGTCTGAAAGGGCAGCCAGAACAGCGATTCCTCACTCGCCTGGAGCGTGCAGTTTAAGGTGGTGCCAAAAAACTCAGTCATCTGGATAACTGCTATTTCCATGCAATATTTTAAACAGCACAACTAATGGAAATGAAAAAAATTAATGAAAAAAATGATGGTGAACAAAGTATCAACATTTGAAATAAAGGCCAGGCAAAGTGGCTGAAGCCGATAATCCCAACACTTTGGGAGGTCGAGGCAGGAGGATCACTTGAGCCCAGGAGTTTGAGACCAGCTTGGGCAACATTGCAAGACCCTGTCTCAATAAAGTAATAATAATACATTAGCCGGGCATGGTGGCAGGCACCTGTAGTCTCAGATACTTGGGAGGCTGAGGTGGGAGGATGGCTTGAGGCCAGGAGTTCAAGGTTGCAGTGAGCTATGATGGTGCCACTGCACTTCCGCTTGGGCAACAGAGTGACACTCTGTCTCTAAAATAAAATGACATACTTAAATAAAAACAAGATGAGTCAGGTGTGGTGGCACTGTACTGAGGCCAGGAGTTCAAGCCAGAAAGTGAGCCATGATGGTGCCACTGCATCTCTGGGGCTCAGCAACAGGAGTGACACTCTGTCTCTAAAATAAAATGACATACTTAAATAAAAACAAGATCAGTCAGGTGTGGTGGCTCGTGCCAGTAATCCCAGCAATTCGGGAGGCTGAGGCAAGAGGATTGCTTGAGCTCAGGAATTCCAGACCTGCCTGGGCAACAAAGTGAGACCCCTTCTCTATAAAAAATGCAAGCAAAATAGCCAGATGTGGTGGTGCACACCTGTAGTCCCAAGTACTCAAGAGGCGGAGGTGGGAGGATCATTTGAGCCCGGGAGGTCGAGGTTGCAGTGAGCCAAGGTCACACCACCACACTCCAGTCTGTGTGACAGAGTAAGACCCTGTGTCAAAACCAAAACCAAAACCAAACTCCCCCAAAACCCCAAAATCAATATTACTCCTTGTTTCTTTTTACCTCAAGCTCTAATAAAGCTTGGGAGGACGCTGTTACTGACCCTGGCTGTTGGAAGTTTCTTATGTGTTTTTCCAGACATATTCTATGCAAATATAAGCAAATATGTATCTATCTACTACCTACATGTATGCTTTTTGTTACAGTATACACATCATTCTATATCTTGCTTTCTTCATTTAATATATCTTCGGAAATGTTCTATATGAAAAATGTATATTCTATGTTACATATTTGTGTTCTAAATATACATTTCATATGTTACAATTGTGCAAGAAAACCCACTTGTCTTCTTTTTTGAAGTGTGGCTATAAGCGATTGCTTTATATAATCAAACTTCCTTCTGCAAAGCAGAGTTGTTTCCTGTAAAAATCCATTTCTTTTCTTTTCTTTTTTTTTTTTTTGAGACAGAGTCTCGCTCTGTTGCCTAGGCTAGAGTGCAGTGGCGCCATCTCAGCTCACTGCAACCTTGGCCTCCCAGGTTCAAGTGATTCTCGTGCCTCAGCGACACAAGTAACTGGAATTACAGGCATGTGCCACCATACCCGGCTAATTTTTGTATTTTCTTGTAGAGATGCGGTTTCATCATGTTGGCCAGGTCTCGAACTCCTGACCTCACGTGATCTGCCTGCCTACTCCTCCCAAAGAGATGGGATTACAGACGTGAGCCACCATGCCTGGACTTAAAAATCCATTTTTCTAATGCTGGATGCTACATTTGTTTGCAAGGTCATATCATATTTTAAAAATCTCCGGGGAACTATACTTAATTAGTTCTCTATTTTAAAAAAGTGCACACCCCCTTTCCTTCCTCCCTCGAGTTGGTAAAGTGGCCAGAAATGGCCAGACCGACTTGGGGAGACTCCTGGGTAAACTGAGTGCCTTAGGAGGGCACGTTGGCCTCCTTGAGTTACTGGTCACTGCTAATTAGTTTAGAGAGTCTAAACCCTTCGTACTCTCAAATTCCATTTTCAAGGAAAATGAGGCTTAAGTCACCACAGATGCAAATGATGTCACAGAGAGACTTCATGAGCCGTGGCCAAAAATCATCTGATGCTGGTAAGGCAACATGAACCCACGACGTGGCCCTCTGCTAATAAAATTTAGCCAACACAAGAACCATACAGCTTATCCCTTCTAGAGCCCAGGGGCCCCCAATACATGCTGGCAGAAAAATGCTAATTGATAGTTCTCCCACTTTCTGAGCCTAAAAATAAAAAAAGAAGCTGCTGTGACATGGTGGCTCACACCTGTAATACCAGCACTTTGGGAGGCTGAAGTGGGCAGATCATTTGAGGTCAGCAGTTCGAGACCATCCTGGCCAACATGGTGAAACACTGTCTCTACTAAAAATACAAAAATTTGACCGGGCGCGGTGGCTCATGAGGTCAGGAGTTCCAGACCAGCCTGGTCAATCTGGTGAAACCCTGCCTCTACTAAAAATGCTGCACCAGCTGCATGTGGTGTGCACCTATAGACCCATGCTACTCGGGAGGCTGAGGCAGGAGAATCGCTTGAACCCGGGAGGTGGAGGTTGCAATGAGCTGAGATTGTGCCACTGAACTCCAGTCTGGGCAAGCCAGAGAGACACCGGCCCCAAAAAAAAAAATTAGCCGGCATGGTGGGCGGCCTCCAGTCTGGGGCACAGGGCAAGGCTCCGTCTCAAAAAAAAAAAAAAAAAAAAAAAGAAATTTGACCAGTACACTGTCACAGGAGAATTTCTTGATGCCAGTAAGGGCCATGGTTTAACACAACTTCCTTTATGTATGTAAGTAAATGAAAAATTCCTTTATTGCCTTTCTGATGACAAATTTACTATATACAATAATCCAGCAAGTAGCTAGATAGAGGGCAAACCTGGGCAACAAGAGCAAAACTCCATCTAAACAAACAAACAAAAAAACTGAAACTTTAAACCATCCGCTTTTTTTTTTTTTTTTTGGAGACGGACCCTTGCTCTGTCACCCAGCCTGGAGTGCAGTGGCACAATCTCGGCTCACTGCAACCTCCACCTCCTGGGTTCAAGCAATTCTTTTGCCTCAGCCTCCTGAGTAGCTGGAATTACAGTCATGTGCCAACATGTCTGGCTAATTTTTGTATTTTTAGTAGAGATGGGATTTTGCCATATTGATCAGGCTGGTCTCAAACTCCTGACCTCAAGTGATCTGCCCACCTTGGCCTCCCAAAGTGCTGGGATTACAGGCGTGAGCCACTGTGGCCAGCCCCATCTGCTATATTTAAAAGAATTGTCTGCCTGTATCAGATGACAGATGAATGGATTTTAAAAATGTGGTATATACACATAATATTATTCAGCCATAAAAAAGAAGGAAATGCTGCAATCTGCAACAACAGAGCTGCAGCGTTTTTATTTCACTTTATTTATTTATTTTTTTGAGACAGTGTCTTGCTCTGTCACCCAGGCTGGAGTACAGTGGTGCAATCTTAGCTCACTGCAACCTCTGCCTCCCAGGCTTGAGCAATCCTCCCACCTCAGCCTCCTGAGTAGCTGAGACTTACAGGCACATGTCACCATGCCCAGCTAATTTTTTTGTATTTTTAGTAGAGACGAGGTCTCACCATATTGCCCAGGCTGGTCTCAAACTCCTGGACTCAAGCAATCCTCCTACCTCAGCCTCCCAAAGTGCTAGGATTACAGGTGTAATGCTGTACCCGGCCAGAGATGAAAGTTGAGGACGTTATGTTCAGTGAAATAAGCTAATCACAGAAAGACAAACACTGCATGATTCTACTTATATGAGACATCTGAAATAGTCGAATTCACAGAATCAAAGCATGGAATAGTGGTTGCCAGGGGTTGAGAGAGGGGGAAATGGTGAGTTACTAATCAATGGGTATAAAGTTTCCAATTAAGCAAGATGAATAAGTTCTAAAGGTCTGCTGTACATGGTACCTAGAGTCAACAATACTGTATTGTACACTTAAAAATGTGCTAAGAAGGGCCTGCCATAGTGGCTCACGCCTGTAATTCCAGCACTTTCGGAGGCCGAGGTGGGCAGATCACCTGAGGTTAGGAGTTCAAGCCTGGCCAACATGGTGAAACCCTGTCTCTCTTAAAAAAATACAAAAATTAGCTGGGCATGGTGGTGTGTGCCTGTAGTCCTAGCTACTGGGAGCCTGAGGCAGGAGAACTGCTTGAATCCGGGAGGCAGAGGTTGCAGAGAGCTGACTGCACCACTGCACTCCAGCTGGGGTGACAGAGCCAGACTCTGTCTTTTGGCTCTGTTGCCCGGCTGGAGTGCAGTGGCACGAGCTCAGCTCACTGCAGCCTTGACCCCCTGGGCTCAAGCTGTCCTCCTGCCTCAGCCTCTGGTGCATCTGGGACCACAGGTGCATACTATCCCACTAATTTTTTTATTTTCTTGTAGAGAAGGGGTCTCATCTTGTTGCCCAGGCTGATCTCTAACACCTGGACTCAAGCAAGCCCTCTGCTTTGGACTCCCAGAGCGCTGGGATTATAGGCATGAGCCACTGTGCCCAGCCTTAAAAACTATTTAAACAATGAAATGCATCCACACAAACTATAAACTGACAGGTAGAAAACTGTACTGCCAGCTGGGCGCGGTGGCTTATTCTTGTAATCCCAGCACTTTGGGAAGCCGAGACGGGTGGATCGCTTGAAGTCAGGAGTTCAAGACCAGCCTGACCAACATAATGAAACCCTGTCTTGGCTGGGCGTGGTGGCTCACGCCTGCAATCCCAGCACTTTGGGAGGCCGAGGCGGGCGGAGCACGAGGTCAGGAGATCGAGACCATCCTGGCTAATACGGTAAAACCCCGTCTCTACTAAAAATACAAAAAAAGTTAGCTGGGCGTTGTGGCGGGCACCTCTAGTCCCAGTTACTAGGTAGGCTGAGGCAGGAGAATGGTGCGAACTTGGGAGGCGGAGTTTGCAGTGAGCTGAGATCACGCCACTGCACTCCAGCCTGGGCGACAGAGTGAGACTCCGTCTTCAAAAAGAAAGAAACCCTGTCTTTACTAAAAATACAAAAATTAGCCAGTCATGGTGGTGTGTGCCTTTAACCCCAGCTACTCGGGAGGCTGAGGCAGGAGAATCACTTGAATGTGGGAGGCAGAGGTGGCAGTAGGCTGGGATCACGCCACTGTGCTCCAGTCTGGGCCACAAAGCAAGGGTCCATCTCAAAAAAAACAAAAGAAAAAGAAAACTGGACTGCCCTTTGTTAGTTGCTGTATTTGATGGAACAAGTGCTCCTAGAGAAAAGCACAAAGTCTCCATGTGGCTGTACTCCTCACTGAAGGGTGACTAGGCTAGAAAATGAGATGAGTATTCAAAATATTGATCCCAAAGCGTTCCTATCCTTTGAGGAATAAGTAAGAAAATACATATGAAAATGGGGAGGGGGGAAAGAAAATTTTAAAAAACCGCAACAACTTTAAAGTAATTTCCAAATCTTAATTATATATGCACATTTTTAAAAAGATTATCTCATTTTATTTTTTGTATTGAGGTCAAATTCACTTAACAGAATTAACCACCTTAAAGTGTACAATTAAGAGACACTTTGTCATTCACGATGTTGCACAGCCCCCAAGCTGGATTATCTTCACAAACATGTACATTGCACAGGGCTCTGGGTACGACGGGCTTCGTTATTTTTTTTTTATTTTTATTTTTTTATTTTTTTTTTTTTTGAGACGGAGTCTCGCTCTGTCGCCCAGGTTGGAGTGCAGTGGCCGGATCTCAGCTCACTGCAAGCTCCGCCTCCCGGGTTCACGCCATTCTCCTGCCTCAGCCTCCCGAGTAGCTGGGACTACAGGCGCCCGCCGCCTCGCCCGGCTAGTTTTTTTGTATTTTTTAGTAGAGACGGGGTTTCACCGTGTTAGCCAGGATGGTCTCGATCTCCTGACCTCGTGATCCGCCCGTCTCGGCCTCCCAAAGTGCTGGGATTACAGGCTTGAGCCACCGCGCCCGGCCCCGTTATTTTATGGTATAGTCACGTAGCGTCCCTCAAAGACACTCAGCTCCTGAAGAATTCCCCAACCCTAGGCCTCTGGCTCATACTGGGTTTCCTGCCTCTTCTACATCTCGTCATTGAATTTCAAAGCTTTATAACACACCAAACAAATTGCCATGGGTCTTAATTCACAGTCTCTTTGATATGTGGCTGGTTTATAAAGCAAGTAAATGTCTGGGTCTCTGATTGGTTAAAAAGCCAAAAATAATCCTGATAATGAGAAAATTTTAATTATAACCATACTTGGTTTGAAAGGCCCCCAGATTCTGTTTGTTTGTTTCTTTATTTGAGACAGGGTTTCACTTTGTTGCCCAGGCTAGCAAGCAGTGGTGCAATCATGGCTCACTGTAGCATCGACCTCTCAGGCTCAAGTGGTTCTCCCACCTCAGCCTCCCAATAGCCTGGATTACAGGTGCACGCCACCATGCCCAGCTAATTTTTGGTGGAGATGAGGTTTTGCCATGTTGCCCAGGCTGGTCTTGAATTCCTGACCTCAAGGGAACCACCGCCTCAGCCACCCAAAGTCCTGGGTTTACAGGAATGAGCCACCTCGCCCTGAATATTTATATACAAACTCAAAATGATCTCCTCTGCCCTTTGTCAGGTTGTTTGATGGGAGACAGATTCAATGTTTATGGTTGAAAATTTCCAGAATAAAAGTTGGGCTCAATAACATTTAATACTTATAAATGCACTGAACTGTAGAAGACAGTTCAAAGCTTTTCCTATACTGATAATTTGAACTATCATTTCTTTTCAAATGCAAATAAGTTCTTTGGGGTATTATTAGAAAAAAATTAAAACTACATTATTTGCATCATAGTGTAGGAGGATTACTTTTTAAAATAATGACGGTTTTCACCCAGACCCCAGCCCTGCTTTAACTTCCAGACAGGTAGTTATAGATTCACAAAAAAAGAGAAATCCTGGCTATTCTTTGAAGCTACAAACAAGCCCTGCATTTCTGTATGTTCTTAGAAAATGCTCTGGTCAGGCAGTGTTTGTGTGTGTGATCACACCAGTAGCATCACTGAGTTCAAAGTAGGGGGAAAAACAATTTTAACAATGCAAGAATTTCCCAAAGTCCAAATGCCGGGGCCACACTGCTCCCACAAATGGAAATAGTATCAGATCTGCATCATAATTGATCCTCCAGATTTCCACCCACAAAAGAAGGATGTGGTCAGTAAGAACAAATAACGCAGAGGCCGTGAAGAGAAGCTGTTTTGGAAACTTTCCCCTCACTCCACCCACCAAAGTCAAGCAACCGACGTACATGTCAGCACAATTGCTCAAGATATGATGGCGTTTGAAGCTTATGAAATGTTATCAAATGCCGTGGACAAGCACATCGGCGATATTTTTTTTTCCGCTGAGATGTGAACTGCTGATAAATATCCATGGTTGAGTTTTTTCCATACTTTGATTCTTCAAAAGCTAAGCCATTCAAGGTGTCAAGGCTTTTTGCCCCTGCCTTCCACAGATAACAAGGGGGAGAAAAAAGAAAAAAAGAAAAAAGAGGATGAAAATGAGGGGGAATAAGAGAGAAAAAAATGGACACAGATAAAAGAAATTAAGCGAGCCATAATGTCTGCGCTTTATTTTAACTGGGTTGTCCTGTCCTGCTGTGCAGCCTATAATCCAAGCTGGGAGAGAGGCCCCCGCTGGGTAGCTAATTAAAACAATTATAAATACAAAGAAGGTATCAATGGCATTCCAAGACTCAAACAAAGAGATAAAGCACTGAAGATTTAAATTGTCAATGGCCAGTCTCTTTAGGCAATTCTGAAGAGGAGTCAGTGTCCCCAACTCTCCCGAACTCCTTTATAAACTGACTTATGTTTGGTTACAGGGGACCCTCCTCCCTCCTTTTTGGGGGGCTTATCGACATCAAAATACATCAGCGATGGAATTAAGGGAAGTTAATTTGTAGGCTCGCACACATTTATTTGTCCTGGCACATCAGAATAGTGGACCTGAGTTTAAAAATAAAATCTAATCTGAAAAAAAGACCCCAGCCCTCCTTATGGAATCAGTATTTTTATTCTTATTTTTTGGCAAGAAATTAGGTGCAGGTATCAGTATTTTTAAAGACAAGAAAACAAACAAAAAGATCTTTTAGCCCCAATTGAAAGTGACACAAACCGTTTTTTTTTTTTTTTTTTTTTTAAAGTACTGTGGGCAACTCTGGGAATGTTAAAAATGTAGCAAGTGTGCCAGACTACTTCCTCAATGTATTTTTAAAAAATGATTTGCAGAATCAAACTTATCCAACAAAAATAGAAAACTTTCCTCATTTCTTAGACCTAGGATTTCCCCTCCCTGCTTTCTGGCTTTTGTAGAACACTTAAAGGAACACTCAAATCATGCATGCTAAGAGACAGCAGCCCAGTGCAGTTTAAAAGGACTCTTAGCCCGCAGTCTGAACGAATAGAATGGATGGCAGAAGTTTCCAGGTGGGTCCCTTGGAGAGGGTGGTCAGTTTGTTCTCAAGAGCTGGGGGTGATCAGTGTCAGCCTGGGAGCTCCAGGGCCTGGCCAGTGAGTGTGCTGCAGGAGAGGGAGCCAAAGGCTCCAGCCCTTAGAAGGCTCACTCTGAAAACGAGGTGGTGACAGCAACTCTGGTCCCTCTTTTCACCATGAAAGAAAGTTTAGTAACTGCGTAACTGTCTGGTAAGAGCTAAGAGGAGGGAAGGCAATGAAGGTCGAGGGTAAGAACTCCGTGAGGCCGTGAGAAGGGCCTCCCCTTCTCCTTCATCCTCCCTTACTTTTTCCTTTCCCCTTCCCACCGTCCTCTGCTCCTCCTTTCTCAGCTCCTCCCACTACCACTCCTTCCTTTTTCTCCTCCTCTTCCTCCTCTTTCTTCCTCCTTTACGGTTCGCCCTGCTGTTCAGGCTGGTGCAGTGGTGGATCTCAGCTCCTCCAACCCTCAGCCTCCCAGGGAGCCCGCGGATTCTTCCTGATCAGCCTCCCCGCGAAGTTGATTACAGGCGCAGAGCCACCACGTCCGGCCTCCTCTTTTACCTTTCCACCTCCTAACCGGCGCGCAGATTCACATCTATAATCCCAACACTGAGGCCGAGGCAGGATCATGAGGTCAGAGTTCAAAACCAGCCTGGCTAACATGGAGAAACCCCATCTCTACTCAAAAAATACAAAAATTGCTTGCATGGTGGGAAGATGCCTTTATCCCAGGCTACTTGAGGCTGAGCCAGGAATCGCTTGAACCAGGGAGGCGGTTGCAGTAAGCGGAGATTGCACCACTGCACTCCAGCCTGGGCGCAGGTGAGACCTCACTTCAAAAAATAAAAAATAAAATAAAAATCTTCCACCTCCTTCTAATTCTTTCTTTTCCCATCTTCTCCTTTCTCCCTTTATCTTCTTTTCCTTCTCTTTCTCCTTATACTTTTTTCCTCCTTCCTCTTCTCCTTCTACTTCTCCTCTTCCTCTCCCTTTCTCCTCTTTTTACTTTTTTATTTCTTTGTTCTAGTTGTATGGGAGAGATTTCGAAACTTTCTTTTCTTTTCTTTTTTGTTTGAGACGGAGTCTTGTTCTGTCGCCCAGGCTGGAGTACAGTGGCGCCATCTCGGCTCACTGCAAACTCTGCCTCCCTGGTTCACACCATTCTCCTGCCTCAGCCTCCAGAGTAGCTGGGACTACAGGCACCGCCACCGCTCCCGGCTAGTTTTTGTATTTTTAGTAGAGACGGGGTTTCACTGTGTTAGCCAGGATGGTCTCGAGCTCCTGACCTCGTGATCACCCCACCTCGGCCTCCCAAAGCGTTGGGATTACAGGCGTGAGCCACCGTGCCTGGCCGAAACTTTCTTCTTTAGGAATATCCATGGCTTCTCACTCTTTGCCTTAGTGTTATTTCTAATGCAAGTAATTGGAAGATACGCTTCTTTCGTGGGTGGAAATATCAGTAAAAAGATAGAGGTGTGAGACTGAATGGAAACATTAGCCCGAAGCATTTGCCACAGGTGATGGGGATTACGAAAAAGAAAAATAGGATTTGACCAGAATGACTTTGTTTTCTGGGCTAAAAACGTTGCCTAATAAAGCACCTTTGCTGATGTATGTATTTGTGAGTTATTATGTGTCCAGAGTATTTATAATATAAAGTACAGAAGCTCCTCTGGTTATGAATGTTCAATTCAGAACTGATTTGAACAAAAAGTCCACACGGAAGCAAAGTGTGGCCGGGTGCGGCGGCTGAAGCCTGAAATCCCAGCCCTTTCGGAGGCCGAAGCGGGCGGATCACCTGAGGTTGGGAGTTCGAGACCAGACTGACCAACATGGAGAAACCCCGTCTCTACCAAAAAAATACAAAATTAGCCGGGCGTGGTGGCACAGGCCTGTAATCCCAGCTACTCAGGAGGCCGAGGCAGGAGAATCGCTTGAACCCGGGAGGTGGAGGCTGCAGTGAGCCAAGATTGCGCCATTGCACTCCAGCCTGGGCAGCAAAAAGGAAACTCCGTCTCAAAAAAAAAGCCGCAACAGTGTGATAATTCTGCCCATGGCCAACAGAGGGCGATAGATACTGGGATCTGACGTTTTCGTCTCAAAGTTTTTAGAGTAAGACAAGGACTGAAACTCTCTTAAGAGGCAGAGCAAGACAGACGGGCAGGTTTTTCAACCATGTCTGTGGGCCATAGCCCACATATCATATGCTGGAATGTGTAAAAATAAAAAATCAATCTGAAATAAAACATTCTATCCTCCTACTTTGACAAGTATACATTTATAATGACAGAAGCAAAACATATCTGTCAAGCTGTGGTTTACATATGATTAAAAGTCAGAAAACGATCAAAGATGAGGGAATTTAATTATTATTATTATTATTATTATTTTTATTTTTTTATTTTTTTTTGAGATGGAGTCTTGCTCTGTCTCCTGGGCTGGAGTGCAGTGGCCAGATCTCAGCTCACTGCAAGCTCCGCCTCCCAGGTTTACGCCATTCTCCTGCCTCAGCCTCCGGTGTAGCTGGGACTACAGGCGCCCGCCACCTCGCCCAGCTAGTTTTTTGTATTTTTTAGTAGAGACCGGGTTTCACCGTGTTAGCCAGGATGGTCTCGATCTCCTGACCTCGTGATCCGCCCATCTTGGCCTCCCAAAGTGCTGGGATTACAGGCTTGAGCCACCGCGCCCGGCTGGGAATTTAATTATTATTGCATATGTCTGGGTGTTGTATTGCTGGGCCTCTGATATTATTAGTATGAGTAACAAACATAATAAATTACTATATATTTATTCATAACATTTCTTTTTTTGTTGTTGATTTCAGCAACATCACTAAATATGTAGTGATCAAGTTTTTACATAATTTATATTCTACTGACCAGGATGTGGCAATTTTTTTTTTTTTTTTTTTTGTAGAGAGTCAGGTAGTACTAGGCTTTGTGGTCCGTACATACTTCTTTGTTTTACAAATCTTTAAAAATATAAAAAATTAGGCCAAGCATGGTGGCTCATGCCTATAATCATAGCATTTCAGAAGGCTAAGGCGGGAGAATCACTTGAGCCCAGGAGTTTGAGACCAGCCTGGGCAACAGAGCAAGACCTCATTTCTACAAAAAATAAAAAATTAGCTGGGTGTGGTGACACATAAATATTTCATTTAATATTTATAAAAATAGTTATAAAATATTTTATAAATATTTCATATGGAAATAGTTATAAAAATTTATTTAAAATATTTATATATTACATATATTATATAAATATGTATAATTTATATATGTAAAATTTATATATGTAATATATAAATATTTTAAAGAAATTTTAAAATATTACATATAGGTATATATAATTTATAAATATATTAATATACAAAAATACCTAATAAATATATATTTGTATACTATATATATACCATCCTTAGTTCATGGGTTAAATTCAGCCCTCAGGCTGTCATTTGCTGGCCTTTGCTATTGGCAATAATCATCTAAAAGGTAAAAAAAATGAAATACAATTATAAAGTATAAAACATTTTAAAAAGTAAACCAAAAAACTCATGTTTACAAATATTTTTCTTCTAAAATATTCAAAATATTTAAGATTGAAAAGTAAAATACAGAACAATTGATATCAAGCCTTCACATCAAAATTAAAGAAAATGTAAATATATTTTTTAAAGTTTTAGCTAAATCCCATTAAATATTTGTTATGAAAATAAAACTAGCTTCAATTCTGGAATTCAGTGTCCATCTATAGTTGCCAATGTGAAGAATCTATAGCCATGTTGGTTACATCAAGGCCCGTATAAGCAGATTCAAGAATAATCTGGGTTGGGTGCAGTGGCTCACACCTGTAATCCCACACTTTGGGAGGCCGAGGTGCTCCCAAAAGTGGGTGGATCACTTGAGGTCAGGCATTCGAGACCAGCCTGGACCAACATGGCCAAACGCCGTCTCTACTAAAAATACAAAATTAGCTGGGCATGGCGGTGCACGCCTGTAATGCCAGCTACCTCGGGAGGCTGAGGCAGGAGAATTGCTTGAACCCAGGGATGGAGGTTGCAGTGAGCCGAGATTGTGCCACTGCACACCAGGATGGGTGACAGAACGAGATTCTGTCTCAAAATAAAATAAAATAAAATAAAATAAAATAAAATAAAATAAAATAAAATAAAATAAAGAGCAATCTGAATTGTTGATTCTGTAAAATGTTCTTCAGCTGCCGTTTGCAACTAGTACAAATACTGTGCTTTTTTAAAGCCCATTTGGAATAATGAGTTGGGTTACTGAGAAGCAAGAAAGAGGATGCTCAGGTGTTGCTGGGCATTGACTCTGCAAGTATCTGATGCATTCAAGCTACGGGAGAGAAAGATGGGAGGGTTAACTCAGTTGTCTTTTCTCTTTCCACAGTGTTTTCCCTGATCAAATTCTCCCTGCACTGTGGAGCAGTGCCTTTTGATTTACAGATACAGGACAAAAGAGGCAGAGAACGGCTTCTCTGGGGCCTGAGCAGTGTTAGTGGCGATGGTGGGTGTTTAGTGCTATGGATGGCACAATGCCAGTGCTAAGCAGCAGACACTAAGGGGCTGATTTACCCGTGTTTTTTTGTTTTGTTTTGTTTTGGGGGGGGGTTCTTTTGTTTGTTTGAGACAGGGTCTCACTCTGTCACCCAGGCTGGAGTGCAGTGGCACAATCTCAGTTCACTGCAGCCTTGACTTCCCTGGGCTTAGGTGATCCTCCCATCTCAGCCTCTCAAGTAGCCGGGTCTACAGGCATGCACCACCATGCCCGGCTAATTTTTGTATTTTTAGTGGGGATGGGGTTTCGCCATGTTGCCCAGGCTAGTCTCGAACTTCTGGGCTTGAGTGATCCTCCTGCCTTGGCCTCCCACAGTTCTGGGATTACAGGCATGAGCCACCATGCCTGGCTTACCCATGATTTTTAATATTTTGTGTGTGTATTTTATATCGAGAGCCAGTAAAATAGAGCAGGGGCTCCTTTTGCCCAAGTCCAAAGGTAGACTGCAGGTTAGATGAGATAAACACACAGCTCAAGTGGGAGATGAAGGCAGTGCTGACACAGCAGGCAGGACCACAGAGGTGACGGATGTGGCAGAGGCTGTGGTGACCTGGGGAGCCTGTGCTCGTCTATAGAACACCGTCAACATTCTGCCCTTACCAGTGACTGACTGGTAGGAAAGGGGACCTGGCCTTGTCGAAATGTTTGATTTCTCAAGAGAATGCCACATTTTAAATTGTCAGGTGAAAAGTGGATATTGATGAATGATTAAAATTTAAAAAAAACTAAAAAGCACATTTGGGTGGGGATCACATCTTTGGGCTAGATTTGTTCACAAAGCCACCATGATCCGCCCTCTGGTGTACTGCATTATGCTATATTTGTGTGCATTTTTGAAGTGTTTATGGTCATTAATTCCTTATTTTATTTATTTTTTTGAGATGGAGCCATGCTATGTCATCCAGGCTGGAGTGCAGTGGTATGATCTTGGCTCACTGCAACCTCTGCCTCCTGAGTTCAGTGACTCTCCTGCCTCAGCCTCCCAAGAAGCTGGGATTACAGGTGCTTGCCACCAGGCCTGGGTAATATTTTTGTATTTCTAGTAGAGAAGGGGTTTTGCCATGTTGGCCAGGCTGATCTCGAACTCCTGATCTCAAGTGATCTGCTCACCTTGGCCTCTGAAAGTGGTGGGATTACATGCATGAGCCACTGCGCCTGGTCAAATTCCTCATTTTAGAAAAGAAGGTGAAAGTTAAGTGTATAGCAGTGTGTACACAAGGGTTATATGTGCGCTGCCACTTTGACTTAGCAAAACATGGAGCAAGCAATCTCCTGTTTATATGTAAAGAAACGGTTTGGCACGGTGGTTCACGCCTGTAATCCCAGCACTTTGGGAGGCTGAGATGGGCTAATTACTTGGGCTGAGGAGTTCGAGACCATCCTGGGCAACATGGCAAGACGTCGTCTCTACAAAAACATACAAAAAAAAAAAAAAAAATAGCTGAGCATGGGTGGTGCACACCTATAGTCCCAGCCACTTGGGAGGCTGAGATAGGAGGATTATCTGAGCTCAAGAGGTTGAGGCTGCAGTGCGCTGTGACTGCACCATTGCACTCCAACCTGGGTGACAGAGTGAAACCCCCATCTAAAAAAAAAAAAAAAAGGCAGAGAAGTTTCCATACCTGAAAATGTCAGTCTGTTTTGGGCTCTGCCACTAAGTTAGGATAATTTTTCAGAGAGCTTCACTGTATTGCACCTTATTTTCAGTAAGAGCAGAGTAGAGAAAAATTTTCTCGTGAGATGTTCCCACTCTAACAGAAGAATAAAGTTAGATATCCAAGGAGAGTGTTTCTGGAAGATGTAAAGCCTCAGCACATGGTTTATCCTACAGTTCTGGAAGGGACAACAGAAAATATCTGGTATGGAAGTAGCAAAGGCACCAGAAGATAGGAAGGCAGCAAGTTATGTTTCCAGCATTTTGGAGCATAAGTGAGATGTCTGGTGTAGTGGTTAAGAGGCCAGACTTTCCCAAGTTCAAAACCCAGTTTTTGCCTGGGCATGGTGGCTCACGCCTATAATTCCGGCACTTTTGGAGGCCAAGGTGGGTGGATCGCTTGAGGTCAGGAGTTCAAGACTAGCCTGGCCAACATGGTGAAACCCCATCTCTACTAAAAATACAAAAATTAGCTGGGTGGGGTGGCATGTACCTATAATCCCAGCTTCTTGGGAGGCTGAAGCACAAGAATTACTTGAACCCAGGAGGCGGAGGTTGCAGTGAGCCGAGATCATGCCACTGCACTCCAGCGTGGGCTACAAAGTGAGACTCTGTCTAAAACAAAACAAAATCGACCCAGTTTTTGTACTCACCAGTTGGAAAAAGTTGCTTTTCCCTCTGAGCTCCTGCTCCATCATTTATATAAGGTGATGATGATTACCTACCTCAAAGGGCTGCTGTGGGCAGTAAATGAGCTGGGACTACAAATGCACACCACCATGCCTGGCTACTTTTTGTATTTTCAGTAGGGGTGGGGTTTCATCATATGGGCCAGGCTGGTCTCAAACTCCTGACCTTGTGATCCTCCCGCCTCAGCATCCCAAAGTGCTGGGATTACAGGCATGAGCCACTGTGCCCGGCCAATAATTTTTAAAAAGATATATAATTCCTTCCATGTTCTAAACTTGATATCTATAATGTTTTTCATATCTTTAGATATCTTTAGAGGATTCTGGGGTATTATAAATATTTGTACATCATTACTTAAATTTGTATTCATCATCATTCATTTAAACTACGCATGAACAAGCTGTTTTCCTAACAGTTGAAGCTTTTTTGGTTTTTTGGTTTTTTTTGAGATGGAGTTTCGCTCTTGTTGCCCAGGCTGGAGTGCAATGGCACGATCTCGGCTCACTGCAACCTCTGCCTCCCGAGTTCAAGTGATCCTCCTGCCTGAGCCTCCCGAGGAGCTGGGATTACAGAAATGTGCCACACACTCAGCTAGTTTTTGTATTTTTAGTAGAGACGGGGTTTCTCCATGTTGTTCAGGCTGGTCTCGAACTCCTGATCTCAGGTGATCCACCCGCCTCAGCCTCCCAAAGTGCTGGGATTACAGGTGTGAGCCACCACACCCGACCCAGTTGAAGTTTTACATCATTTTTTTTCCCCCTTAACCTTGTACTTCAACTCCACTTCCCCTGTGGGATTTTATGTGAACATAATAATTTGGGGGTCTTCGAAATTGTTTATTGATCATTCTATTGGACTTCTCAGCAAGACAATTTTTAAAAATTAATGAGTTAATTAATTATTTTGAGATGGAGTCTCGCTCTGTCACCCAGGCTGGAATGCAGTGGCACGATCTTAGCTCACTGCAACCTCTGCCTCCCGGATTCAAGCAATTCTCCTGCCTCAGCCTCCTGAGTAGCTGGGACTACAGGCACATGCCACCATGCCTGGCTAATTTTGTGTGTGTGTGTTTTTAGTAGAGACAGGGTTTCACCATGCTGGCCAGGCTGGTCTCGAACTCCTGACCTTGTGATCCACCTGCCTCGGCCTCCCAAAGTGCTGGGATGACAGGCGTGAGCCACCGCGCCTGGCTCTCAGCAAGACAATTTATAGAGAAATTTTAAAAATTTAACTTTCTTTGATCAGAATTAAGCTACTCTTACAATTATTTTTACATAATTAATGAAAACAATGTGAATGTCCCACACAACCTGAATGACAGAACGTTGATAACTGAAGCTGTTCCTGGGGCAGGGAGGATCATTACGGTTCTCACTCCATTGTCTATGTTTGACATTTCCGATAATAAAAAGTTTAAACACATGTTTAAAAAATAAGTATGTCACAAATTTTGGGTAACAATTTCTAAACAAAAGAAATGTAACATTTTATTGGCAATAACATTTTAACAAGATGTTTAACAAGATGGATGTGACTTGAATGGTCTCTGGTTTTGGTGTCAACCAAGTAGCAAACACTATCATACATACACTATCATACTATTCATACATACTCCTTTTGATCTGCAAGTGGTAACACACTGTGTGTTCCATTTTGCATTTTTTTTTTCTGTCTATATAGCTTTAGCTATGACCATGTCACATATCTATAAAAGCAAGTCTTTCTAGATATATGTGTATGTGTATATATGTATATGTGTATATATACATAGACTTGTTTATATATGTGTTTATGTGTATGTGTTTTATGTTTACGTGTATGTGTATATATACATAGACTTGTTTAAATATATATATATAAGTGTGTGTATATATATACACACACACACACTCACACACACTTTTTAGAGCTAGAGTCTTGCTCTGTTGTCCAGGCTGGAGTGCAGTGGCACTATCACGGCTCACTGTGGCCTCAATTTTCTGGACTCCAGCAATATTCCCACTTTGGCCTCCCAAGTAGCCAGGACTATAGATATGCATCATCATGCCCAGCTAATTTTTAAATTTTTTGTAAAGACTAGGTCTTGCTATGTTGTCCTGGCTGGTCTCAAACTCCTGAGCTCTAGCAATCTTCCGACTTCACCCTCCCAAAATGCTGGGATTACAGGCATGAGCCACCGTGCCAAGCTGCTTTATATTTTTTAATATAAAGCTTTTAATGCTTTCAATGAATTCCAAGGAATGAATTTAGCCAGCCTCCTCCCTATTTAGAAATATTTAAGTGGTTTTCAGTCTTTTGCCTTTACAATCAGTGTTATCATGAATAACCTTCACAAATATTGTTTTGTTAATCTCTGAGATTATCTTAGAAAAAACAACACAATTTTTCAAGACTAGTTATAATATAAAAATGCCTCCTTCCAATAGCTTAAGAAGTATGTTTCCTAAATGCTCATCATCACTGGCCATCAAAGAAATGCAAATCAAAACCGCAATGAGATACCATCTCACACCAGTTAGAATGGCGATCATTAAAAAGTCAGGAAACAACAGGTGCTGGAGAGGATGTGGAGAAATAGGAACACTTTTACACTGTTGGTGGGACTGTAAACTAGTTCAACTATTGTAGAAGACAGTGTGGCAATTCCTCAAGGATCTAGAACTAGAAATACCATTTGACCTAGTCATCCCATTACTGGGTATATACCCAAAGGATTATAAATCATGCTGCTATAAAGACACATGCACACGTATGCTTATTGCGGCACTATTCACAATAGCAAAGACTTGGAACCAACCCAAATACCCATCAATGATAGACTGGATTAAGAAAATGTGGCACATATACACCATGGAATACTATGCGGCCATAAAAAGGATGAGTTCATGTCCTTTGTAGGGACATGGATGAAGCTAGAAACCATCATTCTCAGCAAACTATCGCAAGGACAGAAAACCAAACACCTCATGTTCTCACTCATAGGTGGGAATTGAACAATGAGAACACTTGGACATAGGAAGGGGAACACCACACACTGGGGCCTGCTGTGGGGAGGGGGTAAGGGGTAGGGATAGCATTAGGAGATATACCTAATGTAAATGACAAGTTAATGGGTGCAGCACACCAACATGGCACGTGTATACATATGTAACAAACCTGCACGTTGTGCACATGTACCCTAGAACTTAAAGTATAAAAAAAAAAAAAAAGAAGTATGTTTCCTACAATTGAAACTGACAGAGTGATTCTCTTGGGTCACCTTCATGCGGGATTCTTGTCCAGCTTCCACTTCTCTAACTTCAACCTTAGCCAACTCCAATGACTGACTACAAATCTCATCTTGTTATTTCTTTTCTGAATCCTGAAGCCCAACTGATTGCTACTTTTCCTGAAATGACAGAGAAGGAAAAAACCAGCAGGTATTGAGAATTTACCCTGTGCAGGCACTGGACCAGGAGCATTTATATATTATCTCCTGGAGACTTCACAATAACTTCATGAGATTGGTGTTTTTTAAAACTAAGAAACCTGAGGGGCTGGGCACAGTGGCTCATGCCTGTAACACTCTGGGAGGGCGAGGTGGGAGAATCACTTGAGGCCAGGAGTTTGAGACCAGCCTGGGTTACATAGTGAGACCCCATCTCCACAAAAAATTAAAAAAAATTAGCTGGGTGTGGTGACACACACCTGTAGTCTTAGCTACTCAGGAGGCTGAGGCAGGAGAATTGCTTGAGACCAGGAGTGAGGCTGCAGTGAGTGGTGATTGCATCACTGCACGTCAGTCTAGGCAGCAGAGCAAGACCCTGTCTCTAAAAAAAAAAAAAAAAAAAAAAACTAAAATTTAAAAGACAGAAAATAAAGAAAAAGAAAACTGAGGTTCTGAGAGGTTAAGTCACTCACCCTAAGTCACACAGCTGGTAGCTGGCAGGGAGAGGGACTCAGTTTCAGGTCTGAGTCCTGGGATTCATGCAGTATCTCTGGAGTACTACAATATACATGCAGACCATCCAAGCTAACACTGTCTTGTACACTTTTAAAACTTTTAATTTTGGACATTTATTTATTTATTTATTTATTTATTTTGAGACTGAGTCTCCCTCTGTCTCCTAGGCTGGAGTGCAGAGGCGCGATCTGGGCTCACTGCAACCTCTGCCTCCAGGGTTCAAGCGACTCAGCCTCCCGAGTAGCTGGGACTACAGGCATGCACCATCATGCCCAGCTAATTTTTGTATTTTTAGTAGAGACGGGGTTTCACCATGTTGGCCAGGCTGGTTTCAAACTCCTGACTTTAAGTGATCCTCCGGCCTCAGCCTCCCAAAGTGCTGGGATTATAGGTATGAGCTACTGTGCCCGGCCAATTTTGGATTACTTTAAATTTATGGAAATTTTGCAAAGATAGTACAGACAGTTCCCGCACATGCTTCACCCAGCTTCTCCTGATGTTAGCATCTTAGGTAACCGTGATATATTCATCAAAACTAAGAAATTAACATTGGTGGCCCGGCGCGGTGGCTCAAGCCTGTAATCTCAGTACTTTTGGAGGCCGAGACGGGTGGATCACGAGGTCAGGAGATCGAGACCATCCTGGCTAACACGGTGAAACCCCGTCTCTACTAAAAAAATACAAAAAACTAGCCAGAGGAGGTGGCGGGCGCCTGTAGTCCCAGCTACTCGGGAGGCTGAGGCAGGAGAATGGCGTGAAGCTGGGAGGCGGAGCTTGCAGTGAGCTGAGATCACCCCACTGCACTCCAGCCTGGGGGACAGAGCGAGACTTGTCTCAAAAAAAAAAAAAAAAAAAAAAAGAAATTAACATTGGTACAACACTATCAACTAAACTAGAGGTTTTATTTGTACTTTGCCAATTTTTTCACCAATGTCCATTTTTTTTCCTCCAGGACCCAATCCAGAATACCACATTGCCTGTAGAACCTTGCACTGTTGTAAATTATTTCTTTCCTGTATGTCTTAGCCCCCCAACTACTTCTGGAGAGCAGAAATATTACGGAACGTTTCTCTTGAGTCCATCCTAGAGCCCTAGAGACAGTGCTGGACCCACAACAGGAAGTCAGTCACGATGTGATATGATTTATCTGGCGTGGCCTGATTTGTTAAGGTTCTGGTTGTAGAAGGAAACAGAAAGTTCCAGGGCTCTGGAATATCAAGTGTGCTAATGAACGGCTTGTAAAGCTGGGTGGGGCACATCAGCACCCTGTCACCTTGTCTGCCAGGCGCTGGAGGAAGTGGGAGATTTGCTTGTAACACCGGGTCATTTCCTCCCTTCCTGTCCTGACCGCCCAAGTTTTCCCCGACAGCCAGTAGAAGCCATGGCCCAAGTCACTTAGTGACATCTTAAGGTGAGGCAAAGAACTGACAGGGAGCGCTGGTCCTAAACTCAGACGGGAACTTCCAAATCCAGATCCCCCTCCTTAGAGGGGTTGCCACCTGGAAACAGGAGAAATCTAGATCCTGAGTGGATGTCAGAAAATACCTAATAAAAAGAACATTTTGCTTTGCAATTTCACCCCATTCCCATAACCATCTACTATCTACTATCCATAATGGAGTTTTTAAAAATATGCGAGTTTCATTCACTTATGCATTCAACAAACATTTACTAATACCTACTGTATTTCAGACACTGTTTTAGGGGCTAGGTATGGGCAATAAATGAAAGAGTACTGACCCCTTTCCTATCAATAGTATAGGAAATAGGCAAGTGAAATGCTAACCAACTGTGGTGTTACATTTATTTATTTATTTATTTATTTTTAAAGCGTGAGTTTTGTCTTTGTTTTGAGATGGAGTCTTGCTCTGTTACCCAGGCTGGAGTGCAGTGGCACGATCTTGGCTCAACGCAACCTCTGCCTCCTAGGTTCAAGTGATTGTTGTGCCTCAGTCTCCCAGGGAGCTGGGATTACAAGCATGAGCCACCACTCCCAGCTAATTTTCGTATTTTGAGTAGAGATAGGGTTTCACTATGTTGGCCAGGCTGGTCTTGAACTCCTGACCTGGGGTGATCCACCCACCTTGGACTCCCAAAGTTCTGGGATTACAGACGTGAGCCACTGCGCCTGGCCTGTTACACTCATTTAAAACATATTTGAGCACCTCTGGGTGCTAGGCACTTTTCTAAATCCTGAAGATGTGATGGGGAGCAGAAAGGTTTTGAAGCAAAGACAGATTCTAATAAAAGGGGAGGCTATTTTATTGCTTTTTTTTTTTTTTTTTTAAAGACAGGGATTTGCTCTGTCGCCCAGGCTGGAGTGCAGTGGCACATATCTCAGCTCACTGCAACCTCCACCTCCCAGGCTCGAGCAATCCTCCCACCTCAGCCTCTCAAGTAGTTGAACATGTGCCACCAGGCCTGGCCTGGCTAATTTTTTGTATTTTTTGTAGGAACGGGGTTTCATCTTGTTGCCAAGGCTGGTCTTGAACTCCTGGACTCAAGTGATCCTCCTACCTCAGCAAAGTGCTGGAATTAAAATTGTGAGCCACCACACCCAGGCAGGCTATTTTAAATAAAGGAGTCAGGGAAGGCCTCCCTAAAAAAGTATTGTTTAATTTGGGCTCTAAGAGATGAAAAAGGCTGTGGCTCATCCCTATAATCTCAGCACTTTGGGAGGTGGAGGTGGGCGGACTGCTTGAGCCCAGGAGTTTGAGGCCAGCCTGGGCAACATGGCAAAACCTTGTCTCTATTTTAAAAACAAAAAATTAAAGAAGAAGAAAAAGATGAAAAAGAGCTAGTTTTGGAACAAGGGTGGAAAGAGGATTCCAAGCAAATGGAGCAGTGTGTGCAAAGGTCCTGAGGCAGAAAAGACTTGAGAGGTTTGAAGAACTGGGAGAGAAGAGCATAGTGATGAGTGTGCAGTGAACAAAGAGAGGAGAGGGCAGCATGATAAAGCTCCCCTTCCCTGAGTTCCAGGTTAGAGACTGTCAGGAGAGGTATGGGTGAGAACCCTGGTAGTCAGAAGAGAGGCTAGCTGGAGGGAGCTGCAGGCTAACGAGGAGCGTCAGACAGCTTCCTGGGGAACATCATGAGGATTAACTGTGGTTGCTGCTCAGTGAGAGCTTTCTAAAGGTTTGAAGGGGCTTCTGGCAAGCTTATGAAAACTACCCATTGGGCCGGGTTGGTAAATTATGGTAATCTATGGCTTGAGAAATCTGGCCCACTTGTTTTTATGAATAAAGTTTTATTGGCACACAACCACACCCATTTGTTTGTGTATTGTCTATGGGTGCTTTTGTGCTACAACAGCAGAGTTGAGTGGCCTACAGAGCTTAAAATAGATACCAAAACTAGGCTGGGCATGGTGGCTCATATATGTAATTCCAGCACTTTGGGAGGCCAAGGCAGGAAGATTGCTTGAGCCCAGGAGTTCAAGACCAGCCTGGGAAACATAGCAAGACCCCATGTCTAAAATAATAATAATAATAGTAATAATAAAAAGATTTGCCAACCCCATGCGAGGATGTGGCAGGCTAACCCTGACACCCAACGAAGGTTTTTATGCTAAGGAATGATATGATCCAGAAAATGTTTTAAGAATTTTTGTGTGTGTGTGTGACTACTTGGAGGGTAAATTGGAAGAAGGCAAGACTTGAAGTAGGGAGGTAATAAAGAGGCAATTATCCAAGTGAAATATGACAATTATATGTACCAGAAGGGCAGTAGTGGGGATGGAGAGAGGAGGAAGCAGAAGATATAGTCTAGAGACAACCAGTACCAATGGGTACACCTAGTGCCCATGTCATGATTTCTAAATACTATTCTCCAATTAAAGAAACTGGGGCTTTGAGAAATGGCTGATTCCAGGGCTGGGGTAGGAAACATACAAGATGAACCTGGAACATCTTGTAATGCCAGGAAGTAAGAATGTGCTTAAAAAATGATGGGACATGTTGAAAGGACCTAGGAGCCAACTTGGAGGACCTCTCAAAGACCAAATCTGAAGCAATTTGAGCAACCAAATAAGCAATGAGAATAATAAACTAGTTAAGTCCATAACTGAATAAATCAATAAATAGGGGAGAAAGAACAGTGCTTCCCTACAGAAGAATTCTAATTAGTAAGTGTGAAAGGAATGGTAGAATTTGAAAAGCACCATTTGGCAAACACCAAAGGAATAACTCTTGCAGGCAAGAATCTTCGAGGATGGTTTGTATTGGGCAAAAGAATGACGACAAATGGGATATTTGCCATCTTGAAGAATCTCCCCACAAGATACTTATCAAAGACAAAGGGGAGGCCGGGCGCGGTGGCTCAAGCCTGTAATCCCAGCACTTTGGGAGGCCGAGGCGGGTGGATCACGAGGTCAGGAGATCGAGACTATCCTGGCTAACATGGTGAAACCCCGTCTCTACTAAAAATACAAAAAACTAGCCAGGCGTGGTGGCGGGCGCCTGTAGTCTCAGCTACTTGGGAGGCTGAGGCAGGAGAATGGCGTGAACCCGGGAGGCGGAGCTTGCAGTGAGCTGAGATCACGCCACTGCACTCCAGCCTGGGAGACACAGTGAGACTCCGTCTCAAAAAAAAAAAAAAAAAAAAAAAAAAAAAGACAAAGGGGAAAAGAGTTATCACTTTACAGTGGAGAAATCCTACAGACACCACCTTCACCAAGTGACCAAAGGTAACATCAGCAGTAATAATGAGACACTCTGACTTCAGGTAACTCCTCATATGATGCACTAAAAAGGCCAAGTGTGGCATTTCCAAAAAAAAAAAAAAAAAAGGCATAATCACGATCTAATCATGGGAAAACATCAGAGAACCCCAAACTGCGAAATATTCTCGAACAACTAGTCAGTACTCTTCAAAAGTATCAAGGTCATGAAAGATGAAGGAAGACTTTGAGTTCCAGATTCTGAACTGGATCTTGAGCTAGAAAAGGAACCTTAGTGGAACATTGGCAACATTTAAATATGGTCTGTAGCTTAATATTGTATAGCAAGGTTACTTTCCTGATTTTGATCTTTGTACTGTGGTTATATAAGATGTTGTCACTTGGGGAAGCGGGGTGAAAGGTTTTTCTGGGAACTCTGTACTATTTTTGCAACTTTTTTCTACATCTAAAATTATTTCAAAGGGGGAAAAAGATCTAGGTTGGAGACAACAGTAACAGGATTGCTGGTCAATAGGTGTGCTGGGGAGGAGGGAGAGGGAAAAAATATTTACTGCTTTGTTGCTTTGTCATCAAGCAAGATAAGAAGAAATAGACACATGTAGCAATTCTGGGCCAGGTGTGGTGGCTCACGCCTGTAGTCTCAACACTTTGAGAAGCCAAGGTGGAAACGCAGAAAGACTGCTTGAGCCCAGGAGTTCGAGACCAGCCTGGGCAACAAAGCGAGACCTCTCATTTCTAGCAAAAGACGAAAAAAATAAAAAAGCCCTAACACTTAAGATAAACTGTATAATCTGTGTATTTCCATCTGTTTGTATATGGTAAAATCTATTTTATACGTTAAGTGCATAATTGGGCATCATCTCATTCATACATTTCTGGAAGGGTTGCATATGATAGGAGAGGAGAGCAGCTTTATTAATTTGTATCTTGATTTCATTATCTGAAATTGGAATATTTTCTGAATATTTGAGACCAAACACTAGAATTAGCCAGTATTTATTTTGTGTCTGTACCAGAGTCTATTTTGACAGGTCAAAAATTTTTGGAGGATCAAATACAATGATCCATTATTAACTGAGCACCTATTATGTGCCAGGATTTGGACCAGGTGCCAAAAATGCCTCATCTCACATAATCCTCCCAACAACCCTGTGAACACCACTTAGATGAGGATGCTGAGCTTCCAAGAAATTGATGGACCTGCTTACGATCTTACAGTGAGGGAACAGTAGTGGAGGTATTTGGGAGTAACTTGCCCAGGTCTCTCAGCCAGTGAGCAGCAGAGCTGGTCTGAGATGTGAGTCTACACTTCTTTTTTTTTTTTTTTTTTTTTTGAGACCAAGTCTCGCTCTGTCGCCCAGGCTGCAGTGCAGTGGCGCAATCTTGGCTCACTGCAAGCTCCGCCTCCCGGGTTCATGCCATTCTCCTGCCTCAGCCTCCCGAGTAGCTGGGACTACGGGCACCCGCCATCAGGCCCAGCTAATTTTTTGTATTTTTAGTAGAGACGGGGTTTCACCGTGTTAGCCAGGATGGTCTCGATCTCCTGACCTCGTGATCTGCCCGCCTTGGCTCCCAAAGTGTTGGGATTACAGGCATGAGCCACTGCGCCTGGCCCTGAGTCTACACTTCTGACTACAGCTGCAGGGCCTGTTCTGTCTTCCATTCTCCACAACTAGCTGAGGGCAGGACCATTTAGGGTCTTTACAATTTTGTCCAAGTCAGTGTGTTTACTTGCAAGAGTAACATAGCAAGTTTGTATATTTTGGGGACTGGATACTCAAATCCCATGTTTATGTTTTAGCTACCCCTGCCAACACGTGTATCACCAACTATAAAACGTCTGCCAGTCTTACAGTTGGAAACAATCTCGCTTGTTCTCAGGTCTGTTTCCCTGTCAGGTTAAGTCCAGCTCTTTTTATGCGGCACTAACCGCGTCTGTCCTCTTCAACCAATGTCTGTCCACAGCTTCTGTCCATGTTCTCCCCAAAGGATCAACTTTTTCTGATTGATTTGAGTTCTTTGTGCACTCTAGATGCTGGATGTTAACCATTTGTTTAATGTAGGCGAAAAATATTTTTCCCCATACCCTGCTTATCTTTTTACTTTCCTTTTGGTGTCTTTTTTTTTTTTTTTCTTTTGAGATTGAGCCTCACTCTGTTGCCCAGCCTGGAGTGCAGTGGTGTGATCTCAGCTCACTGAGACCTCTGCCTCCCAGGTTCAAGCTATTCTCCTGTCTCAGCCACCTGAGTAACTGGGATTACAGGTGTGCACCACAACACCTGGCTAGTTTTTTGTATTTTTAGTAGAGATAGGGTTTCACTATGTTGGCCAGGCTGGTCTTAAGCTCCTGGCCTCAAGTGATCCACCTGCCTTGGTCTCCCAAAGTGTTGGGATTATAGGTGTGAGCCACTATACCCGGCCAATCCTACTGGTGTCTTATTATCATTACCATTATTGCTGTTTTAAATCTGGAGGTGTCAAATCTCTTTATTTGATGGTTTTGTATCTTTTAAATAAAGTCATAAATATATGCTTCTATATTTTCTGTCACAACTATCATAGTTTTTGCTTTTTAGGTTTTGTTATTTAATCAGTGAGGATTTATATATTTTTTTTATTTTCGAGATGGAGTCTCGCTCTGTTGCCCAGGCTGGATGCAGTGGTGTGATCTCAGCTCACTGCAACCTTCGCCCCCTGGGTTCAAGTGATTCTCCTCCCTCAGCCTCCTGAGTGGCTAGGATTACAGGCACGCACCACCATGCCCGGCTAACTTTTGTATTTTTAGTAGAAATGGGGTTTCACCATTTTGGTCAGGTTGGTCTCAAACTCCTGACCTCGTGATCAGCCCACCTCAGCCTCCCAAAGTGCTGGGGTTACAGGTGTGAGCCACTGCACATGGTCCAGGATTTATTTTTATAAGTAGAGTAAGGTAGGGAAACTAACTACTTTTTTTCCAAATTGATAATTGTTTTCCCAGCCAACTTTATTAAATTGTCCTCCATCTTTCTCTTCTTAAATTATATATAAGGTTTAACTGTTTTAAAAATGAACATATATTATTTGTATAACAATAAGAAATACAATTACTTAAAAGGAATATAGATTGGGTGCAGTGGCTGAAACCTGTAATCCCAGCACTTTGGGAGGCTGAGGCGGGAGGATCACTTGAGTTTGGGAGTTCGAGACCAGCCTGGGCAATACAGCGAGAACCCCATTTCTACAAATAATTTAAAAAATTAGCCAGGTGTGGTGGCGCGCACCTGTGGTCCCTGCTACTTGGGAGGCTGAGGCAGGAGGATCACCTGAGCCTGGGAGGTTGAAGCTGCAGTGAGCTATGATTGCACCACTGTACTCCAGCCCAGGCAACAGAATGAGACCTGGTCTCCAAAAACAAAGAAACAAAAAGGGCTGGGCTAGGTGGCTCATGCCTGTAATCCCAGGCCTTTGGGAGGCCAAGGCGGGCAAATTATTTGAGATCAGGAGTTCAAGACTAACCTAGCCAACATGGTGAAACCCCGTCTCTACTAACATTACAAAAATTAGCTGGGCGTGGTGGTGCACACTTGTAATCCCACTCAGGAGGCTGAGGCAGGAGAATCACTTGAAACCAGGTAGCGGAGATTACAGTGAGCTGAGATTGCACCACTGCACTCCAGGCCTGGGTGATAGAGCAAGACTCTGTCTCAAAAAGAAAAAAAGACAAAAGGAATACAATTATGTGCCGATGCTTACCTTTCTTGCATTTCTCAGTTGTCTTGCACGAGACCAGGCACATAACATGTGCTTAATAAGTATTTCTGAACTTAAGGCACCAACTTGTCTATTTTCTATTTAAAAATATTATGGACAATACCTTCTTCTTGTTAACTATGGTATCATTCCAGGCATTTGGTGGTGAGATCACAGTACTGAAGGTTTTGTTCTCTTGGTGTCAGTTTTTTAGTTAGATTGCAAAGAATCCCATTCTACAGATATAAGAACAGTAATGTTGGGTGCCAGGATTCGGTATTTGAAAAAACGAAATTGACAAGCCACATGTAATCTTTATATCCTCTTATGCCCTTATTGGATTATTCATATCACACATTTTCAGCTATTCTTAAACTACTTTGCAGCAGTGCTGAATCTTTTCCCAAATAAGGAAACGAGGTTACAGAAATAAGGGTACAATGAGTAGCCTTTTATAGATACTACCTGGGCCTGGCACGGTGGTTCATGCCTATAATCCCAGCATTTTGGGAGGCCGAGGTGGGCAGATCACCTGAGGTCGGGAGTTCAAGACCAGCCTGACCAACATGGAGAAACCCCATCTCTACTAAAGAAAAATACAAAATTAGCCGGGCATGGTGGCGGGCGCCTGTAATCCCAGCTACTTGGGAGGCTGAGGCAGGAGAATCGCTTGAACCCGGGAGGCGGAGATTGAGGTGAGCCAAGATTGTGCCATTGCACTCCAGCCTGGGCAACAAGAGCAAAACTCCGTCTCAAAAAAAAAAAAAAAAAAAAAAAATAGACTGGCTGTGCATTTCTCCTTCCTTCGTTTTAAATATGTCAAGTTTTAAGGGATCTCTGGGGGAAGATTTCCTCCAGCGCCCGCCCTCGCCCCTCCCCAAGGCGGCTCCCATTCATTTTCTGACATAAGGAGCTTTGTCAACCGCTGCGCATTTCCAATTTTCAGGTTGCCCTCAGAGTTACTGAAAATCCGGCAAAGCTGTCCATTTATTTTATTGTGGCGCCCACCCCATTGGCTTTCCTTGATCACTGCTTTGTCCGGCGATCAAGATTTACATTTAAATATAGGAATAGAAACAGACTTTGAGGCTATTAGCAATGAAAGATAATCAATTGGAAATGGTTCCCTGCTGGGCAATTTTCAAGCAGAGTCATCACCAAAAACCAATTGTGCTGGCAGCTTTTGGCCGTTGTGAACATCACCGTCCAATTAGAATTACAGCCCTTGCCGAGTCCCGTGATTCATACACAATTGATATTGAATATTGATTCAGCAAAGCAAGGCCTATGGGATAAATTCCCAACATTTGGGGAACAAAAAGATTTTAAATAATTCCTCTTTTTGCTGATTACTACAATGGTTATGTACAAAAATGGTGAAACTTCAAATGATTTTATGCTTATAGCACTTACGTTGTCTGATTAAGGGGTTGGTAGATTTTATATATGTATATTGACACCTGGTCATTAGAACACTCATGATCCTTGATATTTTTGGTATGCTTTTATTTAATATACTATATATCACCTAAACAATGCAAAAATATGATCTCATATGGATTTTCAAAAATTCTTTACTAATGTCATTGAGTTATTAATGCTATAACAATAATCAGCTTATCTAAATTAGCACAGTACTTAACAAAAGAATATGCATTTTGGAAAACGGGCCAGTCACCATTTTGGCCTTTCACCATTGCTGAGGGTAAACCGCTATAGTCCTTGTGGAAAACAATTTGGCAATGTTTAGCAAAAGCCTTAAAAATGTTCATAACCTTTAACCCATTAATTCAATTTCTGGGAATCTATCTGAAGAAAATAACGCTATATACGGAAAGAGCTTGAAGCATTAAGATGATAAACACAGCATTACTTTTAATTACACAAATGCAGGATGAGGTGGCACACACAGTCCTGGCTATGGAGTAGGCTGAGGTGGGAGAATCGCTTGAGCCCAGGAGTTCTAGGCTGCAGTGAGCTACGATTGCACCGGTGGATACCCATTGCACTCCAGCCTGGGCAACACAGCAAGACCTACCTCTTAAAAAAAATGAGAAGAAAACCAAATGCCTACCAAGAGAGTAATGGTCAAGTAACATGTTTTTAAGTCATATATAATAATATGAAGAAATGCCATATTAGTTTTCAAAGAAGGAAAAGAAAACGTTCACATTGTACACACATTAACATATACCATACAGTGATGTAAAAACATAATAGAGCAAAAGGCTAATAGAGCAAAATGTTAGCAGTAGTGGCCTATAGATTTGGGACTAGATTATATAGGTAATTCTACTTTCCCATATTATTTTGTATTTTCCAACATTTCTGTATAATACATGAATTTAATGCATATAATGAAAATGAGTGTCTTATAATATTTTCTTTTCTTATGAAAATACCAATAATACATTAGTGTACTGTCTCCCAATACAATATTAATACTTTTTTTTTTTTTTTTTGAGATGGAGTCTGGCTCATCGCCCAGGCTGGAGTGCAGTCGCGCGATCTCGGCTCACTGCAAGCTCTGCCTCCCGGGTTCACGCCATTCTCCTGCCTCAGCCTCCCGAGTAGCTGGGACTACAGGCGCCCGCCACCTCGCCCGGCTAGTTTTTTGTATTTTTTAGTAGAGATGGGGTTTCACCGTGTTAGCCAGGATGGTCTCGATCTCCTGACCTCGTGATCCGCCCGCCTCGGCCTCCCAAAGTGCTGGGATTACAGGCTTGAGCCACCGCGCCCGGCCAATATTAATACTTAAGAGGAGTGGTGGCCAGGCACGGTGGCTCATGCCTATAATGCCAGCACTTTGAGAAGCTGAGGTGGGTTGATCATTTGACGGCAGGAGGTCAAGACCAGCCTGGCCAACATGGTGAAAGCCCGTCTCTACCAAAACCGAAAAACAAAAACCAAAAATGAGCTGGGCATGGTGGTACACGCTTGTAATCCCAGATCCTTGGGAGGCTGAAGCAGAAGAAGCGCTTGGACCCGGGAGGCGTAGGTTGCAGTGAGCTAAGATCGCGTCACTGCCCTCCAGCCTGGGAGGCAGAGCGAGACTCTGTCTCAAAAAAGAAAGGAGTGGTAAATTTTTGGTAATATTTTATTAAACAAAAGCGTAAGAGTGGGAGGTAAACTATAGATGGAGTCAGGGAATAGACCCTCTGTATGATGGAAATGAGGTTTTTTTTTTTTTTTTTTTTGCAGTAACAAGGGGAGCTGCTGAAATGACTGTTGCAGTAACTGAATAAACTCCTGTTTATCCTAAAATTAGAATCCTGGAGGAATAACAAAGAAGACCAGGAAGGCAAATTTTTGTTTTTGAGGCGGAGTCTCGCTCTGTCGCCCAGGCTGGAGTGCAGTGGGGCGATCTCAGCTCACTGCAAGCTCCGCCTCCCGGGTTCACGCCATTCTCCTGCCTCAGCCTGCCGAGTAGCTGGGACTACAGGCGCCCGCCAGCATGCCCGGCTAATTTTTTGGTAATTTTTAGTAGAGACGGGGTTTCACCGTGTTAGCCAGGATGGTCTTGATCTCCTGACCTCGTGATCCACCCACCTTAGCCTCCCAAAGTGCTGGGATTACAGGCGTGAGCCACCGTGCCCGGCGGGAAGGCCGTTTGTTCTCCAGACTCACATCTAGAAAGGACAGATTACATGCAATTCACAAATTGCATTATGAAAAGCTCTTTTCGGTTTGTCACCCTAGTACTTTCCAGAGAGTGGCAGAAAACCAAGTTAAAAATATTCAGGCCGGGCGCGGTGGCTCATGTCTATAATCCCAGCACTTTGGGAGGCTGAGGTGGGTGGATCACAAGGTCAGGAGTTCAAGACCAGCCTGGCCAAGATAATGAAACCCCATCTCTACTAAAAATACAAAAATTAGCCGGGCATTGGGCCGGGGGCACTGGCTCACGCCTGTAATCCCAGCACTTTGAGAGGCTGAGGCGGGCGGATCACCTGAGGTCAGAAGTTCGAGACCAGCCTCTAATCAAAATACAAAATTAGCCGGGCATGGTGGCAGGCGCCTGTAATCCAAGCTACTTGGGAGGCTGAGGCAGGAAAATCACTCGAACCCGGGAGGCGGAGGTTGCGGTGGGCAGAGATTGCGCCATTGCACTCCAGCCTGGGTGACCAGAGCGAAACTCCATCTCAAAAAACAAAACAAAACAAAACCCCCCAAAAAGGTAGTGGATTACTAGTGGGGAAGTCTGGGCAAAATGTAGAAGAGATATTTCTTTATTATTCCTCACAGCTGCATGTGAATCTACAATGATCTCCATGTAGACTGAGATTCAAATAAAACTATTTACAAAAACAGGTGGCAGGACAGACTTAGTCCCTGGACTGTAGTTTGCTGATCCCTGGATAAGACTATTGGGGCCAGTTTTTACTTCCCTGGGATAGGATTCTTTGTGCACACCCTTTGTGATATACATTTGCAGGGCTCTCCCACTGCACACAAAGTATATTTCCCCACCCTCTGATGCTGGACTTGCTCTAGGTAGTGGAACATTAGTAGACATGATGCAAAGAGGGGCTCTACCCTGTTTTGTGAGTTTGCTTGCCCTCTTGCACTCCTGTGATCTGCCATGAGAAAATCAGTCATTGTTGACCCAGGGAGAATGTAGGGATCCAGGGAACAGAACTGAATCCAATCTAGATCTGAAGCCATGCCCACTTACCCAGAAGCCTAGAACAGAGCTGCCCTGTTCAATCACGAGCCAGAAAAATAAGCACTTGCTGTAAGGCCCTGGGCTTTTGGGGGTGGTTTGTTATGGGGCATTATCTTAGCAATAACTGACTAATACACCATCCAGCATTCTTGGCCAACAAGCAATAGATGTTGCTTTGCACAGCTGGGGTGACCTCTGTCAGGGTATGTGTTTTGTTCACTATAGTCTCCATTTTCCAGATGAAGGACTATTGATTTGCAGCAAATAGTCGAAAAAAACAAATGTGGAATTATTTTAATAGTCAACCATGCCCACTGGATATAAAAATGCAAGTTTTGGCCAGGCACCGTGGCTCACGCCTGTAATCCCAACACTTGGGAGGCTGAGACGGGTGGATCACCTGAGGTCTGGAGTTCGAGACCAGCTTGGCCAACATGGTGAAACTCCATCTCTACAAAAATCAGCTGGGCATGGTGGTGGGTGCCTGTAATTCCAGCTACTTGGGAGGCTGAGGCAGGACAATCGCTTGAACCCAGGAGGCGGAAGTTGCAGTGAGCAGAGATTGTGCCATTGTACTCCAGCCTGGGCAACAAGAGTGAAACTCCATCTCAAAAAAAAAAAAAAAAAAAAAAAAGTTTTATTGCTAGAGGAGGAAGAGGAGGAGGAAAAGGTCAGGGGGATGTGTGCTCTTTTAGTCTTGGCTTACCCAAGAACAATTCTTAAATCTTGAATAATTTTAAAGAAAAGAAGAGCAGATCATCAGTCCATCCTCAGTGCACTGACCCTCAAACAATGCAGGGATTAGGGGCACCAACGGCACATATTTTGTACATGTATTACATACTGAATTCGCACAATAGTACAAGCTAGGGAAAAGAAAATGTTACTGAGAAAAGTGGGAGTGGATCATCATGCAAGTCTTCATTCTCGTCATCTTCACATTGAGTAGGCTGAGGAGAAGGGATTGGTCTTGCTGTCTCAGGGGTAGCAGAAGAGGAAGAAAATCCATATATAACTGGACCCACAGAGTTCAAACCGGTTTTTTTTTTTTTTGGAGATAGGGTCTGTGTTGCCCAGGCTAGGGTACAATGGTACGATTAACAACTCACTGCAGCCTGCAACTGCTGGCTTCACGCGATCCTCCCACCTCAACCTCCCAAGCACCTGGGACTACAGGTATACACCATCATGCCCAGCTCATTTTTGATTTTTATATAGAGACAGGATCTCACTCTGTTGCCCAGGCTGGTGTCAAACTCCTGGGCTCAAGTGATCCTCCTGCCTTGGCCTCCCAAGGGGCTGAGATTACAGGCATGAGCCACCATGCCAGCCAACTAAGCAGCTTTAATGAGACGGTCACAAGCAATGTGTTATGACAGACGGGAATGCGTCTCCAAGGTGACGGGCAGTGACCCTTGCAGGAACGTTGTACTGCACATCCTTCTCAGGTGGGGCCCATGTGTTGATGGAAGCAGTGAAGAGAGAGAGAGCAGAGAGATGTCATTCACAAGATGGCGATGAGAAGAGTCATTGCTGCTTGGTGTGTAGGAATGAGGTAGGGTGGTTAGAGGGAGGCATCGCAAAGAAATGCCCTGGGAGCACTACCTGCTCATGTCTGATGACTCTGCCCTTCGGGAGCCTCCTCCGTAATGTGGGTCAGCATCACTTACGTTGGAAAGTTGCTGGATGATGCTGAGGTGTTTGTGACACTCACAGCAACACCTGGCACTGGTAGCTCCTGTAATTGTTAATTTGTCAGCTAACACAAAAACAGCCACGACGACAAATTTTAAATCAAAACTTTTGGCTGGGCATGGTGGCTCACGCCTGTAATCCCAGCACTTTGGAAGGCCAAGGCGGGCAGATCACTGGAGGTCAGGAGTTCAAGACCAGCCTGGCCAACATGGTGAAACTCTGTCTCTACCAAAAATACAAAAATTAACCAGGCGTGGTGGCATGTGCCTGTAATCCTAGCTACTTTGGAGGCCAAGGCACGAGAATCGCTTGAACCCGGGAGGCGAAGGTTGCAGTGAGCTAAGATTGCACCACTGCACTCCAGCCTGGGTGATGGAGTGAGACTTTACCTCAAAAAAGCCCCACAAACTTTTACAAATACACCAAGACACTATTAATGATGACTGCTTTTTGGGAGGTAAAATAAGGGATAGTGAAAAGAGATGTTTTCCTATACATCCCCAGGTATTGCTTGACAAAAAAAAAAAAAAAAAAAAAAGCACATTATTTTAAAAGACAAAATGTTTTAAGGATGTAGGAGTTTTTATAAATGGCTTTCCTGGCCAGGCCTGGTGGCTCACACCTGTAATCACACCACTTTGGGAGGCCGAGGCGGGCGGATCACTTGAGGTTAGGAGTTCAAGACCAGCCTGGCCAACATGGTGAAACCCTGTCTCTAATAAAAATACAAAAATTAACCTGGCGTGGTGGCGCACGCCTGTAGTCCCAGCTACTTGGGAGGCTGAGGCAGGAGAATCACTTGAACTTGGGAGGTGAAGGTTGTAGCGAGCCGAGATTGTGCCACTGCACTCTAGCTTGGGTGACAGAGTAAGACTCCATATCAAAAAATAAATTAAATAAATGGCTTTCCTATTTAGAAAAGATGTGTTTAGTTTTGTAGTGGGATGAACATTTGATATATGTAAATTTACTTCATATCATTTATATATATTCTTGAGAAACACTACAGTCTCTAAATATACCCACAACTAGATGACAAAGGCCTTTGTATTTGAGCTTAATATAAACCAATATTTGGGAACAGCATATATCAGGAAAAAAAATCACAAATACTGTGTTCATGTCAAAAGCAATCTGAGAAATAAGAGCAGTTTAATTCTCATGTTTATTGCCGCACTATTCACAACGCAAAGGTAAAATCAACCTCAGTGTCCATCAACAGACAAACGGATAAAAATGTGGTACATATATAGATGGAATACTATTTGGCCATAAAAAGAATAAAATCCTGTTATTCACAGCAACATGGGTGGAACTGGAGGTCATTGTGTTAAGTGAAATAAGCTAGGCACAGAAAGACAAATACGCATGTTCTTGCTTGTATATGAGAAAAAAAAAAGTTCATCTCATGGAGAGTAGATTGACAGATACCAGAGGCTGGGAAGGGCGTGTGGGTGTTGGGGTAGAGGGTGGTGAACAGAGGTTGATCAATGGATACAAACATACAGTTAGAAGGAATAAGTTCCAATGTTCAATAGCAGAGTAGGTTGACTATAGCTACTAAAATGTATTGTGTATTTCATGGCCTTTTTTTTTTTTTTTTTGAGACAGAGTTTTGCTCTTTTATCCAGGCTGGAGTGCACTGACATGATCTCGGCTCACTGCAACCTCCGCCTCCCGGGTTCAAGCGATTCTCCTGCCTCAGCCTCCCGAGTAGCTGGGATTACAGGCAACTGCAACCATGCCCAGCTAATTTTTGTATTTTTAGTAGAGATAGGGTTTCGCCACGTTGGCCAGGCTGGTCTCGAACTCCTGATCTCGTGATTTGCCCACCTTGGACTCCCAAAAAGATGGGATTACAGGCATGAGCCACCGTACCCGACCTGTATTGTGTATTTCAAAGCAGCTAAAAGAGAGGACTTAAAATGTCCCCAACACATAGAAATGATAAATACTTGGCCAGGTGCAGTGGTTCATGCCTGTAATCCCAGCACTTTGGGAGGCCAAGGCGGGTGGATCACCTGAGGTCTGGAGTTTGAGACCAGCCTAGTCAACATGGCGAAACTCCATCTCTACCAAAAATACAAAAATTAGCCAGGCATGGTGGTGGGCGCCTGTAATCCCAGCTACTCAGGAGGCTGAGGCAGGAGATTTGCTTGAACTGGGAGGTGGAGGTTGCAGTGAGCAGAGATCGTGCCACTGCACTCCAGCCTGGGCAACACAGTGAGCCCGTCTCCAAAAAGAAAAAATGAATACTTGAGGCGATAGACACCTCAAATACATTGACTAGATCATGACACATTCGACGCATGTAACAAAATATGACGTGTATCCTATAATCACAAATATCATGTATTAATAAAAAAATTTTTAAAGCAATAGTTTAAAATTCAATACCATATTTCATAAGCTGCTCTGACCGGCTAGAGCAGGAGTTAGGAAATTATGGCCTATGGATCAACAATAGCCAATAACCTGCTAGTTAAATTGAAATTTTTGAGATAATTGTAGATTCATGTGCAGTTGTAAGAAGTAATACAGAAAAAGCCCTTGTATGCTTCGCCCAGTTTCTCCAGCGGTAATCCACCTCTTTTAGGTAATCTACCACCATGAGCTAAGAACGGTTTTTGAATTTTTTTTCTTTTTGGAAACAGGGTTTTTCTCTGTTGCCCAACCTGGTATACAGTGGTGCAGTTATGGCTCTGGGCTAGAGACTGGGCTAGGATTAGTGAAGAAAAGAGTATCTAGAATAAAAATTATTCTTTCAAAGGTTAAAAATTCTAAGTGACATCTGCACCATTCTCTTAAACATTGATATAAAAACTGTTTTCTTGCAACCAGGGACAAATGGAAAACTGAAGTACAGTTAATATTTGGTTTTTCTCAAAATCCAGGGTTGTCTATGCATTCATTCATTCATTCATGAAAAGTTCTGTCGCCCAGGCTGTAGTGCAGTGGTGGGATCACATAGATCATAGCAGCCTCCATCTCCTGGGCTCAAGCCATCCTCCTGCCTCAGCCTCCCGAGTAGCTGTGACTACAGATGCATGCCATCGTACCTGGCTAATTTTTAAAGTTTTTTGTAGGGACGGGGTCTACCCTATGTTGCCCAGGCTGGTCTCAAACTCCTGGCCTCAAGCAATCCTCATATCTTGGCCTCCCAAAGCACTGGGATTACAGGCATGAGCCACTGCTCCCGGCCACGTCTATGCCTTTTAAAAGAACTATACACAGAGAATCAATTTCTCTTAAAGAGATAGTTTATCAAAAGGATGCTCAAAGCTAACAAGTACAGATGACACTGGGCTGGGTACTAGAATTAACAGTTATTCATGTGCTGCCCCTCCCAGCTATGGGATAAAAATCCTGCCCTTGGCTTTAGGATGAAATCATTCTTTTGTGACCTTTCAAGAAATATATATCGCACAGCGTGAGAAACAGCACTAGTGCAATGCCTTTAGAATTTTGGGACTGACAAATGTACATTTGTTTTCTGTATGCCTAAGTCCCTCAAACTAACACATGGAGATTGAACCATCTTAAGAGCAGTTTATGGGCAAAAGACTAATAGAGAGGTATTACAAAGAGCCCTGTTTGGAGAATCCTTCCCAAATGCAAGGGTTTTTATTTATTTATTTATTTATTTATTTATTTATTTATTTATTTATTATTTTTTTTTGAGGCAGAGTCTCGCTCTGTCGCCCAGGCTGGAGTGCAGTGGCGCGATCTCGGCTCACTGCAAGCTCCACCTCCCGGGTTCCCGCCATTCTCCTGCCTCAGCCTCCCGAGTAGCTGGGACTACAGGCGGCTGCCACTACGCCCGGCTATTTTTTTCTATTTTTAGTAGAGACGGGTTTCACCGTGGTCTCGATCTCCTGACCTTGTGATCCGCCCGCCTCGGCCTCCCAAAGTGCCGGGATTACAGGCGTGAGCCACCGCGCCCGGCCTGGGTTTTTATTTTTTATAGAGATGAGGTCCCACCATGTTGCCCAGGCTGGTCTCGAACTCCTGAGCTCAAGGGATCCTCTCACCTCGGCTTCTCAAAGTGCTGGGATTACAGGCATGAGCCACTGTACCCGGCCCAAAGGGTTTTGTTTTGTTTATGTGGGGGGAATAAGTATTCAAATGCTGGTTCTACTTGTTCTGGTTAAGATAGAAGCAATTGCAAGTCAAAATTTTACCAAGAAAACTGGATCCCAGAAACTCCTTTAACATCAGACTTTTTTTTTTGAGACAGAGCCTTGCTCTGTCATCCAGGCTGGAGTGCAGTGGTGTGATCTCAGCTCACTGCAACCTCCGCCTCCTTGGTTCAAGCAATTCTCATGCCTCAGCCTCCTGAGTAGCAGGGATTATAGGCACATGCCATTACACCCGGCTAATTTTTGTATTTTTAGGAGAGACAGGGTTTCATCATGTTGGCCAGGCTGGTCTCAAACTCCTGGCCTCAAATGATCTGTCCTCCTCGGCCTCCCAAAGTACTGGGGTTATAGGTGTGAGTCACTGTGCCCAGCCTTAACATCAGAGATCTAACGTGAGGTCAGGGGGACAGTGTACGGAATTTTGCAAGTCCAGGAACTTGTGTGTGAAAATCTTTTGTTTTTAAAAATTTTGTGTAGAGGCAGGGTCTTACTCTGTTGCCCAGGCTGGTCTCAAACTCCTGGCCTTCAGTGATCTGCCCACCTTGGCCTCCCAAAGTACTTTGATTACAGGCATGAGCCACTGCACCTGGCCAGAAAATGAATCTTTAGTTTCACTAGCCTCTGAATGAAATCCAGTATTTCTGCCAATTTTGGATGTAGGCACCAAATCACAGTAGCATTAGCCAACCTGTGCTTTAGTCAACAAAACAAATTGGGTGTTTTCATATAACATCATGGTCATTGTAGATTGCTAGTTCAAAATAAAAGTAGTTACTAGATCTGCTGCCAGAGCTTGTGTTTAATGTTAATAAAAACACACCTAACAATTTAAAAAATATTTTGATAACTATTTTAATGGCAATGGTTCCTTTTGCAAACCTATGCATTTTATTCTTTTAAACATCGCTGAGCAGATTCACGGATTTCATCGAATTGCCAAAGGGGTCCATGACTCAGAATGAACTGTGTCTTAAAGCAGGTCTCCTAAGCAAAGGGCATGGGGTATTGAAAGGGGATCCACCTCAGAGACCCAAGACATGGGTTCTAATCCTGACAAGCTGCTTGACCTCAGACAGGCTTCTGTCTCTCATGCCTTCACTTGCATCTCTATTGAAATAGAATTGGGCCAGGTGCAGTGGCTCACAGCTGTAAAAAGCACTTTGGGAGGCCAAGTGGGGAGGAGAGCTTGAGGCTAGGAGTTGAGACCAGCCTGGGCAACAAAGCAAGACCCCATCTCTACAAAAAAAAAAAAAAAGCATCTGAAGTAGCCTGTGGGGAGTAAACGAGATGCAATCGTGAGCGTCTCCTAAGAGTAGCTTCTCAAGCTCAGGTGGCCATTGAAACTCACATAAATAATCCATGTTTGGTTACCAGAAATCAGCATTTGAGCAAAATTTATAATTTTGTAACCTGCCTATGTTGGGGGAATGCAACGTGGTCATTCCCGCAATACTTTCCCCAGCACACAGGCAGCCCAGGGACATTTTTCCAACCTAATGATACTCACATTTGAAATCTTTTCCCATCCTACCATAGACCTCATCATTCTTGCAAAAAAGACTTTGTTCTATCTCAACACTTAGAACTCATGATTCTGTTCCTGAGCTGCCCACCTCTGCCAGTGGGAGACGCCCTAGGCTAAGGGGAGAGGTTAAGGAAGCTAGTGGAAGGCTGGGCATGGTGGCTCACACCTCTAATCCCAGCACTTTGGGAGGCCGAAGCGGGCGGATCACTTGAGGTCAGGAGTTCAAGACCAGCCTGGGCAACATGGTGAAACCGTCTCTACTGAAAATACAAAAATTAGCCAGGCGTGGTGACATGTGCCTGTAATCCCAGCTACTCAGAAGGCTGAGGTGGGATAATTGCTTGAACCTGGGGGGCAGAGGCTGCAGTGAGTACCACTGCACTCCAGCCTGGGTGACAGAGCAAGACTCTGCCTCAAAAAAAAAAAAAAAGAAAAAAAAAAAAAGAAGAAGCTAGTGGAGAAAGACTACAGGGTCCAGCACAGCAGGTTAGACTCTCCTGTACCAGCTGCATGACACTGAGTGAGTTAATGTCTCTGAAGATCAATTTGCCTCGCAAAGATGAAGGCAAATACTTTCCATTGTGAGTTCCCATCAAAATCATGAAGCGGACGCTAGTGAATGTTAGTGGGCGCCAGTGCTTGTTCCTCCCATCCAGAGACCTGGATGGTCACCCCTATCCAGGAGTCTTGATTTCAATGGTCAAAGGGCCTTCCCACAGCTTATTAGTGATGCAGACAGGCTTAGGTATGCCCTTGTCTTCAGAAAACTGGCTATGTTATTTGCAAAGCTCCATGCAAAATATTTTCAAAATTGTTATTCAAAAAATTAAGCAATTTCCAGTTGGTGACAGAACATGCAACCCTACAGGGGGCCTCCTGACTATGGGGCCCTTTGTGACAGCACAGCCCGTGAACACGGTCCATCTCCAACTCGTGCGACTCTTCCCCACCCTGGTTCCACACTACAATCACCTGCAGAACTTTAGAAAGTAGAGATGCCCTCGTAGCTCCCCCGAGAGATTTCAAACACCAAAGAGGCTCCCAGGGCATCGCAGCAGGCAGGCGCGGTTGAGTACTACTGGAGTAGAGCCTTAGGATGCCTTGGAAGACTGTCATGGCCCAACATCCACAAGCAGCAGGCAAAACTGTCCCCATAAAGCCCCGATAAGACAAATGCTTGCGAACGGAACACCTCAGGGTCTTTAGGACCCATATGACATGCTTAATACCTCCAACCCCTGTGAGCCTGCCTTACCGTGCAGAGAGCAGAGGATGCTCACGGGTTCAGCATCTCCCCTTCCAGGTTTTAACCGGCACAGCCCACTCCAGAGGAACCTGCTTCCCCGCGTCCTTTGTAGAGCTATGGTGTGTGACTAGGTGGGGAGGCAAGCAGCAGCTGATGTGTGACTTTCCAGCAGTGTTAAGGACACGACCTGCTGTCCTGGTTGGAGCTTAAGGTGTCATCTGGGACTATGTGTTAAAGATGTGTGTGGTGGGGGGCATGGGAAGATACAAGTCATGATCCCTGCTGATCATAAGGCCACAGTACCTAGATCTTGGTTATTCCTCCTCCCCCTACAAAAGAAAAAAAGCAAGCAGGGCTCAGGCGGTGGGGGAGACAGAGGGAGCCAACTTCTCTTAAGTCAGTAGATTGTATCATTAGGCCAAATGCCAGGCACGACCCATTTTACAGAAGAGCAAACAGACTCACGTGACATCCCTCTAGCTGAACGAGGCAGGGATTTCCCATCTTCAACTGCATTAGCTTATAACTAAAAAAAAAAGGTGGCTTCTCAGAGTAGAAGGATGGTTGCCAGGAGTTGGGGGAAATGGGGAGATGTTGATCAAAGGGCACAATCTTTGTCATGACATGAACAAATTTTGGGTTGTAAGGCACAGCATGGGTTGTGGTGGCTGTGTTGATCTGTGGTAGTCATTACACAATGCTTAGGTATTTCTAATCAACACATTATAGACACTGAATATATACAGTCTTTGTCAGTTAAATATTTAAAAGAGGCAGCTTTTGGCCAGGCGCGGTGGCTCATGCCTATAATCCCAGCACTTTGGGAGGCCGAGGCAGGTGGATCACGACGTCAGGAGTTCGAGACCAGCCTGGCCAACATAGTGAAACCTCGTCTCTACTAAAAATACAAAAAATTAGCAGGTCATGGTGGCAGGCATATGTAATTCCAGCTACTCAGGAGGCTGAGGTAAGAGAATTGCTTGAACCCAGGAGGCGGAGGTTGCCGTAAGCCGAGATTGCACCATTGGACTCCAGCCTGGGTGACAAGCGTGAAACTCCATCTCAAGAAAAAAAAAGACTTCTAGGAAGTCACCACCCTAACCCAATTTATTACTGGGTCAAATTGTTATGTTTTAGGAAGTTTCTTCCCCTTATCCTTCAGTTTCTGCATTTAAACGGGGGACAGGGGCTTGGTGGGGTGGGAGAGGCCATGGCCTCAGGCACACATTTAAGGTGGTATCCCAGATCTCAACTGATAAATACCATAATGCAACTTTTTAAAAACCAAAATGAATGCAAAAGAAACCTACAACGAACAGGATGTCAGAACTCTACTCACGGGATCCAACTCTGCTTGCACAGCCCTGACTTGCCCTAATCCCAGGCCAACTTTCCACAAAACTACGAAAACAAAGCAGACGACCTGTGAGGCCACCATTTGCCAATCGGCATTAAAATATTTTTTGGCGACTGAGTTCTCAGCACTCCCTTAAGTCTCATGTCCCAGGCGAGTGCCTCACCCTACAGAAAAACACCTGCAGACAGTTAAAGTTCTTACTGCAGTGCCTGGCTGAGTCATGATGGCAACCTGAATTGAGGCTCATCTGCTTTCTTAGAAGAGGTTAAATACAGGGAGACAAATAAGCTATTTGTGCTCTGTAGTGTCTAGAAGGCAGCAAGAAACCTTAAGCAGAGGGGCAGGAGATCGCCTTGATTTCTGCTCTTCAATGGGGATTTTACAAGCTGATCTGAGTAAAAATCAAAAGGATCCAGTTTTCCCCAATACCTGACGGGAAACTCATCTGTCTGTGGCATGAAGCAACACCTTCCTTAAAGTGGCCCCACGAAATTTTTTTAAAGATGGAGTCGTATTGCTACCCAGGCTGGACTTGAACCCTTGGGCTCAAATAGTTCTTCCCAGCTCAGTCTCTCAAGTAGCTGGGACCATAGACACTCATTACTGATGCTGGCACAATTTCATGTTAACATTTCTCCCTTGCCTTTTATCCAAGGCCAACCATCCTGTTGCTTGTACTCAGGGGTTAACAAACTGGCCTTCCAAATCATGTCCTTTTTATAAATAAAGTTTTATTGGCCCACAGCCAAACCTATTTCCTTCCCTATTCTCTGTAGCTGCATTACAGTGGCTGAGTTGGAGCCTCTGTGCTATAACAGGAGGGGCAACAGAGCTGATGACAAGTAGGACCAGCAAAGCTCAAAACATCTACTGTGGCCGGATGCGGTGGCTCAAGCCTGTAATCCCAGTACTTTGGGAGGCCGAGACAGGTGGATCACGAGGTCAAGAGATCGAGACCATCCTGGCTAACATGGTGAAACCCCGTCTCTACTAAAAAATACAAAAAGAAAAAAACAAAACAAAACTAGCTGGGCGAGGTGGCGGGCACCTGTAGTCCCAGCTACTCAGGAGGCTGAGGCAGGAGAATGGCATAAACCCAGGAGGCGGAGCTTGCAGTGAGCTGAGATCCGGTCACTGCACTTCAGCCTGGGCCACAGAGCGAGACTCCGTCTAAAACAAAAACAAAAACAAACCATTTACTATCTGGCCCTTAACTGGAAAAGTTTGTGGATCCCCGGGGCTCAGGTGAAGTCAGACTGCAAACACTCTGTTTCCTCTTCCAGATCCAGAGGGCTCTGCAAATGGAGGCTGGTATCAGAATTGCCATTCTGGTCTGTGCCATGTTAGCGGCTTATTTCTATTAAGGCTGTTTTATTTGGTCATTACCTGTACATGTTAAGTCTCATTCTAGCAGGTTTAGCCAGTTCAGCCCCCACTTCTGAATGATTTAACTCCACTCACTGCCCCCTTCTAATTTCCTAGAAACGGTAAGGTAAGACCACCCCTACTCCTAGAAGTTTCCTGGTCCTAGACTTCCCTCTGAGCCTATTTTTCTGAATGTTGGAATTCTTACCAGTCTCAAAAATTCTTTTCAATTTCCCCAAGTTTTTTATAATACTCATTCAGCCTTATTCTCTTGAACTACACTCTCAGCTTTGTGCAAATCCATTTGTGTCTCTGCCAGAAAATTTGGTATCTTTTAACATGTTTTACAAGTCACACTTGCCAGTTCAGAGCAAAGTCCTCTGCAGGAGAGTTTGCTGTATTCTAGGACCATCGACCACATTGAGCCTGCCACCTGTTTTTGTAAAGTTTTATTGGAACACAGACACATTGGTTTTTTCTTGCAATCTATGGTTGCTTTTGCACTAAAACCACAGAGCTGAGTAGTTGCAAAAAACTTTATGGCCCCCTCACTGCCTGAAGTATTTAATACTGGGTTCATAGCTTTTTACTCACCTCTGCTTTACTGGGAATCCAAGTTTGCTGGTTTTAGATATAAAACCCTTAAAGTCCATACAGCTGTTAATAACAACAACAAAAAAGCCTTCTAAAAAGACTGATATCTTTCCTCTTTATCTAAAGAGCTACAAGAAGTACAAGGAACGTTTATGTGATTTCAATCTATGGGTTCCCACTTGAAATGTCAACAACCTTCTAGAACAGAAATGCAGATCAGACTCAACGACAAACAGCAGAAAGGTAACAATAGCAACTATACAATCGCGCCAGCATTCAGTCATCACTTTTCTGATCAAAACCATTATCTCCAAAGAGACTAATTCTATCCTGGGTCTCTTTTCTTCTTACAATAGAGATTCAGCAGTACGCCATCACCCTGATGGAAAACTTCAACGGAATCAGATTTACCTAAACTACCACTATTAACAAACTAGGTACCTCTATTTCACGAGTGAAATAGTCCCTTCCATACAATCTATAAAATTTTACATCCTTTTTTCCTAGTTTACCAAGAACAATGGATCCACTTAATCTGTTTCAATTCCAGAGATATTCAACTTGATGAGGGCACACAAGAATTTATATTAAAAAAGAGTATTTGGAGGAAAGATGCCAAAAGTAGAAACCAAGCAACTTTGGATAAGTATTATATCCACTGAGATTTCATAACCTCCTAAGGATCCATCTATGAGAAGAGGTTGGATTTTCAGTAGTTTGTCAGTTCAGCAAACACTAAATGCTTTCGGTGATGAAACAGATGCTGGTGTGAGGCTGTCCCACGTATCACATATCCCAGCACCAAGCTCAGGGCCCACTGGGCCCCTGGACTTCTCTATCCAAATAGAAGTAAACAGAATTTTGAATTCCACAACAGACAAGCACAGGCTGGGCTAGTTAGCTTGATCTTTGGCGCCACCTCCAGATCAAACTGCATTTCGTTTTACTACAGTAGGAACTCATTGAGAAATTCAAGGTGCATTTATAATTAAGTTACTGAATGGGGTGGGGGCTGGGCATGGAGAACCTCCTACCATAACTGTCTGTGGAGGACTGCAAAATTGAGTATTCCTTACATCATGCTACCACGAGTTTGCCTTTTTTATTGTAAGACAACAGGTAAAAGAAACCACACAAACGTAAGGCAAACACTTAGAACGATCACCCAGGTTATGAAACAGACGTTTTCCAGCAACCCCAGACCCTTCATGTACACCTTCCTCACCTTAACGCTTCCCACTATAGAGATTAGTTTTAGTTTTCTATATCGTCTAACTAGTGTAATAATTCCATCAGAGATGGATCAGTTTTAAAATTGGAATTCATTACGTAGAAGCTATCCCCATGGGATAGAGCAGGGCTTGGCGGACCCCTCCTTTGAATGACCAAGTCGACTTGCTCAGATAATCCTTGGAGGGAAGGGACAAATGCGAGAAGTGTCTCCACAGCACTGTTTTGCTTTCATCACTGTCGCCCCAGCCATCGCCTCTGGAGGCCTGTGAAGTTGGAGCGGCCAGCTCCGCAAGGGGTGCCCAAAACCTGTCTCACTGGCTTCACACCTTTGGAGGGCTGGGCAACAGCACCGCTCAGAAGTTCCGACAGCTGACGACTCCCTTCGGCTGAGCTAGAGGTCTTGGCTGGGCTCTAGGGGAGCCTGGAGCTGCCCCGACGCACCGCTTTCCGGTGGGAAGGTGACCAAGTCTGAGTTCTTGTTCTCGCTCTGGTCACTGTGCTGCTTCTTGTGGCATCTCAGCGAGTCATCCCTGACGAAGGAGGCGCCGCAGGTCTCACAGCGGAAGGCCCTCTGCGTCACGATCTTGGCCACATGTTGAGAGCTGCTCTCTCTGAGCCCTTCCTTGCCCAGAGGGGCCCAGTTCTCCGTCTTGGCCTCGTCCCTGTGCACCTTGTCGATGTGCTTGGCCAGGCTGCTGGGCCGCTTCGTGTCGAAGCTGCAGAAGTCACACTTGAAGGGACGGTCCTTACAGTGGACTCTGCTGTGCACGCGCAGCGCGGCCGCGCTGGAGCAGGAGTAGCTGCACTCTGGGCACTTCTCCGGGTGGTCGGCCTGGTGCAGCCGGCTGTGCTCCAGGAGGTCAGCGCGGTCCCGGCCCTGGAAGGCACAGTGCAGACACTTGAAGGTGTGCTTGATGCGGATGTGCGATTTGAGATTCGCCTTCATCGTGCAGCGGACGTCGCAGAACTCGCACTTGAAAGGCTTCTCCCCCGAGTGCACGATCATGTGCCTTTTCAAGTCCGAGCTGATTTTGAACTTGGCGCTACAGAGCCAGCACTGGAAGGGGGTATCCCCTAGCAATGGAAGGTGTGTTTCCATTAGAATAGGCAGGCAACACAGACCCTCCCACCCCAACCTGCCTCAGCACACTTGGCCGCAGTGAGATGGTTGAGTTTTGTGAACTCTACCCACAACCTCCTAAGGACAACACTTGTTGTGCATATTAATGCAATCTTCACTACAATCCTATGAGTGGGTACTGTTACTCCCACTTTACAGATGGGGCAACTGAGGCTCACAGAGGTCAAGTTACTTCACTTAGGTCAAACAGCAGGGATTTGGAACCCAGGCACTAAGGCACTCAAGTTCATATTCTTGATGACCCCTTCAGTTTCAAATCTAAACTCCCATTTAACTTGACATCCCGGAATTGAATGTGCAAGAAGAGGTGAGATTTAAATTACAAACAACTGCTTCAAATCAAGCTAAGACCTGTGAAGATGCTTACTATAGTGTTTAATCTATATGACATCAGTTATTGAGCTTGTATTTCAAGTGAAAGCTTCTTATTTTTATAACTACAGGCTGAATTTTATTTATAATATTAATGCATAATTATGGCAGCAGGGGACAAATAATAAAGAGCCATGGTCTACTCTCTAATTTAGAGTCCCATTCCCTGGAGACATTGCTAAGGGTTTCTAGTTGTTTTGAAGGTTGTTGCTTTAAATGTCAGTTGAATATACACAAAGATAAGCATCTTATCCTACACACCCATCCTTTCCCTAACCTCTCCCTGCATTCTGGTGGTTGTGACTTTTACACTTTTTTTTTTTTTTTCAGACAGTCTTGCTCTGTTGCCCAGGCTGGAGTGCAGTGGTGTGATCTTGGCTCACTGCAAGCTCCACCTCCCGGGTTCAGGTCATTCTCCTGCCTCAGCCTCCCGAGTAGCTGGGACTACAGGCGCCCGCCACCACACCCGGATAACTTTTTGTACTTTTTTAGTAGAGGCGGGGTTTCACCATGTTAGCCAGGATGGTCTCGATCTGCTGACCTCGTGATCTGCCTGCCTCGGCCTCCCAAAGCGCCAGGATTACAGGCGCCTGCCAGCACACCCAGCTAATTTTTTTGTATTTTTAGTAGAGACGGGATTTCACCATGTTAGCCAGGATGGTCTCGATTTCCTGACCTCGTGATCCGCCCACCTCAGCCTCCCACAGTGCTGGGATTACAGGCGTGAGCCATTGCGCCCGGCCGACTTCGGCGCTTTTAAGCTGAGTAGTAGCCTCACATCTTAGTCCGTCAGCTTGAGATTTTTTGAGGATTCACTCCTCTTCTCCACACTTAACTCCTCACTTGTTAGAAGCAGCTTTCTTTTCACCTTTAAGTAAAAAAAATTTCCATTCTGTCTGGTGAATTCTCATACTTTAATCATTTTCAGATTTCAAGTTCAGAAGCCAATTATAAATAATTTAAATGGTGACTAGGAATGTGATATTCATCGGAGCCAAACACTGCACCAGGATTACAATCACTTCCTTCTAAGTCTGCTGTCACACTCGGGCCAGTGGATGGGGTAACCCATCAATATAATTTTGTTTGGTTTTCTTACATGCTGCTCATTTGGGGGCACATTTTAGCTTGCTTCTTGATTAGATTGTATTTCTTGAAAAAAGGCATCTCAATTTCAGAAGTCATCCACTCTCATAATTTTGTAACTTTCACAAGGAATTTTTTTAATGGATTTTTAAAGCTTCTGATTTAGTTTCTCTTGACCTTCTATACAAGTATCAGCCTGATATTTCTCTTTGCTGCAATCCCAGTTAGCCATATTCAGGTATTCACATATCAAATATCTCATGCCAGATGTTTTTTCCCTTCCTTTGCTAGAGTTTATCTTCTAGTTGGGAGTAAAGTCTTGAGTCCTTGCACATCATTCTATTTTGCTCTCATACTTGAGGTAATTTGGCTGGGTATAGAATTCTAAGTTCAAAATCATTTCCCAACTCGAGGGCACTGTTCCATTGTCTCCTAGAAGCCAATACTACCCCAGACATATTTCTAGATACAGATGTCCCCTGTCCACTCCCTTCCATCCTGATTGGAATCTTGTGAGCACTTTTACTCTCCTGGCCCCTTAGAATTACGGACTTTATTTCTCATTTGATTTTCTATTTTCACTCTATTTTCTTCTCACTTCCATTTTCTTTTCTTCCTAGACCTGGTCAGAAACCAGACTTCAGGACTGACTCTTATTCTCAGTTCACTCACTCAATTTTCCCCCCTAATCTCTGGGAAATTAATTTTATAGCTAGCAATCCTAGTTTTATTTCATACCTCTTTGTTCTCATTATCTCTTCATAGGTCTCTATTTGGATGCAACATTTCTGCCAGTGGGTAGACACCAATTAGAATGTGAAAATTACCCAAGTACTCTTACTTCCAGGATTAGTTATTGACTTGGCTCATTTTATTCCGTTCATTTCCTATAAATGACTTATGATCCTTGGTTGACTATATTTGGGAAGGTAGACTGGTTTAATGATTAGACATGGATGCCAGAGGTTTCACCTGCTACTGGGTTAGTTGGGCAGTTTTGCCAGGCCTTGGCTAGTCTCCCAAGCTTTGTGGCCCTGGCTGTCTACATGCTTGTTCCAAGCTTAGAGCCCTCAGGGCACTTGGATATTGGCTGGAACATTGGCTCCCAACTGTATGGCTGCCTCCCATTTGTCGGCTGGGACACAGCTTTCTATACTCAATTTTAAACATCACTATGTTCCTGTCTGCTCATCATTTTCCAGGAATTCACTGAAAATTTTCAACTTATGAGCATCCTTATGAATATCTCAAACCCCATTTTTCCATGCCACAATGAGTTGGTCCTATCACTTCAGTAGGCTCCCATAAAGAAAGGAAGGAAGTTCCTAAGGTTAAAAGTTTGTGATTTTTAATTATACTTAATGGATCTTGCTACATTCCCAATTAAGCCATGCAATCAGTGTGTACATTTACTGAAACATCTAGTTTATAGGTCTGACTGGAGATACATCCTTACCTTCTTGGCAGTTATAGTGGGTATCCACCCCAGCTGGATTCCATGTAGTCAAGATATAAAACCCAGCTGTCAGTCATATTTTACCAAAAGCTGTTGTTTCGGCAACAGAAAAATGACAAACCTCACAATTATCATAGAAGTTCCAAATTCTTGTACTTCTACCACACCAAGTCATTTAAGTTGCTTGTGTTAAGTAAATGAAGGTTAAGAAATTAGAGAAAAAGTAAGGGACTGAGGTTTCCTGGTCAGGGACTCACCCGTGTGGGATCGCAGGTGGACGGTGAGCTGGCTGGAGTTGCGGCTGGCATAGGGGCAGAGCTGGCATTTGTACGGCCGCTCGTCAGAGTGGATCCGCAGGTGCTTCTTGAGGCTACTGCTGTCCACGGCAGCATAGTCACACAGGTGACACTTGTGTGGCTTCACACTGGTGTGGCACCGCATGTGCATGGTCAGGTTGTCCTTCCGGCTGAAGCACTTGTCACAAAACTCACACTTGTGCGGTTTGTCTCCTTCAAACACATAAGGAGTCAAAGTTAAGGGTTTTTTGGTCAAGATGGCTACAGAGATTTGACCAAGATGGTAGCCTGGGCATATGGGTGTGCTGCCTCCTCCTGTCCAAATACCGAGAGAGGAAGATACTGAAGTCTACATCAGCATATTGGGAAACAAGAATGTGTATCATTCATTGATAGCTCAGAAATCCTAAGGGACAGATGACATAAAAAATCAGATTGATGGAGGAAATTATAGGCCAAACCCTGCTTGGGAAAAATGGCAGTTGTTATACAAGTACTCAGAATAAGAAGTGGCAGCTGTAGGGATCTTGGACAGCTTCATGAACCACATGGAGAAGGATCAGATGGACTCCTTCCTCTCACTTCTTCCAAACAGCAAGCAGCACGCCATCTCCCCCTAGGCTGTTGGTCAAAGGACGCTGAGGTCAGAAAAAGAATCCAAGGGCCTGGTAGTTAGAGATGCCAGGGATAGCAGAAGATCACATACCCAGAACATTTCCATCCAGCCATGTTTCATCACTACCCCCAAGCCCAACCATTCCAGGCTGATATCTAAATAAAAGTTAGTTTACCCAATAAACAAATACTTGGGGAAAGCCAGAACCAGAAAGACATGCCCAAGTCAAGAACTTAGTTACTAAAGCAAAGGGAAGAAATGAAATTAGCGAAATGAAAACTGTGGACATCAAAATAAAAGTTCTAATAAGTTGACTAGCAAAAAGGGTGTTGAATGACAGCTACTGGTGGACATATGTCATCATACATTTGTCCACACCCACAAATGTACAACACCAAGAGTGAAACCTGGCCAGGTGCGGTGGCTCACACCTGTAATTCCAGTGCTTTGGGGGGCTGAGGTGGGTGGATCGCTTGAGCCCAGGAGTTCGAGACCAGCCTGGGCAACATGGCAAAACCCTGTCTCTATACAAAATATACAAAATATTAGCTGGGTGTGGTGGTGCATGCCTGTAGTTCCAGTTACTTGGGAGGCAGAGGTGGGACGATCACCTGAGCCCAGGAGGTTGAGGTTGTGAGCGGAGATCATGCCACTGAACTCCAGCCTGGGTGACAGAGCAAGACACTGTCTCAAAAAAAATGGACCCTACTGTAAACTATGGTCTTTGGTTGAGAATGTTGTGAATGTTGTGTCAGTGCAGGTTCATCTATCGTAAAGATGCATGACTCAAATGTAATGTTGGTAATGGGGAAGGCTGTACATATGGAGAAGCAGGGGACATATGGGAAATATCTGTATCTTCTGGTCTTTAGGTTCACTTTTGCTGTGAACCTAAAACCGCTCTTATAAAATAACAGAACAAAAACAAAAAACCACCTATTAAGAAAAATCTTAGAAATGGAAGACACAGTTAAAGAATCTCCCAAAAGGACAAGAGGAAAAAGATGCCAAAAGCTAAGACATGAAAACTCATTCTAGATGGTCCAGGACAGAACAGAGAAGAATTATTTCCCAACACTAAAGACAGCCATGTATCTTATTTAGAAGCAGGGTGGTCCAATTTCAGAACCCTAAGAATGGTGAGATCTGGAAGCTTCCAGAAAGAAAACCACCAGCAAAATGCTCATATCAGCATAAAGCTCCTCAGAACAGTGGATGCCAGCAAGATAGGAACAGGCTCTTCAACTTTCTATAGAAACTGTTTTAATAGATTCTTATACTTGAATTAGCATTCAGTGAGAGGAGAAGATAGTTGATACATGACTTGGTATCACACTTAAACAGTGTACACCAGAATAAAAGATAAGGGTGATGGTGAAGGTAAGATGGGAATATGAGAAAATAGTACAATGGAAAAAGTATAGCTTTCAGACAAGAGAAAAACCACCATCAAAAGACGGTTGGGGCGACTGGGCACGGTGGCTCACGCCTGTAATCCCAGCACTTTGGGAAGCCGAGGTGGGGGGATTACCTGAGGTCAGGAGTTCGAGACCAGCCTGGCCAACATGGTGAAACCGTCTCTACTGAAAATACAAAAATTAGCTGGGCATGGTGGTGTGCACCTGTAATCCCAGCTACTAGGGAGGCTGAGGCAGGAGAATGGCTTGAACCCAGGAGGAGGAGGTTGCAGTGAGCCGAGATCACGCCACTGCATTCCAGGCTGGGTGACAGAGGGAGCCTCCATCTCAAAAAAAAAAAAAAGAAAAAAAAAAAAGACTTGGTTGGGCACAATGGCTCACATCTGTAATCCCAACACTTGAGTCCAGAAGTTCTAGACCAGCCTGGGCAACATAGTGAGACCCTATCTCTACCGGAAAAAAAAAGGATTAGCTAGGTGTGGTAGTATACCCTTGTAGTCCCAGCTACTTGGGAGGCTCAGGTGGGAGGATCACTTGAGCCCAGGAGGTGAGCTCTGATCATACCACTGCACTCTAGCCTAGGTGGCAAAACAAGAACTTGTCTCAATGAAACAAAAAAACCAAACAGCATAAAATAAAAACCACATCAAATATCAGATAAGTAGATGTCAAACTAAATATTATAAACAAAAACGTATTACATTTCCCTCTTAAAGATCTAAATTATAGGTCAGATGTTGTGGCTCACACCAGTAATCCCAGCACATTGGGAGGCCGAGGCAGGAGGATTGCTTGAGGCCAGAAGGTTGAGACCAGCCTGGGCAACACAGGGAGAGCTCATCTCTAATAAGTTTAAAAATATATTTAAGTTAAATTAAGAAAAAAAGCCACTAAATGCTCTGAAGATACGTAAATCAAAGTGATAGGAACAGAATAAGAAATTCTAGAAAAATACTTTTAAAAAGTAGGAATATCAATTTTAGCATCAGGCAAAATAGAAATCATGGTGAAATTCATTAAAAACTTCATATGGATGAGAGAGTTCAGTATGTAGATATAAGTCAAACTTTTAACAAATGACATTTTCAAAAATGTCAGCTTGGAAGTTTTAGAATGTCTTTTAGGACGGTTTTTGTCAAAATTAGATTACAAACCCTAGACACAGATAAGAGCTTCCTATTTCAAAACCTATAGCCGTGGCTGGGCTCGGTGGCTTACGCCTGTAATCCCAGCACTTTGGGAAGCTGAGGCGGGCAGATCACCTGAGCTTGGGAGTTCGAGACCAGCCTGGCCAACATGGAGAAACCCCGTCTCTACTAAAAATACAAAAAAATTAGCTGGACGTGGTGGCAACACGCCTGTAATCCCAGCGACTTTGGAGGCTGAGGCAGGAAAATCGCTTGAACCCAGGAGGTGGAGGTTGCGGTGAGCCGAGATCGCGCCATTGCACTCCAGCCTGGGCAACAAGAGTGAAACTCTGTCTCAAAACAAAACAAAACACAAAACGAAAAAAGCCTGTAGCCTATAATGGCTTTAAAGAAGTTTGTAGACTTAAGTTCATTTTTAACAAAATGCTGAAATCAAGTGCACAGTATGCAATTCAAGAAACCAAAAGACAGAATTGAGGCTACGTACAGCACTTGATCAATAAAGGTAAAAATGGTGCTAAAGAAGGAAGGCTTAGCTCAAAAAGAGAGGATACCAACAGACCAGGGTTCTTAATCTCAACAGTACTGGCAATTCTTTGATGCCTGGTGCTTTCCTCTGCGTTGTAAGATGTTTAGCGGCATCCCTGGCCTCCACCCACCAGATGCCAGTAGAACCCTTCCTTCCCCAGTTGTGACAACCAAAGATGTCTCCAGACATTGTTCCCCTGGGGGGCAAAATTGTACCTAGTTGAAAACCATTCCAACGGACTTTGGAAAAGCAGAAGGGGACTACAGATACACAAAGTCAATCGTGACTATTAAGCAGAACTTTACCCCAATAAATTTAGAAGACTGGATAAGATGGGTGATGGTCCAGGAAGATGTAAAATTACAAAGTCTAGATTAAAAGATCGAAAACAAGGCCAGGTGCGGTAGCTCACACCTGTAATCCCAGCACTTTGGGAGGCCGAGTGGATAGATCACGAGGTCAGCAGTTCGAGACCAGCCTGACCAAGATGGTGAAACCCCGTCTTTACTAAAAATACAAAAATTAGCCGGGCATGGTGGTACGTGCCTGTAATCCCAGCTACTCAGGAGGCTGAGGCAGGAGAATCGCTTGCAACTGACAGACGGAGGTTGCAGTGAGTGAGATCGCGCCACTGCACTCCAGCCTGGGTGACAGAGCAAGACTCTGTCCCAAAAAAAAAAAAGATCAAAAACAGGCTGGGTGTGGTGGCTCACACCTGTAATCCCAACACTTCGGGAGGCCGAGGCAGGCAGATCGGCCTTGAGGTCAGGAGTTCGAGACCTGCCTGGCCAACGTGGTGAAACAGCATCTCCACTGTAAAAATACAAAAATTAACCAGGCATGGTGGTGCATGGCTGTAATCCCAGCTACTCAGGAGGCTGAGGCACAAGAATCACTTGAACCTGGGAGACAGAGGCTGCAGTGAGCCAAGACTGCACCACTGTACTCCAGCCTCGGTAAGAGGAAGACTGTCTCTCAAAAACAAAACAAAACAACCCGAAATGAAACAGATCGGTGACAATGAAGAATTATGTTAAAGATCTACTCTCCAAGGTGAATTGTTTATTGTTCGCAAGTATGTGCTGTAATTTCTGTGGAGAATTATGCTTTGCTGTCCCAGCAGCCTCTGGTTTGGGCATGACATACCATACTCTGGCTAATGAAATATGACAGAAAGTGACAAGAATTGTTGTCAAGGGCCACTGTGTGGTTCCTCACACTTGTTTCACTTGCCCAAGATACACTGCAGTGTTCCAAATCAGGAGATTTAACAAATTTTTTTTACAGACAGAGTCTCACTCTGTCGCCCAGGCTGGAGTGCAGTGGCGCAATCTCGGTCCACTGCAACCTGCACCTCCCAGGTTCAAGCGATTCTCCTGCCTCAGCCTCCCAAGTAGCTGGGATTACAGGCGGCCGCCACCACACCTGGCTAATATTTGTATTTTTAGTGGAGATGGGTTTCACCATGTTGGCCAGACTCTGGTCTTGAACTCCTGACCTCAGGTGATCCACCTGCCTCGGCCTCCCAAAGTGTTGGGATTACAGGCGTGAGCCACTGTGCTCGGCCATCGGGAGATTTTTATCTGCGGTCTGCATGTAAATTTCACGGTCTAAGATCTTATATGGGAAATGATTACTTTTTTATCTTCCCTACCTCTAGCTACAGTTTAGCATTGCCTCTAATTATCAATGTAGGCAATAAACTACACTAACAACAGTGCTGGAGATGCTCGTCAATGGACCTGAAATGTGGTCGTACCACATTACACTCGCTGTAGTTCTCCAAGTTATCACTTATGCTCACTTCTGCTCTTAGGGTAATTAACTTGCTAGCCACTAGGCTCCTGACATTAAATGCAGGTCTCTGGGACTACTGTGTATATTAACCGCCTGGGCTTGGGAGCGTCTCATTAAGATGCAGATTCTGATTCAGGAGGTCTGCGGTGCAGCCTGGGTTCCTGCATTTTGATCTACCAAGCTCCCGGCTGATGTGGACATTTCTGGTCTTTGTAGCAGTTTGGGTAGCAAGGGTTTAAAGTATGAAAATTGCACACTTAACATTGATGATTATATAATAATATGGTTTTTTAAAATGTGATATATCTTATTAGATTTAAAAACATCTTTTTGAGAAGAGTCCATCCAAATTGCCAGCAGTGCACAGCAGAACAAAGGTCAAGAATGCCTTCATCTGGCTGTTCTGGACAGAGGCAGATCTACCAACTGGGTCCTGGAGAGAAGACCACAAGGAATGCAGCTGGGGTGACTGTGGGGGACAGCAGCATATACGGAGCAGTCTTCAGTTGTCACTGAGGTTGACATTGCTATCTCAGCCTAATCTATACCTCCTCCTATGCTCCTAAGGATTGGAGCAGAGAGGGGATTGTGTGCACATTCTACCAAACTTTCAAGGAAAGGCTTTTCTATAGTCAACTGTTTCAGAGCATAGAGAAAGATTTTGCTTCAGCTCACTTTATAACAGCTATCTGATACCAATGCCAAATGAAGAAATACAAAGTGGGAAAAAAGTACAAACATAAATCAATCTTCTTTACGAAGCTAAATAAATGCCACAGGAGCTAGCGATACAGGGCTCGGGGGATGGGTGGCTCACGTCTGTAATCCCAGCACTTTGGAAGGCTGAGGCAGGAGGATCACTTGAGGCCAGGAGTTTGAGACCAACCTTGACAACACAGACCTCATCACTATAAAATAAAATAAAATTAGCTGGGCGTAACGGGGCATGCCTGCAGCCCAGCTACTCGAGAAGTACAGACATGATGATCACCTGAACCTGATCGCGCTACTGTGTTCCAGCCTGGGCGACAGAGCAAGACCGTGACTCAAAAAAGTAAATAAATAAATAAATAAAAAGGAAAACGCAATACATTTGAAATGCAACGACTATTCCCAATTAAACACACACCTCAGAAAACCAACCTCAGAAAGCTAGGAATAAACTTGAATGCCATAAGTGATCTCAACCAAAATCCCAGGGCTTCTAACCCTACAACGATAGCGACATCAAAGCATGCCCACAATGAGGAAATAAGACAGATGGTTTGCGTTGACTGCTACTCTTCAATCTGAACTGAAGCACCAAAGCCAAGGCACACAAGGTCAAGTACAAAGTCATAAACAGAAAACTTATTTGCATATGTTAATTTACTTAGGCAATCCAAAAGAACCACGTGTTAGAATCGCTGCCTCCCACTTACAGCTGGGTCAGAGACACCCTGACCTTTCCCCTCTTCCCTTGGTAACAGAACCTTCTTTGCAGCCGGGCACACGACCACACAGGAGAAACTTCCTTTTCCCAGCCTTCATTTCCACAGCTGGGGGTGGCCATGTGATTAAGTTCTGGCCAAACAGGCGAGCCCAAGCGATGTGCCTTTAAGGTGGCAGGAGGCCATTGTGGAGCAGGCTAATGAGAGTTGCACCCTTGGGATGACAAAGCAACGCAAGAGCCTGGGTCCCTGAAACCACCAGGCCGGTCCCACACCAGCCTGATCACTTACACCTGGAACATCACGGGGCAGAAATACTTTGGTTTTAAACCACCATTACGTGAGTCCCAGTAGTCACAAAGGATGCAACTTCTGGGTCATGCCCCAAGGGAGGAATACTGTGAGGCCCCCATGCCTCTTCTCCTACTTTCCATTAGTTACATTCAGAGAACTAAAGCAGTCACCTTGGGCCCAGAGAAGTGGCCTAAGTTTGCTTACACTAGGGAGGCGCGTCTGCTTCCCCCACTCAAGAACAAGGCCTTACGTTATATGTCCTGGACCCCCAGCATGCTCTGCAGTACCTCAAGAAAACATTAATCCAGCCCCTGTACATCTCTTGGGGTCGACCCCAGCCCAGTGAACGTTCCAGGCCTTTAATTCTTGTGAAGGTTATCTTGTGAATTTTAAGATTTTTGGCCTCCACCCATTGAATGGCAGTAGCCTAGCCCCAGTTGAGAACAAGCGCTCAAGTTATTTTCAGGATAGAGTCACCCACTCTGAAATTCCTTAAACTGAGCTGCCTCATCTTTCCTCAAAGGGTTCCGGAACCTGCATGCTTTCACTGACATCGTCACCCTGGTAGTCTGTCTTTCAAGGTGAAGATCAAACATTTCCTTGCTAACACGCTTGTCATGAGGCACCATCCCCAGGCAAAAGTGGCCCTCTATTATAATGCCCTCTATTAAATATTACATAGGGCCTCTATTAAAAGTGACCTTCTATAATAACATTACGATGCCCATCTTTCTGGACAGAGACCTCCATCTTTGTCCAAAAATCTCTGTCCTCTCAGTGAAGGGGCTCCAGAGGCTCATCTGGGCATGTGCTGTCCCTCCTAAAACCATCCCTCCTGTCCCCTTGACGCTCAGTGTGGCCATGACTAAGTCCCGCTCATGTTCCCCTAGGTCACAAGGGCCGCTGCTTCTGAGTTACAGCCCATGGGAGGCATGCCGTGGGCCCCCTGGTCTGCTTCCATTGCCCACTGGCTAAGAGATGCAGAGAACTACAGCACCTGCCTCAGACCCAGAGGCTAAGCCACGTGTCCAGGATGGCAGAGCCATTGGACCAGCTGTGGACTATGTGCCTCTGAAGCTGTATTCGAGAAATAAACCAGATTACGTTTAAGCCACTGAGAGTGGTTTCTGAAAGAACAAACCAATATCCTCCCCTCAACACACAAGTATAGGATTTATACTATAGACTAAGGGTTGGCAAAGTGTTTTGTAAAGGACTAGGTGCTATTTTAGGGAGGACGGGCCTGGTGGCTCATGCCTGTAATCCCAGCACTTTAGGAGGCCGAGGCAGGTGGATCACCTGGGGTCAGGAGTTCGAGACCAGCCTGGCCAACATTGCGAAACTCCGTCTTTACTAAAAATAGAAAAATTAGCTGGGCGTGGTGGCAGGCACCTGTAATCCTAGCTATTTCAAAAGGCTGAGGCAGGAGAATCTCTTGAACCTGGGAGGCGGGGGTTGCAGTGAGCTGAGATTGTGCCAGTGCACTCCAGCCTGGGTGACAGAGTGGGACTCTGTCTCAAAAAAAAAAAAAAAAAAAAATAGTATTTTAGGCTTTGTGCACCCTACAGTCCCTGTAGCAACTACCCCCTTGTAAGGCCAGAAAGCTACAAACAATAGGTAAACAAAGGAGCATGCCAACAGGCTGGAGTTGCCCATGGGCTGCAGTTTGTAGACCCCTGGTATAGATCATGGCACTCCTTTGCTTCAGCACATCTTATTTCTCTTCTCAGCAGCTCGCTGCCCTAAAAGAAAGCATCTTTAAGAAGCTACCTTATTGCTCTTCTAAGATTACTATAGCCACAGGCCTCTGTGTAGCTCATCCTGGCAACCTCTTCATCTTCATCTCATACCCCTTTGTTCCTTCTCCCAAGCCCACCCTACTAGACTGAGTTTCACGAGGCAGATGAGGCAGAGACCGTCCTGTTCATTACTGTGTCCCTGGTGCTTAATTCACATTCACTTCCTATCTTCTTACTGAGCTGCTGAACAGAGTGGATACCTACCCGTATGGATTCTGAGATGGCGGTCCAAGTCTTTCATGCCATGCACAGTTTTGAAGTGGCAACCTACAAAACAAAAATACAATTTTTTTTTTTTTTTGAGATGGAGCTGTACTCTGTTGCTCAGGCCGGAGTGCAGTGGCACGATCTCGGCTTACTGCAGCCTCCGCCTCCTGGGTTCAAGCAATTCTCCTGCTTCAGCCTCCCGAGTAGCTGGGATTATAGGCACCTGCCTCCACGCCCGGCTCATTTTAGAATTTTTGGTAGAGATGGGGTTTCACCATGTTGGCCAGGCTGGTCTCGAACTCCTGACCTCAGGTGATCTGCCTGCCCCAGCCTTCCAAAGTGCTGGGATTATAGGAGTGAGCCACCATGCCTGGCCTGAAAAATACAATTCTTAAAAGAGAACCTCAGTTGAGTGTGGTGGCTCATGCCTGCCATCCCCAAGCTTGGGAGACCAAGGTGGGAGGATCACTGGAGGCCAGAAGTTTGAGACCAGCCTGGGTAACACAGAGACACCCCCATCCCCTCCTAAAATGCTGGGATTACAGGCATGAGCCACCAGGCCCATCCTCCCTAAAATAGCACCTAGTCCTTTACAAAACACTTTGCCAACCCTTAGTCTATAGTACAAATCCTATACTTGTGTGTTTGAGGGAGGATATTGGTTTGTTCTTTCAGAAACCACTCTCAGTGGCTTAAACGTAATCTGGTTTATTTCTCGAATACAGCTTCAGAGGCACATAACTTTTAAAACAAAAAACTTAGCCAGACGTGGTGGTGCATGCCTGTAGTCCCAACTACTCAGAGGGCCGATGAGGGAAGATGACATGCATCCAGTGAGTTGGAGGCCGCAGTGAATTATGATCACACCACTATACTCCAGCCTTAACAGAGCAAGACCTTGTCTTGGGAGTCTGAGGCAGGAGAATTGACAGAACCCGAGAGGCGGAGGTTACGGTGAGCCGAGATCGCGCCATTGCACTCCAGCCTGGGCAGCGAGAGTGAAACTGTCTCCAAAAACAAACAAAACAAAAACAGTTGCCAGGCGCTGTGGCCTCGCCTGTAATCCCAGCATCACTTTATAGAGGCCGAGATCGGCGGATCACGAGGTCAGGAGATCGGTGACCGTCCTGGCTAACACGGTGAAACCCCGCCTCTACTAAAAAATACAAAAAACTGAAGCGGGCGTGTGGCGGGCCAGTCCCAGCTGCTCGGGAGGCTGAGGCAGGAGAATGGCTGAACCCGGAGTATGGAGCTTATGAGCTGAGATCCTCGCATCGCACTCCAGCGCCCAGGCAAGAGAGCCGAACCCGTCCAAAAAAAAAGTGTCTGTATATGTGGTTAACCTCAGGATGGAAGCTCCTACGAATCCAATGTTCTGGCGAGTCCCACGCTGAGCTCTGGATGCTACAGGACTCTTAGGCCCCACAGGGAAGGCTGTGTGTGCTGATGTAGATGCTCGCATGTTATCAGCATGCAGAGTAACACGAGCAGGCAGCTCGGGGATTCACGCAGGGCTTGCATATCAGCACTTGGCTCAGAATGCTGGGTTTTATTCTTACCTGGGTAGCAACAGTTGAATGTCCTCTCTCCAAGGGTGGCCATTTGCTCCCTTGCCTCTGAGGGAAGAGTGATGACAGGGGTCTTCTGAGTGTCACTGCTTTCAGTGGAGAGGCAGGCTGCTTTTGGAACATCGTTATCAAGCTCTGAAGCTGAAATTGAGGCATAAGGTTTTGCTTAGTTTTTCAGTTATAACCACCATGCTAAGTCTTAGAATACAGTAGGTTTAAGTTTATTTCACCTTCCTTCACCTTTCCAGAAATAATTAAAAACAAAAATGAAAGCCATGTGCCCAGGCGCAGTGGCTCATGCCTGTAATCCCAGCACTTTGGGGGGCCGAGGTGGGTGGATCACGGGCTCAGGAGTTCAAGACCAGCCTAGCCAATATGGTGAAACCCTGTCTCTACTAAAAATACAGAAATTAGCCAGGCATGGTGGTGTGCGCCTGTAGTCCCAGCTACTCGAGAGGCTGAGGCAGGAGAATCACTGGAACCCGGGAGGCAGAGGTTGCAGTGAGCCGAGATCATGCCACTGCACTCCAGCCTGGGCAACAGAGCAAGACTCTGTCTTAAGGAAAAGGAAAAAGAAAAAAAAAAAAAAGCCACGTATGCTCTGTCTTGCAAAAGTCCTCCTCCCCTTACTACAGTTTCCAAGAAGTACAGGGTACAGGACACTGTCACCTAACAGGGAAACTGGCAAAATCCAAACTAAAAAACCGTTAACATATGAGTACTTCTTAAATGGTGTGAAGACTAGTTTTTTCAAACAATTTCTAATCCATCCCAGGCTGATATTTCTGTAAAATATAATAAACACAAATTAGGAGAGTGGAATAAGACGAAAACAGCCCAAACATCGTTACCTACAGCAAAAAGCTGGATGACATGGCGATATCAAAGTTTTGTTTTTAAGATGCTTACTCTGGATTTCTGATTTGTTTTGCCTCAGTTCAGCAAAAGGTCACAGGCCACACATCACTGATCTCCAGGATAAAACAGTTGTTTCAACAAATAACTTGAAAGAAGATGGAAGAGAAGAAAAACCAAAGACAGAGACTTGAGATGGTCGAAAACACTGTGGCTCCTGATTACAGTACGCTGGAAAAGCTGTTTGAGATAGTAAGACGTGTGCCCACTTGCTGGAGTTTTGCTACAAGTGCTTTATACTTTGGTGTGAAAATGGAATTAGAGCTTCAAAAGCATTCCCCATAGTCTAAGGATGAATGTTGAAACATTTACAAGTTGTATAACATACGAGTTTTTCTTCAAAAATAATCCAGGGCAGGAGGAGAGCTGGCATAAGGAGAAATGAGATTGGCCACATGTAATTAATGGTTGAAGTGGATCAGTGGGTGAGAATTCACTATATTATTCTATTTTTAGGAAGGTTGAACTATGTGAAATTGCCATTTTTGTTAGCCAAGACGGTCAAATAATTTCATGTTTCAATCTAATATGTAGGTTTTAAAATTCCTATAGCAAAGATTAAATACTCCTAGAAGATTCTGAAATATCTCAAAATAGACTTAAATCTAAAAGGAAAAAAGGCCCTATCAAGGTCTGAAGTTTTATTTTTGAAACGGAGCCTCACTCCGTGACCCAGACTGGAATGCAGTGTCACGATCTCAGCTCACTGCAAACTCTGCTTCCTGGGTTCAAGCAATTCTCCTGCTTCAGACTCCCAGGTAGCTGGGATTACAGGCGTGCACTACCACGCCTGCCTAATTTTTGTATTTTTAGTAGAGACAGGGTTTCACCATGTTGGCCAAGTTGGTCTCGAACTCCTGACCTCAAGTGATCCCCCACCTCAGCCTCCCAAAGTACTGGGACTATAGTCATGAGCCACTGTGTGCAGCCATCTAAAGTCTTAAAAGATTGACTAGCTTATGAATTATAGGCCAAGATCTGGGACTTTCTCTGTTCCAAGGTTGTTATAAGAGGCGGATTTCACTTTTATTGAGAGGATTTGTGGGGGTAAAGGAATCCTAGCATGAGAAGCTGTACAGCACAGTGGTGAGGGCTTCGGTCTTAGGCAGAGGGTTTGCTCAGCTATGGGCTGTGCTACTGGAGAGCTACTTAACCTGAGCTTCAGTTTACTCGTTTGCAAAAGGAGACAACATACATGCCTCAGAGCTGCAGAGTTAAACAAGATGAAAAAATATAAGTTCTCAGTACAGTGCTCAGTCTGAGTAAATGCAGTTATGTGGCTTCAGATGTCACAAGTGAGGACTACAGATTTCACATCCTAGCAGTTGTGCTCGAAGCCCCTTAACAAGTGATCTAGTCCAGTGGCTCTCAACTGGGGACCATTCTACCACCAAAGGACACTCAGCAATGCCTGGGAACATTTTCAGTTGTCAATGTTTCTGTTTGCATGCATGCGTGAGAATGGCATCTAGTGGGTGAAGGCCAGGGATGCTGCTAGACATCCTATAGTGTGCAGGACAGCCCCCACAAGGAAATGATGCAGTCCCAAAGGTCAATAGGGTTGGGGTTGAGAAAGTCTGCATTAGTCCTACTCCCAATGTTTCTTCCAAGTGTAATCCTGATACTGTCACTATCAACTAGATCATGGATTCAATGTAGTTTCCCAGGCCTTACCCTATAGTCACTGAAAACTTAGGGCAGGCAGAGGGGTGGTAGTGTGGATCAAGTAGGGATGTGATTCCAAGGACTTGCGATTTTTTTTGAGACACGGTCTCGCTGTCACCCAGGCTGGAGTACAGTGGCACCAACATGGCTCACTGCAACCTCCACCTTCCAGGCTCAAGCCATCCTCCTACCTCAGCCTCCCGAGTAGCTGGGACCACAGGCATGCACCACCACACCTGGCTAGTTTTTTGTTATTTTTTTTTGTAGAGACAGGGTTTTGCCACGTTGTCCATGCTAGTCTCAAACAATCTAGAGCTAGATTGCTAGAGCTCAAGCAATCCGCCCACCTTAACCACCGAAAGTGCTGGGATTACAGACATGAGCCACCACACCTGGCCTCAGGGACTTGCATTTTTGAAGCACTTGCCAGAGGATTCTGCTGTATTACTTGCAAGTCCTTGCTACTCAAAGGGCGGTTCCTAGAGCACCAGCATCACCTGAGAGCTTGTTAAAAATGCCGGGTGCAGTGGCTCACACCTGTAATCCTCTACCACTTTGGGAGGCCAAGGCGGGCAGATGACGAGGTAAGGAGATCAAAACCATCCTGGCTAACACAGTGAAACCCTTCTCTACCAAAAAACAAAAAATAAATAAAAATTAGCCAGGTGTGGTGGCGTGTGCCTGTAATCCCAGCTGCTCAGGAGACTGAGGTAGAAGAATCGCTTGAACCTGGGAGGCAGAGGTTGCAGTGAGCCCAGATTGTGCCACTGCACTCCAGCCTGGTGAGACTCCATCTCAAAAAAAAAAAAAAAAAAAAAAAAAAAAAGGCAGCAGAGTCTCAGGCCTACAGAACTAATCTACACTTTAGCCAGATCCCCAGGTGATTCCTGAGCACAATACATTACGATTTGAGAAGCACAGCTCACAGCCAGTGGTTCTCAGACATGAGCGTGTATCAGAATTGCCTAGAAGGCTGCTTACAACACAGGTGGCATAGGCTCCCCCTCCGGAGTTCCTGATTAAGTAGGTATGGGGTGGAGCCAGTGATTCTTCATTTCTAACAAGTTCCCAATTGATGCCGATGCTGGTCTGGGAACCATACTTTTGAGACTCTTACTCTGTGAGCAAGAAACTGGCTCAGATGCTAAAGGCTGCAGGACTGGAAGTTTTCAGCTCATTGGAACCCACACTTGCCAGATCTGCAACCCATCCTATGGCCCTCAGGGGAAGACACAAAGCCTCATTGCTTAGCAACTCACATACGAGAAGAGAAAACCATGAAACTTGAGGGTTTTAATTCCACAGAAGTCAAGCAACACTGGAAACAAATCTAAGTGAGGTACTGTAAAAAACAGTGGTTTGGGGAATAGACTGGGAAACCAGTAAGTTTCAAGTTTTACCATTTATCAGCTGTGTCCCACTGGATAAGATACTCAACTTCCCCGTTCCTCAGTTTCCACATCTGTGAAATGGGTATTATGGCCATCTCATTAGCTTAGATGAAGTTCTTTAGTATGTGTAAGAGAACCTCGTGTATTAGTCAATACTGTATAAATGCTATTAGTGTTATTCACTGATAATACACACATAAGATTCTACCAGATTCTCAGAGGGAGAAAAACGCGTGTTTTCAATGGAAACTAGAAAATAAGAGGTGGGTTAAAGGATGACCCAGATAGAGCCTCTGATGAGGTATGAGGAGCCTCAGATTTTTACATTTAGACATCCAGGAAACCAAGGAAGGGCCGAAACCCGCTCTCCTGGGAAAGGTGCGGCTGGGGGAGGCCCTCGGCCTCTGGAAGTGGGGGTAGGCCACATTTGACAATTAGAAACCAGGTGAGCACGGCGAGGGTTTTAACCCCTGGGGAAACGGATGATGTTCCCTCAGTAAAGGTTCCTCTGGCCCCTCCGTCATTTTACTGGTGGGACAGGAAGTCTACTAGTTACTTTCCATTTTATTTTCCTCCAAAAGCTACTTGAGTTGCAAAGACACTTGCAAATTAAGAGTGGCCCAACCTTAGTAAAAAATGTACCCCCTTGCCAGTGTCACAGACCAAAGATGCTAGGATAAAAAGTCAGCTGGAAGACGGCTTTTTCACCGAAGTGGTGGCTGGGGTTGAGGCACACTACTGGGCCGGCAGAGTCTGCGTCCTGCTCCCACAGAAGGCACCTCAGTACTCCAGGACGCACAACACCCTCCCCATGCCCGAAACGCTGGGTGCGGCTCCAGGAGGCGCCTCGCAGCGCCGGCTGCAGGAATCCAAAGTAGCTCAGTGAACTGACTTTCAACCCCAGCCTGGGGTTATTCAGCAACTCTCTGCTATAAACACCTCCCACAAAGACTCAGCATCCCCAGTACCTCCCCAGCTTCCCCTAGGCGCAGAGATCAGCAAGAGCCCCGCCCCTCGCCCCAGGCGGGCGGATGCTGTAAGTCTCACCTGCCTATCTCCGTCCCAGGCCTTGGGCACAAGGGTGGTTATACTATTCTGGTTATGGTAGCTCCACCCGGACAAACTTTATTTTAACATACAAGCTATTTAGTGGAGCCTTCATTAAACTACTCCCCTCCACCTCCTCCTCGGGAAGGTGTGGTCAAAGCCCACCAGACCGACTGTAGTGGAAGTTGATGCGGAAGTTGGAAAGCCTGCGTCTCTGGAGGGGTGAGCCTCCCCGGAGAGGGGACCCGACATCCTCCTTTCCGCGCCAGGAAAGAGCGGGGGAGAAGAGGAAGTCCAGTTACAACTCCTTTCCTCACCCTCTTAAGGGAAAGGTATCGGCTAACCACGGAGAGCTGGGAGCCGAGGAGAAAGTAGGAACCTGCAATCTCTTAATCTAAGCTCAAAATAAGCAAAAAGGGAAGCGCCTTAGAAATGCAGATTCCCCAGCCCCACCCCCGAGATTCCAATGGAGGCGGGGAACTGGCGGGGGCAAGGGGGTCTCTAATGTGCGGGAGGAATTCGGCGAGCGAGAAAAGGTCCCCTCTCGTAGGCTCTTCTGAAGCGGAGGATCCCGGGACGAAAAATGCTGCCCAGGGGGCTTAGGGTAGCCGAGGATCTCCTTGCTACATCCTGTGTCCACGTGGCAGCCGAGGAGGGGGTGTGGGGGCCGCCTGTTAAGTGAGACAGTATCACTGCTCTATCCCCACCACGGCTCCCACTTCGCTCAGATAAAATGCAGAGCTCTTACCCGGGCTCATGGCCGCCCCCCACCCCCCACCGCCTGCCCCCATCACCTCTCCGGCCTCCAGTGACCTCTCCGGCTACAGCAGCGCTGACGCCCTGGGCCCCTACGCTTGCGTTCCCTCGGCCTGGAATGCTCTTCCCCCGGGTACCTGCACGGCTCGCTCCCTCCCATCCTTCTGGTCTTCGCTCGAACGTCCACTCCTCGGTGAGGCCTTCCCTGGACAACGCATTTGAACCGTAACCCCAGGGCAAGGAGCCACCTTCCAGGCGCGCAGCCGAAGCCTAGTGCCAAGGGGGCCGGGGACCCCGAAAACAGCCTCTGAAGGGTTCTCTGAGCATCCTTCCAGCGTGTTTGGGAGGCAAACTCGTTGACTAGCTCTTGAGAGGTGTGGCTAGAGGAATTCAGGCGGGGAAGGGGACCGGTTGACTCCAGGAGGATGTAATTTACAAAGGCGGGGCTCGGGGACGCCCAGGTCCGAGTCCCTGGACTCTGCGCCGGACGCTTCGCCCGCCCTTTCAGGCCCCCTGCCCGGTCCTCGTACCCGCGCGGGTCCGGAGAACCTCTGGGCACCAGCCCCCAGCCCCCGGGCGAGGCTCCAGCAGCGCTACTCACCCGGCTCCCCCGCCACCTGCGGGGCTACCTCCGCACATTCCCGGCGCGCAGGGCAAGGCTCCTCGGAGTTGAGGTGCTGGGGCTTGGCCTGCTTGCGCCGCGACATGGCGCGAGGACGGGGCTCCCCGCGCGTCCCTAGGAGTGGCCTACTTCACACAACGAATTCCCGGAGTTCGGAAATTACCCCCCTTCGGCTGGAACGCGCATGTCCCGGCAATTCTGCTCATCAGCCGAGCAGGGCGATTTATCAAGAGTCCTGACGGCTGATTGGCCTGGAGCCAAGACCCCAGGAGTCCGGTGAACTTGTGGTTCGCGCCCTGGCAGCCCGCGCCACCTGGGAGCTCGTTAGAAATGCAGACTCTCGGGCTCTACCCCAGACCCGCTGAATCTGAATCTGCATTTTAACAAGATCCCCAGGTGATTCGCATGCACATTAAAGTTTGAGAAACCGTGTCTGCATTTTAACGAGATCCCCAGGTGATTCGTTGGCCCATTAAAATTTCAGAAGCGCAGCTCTCCTCCAACTTTAATGTGCGCACGAGTCACTGGGGATCTCGTTAAAATGCAGATTCTGACTCAGTGAGTCTGGGGTGGGGCCTGAGCTCCTGTATTTCTAACGAGCTCCCAGGTGAGGCTGTGGCTGCAGCGCTGCACAGGCTGCGCTTTTAGATTCGGACTTAATTGGTCTGGGCTGGGACCTGGGCATTGGGATATATATTTTTTAAAAGCCGTCTCCCTCCCTCACCACCCCCCTCACACACACACAGGTTATTCTGATGTGCATCCAAGCTGAGAAGCACGACCCCCACTCCTGGCTCTCAATCCTGGCTGCATACCCAAATTTAAATTTTAAAAGAGTTGGAGACACTCTGGTGTGTCCCTCCAACTGCAGGGAGAACATGTTCCTGGAGGACGGGGTTAAAAATGCAGATTCCGAAAGTTCTGGATTCAGGTGGCCGAGGCCAGGAATGTGTGTTTTTATACAGCACGCGCCCGCTCCCGCCCCGTGACTCGGGCGCACTGGATCTTGGACCACACAGGAGGGCTTTTGGGGCCAACCCGACGCTGGCCCCACCCGGCAGGTGACGGAGGCGTGGTCCTCGGGGGGTTGAGCTAATTAGCGTTCGTGCTCAGACTGGCTGGGACCTCGATGAGACCCGAGGGAGACCCCTCCTTGCGCCGCGTAAATGATATCCAACGGGGAGTAAGAAAGCCACCTACGTACGCCAGGTGTTTACTTTCTTCAAATTGGGGAGTTACTTAAGACAGGGTTGTGCCCCAAGCTTGCCCGAACCTGAGAATCACGTGGGGGCCCTTGTTTCAAAAAGACCCAGCCAGGCTCTGCTCCGAGTTTTTGGGGCGGGGCCTGAGAATCGGTATTTTTAACAGCGCAGCGTATGAGTTTTACGGGGTCCCGGTCCTGGGGGGTTAGCAGCATCTGTAATGAGCCTTCTATGAGGTGAATGTTGGCGAACCCCGGGGCAGGGCCTGCGAGAACAGCATTTTTTGCTTAATTGTTTCCGTTTCTTAAACGCTGACCTGTTTTCCTCAAACTTCCCTTTGATTTTCAGGTTGTGAATCGACTTAGGGATATTTGTGTAATGCCGGGTGAAGTCATGTCAGGTTCCATTTCCGAGACTTAAACTTTTTAAAAAAAACAACGCTTCAAGTCTTCTTTGGGAAGTATGTGTAGTTACACGTATCTGTAAAGACATTTGAAAATATATACACGTGGCCGGGTGTGGTGGCTCATGCCTGTAATTCCAGCACTTTGGGAGGCTGAGGTGGGCGGATCACATGAGGTCAGGAGTTGTAGACCAGCCTGGTCAACATGATTAAACCTTGTCTCTACTAAAAATACAAAAAATTAGCTGGGCGTGGGGGTGGACGCCTGTAATCTCAGCTCCTGGGGAAGCTGAGGCAGGAGAATCACTTGAACCCGGAGGTGGAGCCGAGATCGCACCACTGCACTCCAGCCTGGGTAACAGAGTGAGACTCCATCTCAAAAAAAAAGAAAAAAGAAAAAAAAAATATATATATATAAAATATATATGCGCGCACACACACTCATGTTTATCATGTCTCCTTTTGAGGAGACTAGATAAACAGTGGTTGCCTCTGGGGAAGTTGAAGAGGGGTGTGTGAGGGATATGGGAGACATCTGATACCGCCTTATACTGCTTGAGGTGTGTACGTGTGTTTGTATTGCTTTGTTGTTATTTCACCTCAGGTGTACACAATCAATCATTGGTACATGAGGCATTATTACTGCCCTATTGTTAGCCTACACTTGTACACCTGCCTACATTTTTTAGGCTGCTTGCTTGCACCCTGTTTATTATGACATAATAAGTACCAGGGAACCTACTGCCCCGAAGTAGGACCTTAACCACAACCTACATCTCTCTTTATATGGCCTCCTGATGTCCCCTCTCCTCCTCTGCCCTACAACTGAATAACCATCAGCCTGACTCCTACAGATCTCATTCATTTGCTTTTTCTCTTTAGCACGTTTTATTGTACCTACATGTATTCCTTAAAAAAATACAATTTTAATATTTAAAGAATATAAAAGGGTATATAATCTTCCAAGAATAACTTTTTTTCACTTAATATTATTTTGCTAAGATCATCCAAATTGCTGTCATTGTTTAATTGATTTTGACTGCTCTGTAAATATTCCACTGTGTGAAAATGCCAGTTTCTTCACCTACTCTCCTGTTGATGGGCACATGGGCCTTTGCCAGGTCTTTGCCATTGTGAACAGTGCTGCTTTGATCTTTCTAAAAAGTGTCAGAGTTTCTCATGAGTGAATATATACCTTGGGGTAGTATAAGAGATAATGCCAAAATGATTGTATTAACTTATACTTCCCCAGCAAGGTATAAGAAATAACATAGGTCAGGCTCAGTGGCTCATGCCTGTAGTTCTAGAACTTTGGAAAGTTGAGGTTGGTGGATCACTTGAGCTCAGGAGTTTGAGACCAGCCTGGGTGACATGGCAAAACTCTGTCTCTATAAAAAATATACAAAAATTAGCTGGGTGGGTGACACACATCTGTGGTCCCAGCTACTCTGGAAACTGAGGCAGGAGGAAGCTGAGCCTTGGAGGCTGAGGCAGTGGGCTATGTTTGTGCCACTGCACTCCAGCCTGGGCAACAGAGTAAGAACCTGTCTTGAAAACAAACACAAAATACCCAAAATGTGAAGCCCATTCTTTCTCACACTCAGGATTATAAAATGTCTTGATTTTTGCCAACTATATTGACATAAAATGGGGTCTCAGTACAGTCTTGACTTGCATTTTCCATGTCGGTATACTTACAACCAAAAGCAAACTGAAAATTGTAAATGTGTTCCACAAATATAACGACAACTGATAGTCTTATTTTTTTAAAAAAATTGTTTTTACTCTTTTGCAAAACATCCAATCAGTTCTAGTCCTAAATTAAGGTTTTGTGTTTTTTTTGTTTTGTTTTTTTGAGACGAAGGTTCAGTCTTTTTTTTTTTTTGAGATGGAGTCTAGCTCTGTCGCCCAGGCTGGAGTGCCGTGGCACGATCTCTGCTCGCTGCAAGCTCCGCCTCCTGGGTTCACGCCATTCTCCTGCCTCAGCCTCCCGAGTAGCTGGGACTACAGGCACCCGCCACCATGCCCGGCTAATTTTTTTCTATTTTTAGTAGAGACGGGGTTTCACCATGTTCGCCAGAATGGGCTCGATCTCCTGACCTCGTGATCCGCCCGTCTGGGCCTCCCAAAGTGCTGGGATTACAGGTGTGAGCCACCGTGCCCAGCCGAAGTTTCACTCTTGTTGCCCAGGCTGGAGTGCAATGGCACGATCTCAGCTCACTGTAACCTCCACTTCCCGGGTTTAAGCAATTCTCCTTGCTTAGCTTCCCAAGTAGCTGGGATTACAGATGTCCACCATGACGCCTGACTAATTTCTTGTACTTTTAGTAGAGATGGGCTTTCACCATGTTGGCCAGGCTGGTCTCAAACTCCTGGCCTCAAGCAATCCATCTGCCTTGGCCTCCCAAAGTGTTGGGATTACAGGCATGAGCCACTGTGCTGGGCCACCATGTTTGGTTTTGGTTTTAATGGCTTTATTTCAAGGCTCAAAATTAAATATCTGAAAACAAAAAATCTTACAGGGTCTACAGATGCAAATGAAAGCAAAGTATCATTGGCTATGCATAATCAGTCATGATTCTCCTCTTTCAGTCCCATTTGCCAATTACACAGGTTGACTATTCTGTTGAAATCCAGCTAGTAAATTTTCATCTTCCCTCATAACCAGGAGCTTCTGCAAATTAAAGTGAAGAAGACACATCACTATATTGTACCTGGAACAAATGGATTTCAAACCCAGGGAAGCTCTTTTTTTTAAAAGATGTTTAAACAGGCTGGAAAAATCTGTTTCCTGGCTGAGTGCAGCGGCTTATGCCTGTAATCCCAGCATTTGGGAGGCCAAGGCGGGTGGATCACCTGAGGTCACGAGTTCGAGACCAGCTTGGCCAACATGTCAAAACCCCATCTCTACTAAAAATAACAAAAATTAGCTGGGTGTGGTGGCACATGCCTGTAATCCCAGCTACATGGGAGGCTGAGGCTAGAGAATCACTTGAACCCAGGAGGCGGAGGTTGCAGGGAGCCAAGACTGTGCCACTGCACTCCAGCCTGGGCGACAGAGCGAAACTCCGCCTAAAACAAACAAACAAAAAAACCTGTTGCTAAGTTTAAACACATAGATTGAATTCTCATAGGTGACTTTTCATTGTTTTCAGCAACAATATCACATAACAAGGGAATCATGACCAAACATGCATTTAAAAGTACTTTCTCCATAGGATGTTTCTGTTGAAAACTAGTTACTTCCTCATTCTTCATATATCGCCTTTGTCCTGATTTTTTTTTTTTCCACTTAAGCAAAACACTGAAACTTTAATTGAACCAGAATTACACCTGTCAAAGATCCGGGCCGTATACTCCTAACTCTTCTCTATAGCACCAGTTCCTTGTGAGGGGTTATTTCATCAGCCACCTGAGTAAGTGCTCCAGCTATCCCCAGATCAGCTAGAGACATCCCAAGCATGGCCACATCAGCATCAATGTCCAGGCATGCTCAGGGTTCAGAATCGTGGGTTAGTACCACTTTTCCCACCACCCCCTTCTATTCCACAAAGGACTCACAGCCAGCGGGTTAACTCTTCCCTCCCCACCCCTACCAAACCCTGGGAAACCACAGAGAGCCTTTTTACAGCTCCTCTTTCTCATCCCACTTCTTCTGGAAGGCAGTTAGGATGTTTAAGCTCTTCTGGAACTCCTCCTTCTTCCGGTCACTCAACTCATTCTTCTCAATCAGCCTGGCGATCCATGTCATCTCTGATGCTGGGAAGTCCTCCCCTAGGTCTAAGATTTTCCCCATGATCTTCAGGTGGTGCTTGGCCCAGTTCTTCTCAGTCTCCCTCACCCTTGAGAGGTGGTCCTGCCCCTGTTTCAAGAGGGCCTGGCGGGCCTCCACTCCAGAGGCCCTGACGAACTCCCCGGCCAGGGCGTCCTACGCAGGCAGGCGACCAGGCCACCAGGCATCCCTAGATAGACGCATTTCCCCTTCAGCCAGCGCTGGATGGCTCCAACCTTAACTGCCCCAGTACATGGGACTGGGTTCTCAAAGTCCTCCTCCCAGAAGAGGTAGAAGACCGGGTAGCTCTCCTTGTGCAGCTTGTATGTCTCACTCAGCTCCATGTTCAGCTTGTCACCATAATCTGAGATCCCCATCTCTGCCACCAAGAGATCATCGCTGGAAGCCAAGTTTTCAGGAAGACGCCTGAACTCATCCTGCTTCTCACCATAGCGGTACTGGGTGTCGAACTTCACCAAGACGAATCAGCTTTTGGGAATGACCTTGTAGAAAGTGACCGTATCCAGGGAAAGGGCGCCCTTGATGTGTAGGCCGCTGCCGCCATGCGGACGGAGAGGAGCAGGAAGCCCAGGAGAAGGGGAAGCAGTGGGGGGAGAGAGACGCGGAGTGGGGCACGGCAGCAGCCATATCGCCGGGTTCGCAACGGGGAGGTGGGGAAACTGTAGTGGAGAACGGCCCAAGACAGCCGTCAATTTTTTTTTTTTTTTTTTTGAGGCGGAGTCTCGCTCTGTCGCCCAGGCTGGAGTGCAATGGTGCGATCTTGGCTCATCGCAACCTCCGCCTCCTGGGTTCAAGCGATTCTCCTGCCTCAGCCTCCTGAGTAGCTGGGATTACGGGAATGTGCCACCACGCCAGGCTAATTTTGTATTTTTAGTAGAGATGGGTTTCCCCATGTTGGTCAGGCTGGTCTTGAACTCCCAACCTCAGGTGATCCGCCTCCCAAACCGATCTGCCTCGGCCTCCCAAAGTGCTGGGATTACAGGCGTGAGCCACCTTGCCCAGCCTGCAGAATTTTTTTTTTTTAATAGTTGTTAGGTAATCCCCTTTGTTCACACAGAAAGTTAATACATTTTCAAACATTATCGCTTTGTAGAAGAAAAATGGAGAATATCTGTAATTCTCACAACGCTTAAGTATTTTGCCAAGAGATAAACAGCATACTTCTGAATTATACAACAGATTCTCCTGGCCACTCTATCTCTCTTTACAAACATAAAGATTCCAGAGGCAGGATAATGTAGTAACTAAGGGCACAGTCTGGAGCCAGCCTGCGTTAGAATCCTGGCTCTGGCTGGGCGCGGTGGCTCACACCTGTAATCCCAGCACTTTGGGAGGCCGAGGAGGGTGCATCACTTGAGGTCAGAAGTTTGAGACCAGCCTGGACAACCTGGTGAAACCCCATCTCTACTAAAAATACAAGAAATTAGCTGGGCATGGTGGCGAGCACCTGTAATTCAGCTACTCAGGAGGCTGAGGCATGAGAATCGCTTGAACCCAAGAGGCAGAGTTTGCAGTGAGCCAAAATCGAGCCACTGCACTCCAGCCTGGGCAACAGAGCAAGACTCCATCTCCAAAAAAAAAAAAAAAAAAAAAAAAAAAAATCCCTGCTCCTCGCTCTGGCTCTGTTCACATCCCACCTGTGTGATCTCGAGAAAGCTGTTCCGTGTCCCATTTTTCTCATTAATAAAATGGCAATGTCAAAGGTGGCTTGAGGATTAGTGAATTTATATATGTAAACGGGTACAGAACAACATCTAGTACATAAATACTACTCTAAGTATTAACAGTTGGTATGATAATGGAGTAAGAGTTATAGTTATCTATGAAAGTAGCACTCATCTGTAATTGGTTATTCCATTTAACTAGGCACAGTTACTGTTTTACATGGAAATAGATTTGAAGCAAACAAGCAAGTGTGACCTTATTCCACTCTTCTGAGTTGCAGAATTCCCATGCTTTCACAGTTTCAATCCACATATTAAATGAGGAAAGCTTACTTTTCTTTTTAAAGAGAAAGAGATAATAACAAAGTATCAATACAGTGTTGTTTCTGATTGTCCTGGGCCTCTGGGGATGTGGGCACCCTGGTTGTGTTCCCCTTTTTTTTTTTGTTGTTGTTGTTGGGACAGGGTCTTTCTCTGTTCCCCAGGCTGGAGTACAGTGGCGTGATCTTGGCTCACTGCAGCCTCAACTTCCAGGTCTCAAGTGATCCTCCTACCTTAGCCTCCCAAGTGGCTGGGACTACAGGCACATGCCACCACACCCAGGCTAATTTTTTTTTTTTTTTTTTTTTTTTTGTAGAGAATGTGTTTCACCATGTTGCCCAGGCTGGTCTTGAACTCCTGGGCTCAAGTGATCCTCCCACCTCAGCCTCCCAAAGTACTGGGATTACAAGTGCGAGCCACCATGCCTGGCTGGGTTCTCCTTCCTAAGCATCCTCATTAAACTTGTATCATTGGCCGGGCGCGGTGGCTCAAGCCTGTAATCCCAGCACTTTGGGAGGCCGAGGCGGGTGGATCACGAGGTCAGGAGATCGAGACCATCCTGGCTAACATGGTGAAACCCCATCTCTACTAAAAATACAAAAAAATAGCCGGGCGAGGTGGCGGGCGCCTGTAGTCGCAGCTACTCGGAGGCTGAGGCGGGAGAATGGCGTGAACCCAGGAGGCGGAGCTTGCAGTGAGCTGAGATCACGCCACTGCACTCCAGCCTGGGCGACACAGCGAGACTCCCGCTTCAAAAAAAAAAAAAAAAAAAAACTTGTATCATTAATACTACCATTCTCTACTGTGACTACCAGAATGAACAAATAAATATTTATCCAGGCACAAATGATTCCCCAAAGGGGTGTAAAACTAGACAGGAGGCCGGGCGTGGTGGCTCATGCCTGTAATCCCAGCACTTTGGGAGGCTGAGGTGGGTGGATCACGAAGTCAGGAGATCCAGACCATCCTGGCTAACACGGTGAAACTCCATCTCTACTAAAAATACAAAAAATTAGCCAGGCATGGTGGCGGGTGCCTGTAGTCGCAGCTACCTGGGAGGCTGAGGCAAGAGAATGGCGTGAATCCGGGGAGCGGAGCTTGCAGTGAGCCAAGAACATGCCCCTGTACTCCAGCCTGGGAAACAGAGCAAGACTCTGTCTCAAAAAAAAAAAAAAAAAACTAGACAGGAACAAATCTTATTTATTGATCATCACACTTGTCAGGAATTCTTTTCTTTTCTTTTTTTTTTTTTGAGACCGAGTCTCACTCTGGTGTCCGGGCTAGGGTGCAGTGGCGTGACTTTGGCTCACTGCATACTCTGTCTCCTGGATACAATCGATTCTTCTGCCCCAGCCTCCCAAGTAGCTGAGATTACAAGGCGCCCGCCACCATACCTGGCTATATTTTTTTTCTTTCACTTTTAGGAGAGACAGGGTTTTACTATGTTGACCAGGCTGGTCTCGAACTCCTGAATTCAGGTGATCCACCTGCCTCGGCCTCCCAAAGTGCTGGGATTACAGGCATGAGCCACCATTAGTTCATTCGATAACAATTCTTTGAGCCCACTTTATTGCCTGGCTCTGTTCTAGGTGCTGGAGATAGAGTGATAAAGACAGACAAGATCCAGAAGGGATTCAGAGAAGTAACCAGAGAATGTACAAGGTCACTTTAAAGAACGATAGGTGCTATGATCAAAATATTGTGGTAGTGTGATCGGGAGTGACTGGGTGGTAGCGGTGGGTACCTGATTTTCGCTATAAGTGACCTTTGAGCTAAAACACGAATGTAATAGCCAGCCATGGAAGGAACCAGGGAGAGAGCGTTCCCAGGGGAGGGAGGAGCAACAGCAAAGATTCTTTTAAGAGACCAACTTTGGTATGTTTGAAGTAAGTTAAGGAGATTCAGGGGCTAGGTAGCTCCCAGATAAGAAAAACATGATATGTAAAAATTTGAAAAAAAAATGTTCAAGGTCACTTATGATTAAAGAAATGTTAGTTCAAATACATGGAAACGCTAGTTTTCGCCTGTCCCGATAGAAAAGATTAAACACACACACATGCTGAGTGTAAGCCAGCTATTCCATGCCTATGCTGTATTTTTCAAACTCACTGTGCAGAGAAGTCACCTGGGGATCTTGTTAAAATGCAGATTCTGATGCCAGTGTGTTTCAAAATGTATACAGATCACCTGGGGACCTTGTTAAAAGTCACATTCTGATTTCAGTGCTTCTCAAACTTTAATGGACAGAGGAGTCACCCGGGGATCTTGTTAAATGCAGATTCGGGGCAACAAACATGGAAGGGGTGTTCAATCTTACTAATTATAAGGGAATGGCTAGTAAAGCTCATTCCCACTGTTCTTTTCACCTATCGGATCAATAAAAATTAAAAACACTCAGAACATCTGTTAGCAAGAGTGCAGGGAAATTGGTTTTCTAATGCATTACTAGTGAGAGCATGAATGTTTATAGCCACTTTCGAGGGCAATTTGGCAATACGTTTTTAAATATGTCCTGCCAATCTATCAATTCTGCTTTCCATCTACTCTCCTCTAGAGAAACATTTGCACAGGCGCACAAGGGAGAATGTCCAAGAATGTTTGTTGCAAGTCATTGTTGTAGCAAAAAAAAAAAAAAAAAAAAAAGAAGAAACATCCTCAATGTCCAACAATAGGCAAGTGGCTACATTACACTGAGGTTTAGCCACATCATGAAATACCAGGCCAGATTTATGAATATAAGCACGCTTAGATCTCTAAGATATATTGCATTAAAGAAAAAAAAGCAAGGCCCACATAGATATATAGATCTAAACACATACTCCAATCTATACATATTTTCTTTGTTTTTTTTTAGGCAGAGTCTCACTCTATCGCCCAGGCTGGAGCACAGTGGTGGTGTGATCTTGGCTCACTGCAACCTCCGCCTCCCAGGTTCAGATGATTCTCCTGCCTCAGCCTCCCAAGTAGCTAGGATTACAGGCATGTGCCACCACGCCCGACTAATTTTTGTAATTTTAGTAGAGACAGGGTTTCACCATGTTGGCCAGGGTGGTCTTGAACTCCTGACCTCAGGGGATCCACCTCAGCCTCCGAAAGTGCTGGATTACAGGCGTGAGCTACTGCGCCCAGCAGGCTGACTCCAATTTTGAAAGAAGTTCTACTGTGGTTAAAATGCTATCAAACAGCATTGCATGTTACAGATAAATCTTTTGTGACAGGAAGTGTTAATTGATGCAGAAAAACTTCATTGTTGTCTTATTTTAAGAAATTGGCACAGCCACCCCAACATTCAGCAGCCACCACTCTGATCGGTCAGCAGCCATCGACCTCCAGGCAAGACCCTCCACCAGCAAAAGGATTATGACCCACTGAAGGCTCAGATGGTCACTAGCATTATTTAGCAATAAATATTTTAAAATTAAGGCATGTACACTATTTTTTAAGACATAATGCTATTACACACTTAGTAGACTCCAGTATAGTGTAAATATAACATATATTATTATTATTTTTTTTTTTGAGACGGAGTCTCGCTGTGTCTCCCAGACTGGAGTGCAGTGGCACGATCTCGGCTCACTGCAAGCTCCACCTCCCAGGTTCATGCCATTCTCCTGCCTCAGCCTCCCGAGTACCTGGGACTACAGGCGCCTGCCACCACGCTCGGCTAATTTTTTGTATTTTTAGTGGAGACGGAGTTTCACCGTGTTAGCCAGGATGGTCTCGATCTCCTGACCTCGTGATCCACCTGCCTCGGCCTCCCAAAGTGCTGGGATTACAGGCTTGCGCCACCACGCCCAGCCTAACATATATTATTTGATTGCAGATACCTTCATACTGTTTTGTTAGTACCTGGGCCTCATAGGCATTGGAGCCCTGGTTTCAAAGTCACTTTAAGAATGAATGGGTTTCGCATGAGTTGACATGAGTGATTTCTGAATCTCCAGCCCCTAGAGGGTGGCATGTCTGTTACAGAGAAGTAGCTTGTACACAGTGGTGCTTAGTAAACTTTTTTCTTTTCTTTTCTTTTCTTTTTGAGGCGGAGTCTCGCTCTGTCGCCCAGCCTGGAGTGCAGTGGCGTGATCTCGGCTCACTGCAAGTTCTGCCTCCCAGGTTCACTCCATTCTCCTGCCTCAGCCTCCCAAGTAGCTGGGACTACAGGTGCCCGCCAGCACGCCCAGCTAATTTTTTGTATTTTTAGTAGAGACGGGATTTCACTGTGTTAGCCAGGATGGTCTCAATCTCCTGACCTCGTGATCCGCCCGCCTCGACCTCCCAAAGTGCTGGGATAGTAAACTTTTCTTAAATGAATTCTGATTAAAAGATGCATTGTTAAATGTAAAAAAAAAAAAAAAAAAAAAAAAAGTCAGACTATTGGCCACTATGTAGAGTAAGAGCCCATTAAAAAGGATGAAGAAAAAAAACTGAAACAGAAAAATAAGCTTGTGTCTGGACAGAAGTTTTCTGAAAATGCACAAAAGAAGCCACTACAAGTGATTGCTTTTGGGGAGCGGAGTTGGAAATTCAGTGCGAAAAGGAGAATAATTTTTCACTGCATATCACATTGAAATCTCTGAATTTCTTTTACCCTGTGCATGTATTACTTTTCAATGAAAAATTTACTGTAATAGACAGACATATGGTAAAGCAAAATAGTAACATGTGAATGATACAATTTTGTGGTATTGAGTGTTCACTAAAAAATTCAGCTTTGCTGTATGTTTGACACTTTTTACAAAAATATTGTAAAAAAGCAAACATTTTTTACTTTATTATTATTTTTTTGAAACAGGGTCTTGCTCTGTCACCCAGGCTGGAGTACAGTGGTGCAATCACTGCTCGCTGCAGCCTTGACCTCCCAGGCTCAATTGCTCCTGCCTCAGCCTCCCAAATAGCTGGGACTACAGGCTTGCACCACCATGTCTGGCTAATTTTCTTTCTTTCTTTCTTTCTTTTTTTTTTTTTTTGCACAGGCTGGTCTCGAACTTCTGCGCTTAGGCATTCCTCCTGCCTTTTCCTCCCAAAGTGCTGGGATTACAGGTATGAGCCACCACGCCCAGCCTAAAAATTTTTACTTTACAAAGTCCTACCACTATGATGAAATCAAAGGCCAGTCCTGAAGCACATCCAGCTCTCAGAGGGAAGGAAAGCATTCGTGGTGTGCTGGGGCATCTTTCAGCATAAAAGCACCAAGTTTTGTTTGCACTGTTCACGTGAAACCATCTAAGCTGGTGTCCTTGACAAGGGCAAGGGCTGAGCTCACAGCAATGAATTCTACGTTGGTATGGTCACAAATTCTGCCCAACTGGAGTCCTCACTGTTGGTGACAACAGATGCAACCAGAGCTTCTCTCTCTGGGAATGTATTAACTACAGTTTGTTGATTACATACACCAGAAACTGACACTGACCAATTAAACCAGGGTGGAAATTTATAGCAGCATATGAAGGAGCTGAGATCATCAATGGGAGGAGAGGAGAGCCAGGCTCAGGTGATGGGCAGAAAGTGAGGCGGGCCTAACAGCCATAACTATGACCAAGGCACTCTTCCAAGACTGCCTATGATGCTCCTGGCGGCATACTGGAACTGATGCACTGGGAGCCCCTAAGCTGCACCCCACTGCCCAGAAACCCTGCAGCAGCCATCATACACTAGTTAAAGCTCTGCTGAAATGCTGCTACTGCGAACAAATATTAATCTCTTCCCACAGTTTTGTGTGCTTCCTTGGTCTTGGGAGGCAGCAGCTGCCTGGCCAAGCCTACATTACGTGCTTGTTGTCCAGCTACTAGGACGTGGGAGGAGCAGCTGGTGCCTGCCAGCCTGTACAATGCAGGGTCACTATCTTCCACTGAGATGAACATAATGACTGATGCCTCTGCACAGGGAGAGGGTGGACCTGAGCAGCCCTAATGATGACAACTATAAGCCACCGATGGCTTAACACAAGATATACTGGGAAAACAAATGATTAGAGCTGCCACTGAACATGGCTACATTAATTGACTGCCTACTGTGTGCCAGGTACTTAACAACTAACAACTTAACATGTTTTTTTTTTTTTTTGAGACAGTCTCACTGTGTCACCCAGGCTGGAGTGCAGTGGCGCCATCTCGGCTCACTGCAAACTCCGCCCCTTGCGTTCAAGTGATTCTCCTGTGTTAGCCTCCCCAGTAACTGGAATTACAGACACCCGCCACAACTCCTGTCTACTTTTTGTACTTTTAGTCGAGACGGCATTTTACCACGTTGGCCAGGCTGATCTCAAACACCTGACCTTGGGTGATGTGCCTGCCTCGGCCTCCCAAAGTGCTGGGATTTCAGGTGTGAACCAGCGCGCCCGGTCCACAACATGTATTGTTTTATTTAATTCTTCCCTACAACATTATAAGGTAGGTACTTTTACTATCCCCATTATAGAGAAGAAACAAATTGGGGGAAGTTATTTCACTCATCTGGGTCAGATAATCTGGGAAGATGTGGAGCTGGAATTTGAACCCAGTTCTTTCTGACTTCAGAGCCCTTCGCTTAACCATTACCCTCTACTGTCAATCAGCCTGGTTCTCCATGGGCCTGTTTAAAACTACAGCTCAGGCTTAAAAGGTCTTTGAATGACAGCACCTGGCTGCTTAAAGGTAATTTGGGTGCCTCTGTGCTGTCTACACCAGATTAGGTTGAAAGATGCTCTATAAAGATGACTGCTGGTTGGGTGCAAGAAATTTTAATACTGAGAAAAATGTAAATTCTCATTGAGCATTCAACATATCAATCTTTCAAATCAGTCTGAAGTCTGACTCTCCTTCTGGAGACACATGGTAACTTGGATTTGGCCCAAAATGAATAGAATCCTCTTTAGGATTTTATGTAAAGTCTCATAAAAGCTTAGGCATCTCCAACACCTTATTCCTTTTCTGCATCTTCTCCTGTGAGGTGCTGAGTCTTAGAGCCAATAAGGAACACGGTGCCTTTAATGAAAGACATCCTATGGAGGCAAGCGGGTGGTGGGCAAATTGGGTGGGGACTCCTATGGGCAGGTTTTCTGTCAGTGGAAAGAAGTTTTCTTTTTCTTTCTTTCTTTCTTTTTTTTTTTTTTTTAAAGGGAGTGGTATGGTTAGGTTTGTCAGAATTTTTTTTTCTTTTTTCTTTCTTTTTTTTTTTTTTTTAAGACGGAGTGTTGCTCTGTCACCAGGCTGGAGTGAAATAGCCCAATCTCGCCTCACTGCAGCCTCCACTTCCCAGGTTCAAGTGATTCTCCTGCCTCAGCCTCCTGAGTAGCTGGGATTACAGGCATGCACCACCACACCCAGCTAATTTTTGTATTTTTAGTACAGATGGGGTTTCTCCACATTGGCCAGGCTGGTCTCAATCTCCTGACCTTGTGATCCGCCGGCCTCGGCCTCCCAAAGTGCTGGGATTACAGGCGTGAGCCACTGCACCCGGCCCAGAATTTTTTTTAAAAGGAAGTGATATGGTTAGAAATTATTTTTTTAAGGGGAAGTTTTTTTTTTTTTTTTTTTTTAAAGGAAGTGATATAGTTAGGCTTTGTGTCCCCACCCAAATCTCATCTTGAATTATGATCCCCATAATCCCCACGTGTCAAGGGAGAGACCAGGTAAAGGTGATTGGATCATGGGGGCGGTTTCCCCAATACTGTTCTCATGATAGTGAGTTCTCATAAGAGCTGATGGTTTTCTGAGGGGCTCTTCCCCTTCCACTCGGCACTTCTCTTTCCTGCCTCCTTGTGAAGAAGGTGCCTTGCTTCCCCTTCGCCTTCTGCCACGGCTGTAAGTTTCCTGCGGCCTCCCCAGCCATGCTAAACTGTGAGTTGATTAAACCTTTTCCCTTTATAAATTACTCAGTCTCACACAATTCTTAACAGCAGTATGAAAATGGATTAATACAGGAAGCAAGACAAGAAGACAGGATGGGAAGAAATTTTACAGGGACAAATACTTTTTTCACCAGACTTGTGTTGAGAGTGACTTCAAAGCAGTATTGTAGTGAAAACGTGATTTTCACTTATCCAGATATCGAACACCGTCTTCAGCATCTCAGTAGGAAATAATAAGTTGAGGATATTCACTAGTAGTCTACTACTGTTTAAGACAGTTTTTGCTATACAACAACCTCAAAATCTCAGTGGTTTTCCACATAAATGTTTGTTTATTTTTTTCCTGGGTCTGTGAGTTCACTGTGGCTCTGTGGAGCTTGGCTGTGGCCTGTGGGTTGGGTTGAGGTCTGTTCCATATGTCTGTTCATTTCTGCTTAGGCCATCAGTTATGCAGGGTCTGTTCTAAGGCAGATCACTCCAGAGCAAGAGGCTGTGTCAAATTCTACAGCCACATTGACAGCCCCTGTTCCTGGGCTAGATGTGGAGGCTCACGCCTCTAATCACAGCACTTTGGGAGGCCAAGGCAGGAGGATTGTTTGAGTCCAGGAGCTTGAGACCAGCCAGGGCAACATAGCAAGACTCTCTCTATAAATAATAATAATAATAATAATAATAATAATAATAATGCCCCTGTTCCCATCAGGTGCACTGATATTCCATTGGCCAAAGCAAGTCAAATGGCTTTGCCCCATTATGGTGGTGCTCCACCCACCATAATGTCAATGGACAAGGTGGGTAAATATTCTGCAGCTGAAGAAAGTACAGAATTTGAGACCATTATCTAGCCTACCATAGCGACTAACATGAGGACAGGAATAAAATCATCTAGCTGGGATGAGAACAGATTGATAAAGATGGACACATTTACAGTATTAATAAATGTATACCTAAACTGCTAGGGGGAAAAACCCAACCGATCTGCTTTGCGGCACGTGACTTGTTATTCTTGGAAACTGACCGGAGGGAGGTGAAATTCTAAACTGCCTTGTGTTGAGTTGCTGCACTCCACCACTGGAGGGCAGCATTAGTCACCATTTTACAGCTTCTGAGCTTGGTCTTCCGTCAGCAGCAAGGGCTGATTTCCACCTGGTCTCCCACCGTCTTTACCACTTTCAAAAGTGTCCCAGCTTAGATGATAAACTACACGATCGTCTTATATACATGGTATAACCGTGGCATTTCTTCTCCAGAAATGAACAAAATTTTCAGAAGCTAACACTCCACAAGGACCTCCGACCTCTTTTTTTTTTTCCATTCCTTTTTTTTCTTTGAGACTGAGTCTCACTCTGTCACCCAGGCTGGAGTGCAGTGGTGCAATCTAGGCTCACTGCAACCTCCGCCTCCTGGGTTCAAGTGATTCTCTTGCCTCAGCCTCCCAAGTAGCTGGGATTACAGGCACACACCACCAGGCCTGGCTAATTTTTGTAGGTTTTTTTTGTTTTTTTGTTTTTTTCCCCAGTAGAGATGGGGTTTCGCCATATTGGCTAGGCTGGTCTCGAATTCCTGACCCGCCTGGTGATCTGCCAGCCTCAGTCTCCCAGAGTACTGGGATTACAGGCGTGAGCCACCGTGCCGGGCCTGGAACAGCAACTTTCTTAACGAGAACATGCGACCTGGCTTCCTGATGTGCCCACTTCAGGGATTTCCCTTTTTGGTCTACTGTGCCTCGGGTAGTGGTTTCTCCCTTCTTCAAGAAGGACTTTTTGTCTGGGTGTGGTGACTCATGCCTGTAATCCCAGCACTCTGGGACGCTGAGGTGGGTAGATCGCTTGAGTGTGGGAGTTTGAGATCAGCCTGGGCAACGTTGTGAGACCCTTTCTCTACAAAAAATACAAAAATTAGCCGGGTGTGGTGGTGCACGCCTGTGAACCCAGCTGCTCGGGAGGCTGAGGTAGGAGGATCACCTGAGCCCGGGAGGTGGAGGTTGCAGTGAGCCGTGATCATGCCATTGCATTCCAGCCTGGGCAACAGAGCAAGATCCTGTCTCAAAAAAAAAAACAAAAAAAAAAAAAAACAAAGGAGGACTTTTCCCTGTTGCAGGAAATCACACACTCATCCCACTGAGAACTAAATGCTAAGGCAGATTTACTGTGAGAATGCTGAAACTCAGGATCCCTCGGCTCCCCAAGGCCCTTTTTAAGTCCCTGTATTTATAATTTTACATTTTTTTTTTTAAAAAGGCTCCCTAGTTTGCATACACTTCAGGCCCCATAAAAACTGGATCCACTCCTGACTGAAAGTCAGATTTTATCCAGGCTGCCTCTCTGCTAAATTTCTCATCTAGTCAGGAGAGAAGCTTGCCTGTTCTGTGTCTGGAAGCCAAGCCTTCCACAGTAAGCCACTGAAAAACTGAACTCAAATTCACAGGTGTTTTACAGCAGAGTCACTGATTTATACAAGCAGGAGGTTATTAAGATATCTCAGTTTGGTGGCAAGCACCCTGTTTTAATCAAGTGTCATTGTGACTTAAGCCAGAGCCACTGGGGGACTGACAGCTTTTCAGCCCAAAGGTGCTTCTTTGTGATGCTTTAGGAAGGGTGGCATCAAGGTTCACAAACTGCCTTATGCCTTTTCAGGAGTTTATAGGCCATTCCCACAATAGGATACAGGGTGACTTGGACAATTTCAGTAAAGGGTCTCATAACATTTGTTTAATCATGTGCCAACAACAATAGCAACAATTAAAAAAACCTACAGGTGGTCTAGTTTTTAAACAGAATTCTCCATTCCAATATAAAAAGAAGTCATAAAATAAAATATAAATTCAATCTAATTTGAACTTATGGATCACTTGTTTTTGTATGATCTGTGAGCTAAGAATGGTTTTCGCATTTTTATTTTTATTTTTATATTTTTTTGAGATGGGAGTCTCACTCCATCACCCAGGCTGGAATGCAGTGGCACAATCTCATCTCACTGCAACCTCTGCCTCCTGGGCTCAAGCGATCCTCCCACCTCAGCCTCCCAAGTAGCTGGGACCACAGGTGCACGCCACACCTGGCTAATTTTTTGTATGTTTGGTAGAGACAGGGTTTCACCATGTTGCCCAGGCTGGTCTCGAACTCCTGACCTCAAGTGATCTGCCTGCCTCAGCCTCCCAAAGTGCTGGGATTACAAATGTGAGCCACTGTGGCTGGTCTGGTTTTCACATTTTTAACTGGTTAACAAAAATCAAAAGAAAATTAAATTTTGTGAGGTGAAAATTTTATGAAATTGAAATCTCAATGCCTATGAATGGAATTTTATTGGAGCACAGCCATGCCCACTGCCCCAAATATTGACTGTGGCTACTTCCCTGCTACCCGGCAGAGCTGAATAGTTGCAACAGAGAAGAGACGACCCACAAAGCTGAAAACAGGTACTATCTGGCCCTTTACCAAAGAAACATTGCTGACTCTGCTCTACGGCAAAAGGTCTTCAAATTGAGGGTTTTGTATTGTGGAAATACACAAAGATTCCTTCCTTCCTTCCTTCCTTCCTTCCTTCCTTCCTTCCTTCCTTCCTTCCTTCCTTCCTCCCTCCCTCCCTCCCTCCCTTCCTTCTTTCCTTCTTTCTTTCTTTCCTTCTCTCTCTTTCTCTTTCTTCTTCTTCTTTTTCTTTTTTTTTTTGACACGGTCTCACTCTGTTGCCCAGTCTGGAGTGCAGTGGCATGATGATGGCTCACAGTTCACTGCAACCTTGAACTCCTAGGCTCAAGGAGTCCTCCCACCTCAGCCTCCCAAGAAGCCAGTACTACAGGCATGTGCCATCAAGCCCAGCTAATGTTTTGGTACTTTTTGTAGAGGCAGGGTTTTGACATGTTGCCCAGGCTGGTCTCAAACTCCTGGGCTCAAGTGATCCTCCTGCCTCAGCCTCCCAGAGTGCTGGAATTACAGGCATGAACCACTGCCCCCTGCCAAGATTTTCAGTATATACAGGCATGATTGACTGGGCTCGGTGGCTCATGCCTGTAATCCCAGCACTTTGGGAGGTTGAGGTGGGTGGATCCTTTGAGGTCAGGAGTTCCAGACCAGCCTGGCCAGCATGGTGAAACCCCACCTCGACTAAAAATACAAAAATTAGCCAGAGGTGGTGGTGGGTGCCTGTAGTCCCAACTACTCAGGAGACTGAGGCAGGAGAATTGCTTGAACCAGGAGGTGGAGGTTGCAGTGAGCCGAAATCACGCCACTGCACTCCAGCCTGGGTGACGGAGGGAGACTCTCTCTCTCTCAAAAACAAATAAACAAACAAAAACAGGCATGATTAAGGACATCAATTCTCAGATCCTTAACTTCTAGGCATACCTTTTCCTAAAACTGATCACCTAAGAACACACAGAGAAAGTGGCCCATTATTAACAAACCATACTGAACCAGTGGCCGGAGCCATGAAATCTGAGACATCACAGCGTCAGTGTTGAGAAGGGAAGTGATTCCATAATTGGAAAAGAAACCCAGGTTGTTTTCAGTTCTTTGTTTTTAACAAAATTGACCCAATTAATAACTGATCAATATGTGATTTTCTGGCATAGAATTCAGAAGAAATTAAAATAATCGAGAAATAGTGCTATAATAATACAATTTGTATTTCTATATTCTTATTTATGTGAATAAAACTCAGAGTTTACATAAATAAAAGAGAATTTGACACATAATTGAAAATAAACTGTATCTCATTCTAGCAACTGCTGAAAAACAGCTTTTTAAAAAAGTAATATTCATAAAGAATATGTAAGCTGACTAAAAACCAGGCCTGTCTACCTCATTAAAATAGAAAAACACCAGTACATTGCTTATATTTAATAACCATTTTTCAAATTATATAATAAATGTATGTTGCTTTGGTCAAAATTCCTAATTATCTTGTTTTTTGAGATGGATTCTCATTCTGTCAACTCAGGCTGGAGTGCAGTGGCACGATCTCAGCTCACTGCAACCTCTGCCTCCTGGGCAAGTGATTCTCCTGCCTCAGCCTCCTGAGTAGCTGGGACTACAGGCATGCACCACCACACCCAGCTAACTTTTGTATTTTTAGCAGAGATGGGGTTTTGCCATGTTGGCCAGGCTGGTCTCAAACTCCTGACTTCAGGTGATCCATCCACCTTGGCCTCCCAAAGTGCTGGGATTACAGGCGTGAGCTACTGTGCCTGATCCTAATGGTAATTTGATATTGAAGAAATGTCTAAAGCTTGGAGCCCTCTGATCATAGAAAATAAAAGATGTGAATTTCAATTTATATAGCCATAATTTTGTTGCTGAGAAGTATGATGAAATAAACGATAATTTTTTAACTTTAATAATATTTCCCACTTTCAAGGCCCGCTCTCTATCTAAGAAGTTTCAGAAACTGATTCTCTCAACCTGACTGGCTAGGATGAGCCACCGCCTCGTTTTTTTTTCCTGGTAACACCATCATTTTGTCTCAACTTTGCTGGGCTACAGGACCTAGGGCATCTAAGAAATGGATCAGATTGGGATTCAACTTTTCATCTCCACCAGAACAGAGTTTAATGACTACTGAAGAGAAAAGAATCTTATGTCCAAGGATATAATTCATCTGCCAGGACAAAAGAAGTCCCACCTATGTGCCCTTCTGAGGAGCACACTCCAGGAAGTACTCTAACCAAATGAAAATGAAATCAGAGTAAAGGCACAACATACGGAAGTTGAAGGATATAAGAAACAATGGTGAATGATGAATGCAGTAATTTTTGGTTAAATCTAAATGGAGATGGTAAACTGACTGGGGATTTGAATGTAAGTTTGCCCCATAGGGCAAAACTTAACAAAAGCCTAGAAATAAGCTTATAAGTTATCTCAGCAAAACTCAGAATTTGAGGATGGGGGCTGTAGAAGATGAAGTCCAAAAGCTTCCTCTCATCAGGGAAGAATTTCTTAATGGAAGATTGAGGCATGGTTAATGTTTACTTTTTATACAGCAGTAGGCAAATATATATTTAACAATCACAATCATTGTTAGATGTTGGAAAGTAGGCCAGGTGCACTGGCTCATACCTGTAATCCCAGCACTCTGGGAGGCAAAGGTGGGCAGATTGCTTGAGCCCAGGAGTTCGAGACCAGCCTGGGAAATACAGAAAAACCCCATCTTTACAAAATAAACCAACCAAACAAACAAAAATTAGCCAGGCATGGAGGCACACACCTGGAGTCCCAACTACTTGGGGGGCTGAGGTGGGAGGATCACTTGAGCTGGGGAGGTCAAGGCTGCAGTGAGCCAAGATCACTCCACTGCACTCCAGCCTGGGAGACAGAGACCCTATCTCAAAAATAAACCAACACACAAAAAATTGGAATGTAACTGTCAGCAGAATGGAGATGAATACATACCTTTCTAGAGAAAAGAAATAAAAAGGAAAAAGGAGAAAACTGTAAACTTTAATAAATAGCAAATACTAAATAAGATGGAAGTGAATAATAGCACGTATATATTACTGTAATAAATACAAATGATTTGAATTCTCCTATCAAAGACAAGGAGAGGCTGATAAAGAAAGATACTGAATAACAGAATGGGCAGACATGAACCGGGTAAATGAAATAAAATACAAAATAAGACTTAGAATGTTATTATAAGATAAAGCATGATTTAAGGCCAAAAGCTATTATTAAATAGAAGGAACAGGTACATAAGAATAAAAGGAAAAAATGACAAAGAACATAGAATAGCTACAAACTTTGTATACATTAAATAACATATGGCAAAATATAATTTTAAAAAGCACCCTGGTAATATAAGGAAAGCTTGGTTTTAAAAATGCAATCCTCATGAGAGATTTTAAAATATTTCTTTCACAGTTTACCAAATAGACAGAAACTAAGAAAGGATTAGAAGAACTGAATAATTCATAAAAATTTAAACTTTACAGAGACTATATATTCTTCTCTAATAGTCACCAAATACGTACAAAACTTGCTCATGTAAATAGCCATACAGAAAACTATTAAATTATAAGAAGACATACAAGCAGCCAACAAACATATGAAAAAATGCTCAACATCCTAATCATGAGAGAGACGTAAATCAAAAGCACCGTGAGATACCATCCCACACTAGTCACCGTGGCTACCGTGAAAAAGGCAGAAAACTAAAGATATTCGCGAGGTTGAGGACAAAAGGAAACATTTGTACACTGCTTGTGGGAATGTAACTTAGTTCTGCCAGTGTGGAAACCAGTTCGGAGATTTCTCAAAGAACTTAGAACTACCACTTAACTCAGCAATCCCATTAATACAAATCATTCTACCAAAGTCACATGCACGCGTATGTTCATCACAGCACTATTCACGATAGCAACATGGAACCAACCTAGATGTCCATCAGTGATGGACTGGATCAAGGAAATGTGGTACGTACACCACGGAATACGTCACAGCCATAACAACATGAAATCATGGACTTTGCAGCAACATAGATGCAGCTGGAGGTCATTATCCTAAGTGAATTAATGCAGGAACAGAAAACCAAATACCACATGTTTTCACTTATAAGTGGGAGCTAAACATTGAGTACCTGTGGACACAAAGATAGGAACAACAGACACTGGGGCCTACTTGAAGGTGGAGGGAGGGAGGAAGTTGAGGGTTGAAGAACTACTTACTGAGTACTATACTCACTACCTGGGTGACCAAACCATTTATACACAAAACGCCAGTGACATGCAATTTACCCAGGTAAAAAACCAGCCCCCCCAAATGACATGCAATTTACCTAGGTAAAAAACCTGCATACGTACCCCCAAACCTAAAATAAAAGTCAAAAAAATACAAAAAACAAAAACAAAACAAAGAAAATGGCATAATGAGGGAGAAAAATATTTATTTTACAGGTCACATTTTCAGGCCAAAACCCAGTAACATCAGAAACCAAAAGCCAAAATATAGTTTCACAAATTGTAATCCAGGCACACCTTGTTTGATTGTCCTTAGCTTTATTCTGCTTTGCAGATGCCCAGTTTTTTTGTTTTGTTTTGTTTTGTTTCACACATTGAAGTTTGTGGCAAGCCCGCATCGAACAAGTCTTATGGGTACCATTTTTCCAACAGCGGGTGCTCACTTTGGTTCTCTGTGTCATATTCTGGTAATTCTCACATTTCAAGCTTTTTATTATTATTATATCTGTTATGGTGATCTGTGATTGGTAATCTTTAATATTACTCTTGTAATTGCTTCGGGGTGCCGTGAACCATGTCCATATAAGATGGCGAAGTTAATTGATAAATGTACTGTGTGTTCTGACTGGTCCACAGAACAGCTGTTCCCATCTCTCTCCCTCTGCTTGAGCTTCCCTATTCCCTGAGACTCAACAATGTTGAAATTAGGCCAATTAATAACCCTATAATGGCCTCTAAGTGTTCCAGTGAAAGAAAGAGTCCCACGTCTCTCACTTTAAATCAAAAGCTAGACAAGGTTAAGCTTGGTGAGGAAGGCATGTTGAAAGCCAAGACAGGCTGAAAGCTGGGCCTTTTGCACCAGTTAGCCAAGTGGTGAATGCAAAGGAAAAGTTCTGCAAAGAAATTAAAAGTGCTACTCCAGTGAACATATGAATGATAAGAAAGTGAAACACCCTATTGTTGATGTGAAGAACGTTTGAGTGGTCTGAATAGAAGATCACACCAGCCACGACATTGTCTTCAGCCAAAGCCTAATCCAGAGCAAGGACCTAACGCCTTAAATTCTATGGAGACTGAGAGAGCTGAGGAAGCTGCAGAAGAAAATTGGAAGCTAGCAGAAGTTGGTTCAGGAAGCTTAAAGAAAGAAGCCATCTCCAGATCATAAAAGTGCAAAGTGAAGCAGCAGGTGCTGATGTAGAAGCTGCAGCAAGTTACCCAGAAGATCTAGCTAAGGTCACTGATGAAGGAGGCTACACTAAATAGATTTTTCAATGTAGATAAAACTGTCTCCTACTGGAAGAAGATGCCATCTAGGACGTTCATAGCTAGAGAGGAGAAGTCAAAGTCTGACTTCAAAGCTTCAAAGGACAGGCTGACTTTCTTGTTAGGGGCTAATATAGCTGGTAACTTAAAGTTGAAGCCAGTGCTCGTTTACCATTCCAAAAATCCTAAGGCCCTTAAGAATGATGCTAAAACTACTGTCTAGGCTCTAGAAATGGAACCATGAAGGCTGGATGACAGCACCTCTGTTTACAGCATGGTCTACTGAATATTTTAAGCCCCATGTTGAGACCTACTGCTCAGAAAATAGGTTCCTTCCACAATATTACTGCTTATTGACAATGCACCTGGTCACCCAAGAGCTCTGATGGAGATGTACAAGGAGACAAATGTTGTTTTCATGCCTGCTAACATAACCTCCAACCTGTAGCCCATGGATGTGGGGGTAATTTTGACCTTGAAGTCTTATTGAAGTAATACATTTTTTAAGACTATAGCTGTGATAGTGATTCCTCTGATGCATCTGGGCAAAGTACATTGGAAACCTTCTAAAAAGGATTCACTATTCATTTTTTTTTTTCACCAGAACATCAAGATGAAGGATTCACCATTCTAAATGCCATGAAGATCATTCGTAATTCTTGGGGGGAGGTCAAAATATCGACCTTAGCAGGAGTTTGTAAGAACTTGATTCCAATTGCCATAAATGAACTTGAGAGAGTTCAAGACCTCAGTGGAGGAAGTAGCTGCAGAGATGGTGGAGATAGCAAGAGAACTAGAATTAGAAGTGGAACCTGAAGATGTGGCTGAATTGCTGTAATCTTATGAGAGAACTTGAATGGATGAGGAGTTGCTTCTTATGACTGAACAAAGGAAGTGGTTCCTTGAGATGGCATCTACTCCTGGTAAAGATGTTCTGAACATTGTGAAAATGACAACAAACAACTTAAAATATTACATAACCTTAGCTGATTAAGCAGTGCCAGGGTTTGAGAGGATTGAGTCCAATTTTGAAAGCAGTCTTATTATGAGTAGAGTGATATCCAACAGCATTAGATGTTGCAGAGAAATCTTTCATGAAAAGATTTAATTATGTCTTTTGCAGCAACACAGATGAAACTGGAGGCTGTTATTTTACACGAAATAACTCAGAAACAGAGAGTCAAACACTGAATGGTCTCACTTATAAGTGGGAGCTCAATAATGTTTATACATGGGCATACAGTGTGGAATAATAGACATTACAGACTCAGAAGGATGGGAGGGAGGTAAGGGATAAGAGATTGCTTAATGGGTCTGGCGTGGTGGCTCATGCCTGTAATCCCAGCACTTTGGGAGGCCAAGGTGGGCAGATGACCTAAGGTCAGGAGTTCGAGACCAGTCTGGCCAGCATGGTGAAACCCCATCTCTATTAAAAATACAAAAATTAGCTGGGCATGGTGGCACGTGCCTATAATCCCGGCTACATGGGAGACTGAAGCAGGATAATTGCTTGAACTCGGGCAGTGGAAGTAGCAGTGAGCTGTGATTGCGCCACAGCATTCCAGCCTAGGCGACAGAGTGAAACTTCATCACACACACACACACACACACACACACAGACACAGACACACACACAAATTGCTTAATGGTTAAAATGTACATTATTTGGGTGATGGTTACATTAAAAGCCCAGATTTCACCTCTATGCAATATATCCATGTAACAAAACTGCACGCACTTGTACCCCTTAAATTTATACCAAAAAAGGCAAAAAAGAGGCCAGGTGCGATGGCTCACACCTGTAATCCCAGCATTTTGGGAGGCCGAGGCGGGCTGATCACAAGGTTAGGAGTTTGAGACCAGCCTGACCAACATGTTGAAACACCATCTCTACTAAACATATAAAAATTAGCTGGGCGTGGTGGGGCGCGCCTATAGTCCCAGCTACTCAGGAGGCTGAGGCAGGAGAATTGCTTGAACCCAGGAGGCAGAGCTTGCAGTGAGCTGAGATCGCGCCATTGCACTGCACCCTGGGTGACAGAGCGAGACTCCGTCTAAAAAAAAAAAAAAAAAAAAAAGGCAAAAAAGAGGAAGAGTCCATTGATGTGGCAAACTTTGTTGTTGTCTTATTTTAATAAATTACTACAGTTACCCCAACCTTCAGCAACCACAACCCTGATCAGTCAGCAGCCATTGGCACTGAGGAAGATCCTTTATCAGCAAAATGACTGCAACTTGCCGAAGGCTCATATGATTGTCAGCAATTTTTAGCAACATAATATTTTAAAATTTAAGTATGTACTTTTAAAAGTCACAATGCTATTGTGCCCTTAATAGACTTTAGTATAGAATAAACATAACTTTTATATGCACTGGGAAATTAAAAAATATGTGTGACTTACTTCACTGTGATATTTGCTTTATTGTGGTGGTCTGGAACCAGACTCACAATATCTCTGAAATATGCCCGTACTTGCAAAATAGGAAACATACCTTTATAGAACCCCTGGATTCTGGTCCTATCCCCTTCAAAGCAACCAACTAACCATCCCCAAAACTGAAATAACAAAGTCTAGAAGTTTATGGAAAGAAGGGCATGTCATATAAAAGTTTATGGGGATGGATATAAGGAAAATTTTTGAATGATTTTGTAGGCAATAAGGATCACAGGATATCAGCCGAGCACGATGGCTCACGCCTGTAATCCCAGCACTTTGGGAGGCCAGAGCGGGCGGATCACGAGGTCAGGAGATCGAGACCATCCTCACTAACACAGTGAAATCCCGTCTCTACTAAAAATACAAAAAAATTAGCTGGGCGTGGTGGCGGGCGCCTGTAGTCCCAGCTACTCAGGAGGCTGAGGCAGGAGAATGGCGTGAGCCCGGGAAGCGGAGCTTGCAGTGAGCCGATATCACGCCACAGCACTCCAGCCTGGGTAACAGAGTGAGACTCCGTCTCAAAACAAAAAAAAAAAGATGACAGGGTATCCTGTCAGTTCCCAGTTCTGGATTATCTGCTTCTATAGAGGTTAGTGCCCTTTAATGGTTTTGAGCTATTTTACACCTTCTTTTTTTTTTTTTTATTTTTTTTAGACACGGTCTCACTCTGTCACCAAGGCTAGAGAGCGGTGGTGCATGATCGCAGCTCACTGAAACCTCAATCTCCCCAGATCAAGTGATCCTCCAATCTCAGCCTCTAGAGTAGCTGGGACTACAGGTGCACACCACCACGCCCAGCCAATTTTTTTTTTTTTGATAGTATTTGTAGAGAGAGGGTCTCCCCTATGTTGCTCAGGCTGGTCTGGAATGCTTGGACTCATGTGATCCTTTTGCCTTGGCCTCCCAAAGTGCTGAGATTATAGGCGTGAACCACCGTGCCTGGCCATTTTACAACTTTGCAGGTTACAGAAACAGATAGTATTGCAAATAACTCATCCACAGCACTGCAAACAGATTTCTTTTGATGGAACGCAACTGATTACTACTCTGGAGATAGTGACCAGTTTTGCATCTGTTGGTGAATTTGTTTCAGCATTCCTGATTGTCTATGTAATCATGCATTTGTTGATTCTCCTTTGGGCCTGTTGTATCTTACAGATTCCTCCTTTAATTAATGAATACTTGACATGTGCTAATCTTATATTTGTATGACAGTCATGATTTTAACTCAAAAAATTATCTTTTAACACAGGTGAATGCGTAATGGAAAATATATAGCTTTAAATATTGTTATTGCTAAAGACTGAATAAGTGAACTTAATATATGAAACTAGAATAACAAAATAAAATGAAAGAAAAGCAGGGGAAAGAATTATTAAACTAAAAGCTGAGGCCGGGAGCAGTGGCTCACACCTGTAATCCCAGCACTTTGGGAGGCCAAGGCAGGCGGATCACGAGGTCAAGAGATCGAGACCATCCTGGTCAATATGGTGAAACCCCATTTCTACAAAAAATACAAAAAAACTAGCTGGGTGTAGTGGTGCACACCTGTAGTCCCAGCTACTCAGGAGGCTGAGGCAGGAGAATCACTTGAACCCAGGAGGCGGAGCTTGCAGTGAGCTGAGATTGCGCCACTGCACTCCAGCCTGGGTGACAGAGCAAGACTCCGTCTCAAAAAAAAAAAAAAGCTGAAAGCTGAAATGAATGAAATGGGAGAGGAGTAGAGAAATAAATAAAAGCAAAAGTGCTACTTTTACTTTAATACAAATGACTAAATAAGTAAACCCTTAGCATGCTAAGTAGAAGACTAAAAATACAACAATAAAAAAAGAAACCCCAAAACCAGTAGTAACAAGAAAGGTGATGGACCCCCAAATGCCAAAGTTATTAAAATATTTTAAAAAGAAAGTTAAATGGAATCATAGGGCCACATAATTGAAAATTTAGAGCAGAGTAAATGATTCTTTTTTCTTTTGCTAAATATAAACTACTAAAACTGATCCAGATAAGATATACGACCTGAACAGATCACTAATTACAGAAAATAATTGGGAAGTTTGTTAAGAACGTTACAATGAAAAAGACTATCAGCCAAGATAATAGAACAGGTAATTTCTGAGATAGTCAACCTATAGCAGGTCACTGAAAAAGAAGAGAAGAGCTCCAGTGTATTTTTAGAGTTGCACAAGCTCCAATTTATTTTTAGAGTTCTGTAAGAAACAAGCAAAAATCAGAGATAGCACTAAAAAAGAAAACTAGAGACCAGCTGCATGTATGTGTATACAAGTCATTGCCACTTATCAACAGGGATCCATTCTGAGAAATACGGCATAGTCTCTGGTTCCTAGGCTAGAAATCCATACAGCACGTGAATGTGCTGAGTACTGTAGGTAATGGTAACACAATGGTAAGTACTTGTCTATCGAAATATAACTAAACATAGAAAAGGTACTGCAGCTCAGGCGTGGTGGCTCGTGCCTGTAATCCCAGCACTTTGGGAGGCTGAGGTGGGTAGATCACTTGAGCCCAGGAGTTCAAGACCAGCCTGGGCAGCATGCCAACACCCATCTCTACAAAAAAATACGTCGTGGTACATGCCTGTGGTCCCAGCTACTTGGGAGGCTGAGGTGGGAGGATCACCTGAGCCTGGGGAGGTAAAGACTGCAGTGAGGTGAGCTGTGATTGTGCCACTGTACTCCAGCCTGCGTGACAGAGTAAGACCCTATCTCAAAAACAAAACAAAACAAAAGTACAGTTAAAAAAATGGTATAAAAGATAAAAATATGGTACACCTGTTTAGGACACTTATCATGAATGGAGCTTGCAGGATTGGAAGTTGCTCTGGGTGAGTCAGTGGGTGAGCGGTGAGTGAATGTGCAGGCTTAGGTCAGGACTATGTACTACTGTAGACCTTATAAACACTGTACACTTAGACTACTCTAAATTTATTAAAAAATTCTTTCTTCAGTAGTAAATTAAGTATAGCTTATTGTAACTTTTTTACTTTATACATGTATTAATTATAAAGATTTTGACTCTTATCAAAGTCTTTTGTAATAACACTCAGCTGAAAACACAAGTATTGTATAACCATACAAAAATATTATTTCTTTATATCCTGATTCTATAAGCCTTTTCTATTTTTTTCTCTTTTACTTTTTCAACTTAAAAAAAAAAAAAAAACGAAGACACAAACATGCACACTAGCCTCAGCCTATGCAGGGTCAGGATCATCAAGATATCAGTAGGCAATAGAAATGTTTCAGCTCCATTATTATTATGAGATCACCACTGTAATATGCAGTCTGTTGTTGACCAAAATGCCATTACGCAGCAAATGGCTAGAGTTGTAAAACTTCCAGGTAAGATATTAGCAAATGAAATCCAGCAGTGTTTTGGAAGAATAATTCAACATGACCAAGAGGATTTGTTCCAGGAATGCATGGTGACTTAACATACCAGGGTATATGCTATACGAATTCACTGTGTCAACATATTTAAGTGCAAAACCTAAATACTTATGGCTAACGATTTTAAGACGATATTTGATAAAATTCAGCAAGCTACCCTGATAAGTGAAATTGCATCAGTATTTTATATGAACTTATCAAAAGAATTACTATGAAAATATTAAGTCTTCTACTCAAAAACCTTTATTCAACTCCATTGTAAACATTATTCAGTCAAATTATTTAGTCTATTTTTATTATATAAGGTCTGTGTTTCTTTTTTTTGAGATGGAGTTGCGCTCTGTCGCCCAGGCTGGAGTGCAGCAGCGCAATTTTGGCTCACTGCTGCCTCCACCTCCTGGGTTCAAGCGATTTCACTCTAAGTGAAAACTGGAGCAGAAGAAAATGACCTAAGTATATAAAAACCATTATCCAAAGGAGTGGTGTATATTACATTGGAAAATTCTAAAGTTAGAATTAGGAATCACAGCAAGGATGCCAGCTGTATCAGCGTTGTTTGGAGGTTCTGGCTAAAGCAACAGGACAAGAAAACAAAATAAGTAGTAAAAATATTCTAAGGGAAGAGATAAAACAATATGAAAATAAAAGACTACATCAGATAATTATAAATCATATTTATCAGAGACCAAGGATTTCTAATAAATACAATTCATTACTGAGAATTTTTCTTTAATATAGACAAATATAGTCTATTTTGGCTTTTCTTGATGTCTGCAACAAATACAAAAATTCCTATTCACAATTATGATAAAATTATGGAATAATAAAAAAACACAGGGCCACGGTGGCTCACTCCTGTAATCCCAGCACTTTGGGAGGCCGAGGCAGGCGGATCACTTGAGGCCAGGAGTGCAAGACCAGCCTGGCCAACATGGCGAAACCCCATCTCTAGTAAAAATACACACACAAAAATTAGCCAGGAATGGTGGCAGGCGCCTATAATCCCAGCTACTCAAGAGGCTGAAGTGGGAGAATCGCTTGAACCCAGTGAGCCAAAATTGCGCCACTGCACTCCAGCCTGGATGACGTAGCGAGACTCCATCTCAAAAAAAAGAAACACAGACCTTATATAATAAAAATAGACTAAATAATTTGACTGAATAATGTTTACAATAGGAGTTAAATAAAGGTTTTTGGGTAGAAGACTTAATATTTTCATAGTCATTCTTTTGATAAGTTCATATAAAATACTGGTGCAATTTCAATAAAAAATTCCAAAAGGTTTTCTTTTTTGGTGGGGGTGGTTTAGGTACTGGATAAAATAACAGTTCCTTTGGAAGAATAAATATCTAAGAATTGCTAAGAAAATTTTGGAAAATAATAGCTGGGGGAAGCTTTGTAAGTCTAAAAGATTAAGCTTACCTTCATGCTAATATGATCAAATAAGTGACGTTAGCAAGCCAGATCATCTTCTGGAATCTCAGATCTCTAATCTTCCAGAATAAAGAAGTTCTGGAAGTATATTTGTGAACTTTATCTACATGAGTTAAATTAGGATTTCAGTTTTCAGGAAAATAATATTTAACAAATGGTTTTGGCATAAGCAGACAGTCAAACTTGTTCATCATAATATATAAATATGAGTTCTGGGCATGAGCTGTAATCCCAGCACTCTGGGAGGCTGAGGTGGGCAGATCACAGGAGGCCAGGAGTTTGAGACCAGCATGGCCAACATGGTGAAATCTCGTCTCTACTAAAAATATAAAAATTAGCCAGGCATGGTGGCACACACCTGTGATCCCAGCTACTTGGGAAGCTGAGGCAGGAGAATTGCCTGAGCCTGGGAGGCAGAGCGGGCAGTGAGCTGAGATCGTGCCACTGTACTCCAGGCTGGGCGACAGAGCCAGACTCTGTCTCAAAACAAGAAAAAAAAAAAAAAAGAAAGAAGGAAAAAAAAAAAGAATTCTGGCTGCAGCAAGGAGCCAATGAAAAACAAACAAGCAAGCAGGAAAAACACTAAAGGGAAAACCAATTTAATCTCAGGGGAAGGATGGATGTTCTTAGAAAATACAGGTGCCACAAATGAAGCGACAGGAGCATCTAACCACAGAAAAAGACAGTCATTTTTATATGGTGACAGCCCCACAAGTAAAGTCAAAACACAATGACAGGAGGGGAAGAAACTCAGCAATGTGTGACTGACGTTGGGTTAGTGTTCCCAACTTCCCAACAGCCAAGGAGAAAAAGGAGGGAGTAAGAGTTCTAAGTTCACAGAAGAGAGAAGCACACATGGTCAACCAGCCTATGCAGAGATGTCTCAGAAAACGCAGACCACAACACCAGCTAGGGGAGTGCATGAAGGCCAGATAACCATTTTCACACAGCAGATTGACAAAACTTCCAAAGGTAGTTAGGCCCACATCATGGATGAGACTATCATTGTGAAAATTAATCCATATTTATGTAAGTACAAACTATGCAAGCTCCACGAAACTTACTCTTTTGAATCTACTTACAGAAAAAAAAAAAAAAAGAGCAGAATATGAAAGTTTACTGGGGCAGTTTGTAATGGCAAAACTATTCCTCAGACAACCTTTAATAATCATAATAGCAAGATGACGGACTAAACCCTGGCATGTCTGTAACGTTTGTTTAAAAAAACTAGGTCTATAGATGGAATAATCAAAGCAAGTTGCAGAGAAATGTGCAGAGTATGATACAATTACTGTAGAACTAGGAAAACGTTTTCTATGTTATCTTTTGAGTCCACATATATTGGTAAGAATACAGAGCACCTAACATTACTTACCTTGGATGGGGTGAGAATATGGAGGGGCTGGAAGTTGTTGGCTTGGTGTTTGTACAATTCTGTGTGTAATTTATTCCAAAGAATAAGTTTTACTGTTGTAGTTTGTAAAGAGACAAAACAACCAACAAATCAAATATGCATGTGTGTACATGTCCATGCATGTGTATGTATGTTTGTGTATGTATATATATGGAAGGCAGCTGGTAGGTAGAGATCTAAGGATGCAAAAAGAAATATAGAATATAAAAATATTATGCTTAATTAAACTACAACTTTATAACTGGAGTAGAAAACATATATACATAAGCATAAAAAAAGAGTGATAGGGTCTGGGCACGGTGGCTCACACCTGTAAACCCAGCACTTTGGGAGGCCGAGGTGGGCAGATCATGAGGTCTGGAGATCGAGACCATCCTGGCTATGGTGAAACCCTGTCTCTACTAAAAATACAAAACATTAGCCGGGCATGGTGGTGGGCGCCTAAAGTCCCAGCTACTTGGGAGGCTGAGGCAGGAGAATGGTGTGAACCCGGGAGGTGGAGCTTGTAGTGAGCCCAGGTCGCACCACCGCACTCCAGACTGGGCGAAGTGAGAGACTGTCTCAAAAAAGAAAAAAAAAAGATTGATAGGAAGTCCATCAAAATGGTTACAGTCTGTATAATTTGTATCTGGACAGTAAGATTATTAGTAACTTCTATTTTTTTCTAGTAATATTCTGTTTTTCATATTTTCTATCTTGAATACACATTATAATCAGGAAAAAATCCTTTACAGTTAAAAAAAAGTGGGAAAAAAGAAAGATGTAGAAAATAGGATCAGGACAATGGAAGTTTCCCAGCTGAAATTCAAAAGCAGAACAGTTTTCTAAAGGGTTGTAAGCAGTGAGTTTAAAGTGACAAAATTATTTAAATCACTAACATTGTATACTGCAAGCTTTTTCTGTTTCTTACCAAAAACCATAGCTAATAACTCACTATTATCATTGATGATAGGAAAATAAAGAAATTATGGCAAATATAATATAGCAAGTCATCAAAATTGTGTTCAAATATTATGGATCAAAGAAAGAAGAATAAAAGTGGTAAAAATGTATCTAAGTATTCTCATAATATTCTAAATATGCTTCTGTCGCAAGAGTAACCTCCTCTTCTCACCAATCCTTGGTGACAGCAGAAATGAGTGGTATTACAACACTAGAGAATGGCTTAAGGTACAAGCATGGGTGATTCTAGCTTGCTCTCTGGCACCACCTACTGATCAAACAGCATCTCAACGGAAAACCGCACAATTTGAATTTTCCTCTTCTCAATACAACCTATGCTCTGGAAAAAATCTAGGTACGCTCTCAGTCCACTCATCTGGGTTCTGCACAGATATTAACATCTCAAAAATGCTATTCTAGAAAATTCTGTCTTGTTAGTAGAAACTTTGATCATTTTTGCATCTAAACAGAAATGACAGGATTGTCAGTCTGAGGTTTCAAAATGAAAACGACAGTGGGATGGATCACTTTATCACGTTAGGTACCACATCTATTTAATGTGACTGTGGAGGAGGTAAGATGACTGTGTGATATTTATGAGAGGATTAAAAACCTTTGCTGCTTCAGGTTGTTTTTGACTAATGACTCACACCCCATCATTCCCAAATCCGACCTTGGCTCTAAAGAATCATTAACATTCAGTATATTTTAATCAGATATCAATTTATTAGGGAACCATTCATTTGCTGCTCATTAGCACTAAACATTTGTTTTTGGGGGGTCAAGTATCCATGTCACATTATGTAGAAAATGGTCCTTCATGCCAACAGGCTTACATGTGGAAAACATGAATCCCCCCAAACTCTGGGGATTATTCCAGAATGGGGCAAAAGAGAGGCTGGGAAGTACCATTTACTACACAAATTTAATAAGATGGACAAAAACCTTTATCAGAGTTGGAAAATCAAGTTGGAAACAAACACATATATTCACTACTTAATGTATTTAATTCCAACCCCTCATTGGAATCACCTTGGTAACATTTAAGATTCTACAACAGTATGATGTGACGATTCAGAGGTGGTCTCAAAGTTGTTACAGTGTTAAAAAAAATTATAGTAAGCAGTATAAAATTACAATTTATTATGGGGCCAGGGGGATTCACAGCCATCCTTAAAAATATTAAGAGCAAACCACGGCCAGGCATGGTGGCTCACACCTGTAATCCCAGCACTTTTGGGAGGCTGAGGTGGGCAGATCACTTGAGGTCAGGAGTTCAACATGATGAAACCCCGTCTCTATCAAATATACAAAACTTAGCCAGTCATGGTGTCTACACCTGTGGTCCCAGCTACTCGGGAGGCTGAGGCACCAGAATCGCTTGAACCTGGGAGGCTGACTTGCAGTGAGCCAAGATTGCGCCACTGCACTCCAGCCTGGGAAACAGAGCGAGACTTCGTCTCAAAAACAAAACAAAACAAAGAAAACATGAAGAGCAAACCTTTTAGAGAATTCTACTTATGATTTCTTTTTCTCAATTCCTTTCCCCCACTCCTTTTGTTTTCTAAGCACTAATCTGGTATGGAGTCAGCGGGACAGAGCAAAGCTGGATGGGCTGCCCCTTGAATGATGGAGTAGGTCTGCTTGGGTAGTTCTTGCTGGGAAGAGGAGGAGAACACCGGCGGCGCAGTGGTGGCCACTGCGATGTTCTGGCCTCCATCGCTCACCACTGTCACTTCTGCTGTCCCCTCCTGAATCAAGGCGTTTAGGCCTTCAAAGTCAGTGCAAGTAATACCCGAACTGGTAATGAAAGTCTGATTGCCAGAGCCTTCCTGGGGGCCACCTGGGGCCGTGGGGATGAGAGTCTGGTGCAGAGTGGCTCCGTCCGTCTGGTCGTGAGTGGTCAGCAGGACAGCCGGCTGGGTCATTGCGCCCGCCTCGCTCGGACACCGCGAGGACTGAGGGGGGGCGATCAGACTGACCTGGCGCAGGATCTGCAGCCGGCTGTTCCCCGGGAGTTCCTCTGGGTTCTGGGCCACCAAAGCAGGCGGGACGATGTTCACTGCAGCGGCGGCAGCCTGGACGATGGTGTTCGCCTGTGGCACCTGATGCCCGACGATGATTTTGACTCTTCCCTCGCTGAACTGGGGCACTTGGCTGGGCTGGAGGGGTACCTGGAGGTGTCCCACAGTGAGGGGCGTGGCGGGCTGCTTGCTGGGATCGATCTGAAACTGGAGGACGGTCACGTCGGAGTTCTTACTCTCATTGTACTCACTGTGCTGTCTCTTGTGGCTGCGGAGTGAGTCCTCCCGCATGAAGGAGGCGTCGCATATATCGCAGTGGAAAGTCTTCTTGGCATCGAGCTTGGCCACCTGCCGGCTGCTTTGCCTGCCCGTGTCCTTCCTCTCCAGAGCCTCAGTCTTAACCATGTCCGCATGGAACTTCTTCATGTGCTTGCTCAGGTTGCTAGGCTGTTTGGTGTCGAAGCTGCAGTAGTTGCATTTGAAAGGGCGGTCGGTGCAGTGGATGCGCTCGTGGATGCGCAGGGCGGCCTTGCTGGAGCAGGAGTAGCTGCATTCCGAGCACTTCTCGGGATGCTCCGACTGGTGCACGCGGCTGTGCTTCCGGAGGGTGGCTTTGCTGTCACCCAGGAAGTCGCAGTGCGGACACTTGAAGTTATTCCCGCTGTGCTTGATGCGGATGTGCGACTTGAGGTTCCCCTTCATGGTGCAGCGGACGTTGCAGAACTCGCACTTGAAAGGCTTCTCCCCTGAGTGCACCCGCATGTGCCTTTTCAAGTCCGAGCTGATTTTGAACTTGGCGCTACAGAGCCAGCACTGGAAGGGGGCGTCCCCTGTCAACACAAGGTGAGTTTCGATAAGAACAGGCAGGCAACAACCACAGCGGATCCCCCCGAAGCACACACCAGAAAATCGCTTATACAAGGTGGGTGGGTGCAGACCTTCTAACTGCAGCTTCTAGCAGCCCCTGGGAGTGGGGGAAGAGGGGCAGGGTTTCTTTTTCTTTCCCCAGACCCAAACCACCACCACCGGTATCAAACCCAGAAGAAAAATGGGAGATCGAAAAGAGCAATTTAATTGTCCCAGATAAAATAAGATTTATAAGTATACTTGTTATATTCTTTAAAACACTCAAACTTGCACTCCAGCCTGGGCGACAGAGCGAGACTCCGTATCAAAAAAAAACAAAACAAAACAAAACAAAAAAACAAAAAAACACTCAAACTATCTTTCATACTGTTAATGTGCCCACTCTGCTAGTTAATGGTTCACAGTTGAAGACTTTGGCACAACCCGCTGAGTTTGACTGAGTTACATGTTGTAACAGATTCAACAATACATTTTCGAACGGGTCAGCTCCGTGCTGCACTCATTGGAGTATGGTTTTACAATGATGGAAACACCCAGCTTCTATTTCATGCAGATCTTTATTAATAAAGATGTGTTTATTGCACAAAATTTATTTATCCCATATTGCCAGCTGCGTTCTTTATTTGTGAAGTTACAAAATCCAGCTGCTTGATTTTTTTTAAAAAAATTCATATTCGCTGAAAGATGAGCAAGGCAAGTGAAACTGCAAACATCTGAATGGATATCATATTCCAAATTTACTTCCTCAATGAATGCCAAGTCCAAATTATCTGAGGCAATGACAATTCAAGCAAATTGGCGACCCCTCATTTCAACATTGTTTAAGTAAGCAAAATAGCAGCTAATATTCTTCAATGGCTTCCGGGATGGCAGGCGCTATGCTGAGTACTCCACAAGCGTGGTCTCGCTTGATGCTGGGAAGATGGCCCTGTGGTGGGTACTATTATTAATATTGTTTTTCAACACAGTTACACAGAGAAGAAGGCTGAGACCCAGAGAGACTATATAACTTGTTCTTGGTCGCCCAGTAGTGCAAAGCAGGGCTTGGATTCCAATCCAGGCTGACTCCAAATCTGGTATCTTTAGATGCTAGGTAATTATCTGTACATATAACAGATGTTTGCTTTCTTAGGACATAAACCCACAAGACTGGGATGGTGTTCCAGCTTTTTGACATAGGATCTGCTACTTCACCATGAGCTGCTTAAAGAATGCAAACAAAGATGGCAGGGGGCAATTGAACAAGCTTCTAGAACACTGAGAGGCCTAAACATAAACCTAAAAAAATGCTTTGTATGACTGAATACCACCAAGATCATGCATATTAAACTCCAGAACAAGGAACAGTAAGCTACAGCCTCTGGGCTACATCCTACCCATAGCCTGTTTCTATTAATAAAGTTTTACTGAAACACAGCCATGCATATTAGTTTACATATGGTTACTTGCCTGCCGTAATGGTAGAGGTGAGTATTTGTGACAGATACTGCATGGCCCACAAAGTCTAAAATATTTACTATCTGGCCCTTTTCAGAAAAAGGGCCTTTTGCTGCTTTAGAATGTTGTTCTTAACCTTTTTTATGCCATTACCCCTTTTTGGCAGTTTAGTGAAGTCCATGGAACCCTTCTTAGATAATATTTTAAATGTACCCAAAAAACTAAAAGAAAAACCAATAGGAATATAAAAGAAACCAATTATATTAAAATAGTTATTAAAGAAAAAAATTGTGATATGCCAATGTGTGTGTTTCATTAACGCGTTCAAGAATCAGACCTAGTGGCAGGTCTAGGAACTACAGTCATTTCTAAATAAAGAGGAGTGTAAAAGATATTTTACTCTATCTGCAGCAATCATTATGAAGAGATTTTTGATTTCCACTGGCGACAACTTTACATGCACTGTTATTAGATTGGTTGCCTGTTTTCATAATTGAAGGACATGTCAAATTTCAATACAGGCTAGTGAAAATAAAGACTTTTTTTTTTTCCCATCCAAGGACCTCCCTCCCAAATCTACTCATGGATTTCTCAGGGGCAGACATCTGTAGACTCAAAGTCAGAATCCTTGCTCCAGAATGTTTTACTAGGTTTTCCAGTTACATCCCTGCCAAAATTATAGCGACAGTCTTTTTTCACTTCTTTAGCAATCTGCAGAGGTGAGACCCAGAAAATCCAGAAAACCAAATCTCACAGCTAAGTTGCAGAGCTTAACAACACCCTTTGGCATGAAAGCAAAGGTTATAAATTCCTTTGTCTTTTTTCTTTTTTTTAAATTTAACCATAGACATTACTTTAATGAAGTATACTGGTCAAATAGTCCCACTGGACACTAAGGTCTTCAAACCTAATGACTATGTTCATTCTTGCCTACTACCTGATTCCCACTGTGTCTGGCACATAGTGAGGTTTAAAGAATGTTGGATGAATAAGCGACATATATTTAAGCTGACAGATCTTCCTTGAGTTTGGGTTGCTACTCAAACAAGTGTTGATGTAGTCTATCAAATCACCGAAAGGGTAAAAACAAAATCCTATTAATTTACAGTTTTACAAGTGCCACAGATTTATAAAAGGGAAAATGAACATTCCACGAAGACCATGCATAAATGGCACACATTTAAATTTTTGAAAAACACACCTTTTCTAGACCAATTTAAAGATGCTGCTATAAATAGTAACTTCATCCTTATAAATAAAAATGAACCATTTTCATACATGAATTGTTCAGCTTCTCTAACTTAGGCTGGGGGAAATTTCTGAAGCAAATCAGTTGGGCATCGATTATGCCAATGTCTTAACTTGCTGTAGATTACTAAAATGCTCCCACATCTCCCCACCTCCCACCCCTCCTTGTAGCACGGCCTCTGCCCTGTCATTAGGATGTTCTCCCATGATCCGTGATAAAAGCCTCAACCATGTCATTGGATTTGGCCAAAGGTATATTTAGTCACTTAAAACAAATAATGGCTTGAAATGGACTTGTGCACTGGGGCTTGCTTGCTTACACCTCGGTCATGACCATGAGGTCAATCCTGGCCTAACTACTGCTGGTCTCAGGAGAAGACCAAGAGACACATGGAGCAGAGCTGATTTCCTCAGCCAAGGCCAGTGGACAGCCAGTCCATAACCAGCAGATCCTCAGACTAATAAGACAGCCCAGCCAAGGTCAAAACCAGCTGATCCTCACAGGTGAACAGAAAAAGCATATTGCATCTATTGAGGTTTTGTGGGCTATTACGCTGCATCGCTGTGACAACAGACAATGGATACAGATACAGGTATCTAGAAAAAGGGTGATGCCATAACAGAGAACCAAAATACAGAGCATTGGTTTTGAGATTGGGTTGCATGTGGAGGCTGGAAAATGGCAATGCACACTACTTAATGGCAAACATTTGGTAAGATTGTCACTCATGGTAGCTTAGAAGACAGAAAATGTACATAATGAGTTTTGGACTTGAATAAAGAGATAAATTCTAGGCAGAACAGTGAAAGTGTCTTATAAGCTGCATATGATAAAAGACTACAAGAAAGAGACAAACTCAAAAAAAGAACTGGACATTTACTAAGCAGAATTTAGAGGGAAGACAGAAAGTCAAAGATTTACTGGATATAGTTTCTCATCTCCAGCCAGCTTCTCCAGCCAGCTTTCCCAGGTAAGACAAAAGCCTGGGACAAAGATCAATCTAAGAAACTAGTCTCAGAGTGAAGACCAAATGTGAAATAAGGTGTCTAAATCTAAGACTCTTTATTAAAATCTTCAAAAGGGAATTAAGAATGGTGAGAATGAAGTTGGTGCCAAGTATGTTCTCTCAGCTGGACAAAGGACTCCTAAAACCCACAGAAGGTTAAATGCCAAAAGTACCTATAATTGAGTTTAGAAGAAGAGGCAAGATTCCAAAAGAATTGTGGGTATTGCTTTTGGCAAATGGATACATAGGAAACTCACACAGTTTTTAAAGACAGCTCTACCAGCAACACTGTCACCAGCCTTACTAAAACAAAAGGTAAAAGACCTCCAGCTGTTGGCAGACAGAAAGCAAGCTGAGAAAGTTTCTCAAAGGTACATTTTGCAATCTTTTTTAGAAGTAGCTTAGGAAAGTGATGGAAAGGATGCTCCAATGGGCAGGGTTAAGAACCAAAGAGCTGAGCCAAGGCCTAATCAAGAAACATTCCCTATCCCCTGAGTAGGGGGAACCTGGGAACATGTGCCCAAAAGAATTTCAGAAATGCTATGGACCAGGGACTGACAAATGCCTTTCTGCCTTTCTTTCTTTCTTTCTTCTTTCTTTCTTTCTTTCTTTCGTTCTTTCGTTCTTTTCTTTTCTTTTCTTTCTCTTTCTTTTTAATTATACTTTAAGTTCTGGGATACATGTGCAGAATGTGCAGGTTTGTTACACAGGTATACACGTGCCATGGTGGTTTGCTGCACCCATCAACCTGTCATCTACATTAGGTATTTCTCCTAATGCTATCCCTCCCCTAGCCCCCAACCCCTTGACAGGCCCCAGTGTGTGACGTTCCCCTCCCTGTGTCCATGTGTTCTCATTATTCAACTCCCACTTACGTGTGAGAACATGTAGTGTTTGGTTTTCTGTTCCTGTGTTAGTTTGCTAAGAATGATGGTTTCCAGCTTCATGCATGTCCCTGTAAAGGACATGAACTCAACGTTTTTTATGGCCACATAGTATTCCATGGTGTATATGTGTCACATTTTCTTTATCCAGTCTATCATTGATGGGCATTTGGGTTGGTTCCAAGTCTTTGCTACTGTGAATACTGCCACAATAAATATACATGTGCATGTGTCTTATACTACCTTCCAATGGTAGAATTATGGTAATTATTTTGGCTTTTTGTTTTACCACTGTATATTGGGTGTATCAGGACAGACAACTTGTTTTTTATTTCAACCATCTCTAGATGAAGAGAAACCATATCCAGACCCAAGGGAGATCACGCAACTGTGGTCCTTAAGGCTGATCCTATGATTGGATGAGACTTGCGGGGTTCTTGGGAAAGTGTGAACGCATTTTGCCTGTCAGAGAGATGTGAATGATGGTGAGGATAAAGGTGGACTGTGGTTGTTTGCAAAAACGGTCCCAATTCAGCCCGGCGAGGTGGCTCACGCCTGTAATCCTAGCACTTTGGGAGGTGAGGCAGGTGGATTGCCTGAGCTCAGGAGTTTGAGACCAGCCTGGGCAACATGGTGAAACCCCATCTCTACTAAAATACAAAAAATTAGCCAGGCATGGCAGCATGCGCCTGTAATCCCAGCTACTCAGGAGGCTGAGACAGGAGAATCACTTGAACCCAGGAAGTGGAAGTTGCAATGAGCTGAGATCGCGCCACTGCACTCTAGCCTGGGTGACAGAGTGAGACTCCATCTCAAAAAAAAAAAAGTAAAAAAAAGGTCCCAGTTCTTCACCTTCCCTGCATCCCTGATCTTTGCCACGTAACACTGTGATGACCTCTCACTGTAAGTGAGCTCAGTTCCACCCTTGACACCAGGATGAAACATGTGACTTGCCTTAGCCAATGTGATGCTTGACAACTTATAGAAGCAAAGACTTGAAATGGGCTTACACTGGGGCTTCCTTGCTTGCACCTCTGCCATCCTCATGAGAAGGACAAGCCTGGGTTAGTCCATGGTCCCAGGAGGACGATGAGAGATGCACAGAACACAGCCAGATTGCCTCAGGCAAGGCCAGTGGACAGCCAGCCAGCCCACGGTCAGCAGATCCCCGGGCAAGTCTGGAAGGCACCCAGCCTTCCCCACACATGTGGTTAAGCCAAGCCAAGATCAACAGAGTTGTCCAGTCAACTTCCTGCTGACCTAAAGTATGTTAGCAACAAATGTTTATAACACAACACTGAGATTTCATGGTTGTTATCGCAGCATTATGGAATCATTATCTAACTGATACACCAAAAGAAAGAAGTATGTAATCTGTTGAGTTACCTACCCTGCTAATTTTGCTGTATGTTTTTTGGTCAAGCTGTTCCATGCTGAACTAGAGGATGCTTCAAAAATGACTGGAATGCTTAATCATTATGCAGAATTTATCAAAGATACATGACTTATGCCTGTATTTTATTTCGTGCACCTCCTCAATTACATACTTTACAAGTGAATAAGTTATAAAGTTATATAAAGAGATATACATATGTATAAAGCTATAAACTTCATGGTTTTCTCCTATTTTACTGAGAAAGGCTCTTCAAGGCAGCTGAAAAGCAAAACTGCAAATGGGCCAAGCACGGTGGCTCATGCCTGTAATCCCAGCACTTTGGGAGGCTGAGGTGGGCAGACCACTTGAGGTCAGGGGTTCAAGACCAGCCTGACCAATATGGCAAAACCCCATCTCTACTAAAAATAGAAAAAGTTAGCTGGGCATGGTACAACATGCCTGTAATCCCAGCACTTTGGGAGGTTGTAGTGGGCAGACCACTTGAGGTCAGGGGTTCAAGACCAGCCTGACCAAGATGGCAAAACCCCATCTCTACTAAAAATACAAAAAATTAGCTGGGTGTGGTGCAACACACCTGTAATCCCAGCTTCTTGGGAGGCTGAGGCACAAGAATTGCTTGAGCCTGGGAGGTGGAGGTTGCAGTGAGCTGAGATAGCGCCACTGCACTCCAGTCAGGGCAACAGAGCAAGACAAAACAACAACAACAACAACAACAAAACAAAACTGCAAACAACGGGATGAGCAAAGGTTCCAACTCGATTTCTTCCATCGTGGCTGAATGCTTTAAGGTGCTTATGATTTATGCCATAGGAAGTATAGAGAGCAAATAACAGGTGGGACTCACCCGTGTGGGATCGCAGGTGGACGGTGAGCTGGCTGGAGTTCCGGCTGGCGTAGGGGCAGATCTGGCATTTGAAGGGCCGCTCGTCCGAGTGGATCCGCAGGTGCTTGTTGAGGCTGCTGCTGTCGGCAGCGGCGTAGTCACACGTCTTACACTTGTAGGGCTTCACGCCCGTGTGGCACCGCATGTGAGTTTTCAGCTTGTCCTTCCGGCTAAAGCACTTGCCACAGACTTCACACTTATGAGGTTTGTCTCCTTCAAACACACACACACACACAGATGGCAGCAGGAAACGAGATTAAAAAAGGAAAAGGCTTATTTCCCACTGCCTTACGAAAAAAGTCATATACAACCACCAAAGAATATCCAGAAAACCCTGAAACACTGGGTGGATGATTGGCAAAGAGCTAACATCTTGGGAGAGGGGAATTTTCTTCCATTTTCCTTATTGATATTACTTGAATTTTTTAAATGATGAATATTAATTTCTTATAAATTTTTTATAAATTAAAAATAGAAGGCAATTAAAATAAAAATTTAAAACATAGGTAAGTAAAATAATAACAGTTGTGTTAATTTTCTCTTATACTCACTCTCTCCTTTTTCCTTTTCACAAAGAGATGCACCCTAAAATTTAGAACACCTAAGTTTCAGCAGAGTTCATGGCTGACCAGCGAAAGACTACACTTCTCAGCCTTGCCCACAGCTAGGTGTGATCTGTGACTAAGTTTTTATCAAAGCGATGGCAGAGAAAGTAAAGTGTGTCTCTTTCACGAGAGGAAACTGCTTGCCTTTTACATTTTCTCTTTTCCTGCTTCTAGCCATGGCATGGGGGTAAGGCAGCAGGTGAGGGCAGGTGAGTGAGTGGGTGAGGGCAGGCGAGTGAGCGGGTGAGGGCAGGTGAGTGAGTGGGTGAGGGCAGGCGAGTGAGCGGGTGAGGGTGGCATACCTGCAGATGGTGGAGTCATGTAACAGAATGAGGTGGGAGGAACTTAAGTGCCTGGATGGTCCCTAGGACAGAGCTGCCCACCTGTCCCGACCTGCCTGCTCACCTCTGGACAGTTACACGGGACAGATACAAACCCCTATCTTGCTTGTTAGAGCTGGTGTTTCAGTTTCATTCTTACAGCAGCTAAATCTGAACCTCACTAATGCATATGTCAACTTGACATCTGTGAACAACTGCTAACTTTTTGGTGTATATTTTTCCAATCTGTGTGTGTGTATGTTTTTGGTACATAAAAACTCCTGGCTAACATCAATTTAAACACTTTTTGAACGGCACTGTGCCTTTGAATTACTATATTTAATCCTTGCAACAGCTGGGATTAGAACCCAGGACCGTCTTGCGCGCGTGTGTGTGTGTGCATGTGTGTGTGTGTGTGTTTTGGCAAATACTGCACTGCCTCCCTATTGACTACTTTCTTGCACTTACAGTAATTTCTATCACCTGTTTCATATCATTACATATCCACAACATGGTTGTTAAGGCTGAAGTATTTCACTGTATGGATATGCATAAATTATTGAATCCACTCCTTACTTGGTCATGAAAAAGAGTAAGTCGATATGACATACTGATGTGAAATGATGTGCAAAAGTAATTGAAAAAAAGCAAGTTGCACTGATAGCGTGTATTGTATTAACTTAATAAGACATGGAAAAAATTAAATGTGTGTGTTTTTAGACCTGGTCTAGGCATGCAAATATTTCAGAATGAGACATAGAGGTCTATTAGGACAGCTGACTTTTGGTCATGGAAGGAGGTGGCTGTGAGTCAGGATCTTCTTTTTTTTACTTTATATATCAAATATTATCCTGACCAAATCGTAACTAGCCAAGTGCTAAAATAGTCAGCCAAAGCTGACCATTGTCATCATAAAATAAATATTTGGGATTTAAGAATACATCTAAACGTTTATTAAAGATCAGCATTTTGGCTGGGCACGGTGGCTGTCGCCTGTAATTCCAGCACTTTGGGAGGCTGAGGCAGGCAGATCACTTGAGGTCAGGAGTTCGAGACCAGCCTGGCCAACATGGTGAAACCATGTCTGAACTAAAAATAAAAAAATTAGCTGGGCATTGTGGCGGGTGCCTGTAATCCCAGCTACTCGGGAGGCTGAAGCAGGAGAATCACTTGAACCCAGAAGGCGGTGGTTGCAGTGTGCCAAGATTGTACCACTGCACTACAGCCTGGGTGACAGAGTGAGACTCCATCTCAAAAGGAAAAAAAAAAAAAGCATTTTTATTATTAAACATTTTAATAGGCCAGGCACAGTGGCTCACACCTGTAATCCCAGCACTTTGGGAGGCCGAGGCGGGCAGATCATGAGGTCAGGAGATCGAGACCATCCTGGCTAACATGGCGAAACCCCGTCTCTACTAAAAATACGAAAAATTAGCCGGGCGAGGTGGCAGGCGCCTGTTGTCCCAGCTACTTGGGAGGCTGAGGCAGGAGAATGGCATGAACCTGGGAGGTGGAGCTTGCAGCGAACTGAGATCGCACCACTGCACTCTAGCCTGGGTGACAGAGCAAGACTCTGTCTTGAAAAAAAAAGAAAAAAGAAACACAAAAACAAAACCAAAAAAATTTTAGTCATCAAATTAAAAAACCCAGTAACAATAATTTACCAGCATTGTCAGTGGCTCAGTAGTTCCTGTGGTCACTACACTGGGTATTTGCAACACTGGGCAGATGCTGGATGTTGGCAGAGCTCAATGGTTTTTGGCCAACTCAGCTGGTAAAGAGCCCTGTTGCTGTTGCTCCCCCAAACCCCAACCCCAGGGGTAATTAAGCATGCCCCCACTCTCTGAAGGTAACTAAGGTGAGGATACATTTAAACTTGAAAATGTAGACAGAGACACTTCAGTTATGCAGAAACTATCCTACAAACACCAGGTGGGCTAACTGTGTAGAAGATATTTTCTGTGGATTTGCAGAAATAGACAAAGTTGTGGCCCTCACTTGTACTTTTACAAAGCTTTCCCTATCATCATTAATAATTATAGTACTCAGCCAGATGCGGTAGCCCACACCTGTAATCCCAGCACTTTGGGAGGCCGAGGCAGGTGGATCACCTAAGGTCAGGAGTTTGAGACCAGCCCGACCAACATGGAGAAATGTCATCTCTACTAAAAATACAAAATTAAGGCCAGGCGCGGTGGCTCAAACCTGTAATCCCAGCACTTTGGGAGGCCGAGGTGGGCGGATCACGAGGTCAGGAGATCAAGAACATCCTGGCTAACACGGTGAAACCCCGTCTCTACTAAAAAATACAAAAAAACTAGCCGGGCGAGGTGGCAGGTGCCTGTAGTCTCAGCTACTCAGGAGGCTGAGGCAGGAGAATGGTGTAAACTCGGGAGGCGGAGCTTGCAGTGAGCCGAGATCCAGCCACCGCACTCCAGCCTGGGCGACAGAGCGAGACTCTGTCTCAAAAAAAAAAAAAAAAAAAAAAAATTTGCCGGTGTGTTGGTGTATGCCTGTAATCCCAGCTACTCCTGAGGCAGGAGAATCCCTTGAACCTGGGAGGCGGAGGTTGCGGTGAGCCAAGATCGCGCTGTTGCACTCCAGCCTGGGCAACAAGAGTGAAACTCCGTCTCAAAAAACCAAAAAACAAAAAACAAAACAAAACAAAAATTATAGTACTTTATTCTTTCAATAACAAATATGCTATGGCTTGATGGATGAAACCTCAACATATGAAACCCACATGGAGAGTTTCATTGCTTATTACACTAGAATGCTTGCCAATCAATACTTGAAACTTAATATTTGGATCATTAGAACAAATCCAGATGGCATGACACTGTGAGGCTGATTAGATATGATGGTGACCCCAGTGCAATAAGGCACTTACTGGTCATGGCCAAGGAATATAAGAAATAACTGTTGGCTACTCATCTTCCAAAGGCTGAAGCTAAATAGCAGGCATTGGGCAATTAGTGAAGCCAAAGCCAAAAGTCACTGCATCTTATACACGTTTATACTTTTTAAATTTAAATCTGTATCATTTGAATATGAGCATCTAACACTTTGTTAAAAAAGAGTCTAAAGGCAATTCCTTTTCCATGCAGAAAGTCTGGGAGACATAAAAATAATATATTAAAGAAAAATAAAATCACCAGAAATCATCACTTTTTTCTTTTCCCATGCATCGATCTTTTCCTCTTCTTTTAAAACAAGTATTTATTAAAATAAATTCTCCTTTCTAAATTACAAAAATAACACACACTCACTGTATTCAGTGATATAATGTAAAGATACATAAAAGGAAAGTTTTGGCCAGGTGCAGTGGCTCACACCTATAATCCTAGCACTTTGGGAGGCCGACGTGGATGGATCGCTTGAGTCCAGGCATTTAAGACCAGCCTGGGCAACATAGTGAGACCCCCCTCTCTATAAAAAATACAAAACATTAGCCAGGTGTGGTGGCACCTGCCTATAGTCCCAGCTATTCCGGAGGCTGAGGTGGGCAGGTCAAGTGCCACTGTACTCCAGCCTGGGTGACAGAGTGAGACCCTGTCTCAAAAAATAAAAGAAAAAGACAAAAAAAGAGACAGTTTCTTTTCTCTCCCATTATTCCTCTCTTTACTAATCATTACACACACACATGCACTTGTAGGATCATCTCCTCAAAATGAGAATATGTGCATTCAAATTTTAATTAATTTTGGCAGAATCATTTTCAAAATGGCTGTAGCAGTTCATATTCCCACTTAGCTAAGTTTGCTCACATCCTCTCCAGAGCTGGATTTTATTATGTTAAAGACTTTTCTGCCAAAACCATGTGTACAAATGGCACCTTATTTTTTGAAATCTGGACTTGTATTCCCGTAACAGCCAGTGACGTTTGGAGTGGTATCATTCATCTGACCTATGTGGGTCCCCGGCTCCTAGCACAGAGCAGGTGTTGAGGGCATATGTGCTAAAGAAATGCTATTTACCCGTGTGAATTTTTAAATGCCGCTCCATGTCCTTCATGCCATAAGCAGTCTTGAATTGGCAACCTAAAAAAAAACAAAAAAAGGAAAGATTAATCATAAAGGGAAACTTAGTAAATTTTAGCGGGGAGAAAACTGGCAGAAACGTCCTTACCCAAGTGACAAGAGTTAACACCACAGTACGGGGAAAAAGAGATCTCATGTGCCTTCGTATGTGATGACCAGGAAAGACACAATGTCATTTTGTGGTTCCTGCCAAAACTGCGTAACCTGAATCTAATCATAAGGAAACATCAAACAAACCCAAACTGAGGCCCTTTTGACAAAATCACTGGCCTATACTTTTCAAAAATGTCAAGCTTATGAAAGATAAATGCTTAACTGTTCCTGATTAGAGGAAATGAAAGACATAAAATCTAAATGCAATCAGTAATAATTGGTTGGAAACTGGATCAGAGGGGGAAAATGTCATTGTTTTGATAATGGTAGAGAGGACATCAGTGGGACACTTGATGATGAAATCTGACTAAGGTCAGTAGGTTAGATAATAGTACCTATAAATGTTACTTTTCTGATGTTGATGATTGTCCTGTGGTTATTTAAAAGAATATTCTGGTTTTTAGGAAATACACACTGAAGTATTTAGGAACAAAAGGGCATTGCATTGTCAGCAACTTTCAAACAGTTTGGGGAAAACTACACTTGTATATATATTTGTATATATACAAAGAATGACAAAGCAAATATAATAAAATGGTAACATTTGGGGAATCTAGATGAAGGGCACACAGGGATTTTTTGGTGCAATTTTTGCAACCTTTCTGTATGTCCAATATTATTTCCAAGTACATTAAAACCAACGTAAGGAATGAAATTTTTTTACTGGATATCGTCCTAAGCTACAGCATAGGGAAAAAATTTACAGCAACCTGAAATTTTCATGAGTTCCACTTCAAAGGCCTATGGCTAGAAAAGTCTTAGAACCCAGGTGCAGAATGACCACAGACAGTGGGAGACAGGTTGTATGTGCTGATGCAAATGCCAGAGGGCCCTGATTTTTATGCCAGGTAGTTTGGGGCACTTCCATGAGCACTTGTCAGGAACTCATGAGGAAAAGCCCTGGAGCCTGGTTAAATGTCACACCTTCTACGCAAGTAGAACATAATGCTGCCTTTACCTGGATAGCAACAGTTAAGCCTTTTCTGAGCAGGTGGCGTTGTGGGCTTTTTGGTGCGTGACTTGGCAGGGAGAGAGATGACAGTGGCTGTTTGGTTTTCATTACTTTCCGTGGGCAGATAAGTTTGATAGCCATGTTCAAAAACAAATTCTGGAGCTGAAACTAAAAGATATGGTGATTATTAATTTTCTCAATATAAATGCCCTCTAGCTATGCCCTCTGCCTACTTTTCTTTGTAGAGTGAATGCACATACTAGTTTGCTTTCCCAGCCTCCTTTGTGGCTTCAGAGTGATCATGTGACCCAGTTCTAGCTAATGAGACACTAGACAGCATTTGCTGGGAGGCTTCTGTAAAATATTTTCCTCCCTGATTTAAAATAGTATGGAGGGAAAGGGTAGGCAGGGCAGATGGAAAAAGATGCAGTTGAGAAAAGCTCATCTTGTTGCCCTGGCTGCCGTACTTCCTATCTTTCTACATGCTGGAATGATGACGCGATGCCCGGATCTGTGGCAGCCATTCTATAACCATAAGGGTAAAAATGAAAATCAGATGCTGAGTCAGAACTCCGAAACCACCCAAATCTATACTTTTTTCTTTTTCTTTTTTTTTTTTTTCTGAGATAGGGTCCCACTTTGTCACCTAGGCTGGAGTGCAGTGGTGCAATCACAGCACACTGCAGCCTCGGCCTCCCAGGCTCGAGCAATTCTCCCACCTCAGCTTCACGAGTAGCTGGGACTACAGGCATGCACCACCATGTCCGGCTAATTTTTGTATTTTTTGTAGAGACTGGGGTCTTGCCATGCTGCGCAGGCTGGTCTCAAACTCCTGACCTCAAACGATCTACTTGTCTCGGCCTCCCAAAGTGTTAGCCACCATGCCTGCCCTAGACTTCTTAAATGAACAAGAAATGTCCCTATAATTTATGTCTCTATAATTTATGCCAGGTAAGTTTTCTGTTAGCTGCAGCCAAATGCCTTAGGTGTTTTCATAAGCTATAGGACAAAATCCTAATAAAACACCAAACGGGAACTGATAGAAGGGATTTGGGGCAAAACTAGTCTAATTGACATTCTCCTCAGCATTTCCCCCCTCAAAAAATTTCCTTGTACTCTTACTGAGGTTCTGATGCAAAAAGAAAAAAAAATAGCAAAACACAGACTTAATATAAAATATAATTGTAGGCCAGGCGTGGTGGTTCACACCTGTAATCCCATTATTTGGGGGGCCAAGGAGAGTCGATCACCTGAGGTCAGGAGTTCGAGACTAGCCTGGTCAACATGGTGAAACCCCGTCTCTACTAAAAATACAAAAATTAGCTAGGCGTGGTGGCAGGTGCCTGAAATCCCAGCTACTCTGGAAGCTGAGGCAAGAGAGCTGCTTGAACGTGGGAGGTGGAGGTTGCAGTGAGCCGAGATCACGGCATTGCACTCCAGCCTGGGTGACAAAAGTGAAACTCCATCTCAAAAAATAAAAAAATAAATAAATTTTAAAAGACAAGATAGGCAGTCTCAAATTTTTTGGTTATAAAAAATTCTGTGACTACTTTGCTAACTACATTTATAGTCTGGACTTAAGCATGTTTCTTTCCTCCCTTCCCTCCCTTCCCTTCTTCCCTCCTTTCTTTTCCTTTCCTTCCTTCCTCCCTCCCTCCCTCCTTCCCTTCCTCCTTCTCTTCCCTTCCCTTCCTTCTTTCCTTCTCTCCTTCCCTCCCTCCTTTCCCCTCCCCTTCGTTCCTTCTTCCCTTCCCTCCTCTTTCTCTTTTTGGTTCTATCTTTCTTAGAATGTAATTTGTCACAAGAAGATTTGTCTTCAAATATGGAGTAAATATGACCAATGGAGGCTTGTTCAATGAGTGAACCTTTCAGGCTAATAGGCCTTAGTGATGATTTTGAAAGCCACTGTAATATTCTGTTTCCCAAACTTCAGTCACTCAGACACCACCTTTGACATTTTTGACATTTTATTTACAGATGATTTAAGTCAGCACAGGCTTAACATCACTATTTATTTTAGCCTTGTCCAAAGCACTAATATCCATGCCACAGGCTCCAGGCGCTAGTTATGTTTTTCTCTTAAAACAAACACTGTATTTCTTTGAATCTAGGATGTTTTAGATTGTAAAATGCATCATAATTTCATATACGATGAAAAGGCTGCCAATTAAACACATGATGACACCGCTTTCTTTTTTGAGGTATTTTATTTTATATTTATCAAATGGGCTTTTCTTGACTTCTTTGGACATTTGGCAGGAAACTCAGGTTCCTGATGTCCATCTCTTTGGCACCTTCAGTAGTGACCATATCACTCTGATACATGTCAAATGATACCTTGGTGCTGTCAGCATTTGGTATTTGGGTAAAGCCATAGTTTCCATTTTTCTCAATGGAAATATGTATAGGGAAGTCAAGGGCTTCGGTTTAAAGTCAGCTGAAAGATTCCGACAAACTGATGTTTCCTGTCTTCACGCCAAGTATCTCTGATGCATGAATCAGTTGCACCTGCCTCCTGTTGAAATGTTTTCATTTACTCTGTAGGATCTGGCTATTTCTCCCGGTTTCTCTTGCTCTGCTTGGGTTCTCAAAGCATGGTCCCTAGCCAGCAGCATTGGAGCTGCCTGGGAACTTGTTACCAAGGCAAATTTTTTGGGCCCCATCTCAGACCTACTGAATCAGACACTCTGGGGGTGCACCCAACAATCTGTGCTCTAACAAGCCCTCCAGGTGATCCTGATACACACTCAAGTTTAAGAAGTACTAGCAGAGACCATCCTTTTCCATCTATCTTGACAGTAGAACTTAACCCAGCTCTGTCTATATGAGGAATTCCACCTTTCTCGGTTGTTGCTTTGCAAGAACGTGCAATTGCAGTCACTCCTCCAACAATGAAGATTTGTTTCATTAATATCAAATTTACCCCTGTTACTGTTTTCAGGCATTTCTGGGTAAGCAATTACTTTTCATCTTCAACTTGCTTCATTATGCAACATCTTGGAAGACATTTTAAACAGCAATTAAACTCAAGACATATAGTTCCAAAATTGCACACAACGCAGCTGAGGTGAGAAAAATGTGACCCACTGAAATCAGGTTTGTTCACATGCACAGCCAAGTAATGTTTTTGACTGCCTGTTGGTTGACAGAAATCTCACTGATTCTAAAATGCATCGTTGTTTCCGATATGTTAAAATGCATCTTCCAACTGATATAAGCTCAGGTTTGACCATTCACTGTGGATGTGACCTCAGGCCAGTCATGTAACTTCATTGAACTGTTTTCTCACTATAAATGGGGATAATCACCATGCCCACTTCATAAGGATGTTGCAAAGTTTAACACGAGAATTCAGTAGCACAGGATGTGGCCATGGTTGAATCTCAACAAATGTCAAAGGGGATATACTACAGTTCAATAGAACCAGACTCTGGCACTTGTGCATCAAACTCTCAGCTGAAATGCTCATGAGCTAGGATGATCAACCATCCCTGTTTGCCTTGGACTGGGGTTTCTCAAGAACTTTTGGTGCTAAAACCAGGGTGCTGGGTCATGGTCATACTCCCATGGCCTCCCAACCTTCTGCTCTACAACTTCCTGTACAAGTGACCTCCTGTGCTGGAAGGTGTTCACTGTGGGGTGAGTATGGATGGCCAGGCCCTCCCTACAAGTCAGCTCACAGGCTCCTCGGCACTCTCTTGAAAGGTAGATGGTAGGCCCTTCACCCTCCTGCCACTTTCTGCTCTCCCCAGGGATTGGCTGGGCTCCATCTCTTAACTGTCCTCTACCATAAGCCTGGGCAAGTCCCAGCAGAGGGAAATGCAGGAGTATTTTGTATATCAACCCCTTCTCAGATGTATAATTTGCAAATATTTTCTCATTCCATAAGCTGCATTTTCATTTCTGCTGTTTCCTTTGATGCACACAAGTTTTAAGATTTAATGTACTCCCAGCTGGGTACAGTGGCTCACACCTACAATCCCAGCACTTTGGGAGCCCAAGGCAGATGGATCATGTGAGGTAGGGAGTTCAAGACCAGCCTGATTAACATGGAGAAACCCCATCTCTACTAAAAATACAAAATTAGCCAGGCGTGGTGGCACATGCCTGTAATACCAGCTACCTGGGAGGCTGAGGCAGGAGAATTGCTTGAACCTGGGAGGCGGAGGTTGCAGTGAGCCCAGATCACGCCACTGCACTCCAGCCTGGGCAACAAGAGCAAAATTCCATCTCAAAAAAAAAAAAAAATTTAATGTAGTCCCATTTGTCTATTTTCACTTTTGTTTCCTGTGCTTTGGTGTCTTGGAGAGGAAGCAGGAAGCATCATGAGTGGGTAGGTTAAACACAGCAAACGGCCGGGTGTGGTGGCTCATGCCTGTAATCCTGGCACTTTGGGAGGCTGAGGCGGACGGCTCATTTGAGGTCAGGAGTTTGAGACCAGCCTGGCCAACATGGTGAGACCCTGTCTCTACTAAAAACACAAAAATTAGTCAGGTGTGCTGGTGCGCACCTGTAGTCCCAGCTACTCAGGAGGCTGAGGCAGGAGAATCGCTTGGACCTGGGAGACAGAGGTTGCAGTGAGCTGAGATCATGCCACTACACTCCAGTCTGGGTGACAGAGGCAGACCGTCTCAAACAAGCAAACAAACAAAAAAACAACAAACAAACCAAAAACAGCAAAGGGATTCAGGAACCCAGGTGCAGGGATTATTTTGGGGGCAGGGCTAATCCCATGTAACCTGAGTCATCCCAAAGTAGATGGCTATAGACCAGAAAGGGTGTGCTCCAGAGCTTAGGCTGTGAGGTCTTACCTCCTTGATCCTCAGTTTCTTTACCTGGAGAATGGGGACAATTTCCATTCCTGTCTCCTAGGACGTTGTGACCATCAGAAACCAGGCATGTAAAGTTGCTGTTGCTGTTGACTTTATTCACTAATTTATTCAGCAAATGTTTATGAGGTACGGTACTGACTGTGTGCCAGGAACTGTTCTAAGCACTAGAAACAGAGCCGTGACCCAAAGAGACAAAAATCCCTGCCCTCATGGAGCTGACATTCTAGTTAGGAGTGGTGCAGGCAATAAGTATTTCAATACACAGTGTGTAAATCAGGTGGTGTAAATATTATGGAGAAAAATAAAGCAGACTTTGGGAGGCTGAGACGGGCGGATCACGAGGTCAGGAGATCGAGACTATCCTGGCTAACACAGTGAAACCCCGTCTCTACTAAAAAATACAAAAAAACTAGCCGGGCGAGGTGGCAGGCGCCTGTAGATCCAGCTACTCGGGAGGCTGAGGCAGGAGAATGGCGTGAACCCAGGAGGCGGAGCTTGCAGTGAGCTGAGATCCGGCCACTGCACTCAGCCTGGGCGACAGGGCGAGACTCTGTCTCAAAAAAAAAGAAAAAAGAAAAAGAAAGCAGGGAAGGGAACCAGAAAATGCTGGTGGGCATGCACTTTTTTTGTTTGCTTGTTTTTTTGTTTTTTGAGACAGAGTATTGCTTTGCGCAGTGGCATGATGTCCACTCACTGCAAGTTCCGCCTCCCAAGTTGGACCAACTTGGGTATGTGCATGTGATTTGATGCTGGAGTCGCCACTCATTGACAGGGGGGTGTGTGTGTGTGTGTCTGTGTGTGTGTGTACAGTCAGATTGACCCTAGACCAACCTCTGTCTCCACTCGATAGCTGTAGAGCCTTGACCAAGTCACTTCTCTGCTCTTCAGTTCTTTTGTTGGTAAAATGGGGATACTGCAGTGATCTCAGAGCTTAGATCTTGTTCTAGTAAAGATTCAAGGGAAGGATAAGGCATACTGCGAGCCGGGCACACTGCAAGTTCTTGAGAGTTCTCAGTGGACATTATGGTAACCATGCACAATAGGTTATTATTTATCTTTATTCAGGTTTGGCATAATGAGTGACATGGGCCTTGGGGAATCTCAGAGCACCCTAGAAGAAAGTGAAATGCCCCACATCTGCTGAGGCAGGATGACTCATAACCTTGGGGGGAAGTGCTTCCAGTAGAGGCGTGACTTGCCCACCCCCTAAGAATATTCTCTAGTCCCTCTTTTCAACGAGGATGCAGCAAGAGCCACCTCTTTATGTAGGGGTCTTATGTCTAACTTTTTACAAGAGCTCAGGGCTTCAGCCCCTACCCTGGTATGGCCATTAAAATCACGCCTCCTGTTTAGTGAGATCAGACCCTGTCCCCGATACCACAAGAAGCTCACAGCCTCATACACCTGCTGCTGCTTTTGGTTTTGTTTTCTGGCTTCAGGGGATTTCCCTTCTTTCCTGCGTGTTCAGGTGTGCATCTGAGAATTGCTTATTGTATTTAGTTCTGGTGTGTAGCAGGGACATACTGAGTTGTCTGATCATGATGCTGCTTAAAATGTACGACTGTTATATGAATTTCATAGATAATCTAAATCTATTTCTCTGAAGTTTGTCTCTGTGGCATCTTAGGGCTCACATGAACCAACCATAGCTCCTTTTCTACCAAATTGCCTTTCAGACATCTCAAGACAGCTTTGCTATCTCCCTATCTAATTTGCTTCCTCCTTCCCTTCTTCAACTTAAAAATTCCATTTAACAAATCCTTTTCTCTTTTTAAATTACAATGTTAATTTTTGCAAAATAAAAGTTAACACGAATTTTAGGATTTTCTTCTCTACATAGAAAAGTGCAGAGAAGAAAAAACTAGGCTAAGTTTTTTTTTGTTGTTGTTGTCCAGGCTCATGCCTGTAATCCCAGCAATTTGGGAGGCTGAGGCAGGATGATCACTTGAGACCAGGAGTTTGAGATCAGCCTGAGCAACAAAGGGAGATGCCATCTCCACAAAAACATATAAAAAATAGCTGGGTGTGATGGTGTGTGCCTGTAGTCCCAGCTAATTGTGGGGCTGAGGTAGAAGGATGGCTTAAGCTCAGGAGTTCTAGGCTGCAGTGAGCTAGGATGGCACCAGTGCACTCCAGCCTGGGTGACAGAGCAAGGCTGTCTCTAGAGAAACAAAAGAAAGAACTTCCCAATGCTGTCAAAACATGGCAATACACATCCTTGCTTTTTTTTGAGATGGAGTCTGGCTCTGTTGCCTAGGCTGAAGTGCAGTGGTGTAGTCTTGGCTCACAGCAACCTCCGCCACCCAGATTCAAGTGATTCTCCTGCCTCAGTCTGCCAAATAGCTGGGACTAAAGGTGCATGCCACCAGGCCCGGCTAATTTTTGTATTTTTAGCAGAGATGGGGGTTTCACCATGTTGGCCAGGATCGTCTTGAACTCCTGACCTCAAGTAATCTGCCTGCCTCGACCTCCCAAAGTGCTGGGATTACAGATGTGAGCCACCGGTGCCCAGCCTACATCCTTACTTTTTATACAAAGCTCCTATCGCTACTGTGATTAAATACTTACTTGAGAAATTATTTAATGACTATTCTCTCTTCTATTTGGTTGGAGGAGTTAAGTGAGGACAGACCCTTGTTTGATTAAATACTTACTTGAGAAATTATTTAATGACTATTCTGTCTTCTATTTGGTTGGAGGAGTTAAGTGAGGACAGACCCTTGTTTCTTTCCATTACTGTTCCCCGTGCACCGACCACAGAACCAGGTGAAGGGGAGGAGATCAAAGAACATTTGTTGAATTAATGATCAGCTAAAGGACTAATCTCTTTTATATAGAGAAAATATATTCTAAGGCTGGGCGCGGTGGCTCACGCCTGTAATCCCAGCACTTTGGGAGGCTGAGGCAGGCAGATCACCTGAGGTCAGGAGTTCGAGACCAGCCTGGTCAACATGGCAAAACCTCATCTGTGTTTTGTAAAGATACAAAAATTAGCTGGGTGTGGTGGTGGGTACCTGTAATCCCAGCTACTCGGGAGGCTGAGGCAGGAGAATTGCTTGAACCTGGGAGGCAGAGGTTACAGCGAGCCAAGATCACATCATTGCTCTCCAGCCTGGGCAACAGAGCGAGACTCCGTCTCAAAACAAATAAAAAAGAAAATATATTTTAAAAGTATAAAATCTATCTTTAAAGTATAAAACTAGGATCATGGCTTAAATCATTTTATTTTTTTTAATGAAACATTTGCCATGTTAAAACATCATGTTGTCATTCATCGAAAACACAACCTCTAATGGCCACATAATATTTCATCATTTTGGTTGCTGAATAGTTTAATTAACCATTTCCCTTTCTTGGACATGGAGGAGATATCTACGAATTGACTTTTGTGAGTAAAACCTGTCCAGAAGTTTAAATTTATCCCTCGTTTCTTTGAGTACATTCCTTGAAATTGAAGAGTTGGGTTAAAATGGTACGAATGTTTTATTACTTGGTGATTATATAACATCCTTTCAGAAAACTGAAATAATTTGCATTTTCCCCTTAACCTTGGCTGTCACAGAGAGACTTGACAGGACAAAATGAGATCACTTGAGTTTAATTTGCATTTCCTTTATATGTAATTAGTGAGATTAAACTCCCTTTCAACATTTATTCTTCCAATGACATGCCTTATTTGGTGAACTTCCTGTTTATTTTATTAGCTCGTTTTTTTTTCTATTGGAATTTTTATTTTTTTCTTGATTTGTAAATGCTTTTTACAGATTAAGGATACTGTCTTGTTTTGTTTTGTTTTGTTTTTGAGAGTCTGGCTCTATCTCCCAGGCTGGAGGGCAGTGGCATGTGCCTCCCGCGTGCCTGGGATTCCAGGCACCCACCACCACGCCCGGCTAATTTTTGTATTTTAGTAGAGACAGGGAGTCACCATGTTGGCCAGGCTGGTCTCAAACTCCTGACCTCAAGGGATCTGAGAGCCTAGGGCTCCCAAAGTGCTGGAATTACAGGCGTGAGCCACCAGATAGGGAATTCTTAGTTTACATTTGGGATACTTGCCTGGAGATCAAGAACCCTAAATGAGAATCCTAAGCATGAACAACACTGCAAAAAACAACACACACAAAAAAATCAAGAGACCTGAATATATGATAATATCCTGCTGGGCGCGGTGGCGCATGCCTGGAATCCCAGCACTTAGGGAGGCCGGAGGACGAAGGATCGCTTGAGCCCGGGAGTTCAAGACCAGGCTGGTCAACATGGCGAAACCCCGTCTCCACAAAAAATACAAAAATGACCTGGGTGTGCTGGCACACACCTGTTATCCCAGCTACTTGAGAAGCTGAGGCAGGAGAATCTCTTGAACCCGGAAGGCAGAGGTTGCAGTGAGCCGCGATCGCAGCACTACGCTCCAGCCTGGGTGACAGAGCGAGACTCCGACCCCCTCCCTTCCCACCCCTGCTCCCAAAAGAATTCACTTTCTGAGAGAAAATTCACCCTTTTCACTTACGCTGTTCCCAAAGCGCCTTTACCGTCCACAGTGGGCGTTAGACCGGCCCAAACGCCCCTCCCCAGGGGTGAGCCCTGGTGGAAACCCTGACCACGCCCCTGCTCTGCCATCGCTGATTGGTGCAGTGGAAGACACCTGACAGCAATTGGGCCAATCGACTCTCTTGCTCTGAAATTGAATCCTGCAGCCCGGCGTATTGGCGGCTGCCGTTAAGTACCAACTATGACCCAGGCTGAGGTGGGAGCATAGCTTGAGCCCAAGAGTTCGAGTCCAACCTGGGCGAGAGAGTGAGACCTTCCCCCCCACCGTCCAATCTCTTAAAAGAACCCAAACTGGGACTAAGACGCTCAGGTTTGGTGTGGACTTTCGTTCTGAACAAAGAAGGCATAAACTTTGGGAATGGTCACGGGGGCAGTAGTGCTTCTCCAGCCACAGTCTCTCTAAAACGCGGATTCTGATCAGCAGTTCTGGATGGGGCCGAGATTCTGCCTTCCCAGCATTTCCAACAAGCCCTTTGAGCTGTACGGTCTAGAAAACCCTAAAATATTTCTAGCTTCTGGTTCAATCTCTTTTTGAGATCCAGCTGCGTGCCTGCCTGTAATTCTCCCTTATGCCTATATCCTTCTAAACAAAGTCTCCCCTCTGGCTTGAATTATAGTCAAAGTAGGGGGTCTGTTCTAAGCAAATGAACAGTCCTATGTAACAGAAAATTAACTTGCCCTACACTGGGACTTCACCAAATAGGAAAAAAACCGTAAGTGGAACAGAGCTCCCTCCCACAGTGGGCCGTTCATTCATTCCTCAGATCTGTTGAGCAGCTATTGTGAACTAGACTCTAGTGCCCGTGGGTTTCCATCCCTTCAACCCCTTCTGGTTGAGTGGTTCTCATACTTGATCATGCATCACAGATTCTGATGCAGAGATTTGGGGTAAAGCTTAGATATCTTTATAGCTGTATTTTAAACACATTTTCCAGGTAATTTTTTGCACAGCAGCATTTGAGAACTGCCACTCTAGTCCCTTTAACGGGGCAGTGGTAGGAACGTGGCCCTGCAGAAGGGGCTTGGGATTGGGTTCCACTGGTAGGACCCTTCTCTTTGTCCCTTGGCAGCCTCGCTGCCTCCACTACAGTGCAACTGGGCAAAGCCGTGTGTCCCAATTTTGGCCAGCAGGATGTGGATTTTGGGAGTTTATCAGAGCATTTCCTCCCTGATACAGATAAGTTGCTCCTTTCCCCGTTTGTGGGTGTGCCTGAGAGATCTGATGCCCAAGGCATTAGCCGCCACTATGCGGCCATGGGGAGGGCAGGAGGGCAAAGGATAAAAGCCCACCACAGAGAACAGGGGGGAGATGCAAAGAACTCCGCACCTTTGAGCTGCCGAACTGACCTTGCCTGTTCTGGCTGTGAGAGATAATACATGTCTTAACTGTTCTGTGCACTTTTAGTTTGCTGTTATTAAGAGCAACAGAGGCCGGGCATGATGGCTCATGCCTGTAATCCCAACACTTTGGGAGGCCAAGGCAGGCAGATAACGAGGTCAGAAGTTTGAGGCCAGCCTGACCAACATGGTGAAACCCCATCTCTACTAAAAAATACAAAAATTAGTGGGCGTGGCAGCGGGCGCCTGTAATCCCAGCTACTCAGGAAGCAGAGGCAGGAGAATCGCTTGAGCCTGGAGGGCAGAGGTTGCAGTGAGCCAAGATCGCACCACTGCACTCCAGCCTGGGCGACAGAGCGAACCTCCGTCTCAAAAAAAAAAGCAACCGAAAGCATCTGACCTGACCCACCACTCCCTGGCTGGTTGAGATTCCCAGGACCCTGCTCAGACCCCCTAATATATTATCCCCAGGAAGGGTCTGGATATCTGCATTTTTCAGCAAAGCTCAGATGATTCTTATGCACAAGCAAGTCTGAGAAACGTTGCAGTGAGGAATTTACTAAGTGGCAGTACTGATTAAGAGCGCAGGTTCTGCAGCCGGACAGCCTATGTTTGAGACCCAGTTCTGCCACTTTCTGTTTCTGTCATCTGGCCAAGTTATTTAACCCCTCTGTGCCTTGGTTTCATCATTGGTAAAATGGGGATAATAATTATTACTACCTAACTTTTGGTTATGAAAAACTACTTCATACAGAGTACTTAGAAAAGTGCATGGCATAGAATAAGCACTGTATAAGAATTTGCTATTATTGTTTCCAGAGCCTGGCAATCACTACATAGTTTGTCTTACTAAATCACTCATGTGCTCACGAACTTTATGGATCCCCAGCTCCTTCAGAATAAAGGCCAGAGCTGAAGCACAACCCCCACCACGTTCCCCTGTGCCATCTCTAGCCACTGTTTTCCAATCTTGCCCCAATCTTCCCCCACCCCCTCCAAACCACCATTAGGAAATGCCCCCTTTCCCACCATCTTTCTCCCAACAGCCAATGGGTCTTTCAAAGTCGGTTATACATTTGCTTTCATTCACAATTCTCTTCCCTGACTTTCCCAGTTGGAACCAATAGACTCTGTGAATTCTTCGCACCTTTAAGACGGCACTTGTCACAAACAGCCGGACTTCAATGTCTTACAACTAAATCCTCTTCCCCTCCCCGAGGGGCTTGGAATTCTCCAATGGCAAGCATCTCCATTATCTGAGTTCCATCATTTGCCACACAACAGCCCTAAAGCCACTGATACAGTTTGGCTGTGTCCCATCCAAATCTCATCTTGAATTTAACTCCTACAATTCCCACGTGTCATGGGAGGAACCCAGTGGGAAGTGACTGAAGTTTGGGGGCAGGTCTTCCTGCACTGTTCTTGTGATAGTGAATGAGTCTTATGAGAGCTGATGGTTTTAAAAAGGGGGGTGTCCGTGCACAAGCTCTTATCTCTTGTCTGCTGCTCTTCAAGACGTGTCTTTCACCTTCTGCCATGACTGTGAGACCTCCCCAGCCATGTGGAACTGTGAGTCCAATAAGCCTCTTTCTTTTGTAAACTGTTCAGTCTCTGGTATGTCTTCGATCAGGAGCATGAAAACTGCAGATCTCACCATCCTCTCACCACCTGTTTATTAGTCGCTACATTAATAAAAGCCACCGTCACCAAGTCCTCATTGATGGGGCACATGCCATACACACCATGTGCTTCAGACACATGAACACATTTAATCCTCACAGCCGCCCTTTTCCGCCCTCATTCAATAGCTGTTTTATTGAGTGCCTATGATGTGCCAGACCTGGTGTTGGGTTGTGGGAAAATAAGACTGATTAGGTCTCTGCATGCAGGGAGATTTACAGTCTAGTAACCTAGAAATTGAGCCACTAATTTGGGGCTCACAGACCAAACTGAACCTTCAGATTCTTTTTTTAGGCTTTCAAAATCAATTAGGCGGGCAGGGCCTTCCCTGTGTCATTGTCCTCTGGCCAAAGACCAACAGAGACACCCCTGTTGCTGAATAAGTTTATTACTCATTGCAATAAGGGAAACCTTAGAAGGTGTTAGAAAGAACTTATTTTATTTTAGGTTTGGGCTCATGTTAGATGCTTTTGGAGGAGGTTCAAGAAAACCTGCATCAGAGGCACCAGCAAGTGGGGCTAATTCTATGATTTGTTATTTTAATAAATATTATCAAGAGGGAAAGAAGGCTAGATAGAGCAAGACTCAAATTTTAATAGGCAAAGAGGTAACTGTCACTCAGATTGACAGAGGGGAGGAGGACGTTTGGTATTTTGTGGCTTGGACAGTGTTCCCATTTTGTCTGGGCTCACACATGATGACAGATGTGGTTTTATTTTCGTCTTGCCCACCAAGATCAGAGTGGGCTGGTCTGATGTTGGTGTTTTGTGAAACTGTGAACAACTGTGTATGTTCAACAGTAGAACAGCATGGCCTACCTGTGGGCCAGCCCAGTTCCTAGCAATACCAAGACCCAGCTGATCATGGCTGCTAGCTGTCAGGGGCTGCTGTCCTCTTTCTCTGCTAGTTGGCCACAGGCCCTCTCCCTCTCTATGGTAGTATCTGCTGCTGCAAACGCCACCGCTGACTGCCCTTGGAATCACGTCGGAATTCACTTCTCTAATTAAAGACTAATTAGTTAACAATTGTGATACATGCTAGCTGAGAAAACAGAAACCTAATTGTGGGAGTAGGGAAAAAGGGAAATCAGAGCTGGCTTCTAGGTAGAGGTGACTTTTAACCTGGGACTTAAAGAGTAAGAATTAGCCAGAAATGGCCAAAAAAAAAAAAAAAAAAAAATCATTCTTGGTCAAGTGATCAATTCAATTAATATTGACTGAGGGCTTGCCAGGAGCTCTGTGCTAACATTATCCACGTGCTGTTTTGTTTACTTTCACAGCCTCCTGATTTGGTAATGAGAGCTAACAGTGACAGCTCAAAATGGCTTCCATGTAGGACCCACTGAAGCCCACTGAGGCCTACTGAAGCCTGGCTTGAACCCTCGGAGATGAGTTCTAGCATCACTTTCATTTTACTATTGTGGAAATGGAAACACGGTGTAAGTAATCTGCCCAAGGTCACGTGGTTAGCAAGTGGTACAGCCAGGATGTGAACCCAAGCAGTCTGTCTCAGGACCCCAGACTCTTCATTACCAAACCCTGTTCCCTCTCTGCTTATTTTTTTATTTTTGTTTTTTATTATTTATTTATTTATTTATATTTGAGATGGATTCTTGCTCTGTCGCCCAGGCTGGAGTGCAATGGCGCAATCTCTGCTCACTGCAACTTCTACCTCCCGGGTTCAAGCGATTCTCCTGCCTCAGCCTCCTGAGTAGCTAGGATTACAGGCACCTACCACCATGCCCGACTAATTTTTGTAGTTTTAGTAGAGATGGGGTTTCACCACATTGGCCAGGCTGGTCTCGAACTCCTGACCTTGTGATCCACCCACCTCAGCCTCCCAAAGTGTTGGGATTATAGGCGTGAGCCACCGCGCCCAGCCCTCTCTGTTTACTTTTAGCCTCACTTTGAAATGAATGTAATGTAATTTGCCATGGTCATGGGGTTCCTAAGGCCTTATGCAGCCAGGATTCAAACTCAGGGACCTGACTCCAAAGCCCCATGATTTGAAGCCATGGACTTAGAAAATGCACATGGGATGTATTTCCACCAGCATCCACATCTAATTTTACGGCTCCCATATGAAAATCCTTAAATCATATGCCAGACAATGGGCAGCTTTCAAAGCTAGCAGGCAGATAATAAATTTTACTTTAAACCCAAGTATTATCAGGCAGAGGAGACATAGGAGAAGAGCGAGAAACAGTTTGGCTTAATCAAGGACAAACGAGTCTGGAAAATGTCCAGATGAGGATATCTGCAGAAATCCACTATTTGGGGGGTTGGACTGTGGTTTTGAGCAGTGAATAACTGTCTAACCTGGCTGAGACCCAGAATCTCCCAGGAGCTTGTTAAAAATACAGATACCTGAGCCTCAGCTCCAGACATTCAGCTTCAGGAGGTGGAGCCCGGGCACCAGTATCCTTAACAAGCTCCCAGGGGATCTTGGTCCATAGGCAGGTCTGGGAACTGCCAGTCAATGGAAACTTGAAGCACAATAGGGGGAACTGCACCCAGAAAACCAATCTAATAAGTGTAAAAAAGAAAAGAAAGCAGAATTCTGCTTGTTTAGTTGGCACAGAGGCAGGAACCATCAGGAGGAGCAGCTGAGTCAGGCAGAGACAACGTACGCTGCAGATCTCACCATCCTTTTGCCACCTGTTTATTAGTCTCTAAAATTAATAAAAGCGATCGCTCATGAACCCAATTTCTCTATCTCAGGTCCTTTATGTGGATTATCGCAGAATTCTCACAATAACCCAATGATGATTAGGTATTATAACCTCTTTTTACAGATGGGGACTGGTAAGTGAGAGGGAGAGTAAATGATTTGCCCACAGCCTACGGCTGTTAGGTGGTGGATTGGGATGCAAGTCCAACAGTCTGTCTCTGAGCTTGGTCCTCCCTTCAGCACTGTGCAGGGGAGGGCTCTGTGTGCCAGGCACAAACAGGACTCCGGGACTGGCCTGAGCATTCAGGGCAGTCAACAAAACTCAGGCATGGCAAGATCCAATGATCGCAGGGCCGTGGAAATGCTAAGAGGAGGGCAAACTTCTTTGAACAAAGAAATAGAAGTGCTGGGTGCAGTGGCTCATGCCTGTAATCCTAGCACTTTGGGAGCCCAAGATGGGAGGATCATTTTAGCCCAGGAGTTCAAGACCAGCCTGTGCAACGTAGCAAAACCCTATCAATAATTTAAAAATTGGCTGGATGTGGTGGTGCATGCCTGTAGCCCCAGCTTCTTGGGAGGCTGAGGTGGGAGGACTGCTTGAGCACAGGAGATCAAGGCTGCAGTGAGCCATGATTGTACTACTGCACTCCAGCCTGAGCAACAGAGCAAGACTCTGTCTCAAAAAACAAAACAAACAAACAAAAAAACTAGGAGGACAAAGAAGGGAGCCGTTATTTTGTTGTGAGGTCAGCTTCACTGATGTATATGAGATTTGAGCAGTTGTTCACACCCAACAAATAATAAGTGCCTTGGTGTTGGGATCCAGTGGTGAACAGGAGCAGGGCTTACAGGTCAGGGATGGAGATAGACTTTAAAGTCATTCCTCTATGAATCATTTAAATATGGGACATGACCTGATCTGGGAAAAGAGTGAGTGGTGCAGGGAAGGGGTCTTTGAGAAAATGCCCTTAAGCCCAGCTCTGATGTAAGAATTAAGGCAGTTCCAGGCAGAAGGAACAACACAGGCAACGTCTGAGCCTGGAGGAAATGTGGCTCATTCCAGAAACAGAAAGGCGTTCATCATGGCTGCTGCAATAGAGAGGGGAGGGGAGTGTCCCCAAGAGGAAGGCAGACCCTTTTTTGTGAAGATTGTCATGAAACTTAAGGTCTTGAGGTTGACTTGGCATCAGCCAGGCCAACGTGCGAAAGGTATTTCAGGCAAAGGAAAAAGCATCAGCGAAGGCTCAGAGCCCAGAAAGAAGCAACGGCCCCAAGGAAAAAGTGTGGGCCTGGAAGCCTCCCACAGGGCAGGGCATCCATTTTTACATGGCTCCCACCCAATGTGAGAGGTACCGGGATTTTGGTTTTTGAGGACAAGAAAGCAAACACTGTCCTCACGAAGAAGGCCACTAGGATAAGGGGCAAAACACATGTCCCAGGACTGTCCCGAAGTTCTGATGGGACCTTGGCCATGTCCCTTCCCCAAAGGTAGCTTTGCTTGATCCTGGTGCAAAATAATTAGGTCCTACCAGGCCCACCTTTAAGGATTTTCTGGTATTCACCTTTTCTTGGTGACTTCCTTTAAGATGGGAATGAAGGAGACAGTGGGAAGATCTCAGTGTTCTTTTGTTAAGGTTTGTAAGGGGATCAGTTTTATTGTATTTCAAAATGTCTAATGTTTAAAAAACTCAGCAGAAACATTATTTTAGATGCATTAAAAAAAACCCCACAAAACTTTGCTTATTGCCAAAAAAATTCAAACATCACCCCAGTAGATACCTCATAAGGGGAAAGTTGGTTTCCTGACTTTTTTTTTTTTTTTTTAAATGGACTCTCACTCACTCTGTTGCCCAGTGGGGAGTGCAGTGGCACTATCACTGCAGCCTCCGCCTCCTGGGTTTAAGAGATTCTCGTGCCTCGGTCTCCAAAGTACAGGGACTATAGGCGTGTGCCACCGTGCCTGGCCAATTTTTGTATTTTTACTAGAGATGAGGTTTCACCATGTTGGCCAGGCTGGTCTTGAAATCCTGACCTCAAGTGATCCGCCTTGGTCTCCCAAAGTGCTGGGACTACAGGCATGAGCCACCGCGCCTGGCCCTGACTTCTGGTGCTCCTAACTCTTCAGTTCCAGACTATTGGGTAAACATTCTCTCAGAACAAGCTAGAAGAACCTTATGGACTCAGTCAGGCTCAGAGATGTATTGTTTGGCAACAAAGTTTTATATTTGGAAAATTTCACATTTTCAGCTTCTCTGAAAAACTGAAATATCGAACTGGCTGGATGTAACGAACAGCTGCACTTTTGGATGAGGCATGTGTGATTTCTCCACTTCACCACAGTCCCCACCACTCTCTGACACCTCCCCCAAAGACAACTTCTCTCATTTACATCACCTGCCCCATCCCTGTTCGAGAAACTTCCCTGAAATATAAGACCATATACTATGTAGGCTTCCTTTTTTTTTTATATATATATGCCTTGAGAATCTTTCTGTGACTACACACAGATCTAAATCTCCTCCTTTCCAATGCTAAGTCATATTCCATGGTTGGAATCTTTGATATTTATTTGTTTCTTTAAATCCCTCTTTTTAATTTTATTTTATTTAAGAAACAGGGTTTCCCTTGTCACCCAGGCTGGAGTGCAGTGGTACGATCATAACTCACTGCAGCCTCAAACTCCTGGGCTCAAGCGATCCTCCTGCCTTAACCTCCTGAGCAGCTAGGACTACAAGTACCTGCTATCGTGCCTGACTAATTTTTAAAATTTAATGTAGAGGTGGGGTCTTGCTATGTGGACCAGACTGGTCTTGAACGCCTGGCCTCAAGCGATCCTCCAGCCTTGCCCTCATAAAGGGCTGGGATTACAGGTGTGAGCCACCGCACCTGGCCATCTCTAACTCTCTCTTGATGTATACATACAAAGGTTCCACTTTCTCTATAGTACATGCTGTAAATGAATATCCTTGCACATTTGTTTATGAAGTTTTTTATTTTTGTTTTTTTGAGACAGACTCTCACTCTGTTGCCCAGGTTGGAGTGCAGTGGCATGATCTCAGCTCACTGCAACCTCCACCTCCCAGGTTCAAGCAATTCTCCTGCCTTAGCCTCCCGAGTAGCTGGGATTACGGGCATGTGGCACCATGCTGGGCTAGTTTTCATATTTTCTGTAGAGAAGGTGTTTTGCCATATTGGCCAGACTGGTCACAAACTCCTGACCTCAGGTGATCCACCCACCTTGGCATCCCAAAGTGCTGGGATTACAGGCGTGAGCCACCGTGCCTAGCCTGTTCATGAAGTTTTATAGGATGAATACCTAGCTGCAGGCTTATTGGATAAATGTCTTTATGTACATTTTAAAACTAAGAAATTTTAAATTTAAGATTTGAAAGCTATCACAAAATTGTCCAGGTTATAAGAATTTACATCCCCAGAAAATGAAATCAATGTCCTTCCCCAAGCCTTGTTCAGATTTGCATTTTTGTAATTACTAAGGTGACCAAACCTCCCTTTATGGCCAGTTGTCCCCTGTATATCATCCACTGATCTTTTCACTTTGCACTTTTTTTTTTGTTTTTTTTTTTTGAGACGAAGTCTCGCTCTTGTCCCCCAGGCTGGAGTGCAAAGGCACGATCTCGGCTCACTGCAACCTCCGCCTCCCGGGTTCAAGCGATTCTCCTGCCTCAGCCTCCCAAGTAGCTGGGATTACAGGCGACTGCCACCACGCCCAGCTAATTTTTGTATTTTTAGTAGAGACGGGGTTTCAGCATGCTGGCCAGGCTGGTCTAGAACTACTGACCTCAGGTGATCCGCCCGCCTCAGCCTCCCAAAGTGTTGGGATTACAGGCGTGAGCCACTGCGCCTGGCCTCCACTTTGCACTTTTTATATTTTACTGGTTTTAGCAGTTCTTTGTATAAGAGGGATATTGGGCCTTAATTATATATGCCACAAATTTTTCCCCAAGATGATTGTCTTTAGACTTTGCATTTTACTTTAGAAAACTTGTAACTTCATTTGCAATCACATATGTGATTCTTTTTCTTTGAGGGGGTGGTCCATAACCTGCTTTCTTTGGTAGGCATATTAGTATGTTTTTTAGAATCAAATGCCTTTAGCTAAGGAATGCATTCTCTGTTTCCCCACAAGACCCAGTACGATCCCATAAATAGGCTACTTCATAATTTTAAAGTTATCTTCCTGCCCCTTAAGACAAATTACACAGGTATAACTGTGTGTATATGTGTTTGTGGGTATATCTCCTCTAGGACTTTTATGGTTTTTTTATGCACATTTAAATTTTTGACCCATCTGTAATTTATTTTTGGTGGAGTGAGTGTACACAACAGAGAACAGGGATGTTTTCCTCATCAGCAGCACAAGGGGGAGGAGATACCAATGCCTGTTTATAGATTTTTTTTAAAACAACAACAGGCTTTTTGGCCCTTTACACAAGTAAATGCAAACTCAAGGATTGTAGCCATACTTCTACCACCCAAAACAACCACTTTTTTTTATTGCAATGTATTTTCTGCTAGTTTTTTTTTTTCCTTAGTATACAGATTTTTCAGAAATCTTTTTTTTTTTGGTCTGTTTTTTATAACATGTGACAACATTTAAAACTGCTAACATTTAACGTTTTAACCTAGTAGCTCCCAAACCTGGCTGGGCAGCTGGCTTCCCGGTGGAGCTTGTTAAAAATAATGAATCAGCAACCCTAGGGGGTGGGCTCTGGGAATCCATATTTTTAACAAGTTCCATGGAGGTGTTTGAGACATAGCCAGGCCAACTCTGGCAGACTCCCCCATGCTGCAGCGGTACCTGTGATTGTCTGGGTCTCCGATGTGATGGTTCTGGTGGTGGTCTGAGTCTGGGTGGCAGGCACTGTTTCCTCCGATACAAACTGGACTGTGCTGGGGGCTGCCGCGGACGTGCCCGTCAGCTGGCAGCCACTTTGTTTGTGAGCTACAAAGGCATCCAGGTTGTTAAACTGCTGCTTGCAGATGCCGCAGATATGGATGTCGGGAGTCAGCTCCACCAGCACCGTTGTGCCACCTGGAACTCCATGGGACAAAGGGAAAGTAACAGATTAATTCCAAACAGCTTGGAATTCTAATGCAAACCAGATTCACAGTAGGAAGAAAAGGCATGGTGGCAGACATGGCTGAGTGGTGGTCCAGTATCCACTCCACCTTCCACTTCTTGCAATTGTGGCCCAGTATCCACTCCACCTTCCACTTCTCCTAATTGTGTCCTAGCAGCAAGGTATCATATTTCCACACAGAGATTTCTTGCCTTAGTTAAACCTGGGGAAAATTGGACATAATGTAAATACCTTAGAAATCTTCAGAAAATTGGCTGGGCACGGTGGCTCACACCTGCAATCCTGGCACTTTGGGAGGCTGAGGCAGGCGGATCACCTGAGGTCAGGAGTTCGAGACCAGCCTGGCCAACATGGTGAAATCCCGTCTCTACTAAAAATACAAAAATTAGCTGGGCATGGTGGTGCGTGCCTATAATCCCAGCTACTCAGGAGGCTGTGGCAGAAGAATCACTTGAACCCAGCAGGCGGAGGTTGCAGCAAGCTGAGATCCCACCATTGCACCCCCGCCTGGGGGACAAGAGTGAAACTCTGTTTCAAAAAAAAACAATTTTCAGAAAATTGTGATGCATAATTTTATCCAACCATATAGGCACAAAGGTATTCTTGTATTATTTAACTTGGGGAAAATTAGAAATAATGTATAGCAACCAACCACGTGATGGTTCATGCTGCATTGTTACCCATGGGACACTAGTCGCGTTGTTTGCAAGAAAGTTATTTGATATGCAGGGATGTCCTGCACTTTGCAGAACCAGCAGCCACCTTCTATCCTAACTAAAAGAAAATTATGAAAGATAATTATGAGATCCTCCCGCACATTTCAAACATACTCACCCAACACACATACTATGAGAACCACTAGTCTAAATAATCTTGGTTCCCTACAGACTTGTGAACTTCTCCAGCACAGAGCTGGAGGAGTTTCTGGGAAGAGTTTGGCGTTCGTGATAAAAAGGGAGGAGATGTGGCTAGCACTGTGCCCCTTTTCTTCTGGCTTTGGATGCAAATGTGATGCTGGGGCTTCTGTAGCCATCTTGTAACTATGAGGAAAATGCCGAGACCCCTATGGGCTCTGCCCTTTATTTCACTGATTCCCCTGATTCAACACTGCAATCAATCAATTCCAGATTTCATTAGACCAGTATAATTTGGGTTTCTGTTACTTGTAGCCAAAATTCATTCCTAACTGGCAGGGACATTATTTGTTTTGTTTTGTTTTGAGACGGAGTCTCTCTCTGTTGCCCAGGCTGGAGTGCAGTGGCGCGATCTCGGCTCACTGCAAGCTCTGCCTCCTGGGTTCACGCCATTCTCCTGCCTTAGCCTCCCGAGTAGCTGGGGCTACAGGTGCCCGCCACCATGCCCAGCTAATTTTTTGTATTTTTAGTAGAGACGGGGTTCACCGTGTTAGCCAGGATGGTCTCAATCTCCTGACCTCGTGATCTGCCTGCCTCGGCCTCCCAAAGTGCTGGGATTACAGGCATGAGCCACCGTGCCCGGCCGACATTATTTCTTGATACTAATCATATCAATAGTTAATACTATATTAATACCTGCAAAGCATAGTAACTGGCACTGTACTAGAAGGTACTATATAAATATTTGTTCAATAAAGACATAGCGGGTGGATCATGAGGTCAGGAGATCAAGACCATCCTGGCTAACATGGTGAAACCCCATCTCTACTAAAAATATACAAAAAAAAAAAAAAAAAATTAGCCGGGTGTGGTGGCACACACCTGTAATCCCAGCTACTAGGGAGGCTGAGGCAGGAGAATTGCTTGAACCTGGGAGGCGGAGGTTGCAGTGAGCTGAGATTGTGCCACTGCACTCCAAGCCTGGGCGACAGAGCAAGACTCCATCTCACATAAAATAAATAAATAAATAAATAAATAACTCATGTTTGTAAGAAAATTTAGAAGAAGCTTAAAAAGAAGGGGAAAATCACTCAATATTTCCATCTCTGCCTGCCATGAATATCATAAAATTTTTTTTTCCATTCATTTTCTTTACCCTTAAAAGTTGCATAAGATGGCTCACGCCTGTAATCCCAGCACTTTGGGAAGCCGAGGTGGGTGGATCACAAGGTCAAGAGATCAAGACCATCCTGGCCAACATGGTGAAACCCTGTCTCTACTAAAAATACAAAAATTAGCTGGGTGTGATGGCATGTGCCAGTAATCCCAGCTACTCAGGAGGCTGAGGCAGGAGAATCGCTTGAACCCAGGAGGTGGAGGTTGCAGTGAGCCAAGATCATGCCACTGCACTCCAGCCTGGTGACACAGCGAGACTCCGTCTCAAAAAAAAAAAAAAAAAAGTTTCATAAGATCATAGTATTATAAATATTCAGATAATAGTATAAAACTAATCCTTTTCCTAATTTTTTTAAATCTTTTTTTGAGATGGAGTTTTGCTCTTGTTGCCCAGGCTGGAGTGCAAGGGCGCGATCTTGGCTCACTGCAACCTCCGCTCCTGAGTTCAAGCGGTTCTCCTACCTCAGACTCCAGAGTATCTGGGATTACAGGCATGTGCCACCACACCCGGCTAATTTTGTATTTTTAGTAGAGACGGGGTTTCTTCATGTTGGTCAGGCTGGTCTCGAACTCCCAACCTCATGTGATCCACCTGCCTTGGCCTCCCAAAGTGCCACTCCACCTGGCTCCTTTTTCCTAAATATTGCATAAACATTGTGCTATATCATTAAAATCTCTTCATATATATCATTATTTAATGGCAATACATTATTCCATGGTGTCCATGCATCATAATCTTCTCAGCAACAATAAGGTATTTTCATAATTTCCAATTTTTCCCAAGTTAAATGATACAAGACTACCTTTGTGCATATATGGTTAAAATTATGCATCAAAATTTTCTGAAAATTTCTAAGATATTTACATTATGTCCAATTTTCCCTAGGTCTAACTAAGACAAGAAATCTCTGTTCAGAAATACAATTTGGTTCACTTGCTAAGGAGAATGGGCTGAGCACTGTGATAAGCCATCTTGCAGAGATACACTTAAGCACTTTGCAATCAATGGATGGAAGGAACCAAACCTTTTCTTCTTGGCAGCTACTGAGATATCCATGGAACTAACAAGGAAACAAGGAAGTGAGACATGAAGTAGCTTGCATTGCTGACGATTCCTTAATGATGGAACAGGACTGACATCCAGAACGGAATAATTTTAATAACAAATAATGTCACTGGTATGTGCAAAGTGCAAAAGTAATGACATAGACCTTCGTTAGAATCTTGACATTGTCACTTAACAATAGTGACTATAAGCTTGGGTTTTCTCATCTGAAAAATGGGAGAAGAGAGGTTTCTAATTCATGGTTTTCATTTGCTTGTTTGTTTTTAATTTCTCCAAGAAAAAACACGGGCTTGTTATGAGAATTAAATGGGATGGTGCTCATACCAGCACAGTCCCCCCTTCCCGCCAGTCCCCCAGCATGTTACCTGCTGGGGTTATTACTGAGGTACACTATTTAAACATGGACATATCTGAGCCCCACCTAGGAGATACTGAGTCATAACAGGGTGGGGTGAAGAGGATGGTGTTTAGGAAAATCTGTGCTTTTCACAGTCACGCAAGGAATACCCCGCCAAGTTTGGGACCCAGTGTCTTCCAAACCGTTAACAGTAGCAGCTAACAAGCTGGGAGCTTAATATGTGCCAGGTTTTCTGCAAACCCCTGGTAGACAGGTTCTCAAACTTCGTGTGCTTCAGAGTTGCCCAGGCAGCTACGAAGGGCAGCGGATCCCCAGCCCCACCCCCGAGATTGAATGGGTGGGGCCCAGAAAGCTGTTTTAAAATACACGCTCTCGCTCCCAGGTGGCTGGTTGCACTCAGTCTCTGGACCACACTTTGGGAAACAATGCACCAGGAGAAACCAGGGACTTGAAAAACGCTGATGTCCTCATCGGTTAAATAAAAACTGAACCCCAAACCCAAAGAAAGCGATCACGGCCCCGTTTCCCATTCAGATCCACCCTTAATGTGGAAAAGGCTTTGCAATGAGCCGGCAGGACCTCGTGAGACCTGGAGACTCCCCCAATCTCCAGGCTCTAATTTTGAGCCACTGAGGCAGAAGTTTTCCCATCAGTGTTGCCCCATTTACCCCAGATTCCTTCCTCTCTCCTGCCCGCCCCAAACTCCGCCTGGTGGGGCGGGAATGCCCTTAGGGGGTGGCGATTGTCTGAACGGCGTGCCCTCCCCCACCGTTCCCTTCCAAGGGGTCTCGCAAGGCTGGAGGGCGCCCCGCTTCTTGCGCCAGGTCGGGTGCGCCCCCACCCCAAGCCCATTCCGGCGCCCCCTGCACCGCGCGCCCGCCGCGGTCCCCGAGACGCGGCTCCCAGCCGTCACCCCGATTTCGGGGCCCCGGGCCTGCTGGCTGCGTCGCAAACGTGCTTGGGCCCGGGCCCCGGAGCGCGCACTGGGCCCCGGAGCGCGCACTGCGCCCGGAAAAGCACTTACTTTGCACGGAGCCCGCGAAGCTCTCGCCCTCGCTGCTCGCGTTCATGGCCGCAGACTAAGAGATCCCCGGCCGGCCGGGATGCCAAAGTGGGGGACGCTGATCTACATGGTGCAAGGACTTTTCCTTTTATTTTTCCACACCCCCCACCCTGCCTTCTCCCAACTCTGCGAGGCGGGGAGGACGGATGTAAAGCAAGCTGCACTTCCGCTGCCTAGAGGGCGCTGGCCGGGCCCGGAGCCCCAACCTGGCTTTGCAGCAGCGGCTCCCCGGGGAAGCGGCGGGCGAATCCCGAGGCCCAGGCCCGCGGAGACCCCCAACGTCCCCGGGGAGCTGGATGGCCACGCGCGTCCCGGCGTGCTGGGAGACCGTGGGTGGCGAGGGATGCGCCCCTGCCCGCACTCTGCGTTCTCCGCGGACGCGATTGGCCTCCCCGGCTCGGGGCGCCTTTTGCACCTGCAGCCCCAGGCTTCGGGCCCCAGCGCGGCAGTGCAGCAGCGCTGCTCCGGGGACGCCTGGGTGGTTTGCGGGGAGACCCGCGTGCGGCTGCCGTTGCGGGGTGGGTGCGCGGGGCGCGGCGGGCTCCGGAGAAACTCAGGTTGGGCGTCAGTGCTAGGCAAATCAGCAAAGCGCTGGGCGGGTCCCCTGCCCCGCTAGGGAGACTGAGAGGACCGCGATGAGCTGGGGTCGTAGCGCGAAGGGACCTCTGCTCCAGGAGCTGCCAACTTTATCGTGCATCACAGTCGCCTGAAAAGCTTGTTAGAACACACGCTGCTGGGCCCACCCGAGCGTTTCTGCTTCTGTAGGTCTGGGGCGAGGCCTGAGAACAAGCATTTCTAAGTTCCCAGGTGATGTCCCTAGTGTTGGTCGGCGGCCACACTCTGAGGACACTGCCCTCTCTGCTCTGTCCCTCATGTCTTACTACTACTCTCTCCCCTGGGCTCCTGAGTCAGCCCTATTGTCTCTGCCTATCCTCCCAAGCCTCAGACCTCTCCAGCCTCGAGGCATTTGCACATAGAGTCTGCCCTGCCTCTGAAGGTCAGCATTCAAATTCACACTCAGGGAGACCAGGCTTGGCCTAATCTTATCATTCAAATATTGCAGCTCCCTCCTCCCCACCCAACCACTCCCTGTCTCCTTCCTGTTTTTCTCTTCTCTTCTCTTCTTTCTTCTTTTTTTTAGAGAGGGGGTCTTGCTCTATCTCTCAGGCTGCAGTGCTGTGGTCGGATCCTAGCTCATTGCAGCCTCCAACTCCTGGGCTCAAGCAATCCTCCCAACAGGCGTGGGCCACCACCTTGGCTCACTTTAATTTTTATTTTTGTAGAGATGTTGCCCAGGCTGGTCTCGAACTCCTGGCCTCAAGCCATCCCCCTGCATCAGCCTCCCACATTGCTGGGACTACAGGTGTGAGCCACCATGCCTGGCCTGCTTTGTCCTTAAAAGGTACTACATGGAACATAATATGTATCTCTATGAATATGTATATCTATCTGCACATACAGATAGAATTTAATTGTATATTATCTTTGTTCTCCTCCCCCTTATTTTCAGTAAGTCCCTGTAAAAATGGGGATTAAAAAAATCTCTTTGCTTCACTAATGTAGTCCAGTGACTTGGCTGGTGCCTGACACATAGGAGGCTCTCGGTAAATATGGCTTGTATAAGAATGGGATTTCCCCTGCTGCTTCCTCTAAGGCTTAGTTTCTGCCTGCAGCGGCTGTTTGTTCTCAAGTGTTTGTGATGTGCCAGGCACTGGACTAGCCACTGGAGGTAGGCCAGGGAGGCAGTCAACATGAAATAATCAAATCAGTACTGTAATTATAGATAGATAGATAGATAGATAGATAGATAGATAGGATAGATAGATAGATAGATGGATGATATATATAGTACTTCCTGTTTTTTAAACCTTAAGTTCTGGGATACGTATGCAGAATGTGCAGGTTTGTTACATAGGTATACATGTGCCATGGTGGTTTGCTGCAACTATCAACCCCTCACCCAGGTTTTAAGCCCCATATGCATTAGGTATTTGTCCTAATGCTCTCCCTCCCCTTGCCCCCCACTCCCCGACAGGCCCCGGTGTGTGATGTTCCCCTCCCTGTGTCCATGTGTTCTCAATATTTTACTAGTGAAAAGGGCTCCAAAGACCATAAAATGGGGCTGTAATAGTGGCCGTAGAAGTGATCATGGTAGTCCTTTCTGAGCAGGTAATATCTGAACGAGGAGCTGGGGAGGGTGCAGCCATGTGAGGATGAGGTGGGAGCAATTCCAGCCTGAGGAACTGGTGGGAGCAAAAGCCCTGGAGCAGGAATGAGCTAGATGTAACTGGCTGTGGTCTGCCAGTCCCACTGCAGATCACATCACTCTCACCCTCCATTGCCCAAGCCAGCTCCCCCAGGCTCCTTGCTGTTGTTTAAACAAGCCCAACCCTTCCTGACCCAGGGACTCTGCATCTGCCCTCCCTCTGCCTGGATTGCTCTTCCTGGTCTTTGCAGGACTGACTATTTTAGGTCATCTAGCATCAAATGAAATGTCACCTTCCCGGAGAGACCTTCCTGTGTCTTACCTAAAGTATTCACTCCCCCTGCGACTCTACCACATCACCTTCATGATACCTATCTAGCTAACATGACCCAGGAGGGCACCGCAGCTTATGGCAATATTTATTTTTTATTCCTTGATGAATGTTTACATATGTGCACACCTGGGGAGCCCCCATCCAAGACAGACATTTCCAACCCTGGTCGGCTCCCTCATGCACCTTCCCAGCCAATAATACTATTCCAGCCGGGCAAGGTGGTTCACATCTGTAATCCCAGCACTTTGGGAGGCCAAGGCAGGCAGATCACCTGAGGTCAGGAGTTCGAGACCAGCCTGACCGATATAGCGAAACCCCATCTCTACAGTATAAAAATTAGCCAGGCTCGGTGGTGCATACCTGTAATCCCAGCTACTCCAGAGGCTGAGGCAGGAAAATTTCTTGATCCCAGGAGGCGGAGGTTGCAATGAGCTGAGATGGAGCCACTGCACTCCAGCCTGGCTGACAAGAGCGAGACTGTCTCAAAAAAATATAAATAAATAAACAAACAAATAAATAAGTAAAAATAATACTCTTCCCACTATCCAATCCCGCAGAGGTCACCATTTTAACTTCTATTGTCACGATTCCTTTTGTTGAGAGCAATACATCTCACATTTGCCTGAAGAGAAGCAGCATCTGGAGGGCTCGCTAAGGAATGAATTCTTGAGTCCCGACCCACGCTTACTGCATCAGAATTTTCTGGGGTAAGACCTGGTAATCTGCAAATATCTCAAAAGTGCCCCAGGTAATTCTTATCATGATGTAAGTCTGGGCCTTACTGGTTTGGTGGTTAAGTGTGTAGGTCCTGGAGTCAGGCTATTCCACTGCCATGCAAATCCTGGAGTTGCTGAACTAGAATTAGTTGCTTAACCTTGAGTAGGAGATTCAACTGCTCTGTGTCCCAGTTTTCTGTAGCTTGGAGATAGCAGTAGCACCTAGTTCATTAAGTTGTTTTGTAGGAGGAACCAGTCTATATCTGTAAAGTGCTTAGAATAGTGCCTGACTCATATAACTCGGCATAAATCCTAGCTATTATTATCTTTTATTGATTTTTGGTTATTATCTGTGTCCCTACCATGTAAGCTCCAGGAGGGCATGGACCTGGCCTGTTTTATTTACCTTGTATCCTCTGAGGCCTAGAACAGAGCCTGGCACACAGGCATCCTCAGTTCATTTTTTATTGTGAAATTATTTCATGCATGTTTCCGTGAGCTCCATTTTAACCTTTTGCTACTACGTCCAGCCAACCTTCTCTATTACTGTAAATATCCTAAAATAACCATTGGCATATGCTGTTTGTCCCTTCTTCTTTATCTCTTCCTCTTTTCCTTCCTTAGGATAAGGATATGATGGCTGGAGCTCCAGCTGCCATTTTGGACTATGAGAATGAGGCGATACTCTAAGTATGGCAGAATAGTGAGCTAGAAGGAGCCCAGGCCCCTAATTTCTTGACCACTGCAACAGTCTTTTTCTGGTCTGAAAATGTCCTATTTTCATTTCTTATTTTTCTTTTTATACTTTTTTAAAATGTTATTTTTCAACATAAGCTACATCAAGGTCAACACACTCCTATTTATTTATTTATTTATTTATTTATTTAGAGACAGAGTCTTGCTCTGTTACCCAGGCTGGAGTGCAATGGTGCGATCTTGGCTCACCGCAACCTCCACTTCCCAGGTTCAAGTGATCCTCCCACCTCAGCCTCCTGAGTAGCTAGGATTACAGGTGTGTGCCATCACGCCCAGCTAATTTCTTTGTATTTTTGATAGAGACAGGGTTTCACCATGTTGACCAGGCTGTTCTCAAACTCCTGGCCTCAAGTGATCTGCCTACCTTGGCCTCCCAAAGTGCTGGAATTACAGGTGTGAGCCACCGCACTGGCCCTATACTTGTTTTTCTTATTGCAAAAGTATTAGAAATTGTTGGTTAGAATTTGAAAAAAAATATATAGGAAAACATAAGAAAATAAAACCCACTTATAATTCACTACCCAGAAGTAACATTTTGATTGATGAATGTTCCTAAAAGTCTTTGTGTGTGTGTGTATGTGTGCATACACACATGTAAATCATATTCGTATATTTTATAAAAATGTAATTACAGTTTACATGTTTTTCATTTCCACATGAAATATACACAGCTATCTGAGATCTCACCAACCAGAGATAAATACTTATATCTTTATGCACTGCATATCTATTTCTTTATAGGCTTTTTTCTGTAGAAATGTAACAGAATGAACCATATGAATTGCTGATATATTTATTTTTTACTGAAAAATGATAATTTTATATGGTTCAAACCAATATGTACTCATAATATTAATATTATACTTCTTTTTTTTTTTTTTCTTGAGATGGAGTCTCACTCTGTCACGCAGGCTGGAGTGCAGTGGTAAAATCTCAGCTCACTGCAACCTCTACCTCCTGAGTTCATGAGATTCTTCTGCCTCAGCCACCTGCATAGCTAGGATTACAGGTGCCTGCCACCAGCCTGAATAATTTTGTGTTTTTAGTGGAGATGGGGTTTCACCATGTTGCCTAGGCTGGTCTTGAACTCCTGACCTCAAGTGATCCACCCACCTCAGCCTCCCAGGGTTGGAATTACAGGTGTGAGCCACTGCGCCCGGCCTAGTATTATACCTCTGATAGAGAACTCTGTTTGTGTATCCAATGTCTGTTCTCTCAAATTTTCTTTTCTTTTCTTTTCTTTTTTTTTTTTTGAGTTAGAGTCTCCCTCTGTTGCCCAGGCTGGAGTGCAGTGGCGCGATCTTGGCTTACTGCAAGCTCCGCCTCCTAGGGTCACACCATTCTGCTGCCTCAGCCTCCTGAGTGGCTGGGACTACAGGCGCCCGCCACCACGCCCGGCTAATTTTTTGCATTTTTTTTTTTTCAGTAGAGACGGGGTTTCACCGTGTTAGCCAGGATGGTCTCAATCTCCTGACCTCGTGATTCGCCTGCCTCGGCCTCCCAAAGTGCTGGGATTACAGGTATGAGCCACTGCGCCTGGCTCCTACCATTAGTTTTAATGGTCACATAATATTTCATTATAGGGTTGCATCATAATTTATTTGCTATGTTACTGGATGTTTGTTAATGATTTTCTTTTTTTTCTTTTCTTTTTTTTTTTTGAGACAGAATCTTACTCTGTCACCCAGGCTGCAGTACAGCGGCGTAATCTTGGTTCATTGAAACCTCCACCTCCCAGGTTCAAACAATTCTCCTGCCTCAGCCTCCTGAGTAGCTGGGACTACAGGCATGTGCCACCACGCCTGGCTAATTTTTTATATTTTTAGCAGAGATGGGGTTTCACCATGTTGGCCAGGCTGGTCTCGAACTCCTGACCTTGTGATCTGCCCACCTCGACCTCCCAAAGTACTGAGATTACAGGTGTGAGCCACGACCCTGCCGTTAATGATTTTTTAGATATCATAAGTAATATATCATAGTAGCTTTTTTAATTGGCCCATGCGAACACATTATTTCTCTATGCCAGCCATCCTGAAGAGCTGCCAGAATAACTTGTTTCAACACCATGTGGAAGGGCTTTTTCTTCCTTTCTTTTTTCAGATTATTTTTTTTCAATGTGGATTCTATCCAGATCTATTTCTCAGTAAGAATCACAGTTCTTGAAAAGTTAACAGCCTTTGTTTGACTAGAAAGCTCACGATTTCTTCTGTTCTCAAGTTTTTGACCACTTCTCATTTAATAGATAAAATATAATATAGAAATGGCAAATGTCTTGCAGGGTGCAGACATATTGGTAATCCTACTCCATGTTCTAAATCTGGCAACTAAAATAAATTTGAATTTGTTACCAGTGCTTAAAAGTTGATGTATTTCTCATAAGAATTGGGATTTATAGCTTTTTGCAAAAATGGAAGGATCTGGCAAATCCGGGCCTGGATTGTCAAATGGTAACCCTTGGCTGGGTCTGAGAAGCTCCGGTGGATGAAGTCCAGCCTCTCTGATTTACCCCAGTCCCCATTCCTCCCTGTTATTCTTGATAACAAGGCCGAGAATCAGTTTCCCTCATTCATTGCCCCTGTGAGTCATGTTGAATTTAACCAAAATGTGTAACATGTTTCTGATAGAAAAAAAGAACTTCTCCTTCCCCATGGTTTCAATATTTCTGTTAACTAAAAGACTTCACTAAGTTACTTACATTACCTCCACTATGTCCAAATAAATAAAATTTTTAAAAAGCCTATTTTATAACAAAGTGTTGGATGCCTCATGTAATTTATTATTCTTGACTGTCAGAACAATAGTGAAGAGGTAGACACTATTATCACTATTTCATAGATGCAGAAACTTAGTCTCAGAAAGCCTAAATACATTTTCTTCAGGCAAAAGACCAATAAAAGACTATGCTAGTTAAGAATCTTTGGCCAGGCACGGTGGCTCACGCCTGTAATCCCAGCACTTTGAGAGGCAGGCCAGGCGTTCAAGACCAGCCTGTGCAACATGGCAAGACCCTGTCTCTACAAAAAGTATCAAAATTAGCTGGGTGGTGGTATGCACCTGTAGTCCCTGCTGCACAAGAGGCTGAGATGGGAGGATTCCTTTAGCTCAGAAGGTTGGGGCTGTGGTGAGCTGTGATGGCACCACTGCACTCCAGCCCATATGACAGAGCAAGCCCCTGCCTCTAAATTTAATTAATTAATTAATTAATTAATTAAGAATCACTGATGGCAAGTAACAGAAACCGTAGAACAGATTTTCACAGTATTTTAAAATCAATCTATTAGAATTATTTACCTGCTTAAATTATTTCTGGCAAGAGACTTTCAGATACTATCTTAAAGTATTAAGAGAACACACAGGTTTTTTTTGTGGGGGAGGTGTCTGGTAATGTTGATAACAAGAATAATGAGGACATAGTAACTGAATTAATTACTGTAAGTTTTTCGAGCAAATATATCCTTCTAACAAAATACAGATGCTTGTTCAACTTATGTATGATGCGCTATGTCCTGATAAACTCATTGTAAGCTGGAAATGTTTTAAGTTGAAAATTCATTTAATAGATCTAACCTACCAAATACCATACCTTAGTCTAGCCTAAATTAAACATGCTCAGAACACTTACATTAGCCTATGGTTGGGCAAAATCATCTAAAAAAGCCTATTTTGGCCAAACGTGGTGGCTCACGCCTATAATCCCAGTTCTTTGGGAGGCTGAGGTGGGCAGATCACCTGAGGTCAGGAGTTTGAGACCAGCCTGGCCAGCATGGTGAAACCTCGTCTCTACTAAAAATATGAAAGATTAGCGGAGCGTGGTGGCATGCACCCATAGTCCTAGCTACTCGGGAGGCTGCGGCATAAGAATCACTTGAACCTGGGAGGCAGAGGTTGCAGTGAGCCGAGATCATGACACTGCCTGAGCGACAGAGTGAGACTCCACCTCAAAAATAAATAAATAAATATATACATACATACATAAAATAAAAAAGCCTGTTTTATGACAAAGTGTTGGATGCCTTGTGTAATTTATTTGATACTGTACTGAAAGTGAAAAACAGAATGGTTCACTGGTGCTGCCCAGCAGCATGAGAGAGTATCACACTGAATATCTCTACCCTAGGAAAATATTCAAATATCAAAATGGAAAGTATGGGTTTCTACTTAACGGGTATCACTTTCACACCCATTATAAAGTTGAACAATTACCAACAGTACTATTTTACATCAGGAATCGTCTGTAGTTTATAATTTCAAGAGACCAAAATTTTTCAACACTAAGTATTTTAACATACGTAGTTTCCTATAGTAATCATTCATAGTTAGTAAAACGTCAATTCTCAAGGCAGGAAATTTTATTTTCCTCCTTGTATACCAGCACCTATAACAGTGCATGGTATTTAGAAAAGGTTGGATAGATATGTTGATGAATGAATTAATGTGCCTTTTGTCAAGATGGCTTCAGAATATAACTATTAAAGCAAACATTTAACTATTACAGGAAAACAGTTTTTTCCTTTCTAGTAAACATACGGAGAAAAAATGTGACATAGTAACAGAATACAGCAAATTATAGATTCCATTTAGACTTTATGATAACTCGTATTTTTAAACCTCCTTTATTTTTCTCGACAAGGGCTAACAACAATGGGTATCCTGGGGCTTGGCATTTTCAAAAGTACTTACGTTGATAATCTCTCCACTTAGAAAGTACTACAGAAAATTGTGGCTAAGGTTTCAATGATACATTGATCGAAGGCTGGTGGGCTGGTCCAGAGGCTGTCGCTCTGTGATTCTTCCCTTGCTCCCGCTATTTGTCAGGGATGCTGACCCTTGTTTCTTGTATCCAGGGTTCCGGGGGCTTCTAGCTTCCTGCTGGGTTTGGGTAAGGGGTGGAAGGGAGAAGGCCGAGTATTTCTCCTTTTCCCCTTCTGTCTTGGTGGCAGTGGCTGTGTCTCCTCCATGGCCCTAGATCCTATCGGATGGGCCCACTGTGGCCTCACCTTCTGCCAGGTGACTGTGGTCTCTGAAAACACCACCTCCTCCCTCTGTCTCTCTCCCTGTCACCTTCCCTGGAGAGAAAAGGCAGTGGCTTCCAGGTGTTAATGTCTGGGTTGCCTAACCATTCCCATTTGATCTCTCAGCTCTTGCATCACTTGGATATCAAATTCCCTGTGTTACATTTACTGAAATTCTTAGAATTGCTTCTCTTTCTCTGGTTAGTCCCTGATTGACGTAGCTGTATTAAAGTTTGCAGGGATTATACTTTCATTCTTGCTTTTCTGGACACTCCATGGGTGATTCTTAGACTGGAGAGTGCCTCAGACTTTTAAGGGAACTTGTTGAGGACACATATGCTTGGGCACCATCCAGGGGCCTGGGGTCAGAATCTTGGAGCCTCTGGTCCAGACATGCACAGCACGGAGAGACGCCTCAGGTGACTCCAGTGAGCTCCTCCTGACGTCACTGTCACTGAATCCTGATCCCAAATGTTGAAAGGGGACTAAGGGAAATTTCTCTTCCAAAAATTGATTCACTAACAATATTTAGCAATTGCCTGCAATCCTTTATGTAAACATAAATGACAATGAAGAAACACTTGAAATTTAACCTAAGTGCTAAACTCTCTGTAATGAGATATGATCCAGACTAAACCCGCTGGGCATTAAGTGGTAGTTACACAACCAACCATTTTGATGAGAGCTGGCTTTGAGTCTTGCCTGGCACATAACTGAGTGTGCACACCTGTGTTTTAATGATATACTCACTCGGATAATTTCACACAAGCAAGCATGCATAGGCCTGATTTTTTTGTTGTTCTTTCATATAGTTAATGCATCAACACAGAAATTCTCAAACGGCATGAAAGGGTATATAGTGAAAAGTGGATGTCCCTTCAATCTTCCCCAGCCCCCTAATTCCCTTCCCCCTCCCCTCCCCTCCCCTCCCTTCCCCCCCCCTCCCCTCACTTCCCCTCCCCTCCCCTCCCCTGCCCTCCCCTCTGATGGAGTCTCGCTCTATCGCCCAGGCTGGAGTGCAGTGGCACGATCTCGGTTCACTGCAAACTCCGCCTCCCAGGTTCACACCATTCTCCTGCCTCAGCCTCCTGAGTAGCTGGGACTACAGGCGCCCGCCACCACGCCTGGCTAATGCTTTTTGTATTTTTAGTAGAGACGGGATTTCACCGTGTTAGCCAGGATGGTCTCCAGCTCCTGACCTCGTGATCTGCCCACCTCGGCCTTCCAAAGTGCTGGGGTTACAGGCGTGAGCCGCCACGCCCGGCCCCTAATTTCTTTTAGGAAGCAACATTGTTACCAATTTCTTGGTTGTTCTTCAGAACTTTCTGACATACATACAAAAAGACATACACATATTCAGCGCCCCTGCTTTTTTTTTAAACAACAAATTATATTCTAATGCAAATAGCATTCTATACCCTGCTTTTTTGCACAACAGTATATCTTGAAAAATATTGCTTATCAGTGCATCTAGATTTGCCTTATTGCTTTAGGAAAAATTCAGTTTTTCACTGTACATGTATACATATACTAAAATTTAAGCAACTCTCATTAATGGACACTGTTTCTAGTTTTTTGTTACTATAAACATAGCTGTAATGAATATCTATAATTGCATCTGTACATGAAAGAGTCTATCTGCAGACTAATTTGCTAAAATGGAATTGCTAGGTCAAAGGTGCATTTAACATTTTGACATTTTCAATGGGGTACTGCTTAGAACTCCCACCCAGAACTTATTAGAGGACCTGTTTCCTATAGCCTCACTCACACAAAGCCTCAGATTTTTTATCAATCTGACAGGTAAAATATGGTTTTCCATAGGTTAATTTGCATATCTGAATTTAAATAAACAAAATCACATACTTAACACCCACCTCCAAAAAAATTGCTAACACTTTGTAATTATTGACTCAGAAGAGGTGCAAATACAATGCAGAGATGGCAAAGGGGATACTTTGTTACGAAGTGTGAATGCCAAAGAGCACATTTGAAAGTTGAAGTGGACTTGTTGGGAGCCCCCACGTGTTAGAAGTTAGAATGTAATACTTTTGAGTGTGAGCTTACAATTGTACTTGATACAATTGTATTTGATACAATTGTGTTTGATTTTCTTTAAAATATCCTAAGAAGGATTTTAGTAAGGGCTACACTGGTGACTAAAAATCAATAGTCCCCCAAGTAGAAAGGCTCGAAGTCACAGAAACGTATTTCTCATTCTCAACAGTCTGAGATAGATGTTACCATCAGTAGGATATTTGCCATCAAAGGCCCGGACCCCTTCCATCTTATGGCTCTGTCATCCTTTGGGGCTTGACTTGGAGAAGGCCACTCACTTCCCACAGGCTTTGTCTGCCACACATCTATTTCCTGCTTAAGTGCCATTGGCAGAATCCAGTCACATGGTCCATCATGGAAGCAAGTGGGCAGGGCTGGGAAATGTAGCCTCTGGATGAGCAGCAGCTTCTCAGCTACAACACTACACTAAAGGTGGGGCAAGTTTTGATAGATAGTTGTCTCTGCCACAGAAAGGGTTTTCCACTTTTGCACATCTAGAGATCTGTGGAGCTAGGTTTTAATTCAGAGAATTGTTATTTAGCTAACTCTACTGGACTTTTTTCTTTCTTTCCTTCTTTCTCTCTCTCTTTTTCTTTCTGTTTAGACAAAGTCTTGCTCTGTTGCTCAGGATGGAGTGCAGTGATGTGATTTTGGTTCACTGCACCCTCTGCCTCCTGGGTTCAAGGGATTCTTGTGCCTCAGCCTCCCAGGTCGCTGGAATTACAGGCACTTACTATCACGCCTGGCTAATTTTTGTATTTTTACTAGAGACAGGGTTTTATCATGTTGGCCAGGCTGGTCTTGAACTCCTGAGCTCAAGTGATCCACCCACCCTGGCCTCCCGAAGTGCTGAGATTACAGGTGTGAGCCACCACGCCCAGCCTCTAGTGGACTTTTTTTTGTTTTGTTTTTTGATTTGGTCAGCCTGGCATCCCCTTCCTACTTCTGATAACAGAATTTTTGTTCTATGATTTCCTTTGGGGGAAATAGTTTCCCATTATTTCACATAACATTAATCACAGTCTCCCATCCCAGTGGTCACAAATGTGGTCATGTCACCCAGACATAGCCAATATCTCCTACTGTACTGAATTATTTTGAAGTTCCTCCCAGCTTCTGTACCATGTAGTTTGTTCTATTTCCCATCTGAAATTCTGTTTCCCATTTGATTTCCTGGGACCACTTCTACTGCTTCCATTTGAGCTGAAGAACTGCCTTATTTGGAACCTCTTCGAGAATCGCCTAGACTGATTTGGGATCCCCTCCCTAGATCCCTAAGTGTGGCTACACTCCAGCACTCCCCATAGTGTATCGATTTGGTTGATTTGTTGTTCTGTACTCACCACAGTGTATCGTATTGGTTGATTTGTTTGTGTGTTTCAGTTAAGACACCTTTGGCTGCAAGCATCTTACATGAAGCTTTTCTTGGGTATACCTCAAGATGGATATGCCATCAGTCCTTCCAGTAGCTGAAGAGGACTGGGTTTACTGGAACTCTTAAGACTGGTTACATCAGTCAGGACTAGCCTTTGTCTGGGGCTGTGCCCAGTCTCACTGTAAACTATATATGACAATCTCATTTCCTTTGGCCAGCGATTGGGCTCCCAGTGGGCCAAGTTCTGCTCAATAAGACATAGAGCAAATCTCCTGATGGCTTTTGAGAATGATTTTCCTTCCTGGAAAGAAAGAGGCATGTGAGAAGAAAGCCCTTGTCTGCCCTCTTCCCCACCTCCATCCTTTCTAGTCTGGTCATTGCCATGGTAGACCTTTTTCCAAGGCGGCAGCAGCCATGTGGTAGACATCCTGTGCAGCTTGGGAGGAAGCTGGGACGCTGAGGTCGGTGGAGTAGAAGGATGAAAAGAAACTGGGTTCTTACTGACAGTGCTGAGCCACTGAATTCACTCTAGCACTGCCTACCTTCTGATTTTTCATTAAATATCATAATAAATGGCCTTAGAATGTAAGACAGTTCTCCCCAACCTTATTCCCACTGGGACACATAATTAAAATAACAATTGTATAGCACAAGGTTAAATGGCAGAATATTTGGGGCTTTGATATGGATACTGTTCACAGAAATTAATCGTATTTCTGTATGTTGTTTTCTTAAAGTATAAAAAATACAAAAAATAAAATAGGAAGTTTTAGAAATAAGTAATGCATTTTTATAAAAACTTTTTTTTTTTTTTTTAACATGAGAAACTTGAATTTGCTTTCATGGATAGAACTTTCCTGTGTCAGATTTTATGCTTAAAGTAACTACAGGCAATTTCTGTTCAAGCCTTTTTAATGACGACCTGGCCATATATTTGATAGGCACTATCCACTAAAAGCTTTATTAGTACAAAGAAGCTACATACAAATGTAACACTTTTTTTTTTCTTTTTTTCTTTTTTTGCCCAGGTTGGAGTGCAGTGGCGTGATCTTGGCTCACTGCAACTTCCACCTCCTGCGTTCAAGCGATTCTCCTGCCTCAGCCTCCCAAGTAGCTGGGACTGCAGGCACCCACCACCACACCAGGCTAATTTTTTGTATTTTTAGTAGAGCTGGGGTTTCATCATGTTAGCCAGGCTGGTCTCGAACTCCTGACTTCAGGTGATCCACCCGCCTCAGCCTCCCAAAGTGTAGGGATTACAGGCATGAACCACCACGCCCGGCAGAGACAGGTTCTTGATGTGTTACCAAGGCTGGAGTACCATAGTGCCACCATTGCTCACTGCAGCCTTGAATCCTTGGGCTCAAGCAGTCCTCCCACCTTGGCCTCCTAAGTAGGTGGGATTACAGGTGCATGCCACCATGCCTGGCTAAGTTTTAATTTTTATTTTATTTTTATTTTTGTAGCGGTAGTATCTTGCCCAGGCTGGACTCAAACTCCTGGACTGAAGTGGTCCTCTCACCTTGGCCTCTCAAAGTGCTGGGATTACAGGCATGAGTCTTTGCGCCTCACCAAAATTAATTTTTAAAACACCTTTTCAGAAATTCCCACTGCTAACATTTTATTTAAAGGCTTTACGAGTAAGTATCTTCTTTTCTTTCATTGACAAATGTTGGTATTTGGGATTTCTTGTGATAATGCAGATGGCTTGCAAGTCCAGTGAATTTTTCTAGATGGAATACTGTCTATTTCACAATAGTGTAAAGTGCGCACGGGCAGAACACACAAGCCTGGTTAGATCAATTCCCTGCTGCTAGCCTGGATTCACTAAAAGGGAATAGATGAGAAAGTACAGAAGTAACTAGGTTATATAAAGACAGAAATCAGAACAACTACCTGGAAAGGAACTCAGCAAGAGTTCTGGCCAGACCTCCCACCAATGCCTTGTTAGCTTGGATCTCATGTTCCTTGGCATTCAGAACACAAATCCCCCCAGCAGCCCCATTGCCCCTTGGGCAGTGTACACAGCAGCAAGGCTTGCAACTGGCCAGTAAGGCAGATGTCTGGCTGGTGGAACACCTTTTGACCACACTGCACGCATCAAGCACTGTCAGCACTGCTCAGTGGAGGACCTAATTGAAGACCGGTACTGCTTTTTGGCATGGAAGGTCCATACCTATTGTATTTGTCAGGATTCACCTGGTTGCTAATGGGAAAAACCCAAATTTGAACTGACTTTAAACAAAGGAGGGAACATGACTTTAGCTTCAGAGATGGCTTCTGGTAAGACATCATCAGGGATGACTCTCTCTCTTTCTTAGCCACGATTTATTTTTGCTTCATCATGTGAAATTAAAATTTTTTTCTTTTGGAGATAGTCTTGCTCTGTCACCCAGGCTGGAGTCCAATGGCACGATCTCGGTTCACTGCGACCTCTGTCTCCTGGGTTCAAGCCATTCTCCTGCCTCAGTCTCCCAAGTAGCTGGGATTACAAGTGCCCACCACCACAGCTGGCTAATTTTTGTATTTTTAATAGAGACGGGGTTTCACCATGTTGGCCAGGCTGGTCTTGAACTCCTGACCTCAAGTGATCCACCCGCCTCGGCCTCCCAAATGCTGGGATTACAGGCGTGAGCCACTGCGCCTGGCCTAAAATTTAAAATGTAGTTTCAACTTTTATCTACATTATAAAGGTACATAGTTTAAAGACTTAAATACTCAGCTGGGTGCGGTGGCTCACACCTGTAATCCCAGGACTTTGGGAGGCCGAGGTGGGCGGATCACGAGGTCAGGAGATCAAGACCATCCTGGCTGACACAGTGAAACCCCATCTCTACTAAAAATACAAAAAATTAGCTGGACATGGTCGTGGGCGCCTGTGGTCCCAGCTATTCAGGAGGTTGAGGCAGGAGAATGGCATGAACCCAGGAGATGGAGGTTGCAGTGAGCTGAGATCGCGCCACTGCACCCCAGCCTGGGCGACACAGCGAGACTCCATCTCCAAAAAAAAAAAAAAAAAAGAGTTAAATACTCTACCAGGCTTGTTATGAAAAAGATCTTCTCATCCCTATTTCCCAGGCCTCAAAGGAATTATGGTGTAATTATGTTTAGACAAATATTCAATGTTTACATTATGTAAATAGTAGTCACAGCTGAGCCATCGTACATTCTGATTACTTTTCCTCTTCTGCACAACTTTTTGTTTTCATTAGAGTTAAAAAAATTCTTTTCTGTTTGTTTGCTTACTTTTCTATGCACTAACTCATCTGAATTATTCACCACTGGTTGTGTAAATCTCCCCTCAACGTACTCAGACACATTACAATCTCTATCAGTTTGGTCTTTTTGAAGAGCATTCTTCAATCTGGATTGGGGCAGCTGAGCAGTGGTTGTCTTAGGCTATTTTCTTCATAGTTTTCCTGGAATTTCTTATATTTCTTCCTAATGAGAGATCCTCTGGTTTTATGGACTTCATGTCTTCGCCTTTTCAGTTTTTTACCCTTTTTTTGGTGTAGTAGACTCCTGTGACAATGCACAAGTGAGGTACATTTTAAGATTTAATGTATATTTTCATACTTTTTTGATAATTTGCTTTTAAAATTCTATGCTAGTTAGTATATTACTCAGCAGTAAAAAGGAGCAAACTATTGATACATGTAAAAACTTGGACGAATCTTGAAGACATTACATTGATAAGAAGAGGCAGTTTCAAAAGGTTACATACTGTGTGATTCCATTTATATGACGTTCTCTAAAAGACAAAACAATGGTGATGGAGAAGAGATCAGTGGTTGCTAAGGTTTAAGGGTGAAGGGAGGGTCTGACTATAAATGGACCACAGGAGGGAGTTTTTTGGGGTGATGGAAATGTTCTGTATTCTGATGTTGGTGGTGGTTATGATATGGTTCCGATGAGTGGAGGGACACCAGGGCTCTTGTCTCACATGAATTGGATAAAACGACATGCACATGCGTGGAGTGTTTTTTTTTTTTTTTTTTTTTTTTTTTGGTGAGATGGAGTTTCGCTCTGTCGCCCAGGCTGCAGTGCAGTGGTGTGATTCGGCTCACTGCAAGCTCCGCCTCCTGGGTTCACCCCATTCTCCTGCCTCAGCCTCCGGAGTAGCTGGGACTACAGGCGCCCGCCACCTCGCCCGGCTAATTTTTTTTATTTTTAGTAGAGATGGGGTTTCACCGTGTTAGCCAGGATGGTCTCGATCTCCTGACCTCATGATCCGCCTGCCTTGGCCTCCCAAAGTGCTGGGATTACAGGCGTGAGCCACCGCGCCCGGCCTACGTGGAGTGTTTTTAAGGAGCAGAGAGTTTAATAGGCAAGAAAAAAGGAGGAAGCTCCCCTGTACAGAGACAGAGGGAAGGGGCCTCTAAAGCCAAGAGAGGAGATCCCAAGTGTGGCAGATACCAGCCAGTTATATGAGGAGGCTGGAGGAGGCGGTGTCTGATTAGAAGAGGGCTCAGGGGACTGGTTTGACCAGGCATGTCATTCACGTGGCCCACAAAAAAACTGGCCCTCCCACCCTAGTCTTTTAATATGCAAATTAAAGTTGCCACGATGTTCTATACACCTTGGGATATGTGGGGGTGGCAATGTTGCCAGGCACATGTAGGGCAAGGGCAAGAGGACAAAGGTGGGAATTGCCATGTTTGGATGGACCCAGTTTCTTATGGCCTGCATTTGCATATCAAAGGTTGCCGGCCTGACTCTAACAAATGGGACTTTCCTGCTAAACAAGAAACGTTTTTGGAGCTGCTTTAAAAGCAACGAAAACTTCCCAAGGACTCCTTTTCCTCTCTATCTGCCTAAGATAATTTAATAACTCCCATAACAGTTAAACACATCTATATGTATGCTAAAATTTGTAGAACTGTACACTGAAAAAAGTCATTACGTATGTTATAAATTTAAAAATAAAACAGAATTATACATTATAAAGGTGCAGTTGATTCTTACTTTCTTAGAAAGTCATCATGAACACGGAATTCGTGAATACTGAACCATTGCTCCTGGGGAAATATAGGGTTAGGTTCCTGTGAACCCCAGGTACAACATTTTCAGCAGCCAATCAATACATAACCTTATTTTACGTGTGTTTCTAAAGGAACCTTATTTAATGTGTAGTGTGATCCATTATCGTTAAACTCACAGCCAACAGCACTGTAATGCATGCTTGAAGTAAGCTCATCTAACACATTGGTGTTCCCTGTAAGGCACATTGCAACTTTCTTGCACTTAGGAACACTAGACTGAACTTCCTTTCCAAGCTTGGGTGGTGTTTTAAACGGTGAACTCACCAAGAAAAGGCCCAAAAATGCAAAAAAAGATGTAGCACAGCACCAAATAGGCTGTGAAGAGGACCCTAGCTTGCAGTAAGGTCGTGAAACAACAAGGCAGAGTGCTGCCCCCTTCAACCTCAGCTGGGAATGTGTGCATTGGGCAAGTCAAATTTTTTCTTGCTCTGTGCACGTCCATGAAAGCACCGGGATCATTGATTTTGAGACTGCAAATTAATTTTAGTGGGTAATCCAAGGCTCTTGTATTGGTTCGAACCCCGAACATGCGCCAACAGACGACACGAGGCGGTGTGGAGCAACACGCTGCTTTAATAAAAAGCGCTCCGAGCATCCAGGCTGAGGCCTAAAACGGCGTCAGCCCCAAATGAGGACTGGGCAGGGATTTTATAGTCTCCCGCAAACAGGAAGTCTCTGACGTAGCTGTGACGCTTACCAGAACCGCCTCTCTCTTGGTCTTCAGGGGGTACGTGTCTTCCGGCCAGCCCTCTTCCAGCTTCTGCTATCTTGCTGACGCACACTGGTGACGCAAGTGGTCTTGCGCCTTGAGAGTGGGCTTGAGAAGGGAGGAGTTATTCATTCCCTTAAGCTTTCAGGCCCCGGGGAGAATCTTTCAGGTAAGCAAATTTGCAAATATTGAACTCACAGGTAATGAGAACTGACTGTAATTGACCCCAGAAATTTGAAAATAGGGCCAGGAGGATCTCTTGAGCCCAGGAGTTCAAGACCAGCCTGGGTAACATGGTGAAACCCATTTCTACCAAAAAAAAAAAAAAAAAAAAGCCAGTTGTGCTGGGATGTGCCTTTAATCCCAGGTGTCAGGAGGCTGAGGCGAAAGGATTGCTTGAGCCTCGGAGGAAGAGTTTGCAGTGAGCCAAGATTGCATCATTACACTCCAGCCGGGGCGACTGGATCTCAAAAAAAAAAAAAAAAAAAAAAAAAAATCGAAGGTATTACTCTGTTTTCCTTGAGTTTCTCATGTTGCTGGTGATATAACTCTGATGCCATTCTGATTGTTTCATCTCTTAATGGAAACTGTTCATTGTTTTCACCAGCTTTTAGCTACTTTCCTTGCTCCTTAGTAATCTAAAACTTAATGATAGTATTTATCGGTTGGGTCTGTTTCCACGTATTGCCTGTGATACGCCTACCATCTAATAACTCCTGTTCTTTGCGGGTTCTGGGACAATTTGTTAACGTTTTTTCTGCCCTTCTGGTTTTCTTTGTTCTCTGTCTGGAACTCCTGGTGTTTGGAATAGGAACTCCTGCGCTAATCCTCTCAGTTTTAAATTTATCTTTGCTCCCCAATTTGTGTGTGTTGGTCTTTCTGCTCAGCTTTCTGGAATATTTCCTTAATTTTATTTTTCAAGCTTTCTATTTAATTTTTCATTTCTGCTGTCATGTTTTTAATTTCTCAGAACCTTTTCTATTATTTGAATGAAAACAAATTGGCATCTTATTCTTATTTCGTGAGTGTGGTATTTTCTCTTACGTCTCTGACACAATGTTAATGTTTTGAAGGAGGGACCTTTTTCCTCCTGCCCGGTTTTGGTTTCACCTATGTGGCTTCTGCCTTTTTTCCCTTTGGTTGTTTTGGCCTTTGTCTTTCAGGCCTGCTCAAAGGTCTTGTGCTCCTTGGCTATCTGATCTTATTTATTATTATTATTATTATTTTTTGAGATGGAGTCTCACTGTTGCCCAGGCTGGAGTGCAGTGGCGCCGTCTCAGCTCACTGCAACTTCTGCCTCTTGGGTTCCAGAGAGATTGCTGCCTCAGCCCACTCCTGGCTAATTTTTGTATTTTTAGTAGAGATGGGGTTTCGCCATGTTGGCCAGGCTGATCTTGAACCCCTGACCTCAGGTGGTCTGCCCGCCTCAGCCTCCCAAAGTGCTAGGAGTCTGATCTTATTTTAGAAAGAGGTGCTGAAGAGCTGATTGATATTCTGAGAACACAGGGTAGGGTTGGGTTGCTTGTCAAGCCTAAGCATCAGTGTAGGGTGACCTGGGTGGGCCGTGTCCTACCTGCTCCAAAATATCAGTGTATTTAGTTTTCCTTTTTCTACACTGGGTGCATTTCTCAGAGAAGACTGGATCACTCGCCTGCCTAGAGGATATAATCCCTCCTGCCAGTGCTTTTGGGACATGGTAGGGAAGGAAGGTGGCAGAGGTCTCAGCAATCAGTATATAAGCTTCCCCCTGTACCCCCTGCTTAGTCCCTGTACCTGAAGCTCCCTGTCCAGAGACTCTCTCTTTTATCCTCTCAAAAGAATAAAGTGCAGTCGTCTGAACAGGACAGAGACAGTCAGATGCCCGTGGCATAGGGGAGGAAACCTGGGATCTAACTCTTTCTTTGATTTTCAAACACTCTATTTTTTGCCCCTCTTATGCTTCCAACCTGCAGAGGTATCTGGTGCTACTAATTCCTGAATGTTTCAAGGCCCTGCAGGATACATGGGTTCGTTCTTTTTCTTCTTTTGTTTTTTTTGGCTTTTCCCACTGCCAGCTTGGGATTCAATTTTCCTGAGTCTGCTACTCCAGTTATCGCTTGTTCATCTACTTTCTAGTGTTAAAAGATTTTTTTTTTTTAAAAGGTAAAATTATGACTCTCAGGAAAAACAATGAACACACATGAAAGATTCTATTGAACTCATGAATGGGGAAGCTGGTGAGGTGTTAGAACCAGCTCAAAGGAGAACGCAAAGAGCAGATCAGAAATTTGAAATTCACTGATCAGAAATTTGAAATGAATTTGCAAATAGAGAAGTATCAGTTTCCTACTGCTGCTGTTACCAATTGCTTCAAATTTAGTGGCTTAAAATACTAAGTGGCTGTGAACCCCAAATATCTGAGACAAGTCTCAGTCAGTTTAGAAAGTTTATTTTCTGAAGGTTAAGGACACACCCATGACACAGCCTCAGGAGGTCCTGACGTCATGCACCCAAGGGAGTTGGGGTACAGCTTGCTTTTGTACATTTTAGGGAGACATGAAACATCGATTGGTATGTGTAAGATTACATTGGTTCAGTCTGGTTAGGTGGGTCAACTAGAGGTGGGGGCTTCCAGGTAATAAGTAGAAAAGAGACAAAAGGCTGCATTATTTTGAGTCCTTGATCAGCCTTCCACTCAATACACAATTTAGTTTGGCTCATTAAGTCTGCATTTTTACACAAAAATAAGGCAGAGGAAGTAATCATATATGCATTTGTCTCTGGTGAGCCTCAGAGGGATGACTGAGTTCTGTCTGTCCTTTGTCCACAAGGAATTTCCTTGTGGGCAAATTGTGAGGGAGGTATATAGCTTTTTGTCTTTGTAACTATCCTATTTAGGAATAAAATGGGAGGCAGGTTTGCCTGACATAGTTCCCAGCTTGACTTTTCCCTTGTCTTAGTGATTTTGGAGTGCCTAGATTTATTTTCTATTGCTTCTCAGCCTTTTGGCTAAGATCAGGATTTATTTTCCTTCCATATGGCTTATTAGCTTACAGTTCTTGTGGTAAAAAAAATCTTAAGACCAAAGACTGCTTTCCTTCTGGAGGCTCGAGAGAAGAATCCATTTCCTTGCCTTTTCCAGCTTCTGGAGGCGACCTGCATTCCCTGGTTTGTGGCCCCTTCCATCTTCAAAGCCAACAGCATAGCCTCTGCAAATCTCTCTGACCACTGCTTCCATTGTCACATCAACTCTGATTCTGACACACCAGCTTCTGCCTTCTAGAGACCCCTCTGACCACAGTGGACCCACCCAGATAACCCAGGATGATTTCTCCATCTTAAGATCTTTAACTTCTTCACATTTGCAAAGTCCTTTTTGCTACGTTAGGTAACATACGGTTTCTGTGGATATGATGTGCAGGGGGTGGGAGCATTATTCTATCTACCATAGAAGGCAAACTGGTTTTTCCATGGATGGGTATGGGAGCAGGAGATAGGAGGAGAATTGCCCCTTCACTGGACAGAATCCATTTGCAAGTCTATAGACAAGAATTATTTTGCATTGCTAATGGATCTACAGCTTACAGAGTTGTAAGAGGTCCCATAAAATCAGAATGGCATTGTGTGGAGGGTGTCTTACGGTCAGTGGGTAGTTTTCCATTGAAACATACATTTCTTCCCATGCCAGATTCCACCATTTCATTGCTTTTGCTTTTCCCATTTCCTTTAACCTAGTGGGTTTATACCTTAAGAAAAGACTATTTTCTGATGTTTAGTGGTATTGAGGAAAAAGGAACAGATCATCAATGCATTCAGCTTCTAGCTTTCTCCCAGTTCTGCTTTCCTTTCTGTGGGCTTTGCTCTTAGGCACATTTTCTCCACATGAACTGTACACCTAAAGATCATGTTATCTGTATTCTAAATTAAAAAAAAAAAAAATTTAAATATATTAAAATTTTAAAAGATTTTTTTTTTTTTTTTTAAATTTGAGACTGAGTCTCACTCTGTTGCCCAGGCCGGAGTGCAATGGCATGATCTCAGCTCACTGCAACCTCCACCTCCAGGATTCAAGTGATTCCCCTGCCTCAGCCTCCCGAGTACCTGGGATTACAGGCATGCACCACCATGCCTAGTTAACTTTTGCAGTTTTAGTAGAGACGGGGTTTCACCATGTTGGCTAGGCTGGTCTTGAACTCCTGACCTCAGGTGATCCGCCTCAGCCTCCCAAAGTGTTGGGATTACAGGTGTGAGCCACTGCTTCCAGCCTTAACTTTAATTGCATATACAAACTCTACTTTATGCCCTCCTCAATTTATGTTCTCAATTTCACAAATAAATCTTTTTATAATTTGTATCCATTAGCATAGTTTTTTAGTTACGGTTTTTTAATGGTTTTATCTTCTAAATTCTATACCAGAATTAAAACTGACTCACATACCACCATTACAGGATTACGTGATTCTGTAATTGTCTATATATTTGCCTTTACCAGTGAGTTTTATATTTTCATGTGGTTTTGTGTTGCTGTCTAGCATTCTTTCAGCTTGAAAAATTCCCTTTAGCAATTCTTATAAGGTAGGTTACTGGTGATGAACTCTGTCAGCTTTTATCTGGGAATATCTTAATTTCTCCCTCACCTTTGAATAACAGTTTACTTGGATACAGTATTCTTTTTTTTTTGAGATGGAGTCTGGCTCTCTTGCTCAGGCTGGAGTGCATTGGCTGACCTTGGCTCATGGCAGCCTCCACCTTGCATGATCAAGTGATTAAGTGATTCTCCTACCTCACCTTCCTGAGTAGCTGGGATTACAGCAATGTGCTACCACACCCGGCTAATTTTTGTGTTTTTGGTAGAGATGAGGTTTCACCATATTGGCCACGCTGGTCTTGAACTCCTGACCTCAAGTGATCCATCCGCCTTGGCCTCCCAAAGTGATGGGATTACAGGCATGAGCCACCGCTCCTGGCCCTGAATATAGTATTCTTGATTGACAGTTTTTTCCTTTCAGCACTTTGGAAATATTACCCTACTGTGTCTTGGCCTGCAGTGTTTCTGCTGAGAAATCCATTGATAATCTTATAGAAGCTCCTTTGTACATGACTAATTATTTTTCTCTTGCTTCTTTCAAGAGTCTCTCCTTGTCTCTAACTTCTGACATCTTCATTGTAATACATCTCAGCAGGCCTCTTTGGGTTCATCCTAGTTGGAATCTTCTGAGCTTCTGGAATTTGGATACCCATTTCCTTCCTCAGATTTGGAAGGTTTTAGCTGTTATTTTTTCAAATAAGCTCTATGAATGCCCCTTTCTCTTTCTATTATCCTTCTGAGACTCCTGCAGTACCTATATTGGTGCACATAATGGTGTCGCGTAAGTTACTTAGGCTTTCTTCGCTTTTCTTCATTCTTTTTCGTTTTGTTCTTCTGACTTGATAATTTCAAAATGAGCTTTTTGAGTTTGCTGGTTCTTTCTTCTGCTTGGTCAAGTCTGCTGTTGACCCCTCTAGTGAATTTTCAGATTCATTTATTATATTATGCAGCTCCAGAATTGTTTGGTTCTTTTTAAAAATGCTTTTTCTGTTCTTGTGGATATTCTTATTTTGTTCAGGTATCATTTTCTTGTTTTCGTTTAGTTGTCTGGGTTCTCCTGTTGTGCACTGAGCCTTTTTAAGATGATTATTTTGAATAAATGATTGAGTAATTCACAGATCAATTTTTTTTAGAGTTGTTCTCTAGATATTTATTTTGTTTCTTTGATCAGACCACATTACCTTGTTTCTTCATGTGCCTTGTTATTTTTCTCTGTGACTTGTGCACTTGAAAAAAAGCCACCACTCCCATTCTTTATGAATTGGCCATGTATAGTGAAAGACTTTGACTGATCAACCCAGCTACCTCACAAACTTTTTCTGGGATGTGTCTTTTCTAGGCATGTGAATGCAATTTACCAATTAGAGAGGTTTGTGGGTTTCTGTTTCAGTACCTTGTCTTGCTCAGTCTGGTGTCTGCCTCTGACACTGCAGGTTCTCTATTGCTACAAAAAGCCATTGAGCCCTCCTTTGTTTTCAGTGGCACTCAGAGAACCCAAGTATGCTGATTCCCCATCAGTACTCTGAATCAGGCCAGACAGAAACCAGTCCCTGTGGCATCCCCTCCAAACGCCAGAATGTTGGATTATGTTCCTCTCTTTTTGTTCCTCCCAAAACAGAAGTCAGAATTTGGACTTTTTATCCCAGTTGTATGGAGCTATGCCAGCTTGGGGAAAGGGTAATCACAGGGAACATGAAATAGCTGTTCTTACCTGTTTCAGTGTGGCTGTTCTTGGCTTTGAGCTTGTCTGGGGTACTGTGACATCTGAATTAGTTTCTAGAGTTCTCATAAAGGTATTGTTGACCTTATATTGTTTTTGTATCGGTACCTTGTAGGGAATAAAGTTTAGGGCTTCCTAATCTGCCATCTTGCTGATATCATTAAAAAACGACTGTGAATTTAAATGTGGTTATTTTTGCTCTTCATGCATATTAAAGACAAATTTCTGGGTTATAAGTATACTTTGAAGTTGACCGTGCTAAAACAACCCACAGAATTGTTTCACTTAGCTCTGGTAAATGTTTACACAAATGGAAGCTGATAATTATTAGAGTTTTATCCTGAGGTTTTATTAAGTGTCAGTGTCTGAAATAATTCCTTTGAATATGGAACTGACAAGTTGGACTTCAAAGTTCAGAGTGTATTCAATACCTCTTCTTCATGACCTGTCACTGACTTGCTGGGGAACTTTAGGGAAGTTGCCTAACTTTTCCAAACCACTGTAAAAGGGGGAAAATTATGCTACCTCTCTTCCAAGTTTAAAGTGGCAATTAAAAAGATAACATAATTGAAGTGTTTATTTGAGAGTGTGGCTCAAGGTGAAGACATAGTGAGTATTAGGTATTGTTTCATGTACTTTATAGAGTCTGAATAACTTTGAATGAAAATTCAAGCCCAGGGGCTGTGCCTCCAGCCCTCTCTCATAATGGCAACTCTATCCTTCTCTGCAATGTCAGACTTGATGCAGGAGTGCATCCTTAGCTCTGAGGCCAAAAATTAAATCTACAAAGCTTAGGAGGGCAGCCCAATGGATCTGGTTTTAAAATGAAAAGTTCCATGTCCAGGAAACCTCTTGAGTCCTGGGCAAACCAGGACATATGGGAAACCCTATTAGTTTCTACAACTGTGTGTATATGCATACTCTTTTAATGGGAATAGAATGAGAATGTTATCTATTGGATGACAGTGATGATGGAGATTAACAATGATGACAACAACAACAATGATGACGATGATGATGATATGCAACAGTGAAGTAATTGCACCACTGTTTTTATTTTTTATTTTTTTGAGATGGAGTCTCACCCTGTCACCCAGGCTGGAGTGCAATGGCATGATCTCAGCTCACTGCAACCTCTGCCTCCCGGGTTCAAGTGATTCTCTTGCCTCAGTCTCCCAAGTAGCTGGGATTACAGGTACCTGCCACTGTGCCCAGCTAGTTTTTGTATTTTTAGTGGAGACGGGGTTTCACCATGTTGGCCATGCTGGTCTCTAACTCTTGACCTCAGGTGATCTGCCCTCCTCAGCCTCCCAAAGTGCTGGAATTATAGGCATGAGCCACCGCACCTGGCCTGCACCGTTGTAAGGGTTTTATATACATTGACTCATTTAATCTTCACAGCAAAAACATATAACCCCACCCAGTGGCGATAGGATAGACCTTTCCCCAGACTGTGAACTAGAGAGGCACAATGTGCTGTTGAGTCTGTCCAGAGCAACCCACAAACCACCTACATCAGGGCTCCTGGCCAACTCCTCTTATTTTTGATTATTGTTTTTTTTTTTTTTTTTGACATGGAGTTTTGCTGTGTCATCCAGGCTGGAGTGCAATGGCACGATCTCGGCTCACTACAACCTCCACCTCCTGGGTTCAAGCGATTCTCCTGCCTCAGTCACACAATTCCGCCTCAGAGCTCCTCTTGAATTTTGATTGAGAAGGCCAGAGTGGGACCAAGGAATCTGCCTTTTAAATGCACACCCACGGTGATCCTGACTAGCTACAATGAAACGGTTCTAGGACAGTGTGTGGGAGATGATTTGGTGAGAATGAGGGCGACGGTTTAGGACAGACGATTTTTGTGTGTAGCCAAAGGTTTTTGCTTTGGAAACTTTACATTCTTCTCCAGGTGTTAGGGAGCTTACTAGATCTGATTCTATCATTTGGGTATTGTATTAGTCCATTCTCACTCTGCTATAAAACTACTACCTGAGACTGCGTAATTTATAAAGGAAAGAGGTTTAATTGACTCACAGTTCCCCATAACTGGGAAGGCCTCAGGAAACTTATAGTCATGACAGAAGGAGAAGCAAGTACCTTTTTCATAAGGTGGCTGGAAAGAGTGTGAGCTAAGCGAGAACTTGCCAAACACTTATAAAACTATCAGGTCTTGTGAAAACTCACTCACTATCACAAGAACAGCATGGGGGAAACTCCTGCAATGATCCAATCACCTCCCATCGGCTTCCTCCCTCGATGTATGGGGATGATGGGGATTACAATTCAAGATGAGATTTGGGTGGGGACACAGCCAAACCATATCATTTTGCCCTGGCTCCCCCAGATCTCATGTTCTCACATTTCAAAACATAATCATGCATTCCCAACAGTCCCCCAAAGTCTTAACTCATTCCAGCATTAAACCAAAAGTCCAAGTCCAAAGTCTCATCTGAGACAAGGCAAGTTCCTTTCACCTTGGAGCCTGCATAATCAAAAGGAAGTTAGTTACTTGCAAGAGCAATGGGGGTACAGGCATTGGATAAATATTCCCATTCCAAAGGGGATAAATTGGCCAAAACAAAGGGGCTACAAGCTGCATGCAAGTCCGAAATCCAGCAGGGAAGTCATTACATCTTAAAGCTCCCATGGTCTTGGGCAGCTCTGCCTCTGTGGCTTTGCAGAGTACAGTCCCCCTCCCAGCTGCTTTCATGGGCTGACATTGAGTGTCTGTGGCTTTTCCAGGTGCATGGTGCAAGCTGTCAGTGGATCTGCCATTCTGGGGTCTGTAGGACAGTGGCCCTCTTCTCACAGCTCCACTAGGCAGTAACCCAGTGGGGACTCTGTGTGAAGGCTCCAACCTCATATTTCCCTTCCTCATTACTCTAGCAGAGGTTCTCCATGAGGGCTCCACCCCTGCAGCAAACTTCTGCCTGGACATCCAGGTATTTCCATATATCTTCTGAAATCTAAGAGGTTCCCAAACCTCAATTCTTGACTTTTGTGCACTCACAGGTCCAATACCATGTGGAAGCCACCAAGGCTTGGGGTTTGCACCCTCTGAAGCAATGGCCTGAGCTCTACATTGGCCCTTTTAGCCACACCTGGGATGCAGGGCACCAAGTCCTGAGAATGCTCAAAGCAGCAAGGCCCTGGGCCTGGCCCACAAAACCATTTTTTCCTCCTAGATCTTAGGCCTGTGATGGGAGGGTCTGCCATGAAGACCTCTAACATGCCTTGAAGACGTTTTCTCCATTGTATTGGTGGGTAACATTTGGCTCCTTGTTATTTTTGCAAATTTTTGCAGCCAGCTTGAATTTCTCCCCAGAAAATGGGTTTTTCTTTTCTATTGCATCACCAGGCTGCAATTTTTCTAAACTTTTATGCTTTGCTTCCATTTTAAACATAAGTTCCAATCTCAGATCATTTCTCTCAAGTTCAAAGTTCCACAGATCTCCAGGGCAGGGGCAAAATGCCACCAGTCTCTTTGCTAAAGCATAGCAAGAGTGACCTTTACTCCAGTTCCCAACAACTTCTTCATCTCCATCTGAGACCATCTCAGTCTGGACTTCATTGTCCATGTCACTAACAGCATTTTGGTCAAAACCATTCAACAAGATTCTAGGAAATTACAAACTTTCTCACATCTTTCTGTCTTCTTCTGAGCCCTTCAAACTGTTCCACCCTCTGCCTGTTACCCAGTTCCAAAGTCACTTCCACATTTTTGGGTATCTCTATAGCAGTGCTGCACTCCTGGTACCAATTTACTATATTAGTCTGTTCTCACACTGCTATAAAAATACTACCTGAAGGCCGGGTGCAGTGGCTCATGCCTGTAATCCCAGCACTTTGGGAGGCCAAGGTGGGTGGATCACCTGAGGTCAGGAGTTCGAGACCAGCCTGGCCAACATGGCAAAACCCGTCTCTATTAAAAATACAAAAAAATTAGCTGGGTGTGGTGGCATGTGCCTGTAATCCCAGCTACTTGGGAGGCTGAGACAGGAGAATCGCTTGAACTCAGGAGGTGGAGGTTGCAGTGAACCGCCACTGTACTCCAGCCTGGGTGACAGAGCAAGACTCCATCTCAAAAAAAAAAAAAAAAAAAAAAATATATATATATATATATATAACCCGAAACTGGGTGGTTTGTAAAGGAAAGAGGTTTAATTGACTCATAGTTACACATGGCTTCAGAGGCCTCAGGAAACTTACAATCACAGCTGAAGGAGAAGCAAGTACCTCATTCACAAAGTAGCAGGAAACAGTGTGAGCAAAGGAGAAACTTGCCGAACACTTATAAACCATCAGCTCTGATGAGAACTCACCCACTATCATGAGAACAGCATGGGAGAATCCTCATATACCCCCCTACCTGTTGCCCACTTCCTCTCTGGAATGTTGATTTAAAAGTAGACTTTTGACTTATAGATATTAATAAACAGGCCCTGATTTTATAAACCCAGCAGATGTTACCTTACATAGTCTCCTTGGGTGATTTTGGGGTGAGCAAATCTACCAAGATGATAAATGATTTTGCTCATGATTGAAGTAGGGACATTAGGGATATGGATTTTGTATTACATGTCCACATTAATATTAAATATAAACATCCATAATATATATCCATAATAATAAATATTAATATTATTAATATATAAATATAGAATAAGAGCTCTAACTGCAGAAACAGTTTTCATGCACTGGGATTCATATATTCAATAAAATAATGTTTTCAGGGTTGTTCTAAGGGCTTTCCATATTTCCCTTATTTAATTCTCAAACCTATGATGTAGTTACTTCTATTATTTCAATGTTACAGATGAAAAATTGAGGCACAAAAAGGTTGAGTAACTTGTTGTAGTTACATAATTAGTAAATAGCAGAGTTTAAAGGACACTAAACTATTGTAGGAGTTAAAAAGCATGTCTGCAAATTCTTCGACATTCTTCCCATAGATTTTTTTCAGTCAATCTAAAAATCTGGCCATGTTCAAAGAGATGCTGAGAAAGTGCTAGAGACCAGTGCTTTCCAAACTGTATTGAATATATAAATCATTTGGGGATCACGTTCAAGTGTAGATTCTCATTTAGTAGCTGTGGGGTCCTGCATTTCTAACAAGCTCCCAACAGATGCTGATGCAGTGAGTCGTGGAGTGCATAGAGAAGCAAGGCTGTCACTTTATTAAAAAACAAGGCCAGGGAAAGTAACTTCTCCAAGACCAATAGCTGGTTTAGGGACAGAGCCCGAGTAAGTAATTCTAATTATAGGTGAAGTTCAAAGATACACATGATGAAAAATTTGAGTCTGATGCCAATGAAACCACTAAATACTGAGGTCTTTTTTTTTTTTTTTGGAGACTGGGTCATTTGTTTTTGTTTTTGTTTTTGGAGACAGGATCTCACTCTGTTGCTCAGGCTGGAATGCAGTAGTGCAATCACAGCTCCCTACAGTCTTGATCGCCTAAGCTTACTTGATCCTCCCACCTCAGCCTCCTGAGCAGCTGGGACTACAGGCCCATGTCACCATGCCTGGCTAATTTTTGTAGTTTTTGCAAATACAGGGTATCACCATGTTGCCCAGACTGGCCTCAAACTCCTGGGCTCAAGCAATCCATCCACCTCAGTCTCCCCAAATACCAGGATTACAGACATGAACCGCTGCACCAGGCACAGATAATTTTTAAGGCAATCTTGGATCCACAGGTATTGATAAATGACTACAGAAATAATTATTACCTAAAAATTACTTGCTTATTACTTTCACATTTCTTTTCTATACCCGTGTTTTGGATTGAGTTCCTTAGAAGCAAAGCCTAAGACAAAGATTGTGTGTGAAAGCGGTTTAGGAGGACGTAATCCCAGGGAAGCCAGTGGGGAGTGGGGATTTGCGACAGGGAAAGAAGCCAAGGAAGGATGGAGTATCTGGCAAAATCCCATGGAGGGTAACGTTTGTTGAATCCCCCTGGGAGCTCTGTGGACAGTATAGGGCATACTCAGCTGATGTTTTAGTTCAGGTTGCTGTTAAAAAAAAAAATCCCACTGACTAGGGGACTTAAATAACAGAAATTTATTTGTCACAGTTCTGGAGACTGGAATATCCATGATCATGGCACTGGCCCAATTGGTTACTGGTGAAGACCATTTTCCTTTATTCTCACATGGTGGAGAGAGAGATCATCTTTATCATGCCTCTTATAGGGGCACTAATCCCATTCATGAGGGTTTTAGCATCATGACCTAGTTTCCTCCCAGTCCCCTCACCCATCAGATACCATCACAAGGGGAATAAGGCTTCAATGTATGAATTTAGTGGGGGCTCAGTCAGTCCATAGCAGCTGTCTAGGATTGTACTGTTCAAGATAGCAACCCCTAGCCACATGTGGCCACTGAGCCCTTGAAATGTGGCCAGTCCAAAGTCAGTATGTTGTAAGTATGAAACATGCACTAGATTTTGAAGACTTAGTACAAAAAAGTAAACTTTCTCACTAGTAATTTTTAATATTGGTTACATGTTGAAATAATATTTGGACTATCATGGTTTAATAAAATGTATAATAAAACTTATTTTACCTGTTTATTTTATTATTATTATTTTTTTCTTAAAAATCTAGCTGCTAGAAAATTTACAGTTGCACTGGTGGATGCTACTTGCTTTCTTTCTCCCTCCCCTCCCCTCCCCTCCCCTCCCCTTCTGAGTTTCGCTTTTGTCACCCAGGCTGGAATACAATGGCATGATCTTGCTCACTGCAAACTCCTGACTCCTGGGTTCAAGCAGTTCTGGGATGGCACAATATTTCTACTGGACGGTGCTGGTTTATGTTCTTGCACACATAAGTCACTAGATAAGGACATTGGTTAAGGCATTTCTAGCTCTCCCTGATCCCAGGCAAAACTGGCCTCAGCAGCTTAGGATGGGCAATAAGCCGCAGGTACTTGGCTGCTGGGCGGAGAAGCACACTGGGAGTCCACGTGCAGAAAAACGGGAAAGAGATGCAAAGAGATATGGCGGTATACTGACAGTGCCTGTTATGATCTATGTAATGCTGTACAATGACTTAGTGATGTTTTATTTATATGAATTTCTTTTTAAAACAAAGTTCATCGTAAGCAATAGTATTGGTGGCACCTCAGGCTTCAAATGCTAGAGATATTTATTTCTAAGAGACATTAAAATAAACACATAACTATTAAAATAGAATGATATTTATCTCCCTTCTCAGCAGTGATGTACATTATGGAACATTCTGGCAAAAACCAATGTTCATTAATCTTCAGCAAAGGAATTCTGTTAAAAGAATAGTTAATCATTCTCTGATATGTGTAATTATGACTCTCCTTCCCTTCGATTTTATGAAGCCATTTGAATTCCTTCAATGTGTTACTTTGACACTTAATGCAATGTTTATGCAACAATCACCAAAATTAATTGTGTTCCTTTTGGAAACTATTTAAAATCCCCATCTTTGGCCAGCCTTATTGACATGTGCACATTAAAGTATGACTATGCGACGATAATACTTTTACAGCAATGAATAAATGTCAAATTAATTATGTCAGAATTGTAATTTGTCTGTTTCCTTTCTAATATGTATAATTATTAATTTGGGGAAAGTGTGCAGAAAATATTAAGTATATTGTCAGAGCTGAAGCTCAACATCTAAAGAGAGGTTTACTTTTCCTCTGAAATGTATTCTTTGGGGGTTTCCTTTTTGGCAGAATTTGTTACTTGGTGGCCAATGACTTTTAGGGAAATTCCATACTCTATCTCATATTACAAGCCAATGGCTAGAAAATATCAATGAAAATATCATCAGAATTTTCTGTTTATAAAAAAGTTGTGGGTTCTTTTGAGTAGGTTTTCTTTTTGTTGTGAATAGGATTGCACCGTCTTCTAATTTAGTTTGCCAGGCTATATATCTAGCTAAAAATAGAAAGTGCACCTGCTTCTTTTCATTCTTTAAATATTATCTTATATATGCATCCTCAGAGAATCCTTCCCCATTTTGGCTGAACATTTTTGATGGTGTCCTTCTGCCATCATCTCAGATGGCAGGAAGAGATGAGCTGACTGCCTTTTTCTAGTTTTTTCTTTTAATTGTGCTTTGTTTATAACTTTTACATACATAAATTTCCATATATAGTATTTCCATAGCATTCTTTAATTGGCGGTGGATTCACTGACAAGCACTGTGAACATAAGTGGGTTTGGGTGGGGGCTCTAGCAGTCTCTTCTCTGTTGTAGTGTAGTAAGAAATTACAGGGTACAACTTTCAGTGTGATTTTAGCAAAGTTCGAGGAGGCACAAGACTATTAGAGCTGTTAAATGTGACTGTTTGCCAAACCTGTAGACCAGGCATGTTCTCAGGATCCCTCCCTAATCCCCTGTTAGCACACAGCCTGCCTATATTTACAGGGGCCAGCTAACCTCCAGTTTCCAGGAATGTTCTGGGCAATCCACTTCCCTCTCTTCCAGGCTGCCTCTGAGTGCTGATCACTCTCTTCCACCTCTCTCCTTCCTCTTTCTCTTCCACCCTCATTTCTCTTTTCTGGAATGTGGGACTTGGTACTAGGGTGAGTGCTTAAGGCGAACTGTGTGGGTGCAGCAGCAGGTTCTCGTTTATTATAATTTTGGCTGCTGTGCATTTCTTTCTTGCTTTCTTTTTTATCTGAGATGGAATCTCGCTCTGTCTCCCAGACTGGAGTGTAGTGGTGCAATCTCGGCTCACTGCAACCTCCGTTTCCTGGGTTTAAACAATTTTCCTGTCTCAGCCTCCTGAGTAGCTGGGATTTCAGGCGCATGCCACCATGCCTGGCTCATTTTCTTTTGTATTTTTAGTAGAGACGGGGTTTTACCATATTGGCCAGGCTGGTCTCAAACTCCCAACCTCGTGATCCACCCGCCTCGGCCTTCCAAAGTTCTGAGAGTACAGACGTGAGCCAGCGTGCCCATCCAGCTGCTGTGCATTTCATGGTCAGAACATACCACAAGGATGTGGCCGGCCCCTTACTGATGGGCATTTACCTGTCTCCAGTGCTTTGCTGTTACAGATTGTGCACCAGCAATCATTCTGGAATGTCCACCTTTACACTCATGTATGAGGGCATCTGTTGGGCTGATGCATAGAAGGGGAATTGCTCAAACAAGGAAAATATTTTAATGTTACAGAATACCACACTTTCATGACAAAAGTTTTCATCTGTATAGAAAGGTTTAATAGGAAATGAATGAAGACCTCTGATATGGTTTGGCTGTGTCCCCACCCAAATCTCATCTTGAATTGTAACTCCCACAATTCCCACATGTCATGGGAGGAACCCGGTGGAAGGTGATTGAATTATGGGGTAGGTCTTTCCTGCACTGTTCTCGTGATAGTGAATGAGATCTGATGGTTTTAAAAAAAGGAGGTCCCCTGCACAAAATCTTTTTGCCTGCTGCCATCCACATAAGATGTGACTTGCTCCTCCTTGCCTTCCACCATGATTATGTGGCTCCCCAGCCATGTGGAAATGTAAGTTCTATGAAACCTCTTTCTTTTGTAAATTGCCCAGTTGGGGGTATGACTTTATCAGCAGTGTGAAAATGGGTTAATACAACCTCTTTTGAGGTATTTCTTTGAAATGACAGTTTTTCTGGTTTCAAAGACTATATGGACTAGTCCTAAGCCTTCCTCTGCTCCCTCTAAGAGGAACATCTTCCTCATGCACAGAGTTTAGTCCTTCAGTGTGGTAAGGGAACATCAATTTCCCTTTTCCTCATTATTGCTTCTGTTTTTTTTTTTTTTTTTTTTTTAAATTCAGACAGAGTCTCACTCTTACCAAGCTGGAGTGCAGTGCCACGATCTTGACTCACTGTAACCTCCAACTCTTTGGTTCAAGTGATTCTGCCTCAGCCTCCCGGGTAGCTGGGATTACAGGCACATGCCACCATGCCCGGCTAAGTTTTGTATTTTTTGTATTTTTAGTAGAGACAGGGTTTCACCATGTTGGCCAGGATGGTCTTGATCTCCTGACCTCGTGATCTGCCCACGTGAGCCTCCCAAAGTGCTGGGATTACAGGCGTGAGCCACTGCACCTGGTCTGTTTTTTTTAAAAAAATAAATTTTATTGTACATATTTAAGGTATATATTATGATGTTATGAGTGGGATACGCATAGATAGTAAAATGGCTACGATAGTGAGGTAAATTACCATATCCACTATCTCATATAGTTACACATTATTTTTTTTGTGTGGCAAGAGCAGCTGAAATCTTTTCAATTAGCAAAAATCCTGAATATAACACAATTAAATGTTGTATTATATTGTATAACTATACTTAATAATTAACTATAGTCCTTATGTCTCAATAAAACAGACCTGGTCCATATGTTTATATTTAATATATTTATATTCCATAAGCCAGGGGTCCTGGTCCATGGCCTGTTAAAAACCCAGGTCACACAGCAGGAGGTGAGCAGCAGGCAAGTGAGCAATTCGCCTGAGCTCCACCTCCTGTCAGGTCAGTGGCAGCAGTAGATCTCATAGTTCTCATAGGAGCACGAACCCTATTGTGAGTTATGCATGGAAAGGATCTAGGTTGTGCACTCCTTGTGAGAATCTAATGCCTGATGATGGGAGGTGGAAGTTTCATCCTGAAAGCCTCTCCACTACCCCTCCTACCCTCACTGCCCTGTCCATGGAAAAATTGCCTTCCATAAAACCGGTCCCTTCTAGCAAAAAGGTTATGGACTGCTGCTATGTGGTCCCAGTTACTCGGGAGGCTGAGATGGGAGGATCGCCTGAGCCCGGGAGGTCAAGGTTGCAGTGAGCCTCCACTGGGTTCCTCACCAGCCTGGGCAACAGAGTAAGACCTTGTCTTAAAAAATAAGTAATATAGTGAATAAATGAATATATTCTTTTTGTAAGAATGCAAACAATGCTCAGATATATCTATGAGTACTTATTTTTGCCTGGCATCTTAACGTACTTACTAAATGCTGAATACTTTTTCATTCAACAGTGTGTCATGGATATCACATTGCATGCTGATACCAGAACATCTCATGTGATCCATAAATATGTACAACTAATATGTACCCACAAAGATTAACACATTTTTTTCTTAAAAAATATGTCATGGATAAACTTCCACTTCATTATATGCAGGTCTATGATTTTTTTCTTTCTTTTTTTTTTATTTTTATTTTTATTTTTATTTTTTTTTTTTTTTTTTTTTTTTTTTTTTTTTTTTTTGGGAGGGGGGACGGAGTCTCGCTCTGTCACCCAGACTGGAGTGCAGAGGCGCAATCTCGGCTCACTGCAAGCTCCGCCTCCTGGGTTCACGCCATTCTCCTGCCACAGCCTCCCGAGTAGCTGGGACTACTGGCGCCCGCCAGCACACCCGGCTAATTTTTTGTATTTTTAGTAGAGACGGGGTTTCACCGTGTTAGCCAGGGTGGTCTCGATCTTCTGACCTCGTGATCCTCCCGCCTCGGCCTCCCAAAGTGCTGGGATTACAGGCGTGAGCCACTGCGCCCGGCCTTTTTTTTTTAGAGACAGGGTCTTGCTCTGTTGCCCAGCCTGGAGTGCAGTGGTGTGATCATTGCTCACTGAAACTTCAAACTCCTGAGCTCAAGCAATCCTCCCACCTCAGCCTCCTGGGTAGCTAGTAGCATAGGCGTGTGCTACCACATCAGGCTAATTCTCTTTATTTTTTGTACAGATAAAGTCTCACTATGTTGCCCAGGCTGGTCTCAAATTCCTGGCCTCAACTAATCCTCTTTCCTTGGCCTCCCAAAGTGCTGAGATTTCAGGTGTGAGCCACGGAGACTGGCCCTTATCAATTTTTCAAAAATGGCTGCAAAGTATTCTATATCCTGATTTTATGATTCTGATTAAAATTTATTAGCCATTCCCTAATGATGGACAGTTGTCTGCAGTTTGTTAATATAATATGATACATTCAACATCTTTGCACCTATATTTTTGCTTATTTGTATGTGGATATATATCACAATGTGGAATTGTTGGGCTGATGTATTTAAAACTGCTGATGTAGTCCATAAACTAAGACAGGTAAAGTTAAGATTTGAGACAATAAAGTTGCAATCCCTCTTTTTCCCCAGTAGTTGTCTGAGGTATTATTGCATAAATACTAAACGTATGTAATTAAAAACCAAAATCAGCCAAGCAAAAATACTGCCTCTGCCCAAATTTCAGTTTCAAATTCTTATTTACAAACACTGTTTCTTGTTTTTCCTGCCTTTGATGTGAACTTTAATTTTTAAGTGTAACCTAAACCACCTTTAAAACAAATCATTTATCCGTAAGGTTTGCTATGTCATAATTGCCTGGTTATTTGGGTGATAGGTGTGTCATATCTGAAAACTAACTAGTTATCTTTTGAAATTTATTTCAACATGCATTATCTGAAGCACCAAAGGTGAGAACACTGCATGGATAAATATGATAAAAAATATGATGGATTTAGAAGCACAGCACTCAGGTTTAGTATTTAGTCATTTTTATTATGTTGTTGGGTCGAAAATGTAAAAGAAGACCAGCAGAGGAACTGTTAAGGCTCCTTGGAGTTTTTGCCTGCCCTCCTGCCTGGGGATGGAGGTAATTCTAGCCTAGAAACTCTTGAATGCTTTACAAATAATGGAAGCCAAGTGGGAAAAGCATGTTCTATATTTTAATGCTGACATCCTCATAGAAAAAAAATTAAAGATTCAGAATAGTTGGCTGTGATTCAGTACCTCAACACTTTCTGGTGTTTCTCAGAATCCCCCGGAGACTCATAAATGCTTCTGTGTTGGAGGTACCCATTGCCTCTGCACACTTAGGCCAGTTTGTCAAACTAACGAGCTCAAGAGCGATGCTATTTCTAGGTTCAACCCCATGGGGGAGGAACAGAGAGAAAACAAAACCAAAATTCAGACAGAAGAGTAATCCTAAAGGCCAGTTGACAAAAAATTTATTAACACATATATACCAAATCTCACCCAGAGTAATATCCTTTGTGGAGGTTTTACTCTACAAATCTTTTGCTAGCTCCTTGAGTCCAAGCATTATGGATAAGGTGGTGTGGTTTTTACACTGGGTGATGTTTATTGATCTGGACTTAAAAAACAGCACTGTCTGGCTTTTTTCACTAACACAGTATTTGCAAATAACTATGGAATGGAGAGAATGTGTTTTTCTCTTATTGGGGCCTATTGTTTTTTAAGAAAATTAACAAAAGGGAGAAAGAAGCTTTAAAACTGGTTGAGAGGTACTTTTTATTCTGGGATTTGATATGTCAGATTGGGGGAAGATAGTGAGTTTTGGTGTAATTTGTGTCATCAAAACCACCCCTGTATTAGAGCAGGAGATACAGTATCAATAGATAATGAGAAAAGAAAATGGAACTTGTACAAATATGTATTTCTTAAAAGCTTTTGCTGCCTATTATTTTCTAGCCTATAGGCAAAATTTAGAGACATATAATGGATATGCTTGTATTGATAGTAACATACCATGTAATTTAAAAGGCTAAGTCCACCTTACAGGTTTGCCTCATGCCATGATGAACCATTCTGAAATTTGATTGGTCTTTTAAGGGTCTGTTCAAAGACTGTCAGTCAATCATTGACAAAAAACTCTATGAGGTGACTTACTACAGTTTGGTTTTGATGTTTACAACATAACCAAATGTGAACTTTGGAGCTTGTAAAGTTGTTCTTTCAGCATTATAAATTTGGCAGCTTCCTCTTCCTCCCTCCCTTCTCCTCTTCCTCCTCTTTTTCTTCTTCTCCTTCTTATATTCCCTTCCTGCTTCAACAAATTCACAGAAATAGGAGGCCTGCTGTATTAATTTTATTGTGTGCTTACTTTAAAATCTTTTCTTTCAGGCATATTTCAATATATAATTCATATGAAGTGTGACAATTTTTAATTTGTCTTGACTTTTTAAATTTTATGATAGAAAATGGAAACCAACATGTATAAATAATCTACTAATATTTCTTAACCTTTGTATATATGCTCAAGAGAAGACTTTTTTCTTCCGCCTGGAATGAATTTTTTTTTTTCTTAAAGAAAGTCAAGTATTATGTATACACAGCTTTTTGAATTCTTGGATACACTTTTGAAACTTTAAAACATTATTATTTATATTAATGTTTGAAGTATTTCCTCTTGAGGAACTACCTATATGTTTTGCATAGTGACCTAGGTTTCAATAGTAACATTTTATAGAAGCTGATGTTAAAATTTATGTCCTTGGAACTTCAGGCCATAATTAATTATGTTCTGAACTTAAACAGGAACATCTCCTTTCTTAACTGAATGGCCATGTCTTAACATTTATCCTAGCCACGTGATTTGCTATTTGTACCTTAAAGAGGTGTAATTGTTTTATTATGTTTTTATGTCATCAGTAATTTCATACATGAGTCATGAATACCATAGATTTAGTCATGCTCAAATACGCTTATTGATTGATTGATTTGCTATACAGTTGGCTCTCTGTATTTATGAGTTCTGTATCCGGGGAGTCAACCAACTTTGGTTTGAAAATATTAGGGGAAAAAAACCAAGAAAATATACAACAATAAAAATACATATTTAAAAAATTCAATGTAACAACTATTTACTTAGTATTTACATTATATTAGATATTACAAGTAATCTAGAGATGATTTAGAATTACAGGAGGATGTGCATAGGTTATATGCAAATACTGTGCCATTTTACATAAGGGACTTGAGCATTTGTGGATTTTTTGGGGAGTTTCTTGAACCAATTCCCCTTGAATACCCAGGGATGACTGTATATGGTTGATACTTTGGGAAGATTTTAGATTTAGTGTAAATGGAAACTTAAAGCCTAGGCTTGCAATTAAATATATTTAACCGCAGTCATTCTAGAAACCAAGAGTTGAAAAAGCCCTTTAGGGACTTAATGCTGTTCTTTCCATAAATGTGTAGAGCACAGCTGCCCTAACCCAGCTCATCACCAGAGCTTCCTGGGGACCTCTTAACAACCTAGATTCCAGGATCAGCCCCCAGGAGAACATGGCTTCGCAGGTTTAGGGTACAGCCAGTAAGCTTCATTCAAGAAAACCAAACCCAATCCCAAAAATGTTCCAAACACTTTTGATAATCAGCCGTGTTTGGGAATCATTGATGTTTAGCAGGGTGTGTGAAAGGAGAAGGTGCAATTATGAATCAAGAAAATGAAGATGTCTTTTATAAAGTCACTCTGCAAATTTTGGGAGTGTTTTAAAATTTTTTTAGTTGACAAATAAAAGTTGTATTTGTTTGTCATGTACCACATATTGTATTGAAATATGTATACATCCTGGAATGGCTAATTAACATATGCCTAACTTCACATACCCTTTTTTTGTGGTATCTACTCTTTTGGCAGTGTTCAGTAACACAATATACATTGTAATTATACTAACCATGTTGTACAATAGCTCTCTTGAATTTATTCCTCCTTTCCAGTTGAATTTTTTTTTTTTGAGACTGGGTCTTGCTCTGTTGCCCAGGTTAGAGTGCAGTGGCGTGATCACGGCTCACTGCAGCCTCTATCTCATGGGTTAAAGCAATCCTTCCATGTCAGCTTCCCCAGTAGCTGGGACTACATGCACACACCACCATACCCAGGTAATTTTTGCATTTTTTGTAGAGATGGGGTTTCTGCATGCTACCCAGGCTGAATTTTTTTTTTCTTTTTTTTTTTGAGACACAGTCTCGCTCTGTCACCCAGACTGCAGTGCAGTGGTGTGATCTTGGCTCACTGCAAGCTCTGCCTCCTGGGTTCACGCCATTCTCCTGCCTCAGCCTCCTGAGTAGCTGGGACTACAGGCTCCTGCCACCATGCCCAGCTAATTTTTTTGTATTTTTAGTAGAGACAGAGTTTCACCGTGTTAGCCAGGATGGTCTCGATCTCCTGACATTGGGATCCACCTGCCTCAGCCTCCCAAAGTGCTGGGATTACAGGTGTGAGCCACCGCACCTGGCCAGAAATTTTTTATTCATTGACCTATAGCTCCCTAATCCTCCTACTCACTAGCCTCTGATACCTACCATTCTCCTCTCTGCTTCTCAGTTTAACGTTTTTAGATTCTACATTAAAGTGGGATCATGCCATTTTTCTCTTTTTGTGCTTTCCTTATTTCATTTAACACAGTGTTTTTTAGGTTCATCCATGTTGTTGGAAATGACAGGATTTCCTTTTAATTCAAGGCTGAATAGTATTCCTTTGTGTATATGTGCCACACTTTCTTTATCCTACTCCTTGGTTGGTGGGTACTTAGGTTGGTTCTATGTCTTTACAATTGCAAATTGATGTACCACATCTTCTTTTTCATTCATCTGGTAATGGACACGTAGGTTGATTTCACATCTCAGCTATTGTGAGCAGTGCTGCAGTGAACATGGGAGTGCAGATGTCTCTTTGACAGACTGATTTCTTTTCCTTTGAATTATACCCAGAAGTGGGATTGCTGAATCACTATGCTAATTTTGATATCATTAAACTAGCATCCTTCCAAGTGCATATTCCTGATATTAAACTTCTTGGGAAATTAGCAAACATGTATATGTGTTCACCAGGGCACCTCTGGGGTGTGTGGGTTCTGGATAAACACTTTTTTTTTTGAAGGACTTTTGTCTATATAAATAATTTCATTAAAAAATATTTTTGAGATAGAGTCTCCCTCTGTTACTCAGGCTGGAGTGCAATGGTGTGCAATCTCTGCTCACTGCAACTTCCACCTCCTGGGTTCAAGTGATTCTCCCGTCTTAGCCTCCTGAGTAGCTGGGATTATAGGAACCCACTACCACGCCTGGCTAATTTTAGTATTTTTAGTAGAGGTGGGGTTTCTCTATGTTGGCCAGGCTGGTCTTGAACACCTGACCTCAAGTGATCTGCCCACCTCCGCCTCCCAAAGTGCTGTGGTTACAGGTATGAGCCACCATGCCCAGACTAAAAAAATATAAAACTTATGGGCTTGTATGAGGTGTGGTAGTCATCAAAGGAGAAGAGAAGAGGTAGTCACACATTTGTTTATTGTCCAACTGGCAAATGGGAAGATTCTAGTGTCCAGGCTCCATTGTCTCCTGTTGAGGTCCAGTAGCCATTGCTGCAATTCTTCATTATCTAATATGCTGGTTCAGGCTAATTTCATGTCTTCCACCACCAGGAGAAAGAGGGAGCCACACAGTTTGCTTTTTTTTTTTTCTCTTTTTTTTTTTTTTTTTGAGATGGAGTCTTGCTCTGTTGCCCAGGCTGGAGTGCAGTGGCACGATCTCGGCTCACTGCAAGCTCCGCCTCCTGGGTTCACGCCATTCTCCTGCCTCAGCCTCCCGAGTAGCTGGGACTACAGGCGCCTGCCACCAGCCCGGCTATTTTTTGGTATTTTTAGTAGAGATGGGGTTTCACCGTGTTAGCCAGCATGGAAGCCACACTGTTTTTATTCATAATGCCATGCTCTTTGGAACCTGTTTGCATTGAGACAATGTAGGCCTTCTTACCTTTGCAATCCCCAATGCCATTTACATCATCAATTCTGCTGCTGCCCCATTCATTGGACTGGCCATGAACCCTGGCTTCTGATGACTCTCTCAAAGGTCATGACTGTGTGTCCACGATGGTGGCCACAAATGGAAGTCTCACTCAGCATCTGCAGGGAGATGTGAATGGTAATTTGTTTTCTGGTCTTGTTAAATTTACCGTTTGGAACTTTAGAGCGTAAACGTAGAAAAGCATATCTTCTGAGTATATCTTCTTCTGGAATCTTTAGGTGGTAACTGCCAGAACTCTTAGTATGTTGACCTCACCTCTGCCTTCCACACACCACTACCAATGAGGAATTAGGAGTGCATGAGAAGAGCATCCAAGAAGAGTGTCCTCATTCATGCAAGGCTTAAGAGGGAAAGCTTGTCAACATCACCATGTCAACCAGTGGTAGGTGAGCTCACCAACTGGAAAGGCCCATTGGTGTGGGGATGAATGGTCTTGAAAAAGCCCTTCCAGAGATAGGTGTGGGCACCCAAGAGGATTGCCTAGTGTGTGGTATGAAGCTAGTAGACGTTGTGGGGTGACTGCATTAGGAGACACAATGTATAGGATGTCAGCTGCCACCCCCACTATCCTAAGATGCTGTAGACCAGAGGTAGCATGGTGAGGGGCGTATGGGTGGGTGAGAGCCTGGCACAGGCCCCCAGTGTTTAGTTTAATAGTAGTCCAGAAATTTGACGTTGTCTTGTGCCCCGCTTGAGTGAGAATCATCAAAATTGGTGTGTTCGCCCTATTCTACTTGTCAATCTTGTGCAATCCCATCAAAGAAATACTGTGCCAGCTGGCAGGGAGCTATCTGCTGGTCTCCTGGAATTGCCACCTCCCAGATGACCCATGCATGAGATTCAGGGCTCCTCTGGGCAGCTAGAGGACACGTGGGATAGTGGGCTGGAGAACAACCTGGAGGGGAAACCCTGGGGGCAAAGGGGGTCCATGAGGTAGGCCTTGAGCATCCCACCAATCACTACTGCAGACCCTGCCCTCCCAGGGAGGGGACTTAGGCCACTTAAACCTGGGGCCTAGAGCAGGACTCTCACTTCCCGCATCCCAGGGGGGCCCTGGTACTTTCTGTGTGCCTTGCAGTGTTCTGAATGCTTCACGTAAATTAGCTCATTTAATCCTCATGGTGCCCTGGGAGGTATGAACTGCTATTATCATCATCTTCACTATTTCACAGCTGTGAAAACTGAGAAGCGGTTAAGTGTGTGCTAAGGCAACCCAGCTAGTAAGTAGCTGACTGGTATTTCAACCCAGGCAGCTTGATTGCAGATTGCTACCTTAATCTCCTGCTATGCTGTTTCTCACTGTTTGAATTCTGCTAAAGACAAGACAAGGCACACTGCAAAAAGTTGCTTTTTATGAACATATTACCACTACTTTACATTCACATGACCTTTAATCATGTAGTCAACATTTGTCTCCCCCACTGCATGCTGCATTCCAATCCCACTATCCCAATTCTAACAGTATCCTGATTTCTTATTCAGAAATTATCTTTGTCTCATAGGCATGGTCAAAGTGTTCTGTCTTTCCACTATATGGCCAAAGGAGTCCCTTCCAGAACCTTCTTCTTAATATTACAGTGCATTTCAAAGTGAGCAAGTGAGAGTCTGATTGAGCAAGTCAGCTTTTACCCAGGACTTCCAGTCATGAGCGTAGTGACTCAGAGATGGAAAAATGGCCCAAGAGCAGTGGACCCTGCTATGTTGTGCATGTTTGTCCCCTCCAAATTTCATGTTGAAATATTCCCATTGCTGGAGGTGGGGCCTGGTGGGAGGTATTGGATCATGGGGGTGGATTTCTCATGAATGGTTTAGTGCCATCCTCTTGGTGATCACCGAGCCCTTACTCAGTCAGCTCATGTGAGATCTGGTTGTTTAAAAGTCTGGGACTTCCCCCGTCTCTGTCTCTTGCTCTTGCCACATGATGTGCCTGCTCCTACTTTGCCTTCTGCCATGATTTTACAGTGCCTGATGCCCTCACCAGAAGCAGATGCCAGAGCCATGCTGGCACAACCTGCAGAACCATGAGCCAATTCAACCTCTTTTCTTTATAAATTAACCAGTCTCAGGTGTTTCTTTATAACCACGCAAAAAATAACCGGACACAGACCCTGACGAACATTCTCTATCAGTTCCTTGATTCCCGATCCTTGTTCCTGCCTGACTTTACAGCCTTCCCATAAATTGTGGAAGCCTCCAGATACCCTTCTAGTGAATCCCTTTTTTCCCTTTTGCTGGCTAAACCAATTTCTGTTGCTTGCCACCAAAGAACTGTAACTGATATAGCATATGGTCTCATGTGATTCTCACTAACCAGATTGGAGTGGGGAGGCGGTATCACCACCCCTGTTTTATAGATAGAAAACTGTTCAGAGGGACTGAATAAGTTGCTCAAAAGTACACAGTGAGTAAGGGACAGAGTCAGGATTTGTTCCCACAGTATCGACCTCTGCTTCAGAGGGCAAAGATAATCTTGATTTTCTTTCATTTCTTTATTTTCTTTCATTACTTTTCCATTTCCATTAGTGGCAGAGCATGGCTTAAATACCATCGCATCTTAGTCAATGGCGGAAGCTCTCTGAGCTTTATTCCCTCACTGATAAATGGGGATGATGATAGTAACTACCTGAAAAAAAAACAAAAACAAAACCCGTTGTGAGGATCATGTAAGAGAATGACCTTGGAACATCCTTGGCACAGTGCTTGGCATGCAATATGTACTTGATACATGTAATTCCCATGTCAGGAGTGACAAGATAGAATTCAAGATTCCTGGACATTGTTTAGGCAATTCTAATACACTTAAAGTCCCTTAACACTAGAAAATTGGTTGAAGAGCCCTCAGAACAACAGTTCTAGTTGGGTTTGACCAGGATGCTACATCCACCCCTGTGGGTTCCCCAGTGAAGATTTTTGCAGTGGTCCACCAAAACTTCGTTGGGTCGTGCCTTTGAGCAAGGAGATGTATTGCACTGTGGAGCAATAAGGAGGCAATGGGATGGGATGGGGAGAGCTGAGGTCTCACAGGAGGAAACGTGGTTTGAATCCTGACTCCACTCCTTTTGGGCTTTATGATTGGACAAATAGTTTAAGTTCTTGGCAACACTATTCTCACTTAGAAAATGGGCATAACAATAGTTGTCATCCGGAGGCTTCCTTGTTCCAGGGGATCTGGAGGAACTCTGACCTCAGTTCCCCTAGTTCTAGGGTTGTGGCCATCCAGCCCTTGGATGTCATAATACTTTTGTGAATTCTTGGGAGACTTCAGTGCAGGCACCCTCTGTTGGAAGAGGAGTGAAGAGAAACCTAAAAAGAGTCTACTCAAAAGGTTCTTTGAAATGGGTACAGACTGTCTTAAAACCAGAAGAGACTGAGATGCCGTATTGGGCAAGTTTGTTTTGACTTCCTCTGGGCTCCAGACCTGTGCTGTCCAGTTGAACTTTCTGTGAGGATGATCGTGGTGTGTGTCTGCCCTGTTCAATATGGTAGCCACTAGCCACATGGGTCAATTTTACTGAGCACTTGAAATGTGGCTCAGCCAAATGAGACCCTGAATTTATAATTTTCTTTAATTTTAATTGATTACAATGTAAATGGAAATAGTCACACGTGGTTCATGGTTACCATACAGGGGAGGAGACTCTAGAGGGAGAAGATGCCAGTTATGGAAAACAAAGAAGCTCTACTTGTTACCTGAGTGGTAGAGTTTAAATTAGTAATCCTGCCATATGTAGGGTGTGGCCTCTATTTCTGAGATTGTAGGTGACGAGCATGCAGAGGGCCAGGACCATGAGGCTGGGGCAGAAATGGGGAGCAGAGAGGAGCAGGGGCAACCCCAGTAACAAGAAAGGAAGGGCCATAGGATGTGATCACCAGGGTCCCTTCACAGGTTATTGAGTTTTTAAAAAAACAGGACGGGGTATCACTATGTTTCCCAGGGTGATCTTGAACTCCTGGGCTCAAGGGATCTTTCTGCCTGAGCCTCCTGAGTAGCTGGGATTATAGGCATGCACCATTGTGCCTGGCAATTTTTGAAAGAACCAAACTTCTTTACAGAGAGGAAAGTAAACTCAGAAAGCAGGTGGGGGAGAAACTCAGCCAAAAGAGATAAAAAGCTACTTGAAAAGTTCTATTTTGAGCCAAAAGATACTGTATGTAAACAAGAAGAGAGTGAGATGCCTTAATTGGCAAATTTAAATCTCTATTTCTACCCATCCCATCTGCCCACCGCATTGACCCAGGGTTCAAAGAGCAGGATTAAGATCAGTTATAGAAAATAAAGGTACATTTTCCTACATAAATGAACATAGCATGCTAAATATTTTTTTATTTAATTATAATAATTGCATATTTATTTATGTAATCACTCAGTTAATGTCTGTTGCCTTCTTGGTTGTAAACTCCCCGAGGGCAAGGGTTATGTTTGCTGTTCTCACGGTTGGATAAAAGACCAGGTGGAGTGTTTGGCACAAGGGTTGTGTGCTTGGGACCCATTTTCTGAAAAAAACAAGCTTAGTCTAGTGATGAGCACCCAGCAGTTATTCAGTGATTTAATTTTCCAGCCTCCTATAGCAACGGCCCTTACATAGAGTAGTCAAAATGTGTTTTTGTTACGTGCCACCTGGTAAAGACCACTGGATTCATTTGTCTGTAATCTTGACAAATAGTAATTTTTTTAAGTGATACGATCTTGCTACACCTTGCTGTAGCCTGCTACAGCTCAGGCTAGACTTGAACCCCTAGCCTTAAGCGACCTTTCTGCCTCAGCCTTCTGAGTAGCTAGAATTACAGACACAACACCGTGCTGGCTGACAAATGGTAATTTTTGTCTTCAATAGGTTAAGAGGAATGGTGACTTAAAGACATAGCCAACTGGATATCTGTTTATCAGATTAAGTAATCAAAATAAATTTATGTAACAAGTTAGAAAGGATTTTAGTATTATCTGTAGTCAAGTTTTCTCCAGGTTTTCAGAGAGTCAAAGATTTTTTTGCCATCGATATATAAATGCATACTATTGTTTTCTTTGTTTTTCATTAAATTAACTCAAAAAATCAAGCTTAATTCCAGTCTTGGCATCTTGTTTCACAAGAATGTCTACAAAATCAAAGATTTGCTGTGCAAAATTTTTTTCTAATCCAAGCTAAAACAAACACATCCCTAGCAGAGAGCAGAACCATTGTGTCTGCTACCTGAATTCTGAGTACCACACTTCGGGTGAATCCCAAATGCTTAACTGTTGAAGTGATGTTTTATGGATTGAGCCTCTTTGTTAAATATGGTAGGTCCAGGGTCTCTGAACTGGAAACTGTGGGGTCCTCTACCGGGTGGGAAAAGAAGTAGCTGGTTAGGGTGATTGACAGTGTTTCCAGTTTCCTCAGGACTTTGCTGGTATTGGCACTAAAAGTCCCACTCCCTGGGAACCCATAGTCCTGGGCAAACCAGAATGGTTGGTCACCCTATAGCTGGCATAATCATAATTTTAAGCCACCATCTTTTTAGAGATGGCTTGGTTAGTCCAAACACCTTGGCAAAGAGAGAAAAAATAAAAATAATCCTAGACTTGGAGGTAGAAAAACTGGGTTTAAGAACTGACTCGTGGCCAGCTCACACCTGCAGTCCCAGCACTTTGGGAGGCCCAGTGGGGAGGATCGCTTGAGGACAGGAGTTTGAGACCAGCTGGGGTAACATAGTGAGACCTCATCTCTACAAAAAGTAAAATCACCTGGGGGTGTTGTGATGTGCGCCTGTAGTCTCAGTGACTGGAGAGGCTGAGGTAGGAGGATTGCTTGAATCCAGGAGTTTGAGGCTGCAGTGAGCTATAATGGTCACTTCACTCCAACCTAGGCAACAGAGCTAGGTCTTATCTCTGAAGAAAGAAACAAAACAAAACAAAAATTGTACTGCTAATTTGCTACTTGTTTTGATTTGGGATTCCTCAGAGGTAGAGGAGACACAAATTTGAGTACAACTAGTTTATTGGGTGGTAATCCCAGGAAACACCCATAAAGAAGTAGGGATGTTAGACTAGTAGTGAGCCAAGAAAGGGTACACTATTAAGCAGGTTACCACTGTGGGTAACTGGAGTTTAATCCCAAGTGGATGTGGAAAGCATGCACGCCCCTCCCACCTCTCCCACCAAAGGGGAGAGGGAGCTGGGGTATTTACACCCTAGTCCTGTTAGTCATTGGTTGAGAGATGTTCCTGAGGATGTTAATTCTCCCATACTTTTGGCTTGCCCTGAGTACATGAGCAGAGTGGGTTCCTGCCACCAGGGAAACTCCTTCAGCAAAGAGAGGGGACGCTGGCAGAGGGTATTCACCCTAGTGAATACTATTAGGTTGATGCAAAAGTAATTGCGGTTTTTGCCATTACTTTTGCACCAGCCGAGTAAAATGGAAAGGCCTTTTAGGGGCTGTGAGCCAGGCACCATGTCTGTTATAGGGACTGTGGGCAAGCACTTTCCCTTCTTGAGTTATATTTTTTCCATGAATCATATGAGAAGTGGGAGTTTGATTAATGCTTCCTAAAGTGTGAGACAGAGACCTGCCAATATGGGAGATGATTTTGGTGCCACATGGACACTAGCTTTAAATAGCAGGGAATCACAGGGAGGAAGTGTTCTCATCTCTCATTCATCCCTCCAGATATATTGACGAGAAAGTCTCCATCAGGTGTTCCTTTGACCCAAACCCCTCTCTTCTCTTTTAATCTCCCTCTTTTAACAGAAGAAAGCAGTCTTCAATCCAAATTATAGTATCTGGCATGTGATAATACGGTTTTAAAACATTTTATTTATTTTTATGGCTAGTGTCTATATATGAAATATGATCTTAGCCCTCCTTTATTTAAAGTCAAGCTGGTTAAAGACAAACATTAAGTCAGTAACTGGACACATGGGATGTTAATGTGATGAAAATTATGATGGTGAGATATTGGATAATTCTAAATGTTCTCCTCGTTCAAAAAATTCAATGTTTCTGTGTTTGTTTGAGAACCTTGTTTTGTGACGCTTCCTGTTGTTGACTTTTCTGATCCTATGTTGAACCTTCTCCACATGCTAGGTTTAAAAATCTTTTCCATGTCAGGTGCAGTGGCTCATGCCTGTAATCCTAGCACTTTGGGAGGCCGAGGTGAGTGGATCATTTGAGGTCAGGAGTTTGAGACTAGCCTGGTCAACATGGTGAAACCCCATCTCTACTAAAAATACAAAAATTAGCCAGGCATGGTGGCATACACATGTAATCTCAGCTGCTCTGGAGTCTGAGACTTGAAACTGGGAGATGGAGGTTGTAGTGAGCCGAGATCGTGCCGCCGCACTCCAGCCTGGGTGACGGAGTGAGACTCCATTTCAAAAAAATAAAAGAAAATAAAAATTAAAAATCTTTTTCTGAACTTCACTCATGTGGTATGTTATTTCATGTACTAAACAGAGACCAACTATGATGAATGGTTATATAAAGATCGCCAGTCCTTGGTACTTTTCTGAGATATGCTGCAGCAGGCTTTCTCAGAGTCTCTCAGTTCTGCCTAAAGAGGGGTTTTGATTTGGTTGTTACTGTCATCTGCATCAGGCCACGAGATGACATCAGCAGATTTTTGCGAAAGCCCAAAAAAGATAAATATTTAAGAAGTATTTAAGGGGGGGTAAATGTGTCCCCATCTTACAATAATTCGGGATCATGCTTGCATTCAAGGATTTCTAAACAAAGGATGGTATTTTAATAAGAAAAATGATTGTGGTTCCAGTTTTGATGTGATTTGAGAAGAAAACGATATTTTAAAGACTGACCAAAATTGCATTTAATAGCTGAAAAGAAAAAACACTTAAAAATATAATGGCCTTAACAAAGAATGTTGTGATTTAAAGCAATGCATTCTAAGCATAGTCTGTTTTATCCATAGCAAATGTGAGATGCAGTATTTCCTGGAAATAGGTCAAATTCTGAGTATTTTGCATAAACAATATATTCCACTAGAGGGCGATATTTAGTTGTGTATTTAACATTCTTTTTATAAAAATAAAAAAGGCTATAAGACGATGAATTCTGATATGATTCTTGCTGAGCATGTTATGAAATTTCCTCCCAGACATTGTTTTATTTTCAGCTTATATGTGTGAAATTTCACTTTAAGAAGTATACATGACCCTGAATCTTTCAATATGTATACAGTCCCAGCGGTATTATGGTACAGTAGAAGCAAAAGACATAAGTTTAAATTATCGTAATCCCAGAGGTCTTTTGACTATTGTTTCTCTTTATATTTTACTGCATGAAGAAAATTTATTGTAAATATTAATATTGTCTGTTTAGATATTATGTGAAAAGACAAAAGAGAGGGAGTGTGGCTCTGGATGGGTGATCCTGTCAGTTTTTCGGGGTGACTTTTGTTATTGAAAACAATTTACAGGAGAGTCTTTCAGTTTGTTTTTCAGGATTTCAGTCTCTTAAGCTCATATTGTGTCCGTAATAGTCATGGCCTACATTTCTTTGATTCTAGTTCTTCTAGACTCATTGCCTTTCTTTTTTCCCTCTGGTTTCACAGACTATGTTGTATGAGATGCTAATTTTTTTTTTTTTTTTTTGAGATGGAGTTTCACTCTTGTTGCCCAGGCTGGAGTGCAATGGCATGATCTCGGCTCCCTGCAACCTCCAAGGGGTTCAAAGGATTCTTCTGCCTGAGCCTCCTCAGTAGCTGGGATTATAGGCACCTGCCACCACGCCCGGCTAATTTTTGTATTTTTTAGTAGAGATGGAGTTTCATCATATTGGACCAGGCTGATCTTGAACTCTTGACCTCAGGTGATCTGCCTGCCTCGGCCTCCCAAAGTGCTGGGATTACAGTCATGAACCACTGTGCCTGGTGGATGCTAGTATTCTTAAAACCACACTGGGCTACACTACCTTTAAAAACAAATTATGACTTTACCTCTAATTTTCAGAAAAAATAATCAACAGGATTTTCTCAATTTACATTATTTCACTGCTTTACATTTTTCTTAAATGGTTTTAGGTTAAGGCTGTAGCTCAATATGATATTGATGTAATGCAGACATGTAAAAGTTATTTAAACTTAATACATGTCTGCGTTTTATCAATATACATTTATTTTCATGTTGTTGTACAAAAGACTTCATTAACATGTTTGGGAATTCTCTAACTTTGTCCTGAAGTTACCATTCTTTTTTAATTTTTATAATTACACATATGTTACAGAAACATGTTTTCATAAAAATTCAAACCATAAGCATTTCATAATATGATTCTTAACATAGAGTCAAAAATGATAGTTCCTCTTCATTCTTTCCTGCATATCCTCTTCCTTCCCCAGAATAGTCACTGTTCAGATTTAAATGTGGATCTTCAGACATTTCCTGTGCACATGTGTAGCTGAAAAGGAAATCTTTAGTTTTCATTATTTTTTTCTGATGGAATCATAGTCTGTGTATTGATATATTGCTTTTCTTAGTGAACAATGTGCCTTGGCTGTCTCTTCATTTCACTACCTGTAGGTCTAGCCTATTCTTTATAACTGTTGAAGAATATTCTGTAGTCTATATGGATGTTCTCTCATTTATTTAGCCAGGGATTGAAGGTGGAGCCACTTGTTCTCTCTCTGTCTATCTGTCTATCTATCTATCTATCTACACACACACACACACACATATATATGTGTATATATATATTTGTTTTGTTTTGTGTTTTTTTGAGACAGAGTCTTACTCTGTTGCCCAGGCTGGAGTGCAGTGCCACGATCTCAGGTCACTGCAGCCTCCACCTTCAGGAAGCAAATGATTCTCCTGCCTCAGCCTCCCATGTAGCTGGGACTACAGGTGTGTGCCACCACACCTGTCTAATTCTTATATTTTTTGTAGAGACAGGGATTCACCATGTTGCCCAGGCTGGTCTTGAACTCCTGAGCTCAAGCGATCCACCCATCTTGGCCTCCCAAAGTGCTGGGATTACAGGAGTGAGCCACTGCGCCAGGCCCACTTGTTAAATATTTTTAACAGCTTTGCAAGAGACATCCTTGTTTACACACCTGTGGGTGTGTCTGTAGAATCTCTAGCAGAGTCTCTCGATCACAGGGTGGGTTTACATTTTTGGTCAGCATTTCTGTCCTCAGAACCATGTTTTCTCCTTTCTTTCTTTCTTTTTTTTTTTTTTGAGATGCAGCTTCGCTCTTGTTGCCCAGACTGGAGTACCATGGCACAGTCTCGGCTCACTGCAACCTCTGCCTCCCGGGTTCAAGCGATTCTCCTGTCTCAGCCTCCCGAGTAGCTGGGATTACAGGCACACGCCACTATGCCCCGCTAATTTCGTATTTTTAGTAGAGATGGGGTTTCTCCATGTTGGTCAGGCTGGTCTCGAACTCCCAACCTCAGATGATCTGCCCACCTCAGCTTCCCACAGTTCTGGGATTACAGGCGTGAGCCACCGCGCCCAGCTTTCTCATTTCTTAACATCAGAAATAACTTATTAAAGTTCTGACCTGGGAGACAGTCATGGAAGTTTTCTTGAGGACCCACCTGACGCCTGTGAGGAGGTGGGACAGCTTCTGCGGTGCCACGTGTGGATTTCATGGAAAACCTCAAGCCCCAGTTTCAAGGATATCGCTAAGTTCAAGCAGGTTCAATTTCTTAGAAGTGGCATTGGAGACCATTATTCTGATAAGGTAAACCTTCCTTGGTTAAAGACAACATGAGAATTCAAATCCGTGAACATTTGTTGAGTACCTAACCTGTGTAAGCTGCTCTGTTAGTCAGGGCTTGAAATTAAAAATGAGTTTTAAATAGAGTCTGTGCCCACAAAGAGGGCAGCAGCACCAGCAGAGATGAGATGTATACACAATTAAATCTAATCCCAGGCCATGCAAGCCAGAGACAGTGGGGCTGGCCAGAGGTCTTGTGAGTTGCTAAGCTGGGTAGGAAAAATGAGGATAGGTGGGAGAGAGACAAAGTAAATGAAAGAGGAGGGGGAGGAGATATTGACTTGAAAATGAATGGGAGAGATAAAAGAATGAGAGAGAGGAGAATGAGAGAGAGAAAACAAATAAATGGGGAGGAAGGAAGAAGAGACAGCAGATGGGTCTTGAAAGGTGGGCAGATCCTCCACTAGTGATGACGAAGGGAGAGAGGGGGGCGATGGTATAGTAGAAGATTAAAGAAATAAAAGCAATGTAAAAATCCCGTTAATTTAACCTCACCAAGGCAACCACTACTCTTCTTGTGGTGTATTTCTTTTCCAATGCATATTTTATAATATTAAAAAAGTTATAAAAATAAAATTTTTATAATACACAGGGCCCACACATCCCAGCTTTGGGAATACCCCCCGGGGGTCCCATCCTGCTGACAAGAATGGGTGCAGAAGCCCTCCCCACCACCCTCCAGAGCTCTCTGGAAAGGGCCTGATTGCCCGTTCAGATGGAGCTCTGATTGCTAATATTATAAAAGTAGATCCTCCTTCTCAAGGGCAGGGATAGTTTGGTCTTTGAGACACACAGATGCCCAATCACCATTTCTGGGAGGCACCATCCAGTGCAGCAAAGAGAAAGTCAAGCAAATTGAATGCCTATATCAAAACATGTTCATATCTGTCTACACTTGTCAAGTTATCAATCAACACCATTAGGTGATTTTTCATCACAGGCCTCCCTCGTTGCAGTGCAGAAAAAAATGGAAAGGAATGGCTGGAAGAATTCTGGATTAAGGAAGACGTTCCTGTTCATTCATTAAGCACTTTTTTTAAAGTTACAAAAAAACTAACCTTTATTTTTAACGTTATACGTTTCAGCTGGTTGTGGCAACATCAGGTAGACACCCCAAGCGGAAGAGAAGCAGAGAGGCCTTGGCATGATTTCAGGTTTCAGACTCCCTCATGGTCTTTAGAAACATCCTTCTGGGGCTTCTGCTCCAAACTTTTTTTTTTTTTTTTTTTTTTTTTTTTTAGTGTTGTAGGTACCAGGAGGACAGGGACCATGTCTGTTTGAGAATGTTTGTCTTCCATCCTGGGGAAAGTCATCCTCCACATGAGAATGAATCAAATGTCGCCTTAGAAATGTAGCAAGAAGCAGAAAACAAGTTGATTTTTTTCTGATTGGATACAGTTTGAAACTTCAGATTCTACAATATGTTTTACGTTTAATTTTTAATGGAGTGTAGTTTGGACCAATATTTTGACAGTCAGAAGAGAGACCATTTTAGAGAGAGGAATCAGCTTGTATAAAAGGGAGATAATTGATGTATTGGGGGTAGATGAGGAGGAACTCCAGATTTCCTGACTTAGATAGAACAGATGGAAGCTTCTGAACATCTAAAGGTAGACATGGATCTGGTCCTCAGGAATTGTACATTTGCTATTTCTTTTGGTTGTTCAAACCACTGTGTGTGTGTGTGTGTGTGTGTGCGCACATTTTTCTTAGGCTTAGAAAATGTCCCAGATGTCTTTGTCATCCACTGTAGCAGGCAGAGGCTCACCTTCCCAGCCTCTCTTGCAGCTAGGGTGCAGCTACAGCCAGACACCCCACCCCTGACCCTGAGCTTCTTTCTAGTGAGCTGAAGTAGGCACCATGTGGAACCCACACTGGGGAGTGCAATGGGAGCTCCACCCAGGTTCTGGAGCCAGCAGCTCCAGGGGCTTTTGTGATGGTGTTCAGAGCCACACGGTGACACAGGTGGTGCAAGCCCCTGGGTCTGAGTCTAGAGGGGTTCCGTGGTGTTCATCATGAGGTAGTTCTTCAGGAGCTTTTGGATGTGTTTCCTGGCTGAGCTGGTTCTCTGTTTCTCATGGAGATTGTCTGATCACAAAATATCCTTTATTAAATTCCATTTCCACTCGAAGTAGCCAGAGGTGGTTTCTGTTGCTTACAACTCTGATTCTTGACTTTAGGATGGGTGCATGCCAGAGTGGTGAGAGAAGACGCGGGGGAGAAGCATTTTTGATAGAAGTTGACACTGAACAAATGCCTCTATGGGCATTGGCTAGGGTAACAAAATTTAATACCCTAAGGCAATTTGTAGAAAAATAAATTAATTATATGAAAAATTATGCAGCCTCAGTAAAAATGAAATTGCAAATAAAATCAGGTATTAATTTTATTTCAGAGAGGTGGAAAACGTTAAAAAGAAAATTCTCAGTGCTGGTGAGAATGTGAGAAAGTGGACACTCGAGGTTCCATCAATGCAAACTTTCTGCAATAAGTGCCACAAATACTTCTTGTCCATGTGCTTTGATCCAGCAATTACACTTGTGGGAATTAACCTAGGTAAATAATTGGATAAGTGCATTAAGATGTATGTGCCAGGATTCTCATTGCACTGTTGTTTATTTCAGTGAAAAACTGAAAGCACTCAACTGCTTATCAGTAGGGGCTTGACCAAATAAATTCTTATACCATGCAGGATGTATGTATTAATGCACAATGTAGTTAGGTATTGATATGTTTTGGCTGTGTCCCCACCCAAATCCCATCTTGAATTGTAGCTCCCATGATTCCTATGTGTTGTGGAAGGGACCCACTGGGAGATAATTGAATCATGGGGGCGGTTCCTCCATACTGTTCCTGTGGTAGTGGATAAGTCTTACGAGATCTGATGGTTTTATAAGAGGTTTCCCCTTTCACTATGCTTTCATTCTCTCTTGTCTGCCGCCATGGAAGATGTGCCTTTCGCCTTCGGCCATGACTGTTAGGGCTCCCCAGCCATGTGGAACTGTGAGTCTAGTAAACTACTTTTTCTTTATAAATTGCCTAGTCTTGGGTATGTCTTTATCAGTAGCATGAAGACAGACTAATACAGGTATTTCGGCCTGCCAACAGGTAAGCTAATCTTTATCACTGTGGAAATATGTCCACAAAATATTGTCATATGAAATCCTGTTAATAACGGATGTGTGTATGTTGGGGCTTGAGTGGGTCCTAATAAAGTAATATTCTTCTCTCTTGTCTACGTTTTGAATCAATTGAGAGAGAACCGCAAAAGAGAGATGGTGATAAAAACATCATCTTCATTACAGATAAAAGTTTTATTGGAGGATGTAGCTTAGGAGTGTATCCACATGGGCTCATTATAGCCCACCCAGGCAAAAGTCATGATTGTGGAAGATTGTTGCCTCAAAAATTGCTTGGCTCTGGGGCAGAGAAGAAAGGGAGCAAATTGCGAATAGCCTTTTAGCGTGTTAGCTTACCTAGTTGAGACATGTGGACAAATGGCTATCACCCATTGATATGGTTTGACTCTATGTCCCCACCCAAATCTCATGTCAAATTGTAATCCCCATGTGTCAGAGGAGGGGCCTGGTGGGAGGTCCCATGGATCCAGCCCCGTTGGATCATGGGGGCTGATTTCCCCTTTGCTGTTCTCATGATAGTGACTGTGTTCTCATGAAATCTGATGGTTTAAAAATGTGTGGCACTTCCCCCTTCAGTCTCTCTCTCCTGCTCCACCATGCAAAGATGTGCTTGCTTCCCCTTTGCCTTCCACCATGATTGTAAGTTTCCTGAGGCTTCCTTGCCATGCTTCCTGTTAAGGATGTAGAACTGGGAGTCAATTAAACCTCTTTTCTTCATAAATTACCCACTTTCAGTTAGTTCTTTATAGCAGTGTAAAAATGGACTAATACGCCCATCAATCAATTAACTCACTCCTTTGTGGGGTAGGGACAGGAGTCTTACCATGATCGTGGTCCCTCCATAGGGAAACATGAGGAATAGAGAATAAGTGTTCCTGCCCTTAGCATTATCATGTGATTCCATTTTTGTTTGAAGACATGTATGGATGTTTGCATAAAAAGATACAAAAATAAGCCTGAGATGGATGTGTGAGAAGTAGGCTTCCCCCATGGGCTGGGACTATGAGAGGGATTTTCAATGTCTCTTTAAAAGTCAAATGACTTTTAAAAATAAACAATAATATCTTTCATGAGAAAAAAACCCAGAAATATGTTTCCTTTAGAAAACTAAGTTTCTGTTCGTGATGTATGTAATTCATACTCTATGTAAATGACATTTTGTTATGCAGCTGGTATTTTTTACAATCAGCTGAACACTGAAAATCAATAGATACAGGTTCCGTGATGAAAATAATTACTGGGATTCTTTTTCATGCATTCTTTGATGTCCTTTCAATGTCTGGATGTAAATCAAGTTCCTCCTATGCCTTCACTCAGATCCCCTTTACAAATTCTCTTTATTAAAACGACTTCTCATATTTTCATTCTTCCTTGAGTGAGAAGTCATACTTAGTACGTTCATTTGCTATGTAAACATGTGAGTTACAGGTAGGTATCAGGATTGAAAAACAAAGGCATTTACAAACAATTGTTCTTTGGGAGTGCCTGAAGACAGTACATTTGGGATCTGGTAAACCTGCCTCCCAGATTTTGCTATGATAGGAAACTGTTTCAGATGCAGTTCAGCTACATTCAAAAGAAAATAAAATTAAAAGAAAAAAAAGGAAGAAAAAGAAGAAGGCAAATGATTGGCAGAAGAGGATTACTGGTCTTTTTCACTTACCTTTTCATTTCCCCCTGCTCAATCAGCTTGCATTTCAGACTAAAAATAAATTGATTTAAACCCACACCTGAAAAATCAGTGAGCTTTCTGAGGTAATAACCAGGAGGATTGTATCTTTTGTTTTCAGACTTTCAGTATCAAAATCTGCTACTTCTACTTCCACTGCCCTTTATTGAAATCCTACCTTGTCCCAGGCACATAGTAGACAATGGTTGCTGTTCATCCAATCTCTCTCTTCTTCCTTACTAGTGGAACTCCAACTTTTTTCAAGCATGCAGTGTGTCCAGATAACAAGCATGCCCTTCCCCCATCTCTCTTGCATCCAGGGGTGGCCATCTGGTGCAGTTCTAATCAGTAAGGTTGAAGCTGGGCTTTCTATGAAAACTTCTGCTTTCCTGGTACATATGCAGTCCCTTCCTTCTCTCCCCACCTACACTGTCCCTTGGCCTTTCTCATCCTTTACATCTGGAATCTAGATGTGAGGCCTGGAGGAGACGCAGCCATCTTGTGACCAGGGGGATCCATGCCTCATACTGAGGGGGTTGGAGCAGAAAGAAGGAAGGTCAGGATCCTAGGTGGCCTCATTGACCAGCCCTGGCCTGTCAACTTCCAGACTTCCTGTTGCATAAGACAAATACATTCTCTACGTTTTAAACCCCTGGCTTAGAGTTTTCTGTTATTTGCAATGAAAAGCATTCGTTTTAAAATATGGAGGTGAAATTCACAGATTATAAAATTAACCGTCTTAAAAAGAACAGCTGAGTGACATTTAGTATGTTCATAACATTGTGCACCCACTATCTCTATCTAGTTCCTAAACCTTTTAACCCCAATATCAAAAGGGTTCTTACCTGACCCAAGTGTGAGGCCAATATTGTCTTATGGAAACTTCCATCAGTTCTAATGAAGCAGGTATTAGTGGTGGACATTTTTTCTGCCCCGTGTGCATCCTCCCTTGTCCAGGTAACTGACATCATTTTCCTCTGGAGAACTTTCTCTTCCTTGCGATCCATCCCTGTGGTTTGAGTAGCCCTGATGTCATCCATGGCTCCACCAGGCATGAGCACATGGACAATCAGAGCACCACTGAATGGGGAGCGTTTAGGGGTGGGGACGTGATACAATTTGGGCCTAAGTTTGAATGGCTGGGGAGGGGAGTTCTATTTCTCATTAGAAAACAGGGAAGCCAAGAGCAGCTGGCCACCAGAGGGAGCTGGTCAGCCTGAGGGTGAAGCTGATGTGGTGAGGGCTGAGCTAAGAGATCTAAGGTACTGGTGGGAGTTTGGAGCTCCCAAATCGGGCTGTGCTAGTAGCCAGCTCTTTCTTCAATACTTTTTTTTTTTGAGACAGAGTCTCGCTCTGTCGCCCAGGCTGGAGTGCAGTGGTGCGATCTCGGCTCACTGCAAGCTCCGCTCCCTGGTTCACGCCATTCTTCTGCCTCAGCCTCCTGAGTAGCTGGGACTACAGGCGCCCGCCACCACGCCTGGCTAATTTTTTTTTTAAATTATACTTTAAGTTCTCGGGTACATGTGCACACAACGTGCAGGTTTGTTACATATGTATACATGTGCCGTGCTGGTGTGCTGCACCTATTAACTCGTCATTTACATTAGATATATCTCCTAATGCTATCCCTCCCCTCTCCCCACAATAGGCCCCAGTGTGTGATGCTCCCCTTCCTGTGTCCAAGTGATCTCATTGTTCAATTCCCACCTATGAGTGAGAACATGCAGTATTTGGTTTTCTGTTCTTGTGATAGTTTGCTGAGAATGATGGTTTCCAGCTGCATCCATGTCCCTACAAAGGACATGAACTCATCCTTTTTTATGGCTGCATAGTATTCCATGGTATATATGTGCCACATTTTCTTAAACCAGTCTGTCACTGATGGACATTTGGGTTGATTCCAAGTCTTTGCTATTGTGAATAGTGTCGCAATAAACATACGTGTGCATTGTGTCTTTATAGCAGCATGACTTATAATCCTTCGGGTATATCCCCAGTAATGGGATGGCGGAGTCAAATGGTATTTCTAGTTCTAGATCCTTGAGGAATCGCCACGCTGTTTTCCACAATGGTTGAACTAGTTTACGGTCCCTAAGTTTTTGTATTTTTAGTAGAGACAGGGTTTCACCGTGTTAGCCAGGATGGTCTCGATCTCCTGACCTCATGATCCGCCCGTCTCAGCCTCCCAAAGTGTTGGGATTACAGGCGTGAGCCACCGCGCCCGGCTCTTCAATACTTTCAAATATTTGAGTCAGTTAATCTCTTTTTTCTTTTCAAAATCAGTTTGAATTGGATTTTCCGTCAATTACAATCAAATGAGTATTGCGATTCATTAGCAGTACTACTACTATTAAATAGTAGTAGTAGTAGTTGAGGTAGTAGTAGTTGTAGTATTGCCCTATTTTGCAGACGTGAGATTTGATCTCCAGGGGTATATAATTTGCCCAGGATCAGCCAGCTTTGAACTCAGGCCAGCATCATGCCAGGGCTCGTCTGTATGACTACTGAGAAATCACATTCCCACTTCTGTTCCATGTGGCTGTTTCCAAAGGCAGGGAGTCAGACTCTACCATCTTGTTAGTGAATGCGAATCTGCACTTCTCCTGGATCCCATGCTGTAAACACTTGTTGGACTTAGGCAGGAAGAAAAGAAACATTTTCTTGAACAGATTAACTTTTGGACTCGGTATTTATAATTAGCTGGTTTTGAGTTAGTTACAATAACCTTTGTTGGTTATTTATTTGATCACACATGACTCTGATGCAAAACGGCTTTGCTTTGGTCTCCTAGTGACCTGCGTGAACTACATCATTAGGCAGCTGGTAGAGGTCTGACTAATTACAGCAAAATAAAAAGGAAAGTCTAAACACTCCTCCTCTTCCCCAAACATTCTTTGCAAAATGTGCCTCGCTGGGCCCTGGACTAGTTCATGAAAATGTGTCACTAACAAAATATGGAAGAGGCAGAAAAGCCTAATGGAAACAGTTTTATTGAGTGCCTCTGTGACAAAAATATCTTCAAAGGGAGTTCTATCAATTTTATTAAGCTACATTGTGCACTTTTACATGACAAGCATATCAAGCACAATAGCATTTGAATTAGCAATCAAGTTTTAATCGTATTTGACACTTCCCCACCTTGTACTGGCAGAAGCTGTCTCTCTGAGGAGCGACGCCATGCAAGGAGTCATCAGCCTCCAACAGAGAAATGGGTGGCATCCAAAAGTTCATTTGTGAATTTGCTAGCTGATTCTCAGAATACATGTTTTTCCCCTATGCTAAGAATGGTATTTAGAATCCCATGCTCACGCATAAAAGCCAGTTTAACCCATTTTTATTAATTAAGGGGCTTTGGTTGCAAATCACAGAAATTAACTCTGGTTAAGTTAAGCCAAAGAGAAAGTACTGGAAGGATATTGGGAATTTTGAATCAGGAGAAGGCTCAGGTGTTAAACTTTCTGAGAGGCAGCCCCAGAGTCCTGTAAAGCAACAGCACAGGAATGGCCACGTCTTGATTTCTGTTGTCACTGTGACCACCAGAAACCCGCTCCTCCCTGTGGTTCTCCACCTCGGCCCTTCCTGAGGTCCACTGTTGGTTTCATTGTGGCCCCGGTGAGGACATTCTTCAGGCTTCGTGATCTCTGTAGGATGCTGTCCGTGCCTGTGCACACAACAAGTGCATCTGTGAGGCACACCTCACATCTCAGCACAGCTCCTGCTGTGCTGCGATGCAAGTCCCCAGGGAGCTCGGTTCCATGCTGTCACTCAGGGATCCAGCAGCCCCTTCCACCTGTGGCTCTGCCCTCCTCTGTGTTGGCATCCTCTCCATTCAGTACACAGATGGGGAGGAAAGTAAGGAGATTGCTACAAGCACCCAGCAGCCTGCATGCACCAGCATGCACCCAGTTCCTCAGGACAATGTATTGGAATCATCATTGACTCTTCTGTTTCTCTCACACTACTCATCCAGTCCTTCCATAAATTTGGTCAACTCCACCTTCTAAATATATCCAGAATCTGGATATAACCCCCACAGTTATAACCCTGGTTCTAGGCAGCATTGTTTCTTGGCTAAAACATCACCATTGCCTCCTCACTGGTCTTCCTTCCTCCTCCTTCCCATAGACAGTCTCCACTCCAGTCAGCAGCCAGAGGGATTGTGTCAAAGCCTACGCCAGATGATGCTGCTTCCTCCAAGGATTTCTCATCTCTGAATAAATGACTTGATCTGACTTGATCTGGCTCCTGTCACGTCTCCATCTTTCTCATCAACTGTCTTTCCCTGCCACCCTTCTGCCCCAGCCACAGTGACTTGCTCCTTGATGGTCCTCAAATACAGTCAGCATGCTACTGCCTCAGGGCCTTTGCACTCGCTCTTCCCTCTGTCTAGAACACCCTTGCCACAGCTTCTTTGCTCAAATATAGTTTCCTTAGAGAGGCTTCTCTGGCCATCCTCTAAGACAGAAGCCCCACTTCCTCATTCCTGTTGAAATCTGTTCACTTTATCCTACTTAATTTTTTCATAACCCTCATCACCAGCTGATGTTATATAAGACTCTGATGTGTTTATTGTTTGACTCCCTTGCCTAGGATAAAAGTTCCTTGAATTTCTTTGCTTTTTTTTCAATTTCATGTCCTCACACTGGCATATATTAAGTGCTTGATAAATATATTTTTGGAATGAGTGAATAGATGAATGAATTAATGCATGGATGAATATAGGAATAGCCTACTGAAAGGAATGAACTCCAATAACTTTTTACTTTAATATCCAAATTTGAAGGAGGGGTTTCTGATTGGTGTAGGATGGCTAACAGGCCCACATCTTGCCTAAGGGAGAATAAATACAATTCCCATGAGCTTGTGCCCAAAGGAAAGAAACAGTCCCCAAAAGCAAAATATGCTCTATATTTAACAGATGGTAAGAGATTCTTGGTTCATAGGTGAGGGAGCTATAGTCACCAAAACTTGAACTAGTGCATAGAAATTAAATAACTTCAGTCTTGTTAGGGATACTTTATGCTTCAAGTAACAAAACCCAAGTAATAGTAGCTTAGACATACCAGGGCTTATCTTTCATGTATACCAGTCCATGGAAAGGCAGTTACTAGAACTGGTTCGATGGCTCATCAGTATCAGAATCTGGGCTGGAATCTCTGCGATCCTCTTGGCCTTTGCCTCATGGTCACTGTGTGGCAACCATGTACCCGAGCTTACTGCCTTCACACATTTTTCAAAGGAAGAAAGGGGTTGGGGACAAGTGGCAGGATGTTTTCTTCAAGTGCATTTCTTTCTAATCACAGAAAGAAATACCTTTCCTGGCAACCATCTGAGACTTCCCGTCATTGCTCCTTGCCAAAACTGGAGGGCTGGACAGTGTCCATTGGCCTTTTCAGTCTCTGTGGTGAGAGCCGGGCAGGGGAGAATTGTGTGGAGAAGGCTGGGGTCATCGATCAGTGGTGTCTGCCCAAGATCAAGCAGCTAGAAGGTAGCTAGGGGAATTAATATTTGCTCTGCATTTTGTCTGATGTAAAAGTCCAACTCTTAGACACTATGGTTCATTGCTTCTTGGGAGGAAAACTTCGCTTTCCCTTTTGTTTTGCTTTGTTACTTTTTTAAAAGATGTTTTCTCGGTATCTAGACACAAATGGTGACCTACTGCATGGTTCCATTTATGTGGAATGTCTAGAATAGGCAGATCTATAGACAGAAAGTAGATTAGTGGTTGCCCACAGCAGGAGGCTTCAGGGAATAGGGAGTGACTGCAATTGGATATTGGGTTACTTTTGGGGTTGATAAAAATGTTGTGAAATTAGATAATGGTGATGGTTGCACAACTCTGTGAATATACTAAAAATCATTGAATTGTATATTTTGAAATGTTGAATTTTATGGTATGCACATTATAATGCAGATGTTATTAAAAAAATAAAATAAATGCTAGACTGGGCACGGTGGCTTATGCCTGTAATCTCAGCACTTTGGGAGGCTGAGGCAGGTGGATCATTTGCGGTCAGGAGTTTGAGACCAGACTGGCCAACATGGTGAAACCCTGTCTCTACCTAAAATACAAAAATTCACTGGCCATGGTGGCGGGCACCTGTAATCCCAGCTACTTGGGAGGCAGAGGCATGAGAATCGCTTGAGTTGGAGGTTGCAGTAAGCTGAGATTGTGCTACTGCACTCCAGCCTGGGCAACAGAGTGGGACACTGTCTCAAAAAAAAAAAAAATGCTAAAGATATACTACAATTTTTGTAACCCGTTATGTTTAAAAATATACCAGGAACTTAAAAAAAAGACTACAAGTGTCCGAGTCCCCTCTGGCGTCTAAGAGGACTTGGGCATATGCATATTCACCCCAAAGCGCTTCCCAGGTTCTAATCTGTCCATTAATTTTCTTCACCCTTCTTTTGCAGATCAGAACTTATTTTCTTTTATTCCTTTTAGATCTCCTTTCTAGGTAATTTTCCATATGTACTCACATATAAAAAGTACCTTATTTCCCTCACATTCTCATGACCTCATTAAATTGCAAACTCTACAAGACACACTTGATGTAAGAGCGAATATTGTTTCTGTGTGGTTGTTCCTCATGTTGCTATGTGGAGGGCCCAGTTAGAAAATATTTGAGAAGGGTTTGAGGACATGCCATAGCAGTGTTGGGCTTGCTGCTTTAGGATGGTGGGGGAGTCTCAGCTCTGGCTGCACTGTAGCATCCCCAGCCATGTCCACAATGCTGGAGCCTGGGATTCATGCACAGAGATCCTGACACCATTGGTCTGGGATGGAGTCTGGGCATTCGAGCTCCTTGGGTTAGTCTAATATGTAGCAAGGACTAGAATAGTGGTTTTCAACCTAAGGCAATTCTTCCCCAAGGAAACATGCGTCAATGTCTGGAGATGTTTTTGATTGTCACAGTGGATGAGTGTGCTAATGTGTCTGTGGGTAGATGTCTGGAGACATTTTTGATTGTCACAGTGGATGAGTGTGCTACTGTGTCTGTGGGTAGAGGCTGGGGCTGCTGCTAACCGTCCTCTAAGCACAGGGAAGTTCCCATGATGCACAGTTACTGGGCTCCAGCTGTCAGTAATGTGGAGATAAAGGAACCCTGGGTTAGAGGATAAAGGAACCTGGGTTAGAGGAGGAAAGAGAAGGCCAGCTAACTGCATCCTCAGACTATGACTCTAGGACAGGTGGTGGCAGGCTGGAAGTGGAAACACACAAATGTTATACACAGGTAGCTAAATGGCTGATCACTGGAATTCACTGCTGTGGTTAAAAATGGCGTTGGTAATGATCAGCGAAATGCAAATCAAAACCACATTGAGGCCGGGCGTGGTCACTTACAACCATAATCCCAGCACTCTGGGAGGCAGAGGTGGGATGATTGCTTGAGCCCAGGAGTTTGAGACCAGCTGGGCAACATAGTAAGACCTCTACAAAAAGTAAAAACACTTAGCTGGGTGTGGTGGTGTGCACCTGTAGTTCCAGCTACTCAGGAGACTGAGGTGAGAGGATCACTTGAACCACGGAGATTGAGGCTGCAGTGAGCCATGATTGTGCCACTGTACTCCAGCCTGGGCAACAGAGACTCTGTTTTGAGACTCTCTCTCAAAAACAAAAAGCAAACAAACAAAAATAAATAAAATAAATAGTATAAACAATGACATATTACCTCAGACTTTTTAGGATGACAATTATAAAAAAACAAAAGAAAACATAATGAGTGTTGGCAAGGTTTTGGAGAAACTGGAACCCTTTCTGCTGTTGGTGGGGATGTGAAATGGTGCAGCCACTATGAAAAACAGCATAGAGGTTCTTCAAAAAATAAAAAATAGAAACACCATATGATCCAGCAATCCCACTTTTGAGTATTGATACAACATATTTGAAATCAACATCTTGAAGAAATATTTGCACTCCCATATTCATTCAGCATTATTCACAATAGCCAAGATGTGGAAATAGCCTAAGTGTCCACTGACAGATGAATGAATAAAGAAAATGTGGTCTCTACCTACAATGGAATATAAATGAGCGTTAAAGAAGATGGAAATGCTTTCATATATGACATGAATAAAACCTGAGGACATGCCTGAGTGAAATAAGTCAGTGATATGGACTTATTTTGGATCTGTGTCCCCACCCAAATCTCATGTCGAATTGTAATCCCCAGTGTTGGAGGTGGGGTCTGGTGGGAGGTGATTGGGTCATGGGTGTGGATTTCTCATGAATGGTTTTGCACCATCCCCTTGCTGTGATACTGAGTGAGTTCTTGTAAGATCTGGTTGTTTAAAAGTGTGTAGCACTGGCCGGGCATGGTAGCTTATGCCTGTAATCCCAGCACTTGGGGAGGCCGAGGCAGACGGATCATCTGAGGTTGGGAGTTCGAGACCAGCCTGACCAACATGGAGAAACCCCTTCTGTACTAAAAATACAAAAAATTAGCCAGGTGTGGTGGCACATGCCTGTAATCCCAGCTACTTGGGAGGCTGAGGTAGGAGAATCGCTTGAACCTGGGAGGCGGAGGTTACAGTGAGCCGAGATTATGTCATTGCACTTCAGCCTGGGCAACAAGAGTGAAACTCCACCTCAAAAACAAACAAACAAAAAAGTGTATAGCACCTCCCTTCTCACTCTCTCTCTTCCTCCTGCTGTTGCCATGTGAGATACCTGCTTCTCTTTTGCCTTCTGCCAGATTGGAAGCTTCCTGAGGCCTCCCCAGAAGATGAGCAGATGCCAACACCATGCTTCCCATACAGCCTTGGAACTATGAGCCAATTAAACCTCTTTTCTTGATAAATTACCCAGGCTCAAGTATTTCTCTATAGCAATGTGAGAATAGACTAATAGAGTCAGACACAGAGAGACAAATACTGCATAATTCCACTTATGTGAGGTATCGAAAATAGTAAAACTCGTAGAAGCAGAGAGTCAATAGCAGTTGCTAGAGGCTAGGGGGTGGGTGGGTGTGGAATGGGTGTGGGGAATGAGGAGCTGCTGTTCAATCGGAAAAAAGTTTCAGTTAAGCAAGGTGGAAAAGTTCTAGAGATCTGTTGCAAACATTGTGTTTATAGTTGACAATACTGTAATGTACACTTACAAGTTTGTTAAACAGGTAGATTTCATGTCATCATGTGTACTTCTTATCACAATAATAAAAAAATTGCATTTGAGACCCTCGTAAGTTCCATGGATCCAGATCTCCATTATTGATAAGCTCATCCAAAAGCAAGGCAGAAGATAGGTTGTTAAAATTCTTGTTATTTTTACAGACATTCTACAGCTAAAAGCCATCAACTGTCAATCATGATGAGCAAATGCCTATTCACATTCAAGATGAAGAACTTTTGACAATTACCATGCATCTTTATTCCTTCAGCAAGCTTTCAGAATTACTGCTTTTATTAGAATGAAACTTGGACCACAGCATCACACTCCAGGAAACAGCACAGCATTATTTGTGATAAGGAGGGAACAGCAGATAAGAACAAACATGCACAGACTTGGGAGAAAGGTCTCTGTGGGCTGGAGTGAACACCTGAATTGGATGCAGATCATGTGCAAGCCACCAAAGCAACAAGCACCCTCTACACCTTGCAACAAATGTTGACTTGGTGGATTTTTGTTTGTTTGTTTAAAACCAATCACTTGATATGTTCTCATAAGCCATGCAAGAGATTGCTATCATGGATAATGAAAACAAAATGACAGGCAGATAAATTTAGTTGCTGTTGAAGAAATCTTGTAAGGTATTCTCAATAGTATAAAGATAAGGAAATCACATAATTGAAAAGAGCTGAAAACAGCATTAGCACTAGACATATAAGGAAGAGAGCAAAGAAATCAATTGGGGGATGCAGGAGAAAAAGTTCAGATAAGGCCAAGTTCTCTTTGATGGGTAAAACTGTCTATTGTGGAAGCCAGAGGGTCTAGCCCTGTGGTTCTCAACCTTGATTGCATAATAGAATGCCTGGGGGGGGCCTTAACAGCCCCTGATGCCCACATTGTATGTTCTCCAGGCCAATACAATCTGCACTTCTGGGGTAGGACCAGGTAGTAATGTGTTTTAAAGCTCCCCAGGTATGATGGTTTATATTGAGTGTCAACTTGATTGGATTGAAGGATGCAGAGTATTGTTCCTGGGTGTATCCGTGAGGGTGTTGCCAAAGGAGATTAACATTTGAGTCAGTGGACTACTAGAAAAGGTAGACCCACCCTCAAGCTGGGTGGGCACAACCTAATCAGCTGCCAGCACAGCCAGAATAAAAGCAGACAGAAGAACGTGAAAAGACTAGACTGGCTTAGCCTCCCAGCCTACATCTTTTCCCCATGCTGGATGCTTCCTGCCTTTGAACATCGGACTCCAAGTTCTTCAGCTTTGGGACTTGGACTGGCTTCCTTCCTCTTCAGCTTGCAGGTGGCCTACTGTGGGACCTCACCTTGTGATCGTGTGAGTCAATACTCCTTAATAAACTCCCCTTTATATATACATCTATCCTATTAGCTCTCTCTAGAGAACCCTGACTCATACACCAGGGGATCCCAGTGGGCAGCCAAGTTTGAGACCCCGGGGTAAGGACTGCCTCTCTCTACCCACTGTAGTGCAGGCATGGCATCTTGTCTTGGCTCCCATCATGATCTTCCCTGGCACCTTGAGTGACATAGAGGTACTTTATTTAGAAAGTTTTGTGGCAAAGGCACCGGGGACAGTATTGTAAGCCCAATGGCAGTGAAGTCCAGTAGTAGCAGCCGCCCTGGTGCTTGGGAGCTATCCTAATGAGAATGTCCTTGAAGTGGTTCCTGTGACATGGCTCCCCTGCATTGCTGTTCATTTTCCCTGCCCCGTTCTCTAACCTTCCCGTTTATTTGGGGGACTTCCTGATTTCCTGCTAATGCATTGCATTTCTGCTAAGTTAACCTGAGTTAGTTTCTCTTGCTGCAGTCAAGAACCCTTGACTAATTTTTTTTGTTGCTGTTGAATGTTTTTCTTGAAATGGACAGATTAAAAAATACCCGTTTGAGCTTCATCCTAAGCAACGATATCCACAGAATTCCTTTAGAAGTGTTAGTAAAATTTTTCTGAATATGCATTAAAATACCTACGCAATTATTAGAATAAAAACATCTCCGTATTACTTAAAACTGTCTTGTATCCCATGGGCTCATGTGCTACCCTTTGAGAAAGGCTGAGTTATGATTCTTTTAGTGCAGAGAATAGAAAGCAGAGCTGAGTAGCTTCAGCCAAATAAGGTACCTCTTGAGATTTCTTATAAAATGAAGGAAGCAGCCTTGAGCAATGCAGCCACAAGGGAGCTAGGGACTTAGCGAGGGTCGTATCCCTTTCCTCTCTAGAGTTCTCAACAGTGTAACTTAACTCCAGTATGTCCCTTTGAAACTTTCAAACACTGGGCAGGAAGACATTCAGCTGTGGCCAGGAGGGGCTGATCATGGAGTGCAGACAGCTGCTGAGGGCCCCAGCCCATGATGGTGGTGGAGGGGGCAGTTCAAGGGAAGGGTCATTGCGGAAGGGTCATTGCTTTAAGTAAGGTAACCACCAGAAGAGGTGCCTTCCGCATTATAAGAATATACACATAAACTGGGATAGGCTGTAAATCAGGCAGGATATGTTCAATTGCTAGTGACAAAAAACCCAAACTTTTCTGACTTAAGCAAAAAAAAAGTTCCTTTATTGACTCAGAAAGTTGGACCGTCTAGGAATGAGAACCAGCCTGAGTCATTGCTGAATCCAGGGCTCCAACGATGATGCGAGGCCTGGTCTTGCTTCTCTTCTTCTTTCTCCCTGTTCTCTGTATTTGTTGCATTCTCTGCTGGGTTTTATCCTCCTGACAGCCCCAGCAGTTCTGGGATTATCTGCCATCCTTAGAGATAACCATTTCAGGGCAAGGAGTATTTCTCTTCAGTAGTTTTAACAACAGTCCTGGGAGAGACTCCCATTGGCTGGGCAGAAATAATATGCTCATTAATATGCTTATCCATGAACCAACCATTGTGGCCTTGGGAGGCTTGAACTGCAGTGATTGGCCAGGCTCGAGCTAAGTGCCTACCCTGGATGGACTGGAGGTGGAGTCATTCTTTGTCAAACGAATGAGCTAGTAGATCTTGAACAACTGGCTCTGAGAATGGAGGTAGGAAACATTTTAGCATTTGCCATTTTCCCTCTGTAAATTCTCCAAAAATGGCTGATTTCAAATTCTCCACATAATATCAAATGACTTAGAAAGTTCTGGTTTCTAAGTCATTTGAAATTATGTGAAGAGTTTGAAATCAGCTCATGTTTCCACAGTGAACTGTGTGAGTTCGCTCCAGCATTGCACTGGCTGAGACCAAGGGAGAGGTAGTTCCTTCAAGAAAAGCATCCTTCTAGTACCAGCACTAGAATGATAGGAATATTCGGTAATTGATATGGGGCAGATAAAACCAAGATACATCTTACAGAATGTAGTGAAGCTTCTGTTTATTTTGTGACAGACCTTTTGAGTGTTTATTCCTATAAAAGTGCTAAGAATTATGTTCTAGAAGAGAGAATTCATTGATCCTTCACCAAACATTATCTACCAAGGACAGATGCCACCTCAATTTTGGAACACATAACTGAACTCATTCTCTAGTGTGGGAAACCAGTATGTACCAAGAGCTTGTAGGACATATGGTAGGTGCCATCATAGAGGACAGGTGATGTAAAGGAGGGAGTAAGCAACATATATGGAAAAGGGGTGACTTCTAGGGAATGTTTCACAAAGCAGAACTTATTTGTGCTGGATCTAGAAGAATGAGTGGCAGTTTGTCAGACTGTTCACAATAGGTGGTGTATTAGTCTGTTTTCATGCTGCTAATAAAGACATACCCAAGACTGGGTAATTTATACAGGAAAGAGGTTTAATGGACTCACAGTTCTACATGTCTGAGGGGGGGCCTCACAATCATGGCAGAAGGCAAGGAAGAGCAAGTCATGTCTTATGTGGATGGCAGCAGGCAAAGAGAGAACTTGTGCTGGAGAACTTCCCCTTATAAAACCATCAGATCTCATGAGACTTATTCTGTATCATGAGGACAGCATGGAAAAGACCTGCCCCCATGACTCAGTTACCTCCCACTGGGTCCCTCCCACAACATGGGAATTGTGGGAGCTACAATTCAAGATGAGATTTGGGTGGGGACACAGCCACACCATACAGGTGGGAAAGGGTGGAGGATGCCAGGCTGAGCATTTTCAGAGTCATGGGGGAGTGAAATAGCTTTAAGTGGCTTCAGATGAATGTAGGTGGGAGGTAGTCTGGGGCTGAATCTTGCATAAAGTTTTAAGGATGTTGGATTTTATCCTTCTGGCTTGGAGTGAACAATTAAAGCATTTCAAGCAGGGAAAAAGATCACTATCACATTGGTATTTTAGAATAATCTCTCCAGCAGTTGCGTAGGGGATTGAGTCTAGAGAAGGGACACCAAAAACAAGGAAATTAGTCAGAAATCAGGTGAGAGAAGGTGGGAAGAGCAAGGAGGTAGAAAGGAATCAACATGGTGGCCAGTTGGGTGTGAGAGAAAGAGGTGAATTCAGGAGAACTCTTGCTGCTGGGATCCGAGAGTGGCTTTAACCCATTGGGAAGGACAGGCTTATACATAGGAGAGAAACTTAAAATCTACATTGCAAAGAAGTGAGACCTTAGATTAATATCATAAATGAAAATAACTGGTGGTCAGAAAAGAGGGATATTAACTCAAGAAAATTCATGAAAGAGGCAGAATGGGAGATGCACTTTCACTACCAGAGGTTGCAATTAACAGTGAACCAGAGACTTCAGTGCAGATATTGTGCCCACACTTAACTTCCATGTACAGGGCTCAAACGATAATACCAGGATTCAATCTTTCTAAACTTCTACCCCCTCTCTCTTTCTCTATGGTGCTTTCACTCCCAGCCAGACATGGACTCTCTCTAGAGAAAAAGAAGAAAAGCTTCCCTTTTTCTGGAGAAAGGGGATCAGAGACTCAGTTTTCGAGATGTTGCCAATTTGAAACTATATTTCACAACTGAGCAATAATTTTAACTAGCTATGGAATTCTTGGTTGGAAAGAAGTACTTTTGCATTAGTATTTTGAAGAAACGTATTTATTGTCTTCCAATTTCCAGCATAACTGTTGTGATGTGTGATGATGCTACTATAAACCTTTTAAAAACATTTAACCCTCTGGAAAGTTTTTAAAATTTGAAATTTCATGATGATAGAAATAAATATGGGACTTTCCTCACTTACCGAGCTGGGTAATTGATGGATTCTTGAAGCTAGTTTTCTTAGGTTTGGGAAAATTTTCTTGGAAAATTTCTATGTTACTTTCCTTTTTAATTTTTGTTATTGTTATTTTCTAAAACTATTATTTGGATGTTGTATCTTTACTTTTTCTTTTAATGTTTTAGTCTTCCATTATTCATCTCTTTTTCCTCTGTTCTACTTTCTGGAAGTCATCTTCCAAACTGTCTTCTGAACTTTCAAAAAGCGATTTGTTGTCCTTTGAATGTTCCTCCTTAGACATTTTATTCATGAATGTTCTATCTCTCTGAAGATGGTTAGCATTTTTGATTTTTTTTGTAATGTCTTTGTTTCTTCCAAGTTGCCTTTTCCCACTGTTTTTCTTCTCTGAATTTAATGTTAAGAGGTTTTGTTAAAAAAAACATGGTGATGTTGGCTGGGCATGGTGGCTCAAGCCTGTAATCCCAGCATTTTGGAAGGCTGAGGTGGGCAGATTACTTGAGCTCAGGAGTTTGAGACCAGCCTGGGCAACAGGGCGAAACCCTGTCTCTACAAAAACAAAAACAAAAACAAAAACAAACAAACAAAAAACAAAATTAGGTGGGCGCGATGTCCCTCACCTGTAGTCCCAGCTACTCGGGAGGCTGAGGTGGGAGGATCACTTGAATCCAGTGGGCAGAGGTTACGGTGAACTGTGATTGTGCTACCGCACATCAGCCTGGGTGACAGAGTGAGGCCCTGTCTTAAATACGTATGTATATATATTAAAATCTATAGATACATGTACATGGTGTTGCTTGGGTGCCCATTTGAATTTTGAAGTGAGGCACTAAAAAGCAGACTCAATGATTTATGTCTGGGTTGATCTTGTTGACTGGTTGGCCTCTTTGTGGGAGCCCTAGGTGGTACTTGCCTGCTTCATGGAGGGACTCCAATATATCAGTGTCTGTAGATTTTATTTTTCTTTTGGGTAGGCCAGGTTATTTATTTATTTTTTTTAGGAAACAGTGGATTTCCCACTTAAGAGGGAGGTGAATAAGAACCAGGTAACCAGGACTGGGAGCTGAGCAGAGAAAGGAGGGTTTGAGTGTCTTTGTTAGTTGCGCTTTTCATTTTCCCTACTTGTATCAGAAAGGCCCCTCATTCTCACTCTGCCTGATGCCTAGTGCCCTCCATTCCAGCCTTTCAACTCAGGTCTGTTGTCTCCTCTCTGTGGGAGGAAGGTCGGGGAGAAGCTGCTTAGAATCTCTCTGATTTCACTCCTGTTCTCCATCCCTGACTTCAGAAGTAACTGGGGCCTCCAGTTCTTGTAGCTCTCCAAGGTTCTGGGGCTTAAACTGGTTTCATGTTCACTTGCCACCACCCAGTCCCCAGCCCATGGGAAAACACTGAAACCTCAATCACTTACCACTCATACATCCACTTTCCATCTTTCAAAATTTGGCTGACATTTCTCTCCTGTCATTCTCCCACTCTCTTTGTCCTTGTGAATTTATATCTCTTTAATTCCTTTACTGTCATTTTAGTAGGATTTGGAGAAGGAGAGAAGATGAACAGGTGAATTCAGGCCACCATTTTTAACCGGAAGTCCTTTAATATCCTTCCTATTCATTTTTAATGTGTCCATCCGTTCCCCCTCTCTCTTCACTGCTGCATCACACTGCTTGGACACCTTGATTGAGCTGTTCTTGATGACTTTCTTTGAGTCTTTTCCTGTTGAGTATTTCACAAGGTCAGAATTCACCAGTGCTAAGGTCAACCCCCAAATGTGCAATAACACTGGCTTTAGGAGAGCATCTTTTCCTGGTTAACTGCTACCTGTCATCCTCACTCCATTTCTTTCTTTTCTTGTGGGAGCTGACAGAAGTGGAAAATGGGGCAAGATAGGAGGCACTGTATTCTATATGAAAAAAATTGCGGATGGAAGCCACATTATAGATTTGTATTTTGTGGTTTTATTATATTTTGCTTGCCTTTTAATTTTTTTTACATAAAGCCTTTTGAAAAAAATCTCATAGTAAAATTTCCAACTGCACAGAGCATCAACATAAACCTCGCCAGTCTCTCTCTCCTTTAATTTCGTGCGTTTTCTCCTATGAATTTGGTGTGCATCTTTCCATATCTTTTAAATTATGCTTGCACTATGCTTGCACTAGCAATCATTTATTTATTCAACAAATGGCTTTTGAGTCTCTATAATGTGCCAGGCATTGATGTAGGGACTGGCAATATGTTGGTGAACAAGACAGGCTAAATCCCTTCCCTCATGGGGATTTACATTCTAGTGGATGTATAAAGCTTTAAACATTCAACACATGCACACTCCCTACCCCCCAGCATCACTGGCCGTATCATACACAGTGATCTGTAAGATACTTTTTTCCCCACTTACCACTTAGTGTATCTTTCCATGTTAGTACTATGGATCTTTATTTTTAATGGTTGTGGCGTTTCACCATATGAATGCATCATTTATCTACTCTTCTAATAACGATCATTTAGATTGTTTCCAGTATTCTGCTATTACAAACAGTAGGTCAAGCATGATTTGTTCAAATATTCTCCCACTGATGGACCTTGAAGTGTTTTCAGTTTTTTATTTTTTTATACAAACAACTTTTTAAAATCAATTTTGAACATTTAGTTTTGTACTCATATGCAAGAATGTCTATAGTGTACATATTCCTATAAATAGAATATTGGAGTCAAATGGGCTGATGTTTTACAGTTTGAAAGCTATTGCCAAATTGCCTTCCAAAAAGTGTGAATTCATTTATACTCCCACCAGATATGAAGAAAAGCGCCTGGTTCTGAAAAAGGTGTTTTAGACATGTACAGTGAACTTTTTTCATTTTACCGTGATGCATTTCCCACCATTTCCCTGGTTAATTTAAATTTGTCTGTTGCAAAACTGTGTGCTTGTAGACACTGCCTCATTTACGCCACCTGAGACTTTTTTTTTTTTTTTTTTTTTGAGACGGAGTCTGGCTCTGTCGCCCAGGCTGGGGTGCAGTGGCCGGATCTCAGCTCACTGCAAGCTCCGCCTCCCGGGTTCACGTCATTCTCCTGCCTCAGCCTCCCAAGTTGCTGGGACTACAGGTTAGCCAGGATGGTCTCGATCTCCTGACCTCATGATCCGCCCGTCTCGGCCTCCCAAAGTGCTGAGATTACAGGCTTGAGCCACCGCGCCCAGCCCACCTGAGACTTCTCATTAGATGCTGTGGAACTAACTGCTCTCTCAAAGAAATGTGGACATTAAAAGCTAATCATTTTTCTCTTTCCAGATCTTGAGTAAACAAGTGGAAAAAAAAAAAAATATTGGTTACAGGCCTGTCTTTGTGGCAGTCATTTAACACAACAAAAATATCTAAGAAAATCCCCAGACTAGGTGTGGTGGCTCACTCCTGTAGTCCCAGCACTTTGGGAGGTTGAGGTGAGAGAGTCGCTTGAGGCCAGGAGTTTGAGACCAGCCTGGGCAACATAGTGAGAGACCCCATTTCTAAAAAATAAAAGAAAAAACCCAGCCAGGCATGGTGGTGTGTGCCTGTAGTTCTAGCCACTCAGGAGGCTGAGGCAGGGGAATCCTTGAGCCCAGGAGTTTGAGTCTGCAGCAAGCTATGATTGTGCTAGCCTGGGGAAAAGAGCAAGGCCCTGTTCTCCAAAAAGAAAATTCCCAAACAAAATGTCTATCGTTTATGTATTGCCTAAATCACTTTTAATCCATAACAAAATATTATCCTTAAGTCTCTGTTTAGAAAAGCTCAGCAAATTCTATAAATAAGATAGTCTCTGTTCAATATGTCAATAAGCCTTTTCTTTCTTTCTTTTTTTTTTGTTTTCAGACAGAGTCTCACTCTGTTGCCCAGGCTGGAGAGCAGTGGCACGATATCGGTTCACTGCAACCTTCACCTCCCGGGTTCAAGCACTTCTCTGTCTCAGCCTCCCGAGTAGGTGGGATTACAGGCGCCCACCACCATGCCTGGCTAATTTTTGTATTTTTAGACGGGATTTCACTGTCTTGGCCAGGGCAGTCTTGAACTCCTGATCTCGTGATCTACCCATCTTGGTGTCCTAAAGTGTTGAGATTACAGGCGTGAGCCACTGCGCCTGTCCCAATAAGCCTTTTCAAAGAATTCTGTGCAGGTTACAGCATAATTTAATTACAAATGAATATGCATTATTAGTTATAAAAATGAGAGATGTCTGAGTATGATAACTAAGATAGACAGTGTTAGAACATCATGATATGAAGGACTGTCACTCACCGTTACTTCCAGAAGTTATCTCCAATCAGCTACCTTCATTTTAGATAAGATAGTTCCTGTAGAATTACTCACATTGGATCTTTCTTCCTTTAATCTATTTCTCTGTAAGCACATGCAAATTATGCTTGACTTAACCAAGCAGCTCTACTTTAATTTGTTGCCATGATGTGATGCGTAACCAGAATGGATTTTTAGGTTCATCAAATGTCTATGCTATGTGGTTCAAAAGCAGAGTGACCTTTACAACTTGCATTGTGCATTGCAAATCTAAAATTTGAGGCTAAGATTGGAAATTCTCACATCATTTTCCTTTCATTAGAGGAGAAAACAGAATTCAGCTGGACACATGCACTAAAATTAGATTCTTAAATAAACAGCACAGGTCTTAATAATTCATGCAAAGATACAGGAAAAAAATGAGGAAAATAATTGAGCATTGGCAGGCAAATATCATGTCGTTTTGTACTGCCTGAAACTAACCCTCAGTACTGTATATCTCTGATATACAGGTTTATTAATGAAACAAAAAGGCATCTACTATGGATAAATAATACATCATACGGATTTCACACATTCTATATATAATAGAGATCAGTGACACCTATCAATTCATTTTAAATCAGGCCATGCGTATTTTGCTCAGTCTGCAGTTTGTCAGTCTCTGCTTTCTACTTAATAGATGTCAAAGTTTGTTATGCTTAAAAAAAATGCAGTGTAGTGAGGAACCAGGTGAAATATAAAAGTAATTACAAAAAATCAGCAAGACTAACTGCCCCCACAAAGACAGCCTAAATAGTGATATATTTGTGCACTTATCATTGGTAACATGGGCTCATCTTAGAGATTTAGTGGAAGAATTCATCAGTGTCATTAAGGAATGAAGACATTTTGAAAACTTCTTTTTTTTAAAAAAAATTCTACAAATCTATTAAAATATTTATGACTATAGATGAAAAATAATTATTGTCATCTACACGAGGGCGTTGTCATGGCAGAGACACAAAGCCAGGGGTTAAGAGGTGGGGGCAGGAGAGAAAGATGCAGTCCAGACTGCAAAACTGGATTAAACAGAGGTTTCCAAAAAAAAAAAAAAACCAAAATAATTAGTGGTATAACATAAATAGATGTCATTAGCTGTAGTAATGTCTATGACAAATAAATAACAGTTGAAAACAATAAAACTCCCGGTAATGTACTCTGTTGTAATATCAATGGCAGCATGTGGGGAACATCTGACAGCTGTTAAACAGATGTGGCAATTAGCAAACCTTATGGTCATGCTGGTAAAATTATCATGCAACACGCTCTCCAGCAAAATTAGATGACTTCCTTCTTTGTGTGGCTTTATCCACATGGAGAGTTAGACTGATCCTCCATTTAAGCAATATTGTTAGCTGATATAGTCTAAGCCACATATGGGGGGGTGTGTGTGTGTGTGTGTGTGCATATATAGGCATATATTTTTTGATGTCTTCTGAAAGATTTAGAGAAATTCAGAATTTAAACAAGAACAATATCAATTCAACTGTGTAGCAGATTCTTCAATTATAATCGCTAATGGACAAATTGAGAGATAAAAAGACTTTTCTATCATGTTGAAATTCAATGAACAGTTTTCAATTAGGCTTTGGATATAAAAGGAAAAAAAGAAAGCGACTTTTCCTTGATGTTAACATTGCCGAGAAAGATGAGAGGAACTTTGCTTTTTCATTATACTGAAGAGATGCATATAAGGCCGCATATTTGAATTATAAATCAGGTCGCTATCTGCCAACTGAAAGCAATATCAATTAGAACTTAGGTGGATTAAGCTTTAAAATGCCTTATATTTAATGACAAAAGTATGACTGTTAATCTCCGTAGCCATCAAAGGGATAATTTAAGGCAGCAAGAAATCAGAGAATGATGTCACAAAAATAGGCCCTTGCAGCTTTTTGGATAGTATTATCGTAATTAATGTACTTCAAATGACTTTTTTTGTGGGTTATGAGCTTTCACAAAAGCATTTATTGCGGGCATAAAATATAAAACTCTAAAGAGTGGGTTTGACTAAGGTTGACTGGAGGGGCCTTAGCCTTTCTGCTACAGTAATTCCTGTAAAATAATAGTTTCATTTACAGGCATAATTTATAATGTTGAATTTATGCCAGTTCATCTGATATAAATCATGGTAATAGCATGATCTATTGTATGTCACTTGAGCGAATGCAAATTAAATATTGTTAAATTAAAGAAAAACTGTTAAAATAACATTAGGTTGTAACCAGAGCTGCTGGAATGAAGGAAATGTGGGGTTAAGGATGAAATTTCACTGCTGTAGGTCTTGAGCTGATGCTGGAGGATGTTGCCAAAAGCAAATATACATCTACAAATAAGTAAATAAATAAATAAACTGTACTGTGTGATTGGGGACAAAGTCATACATCACCCCAGCGTGTTCTTTCATTGTAATTTCTAACAGCAACTCTAAAAATTAAATAGCTGTTTTTCAGTTTGGTTTTGCTTCCTGCAATTCTTTAATGTTTTATTTGGCAATTGGAAACGGAGTTTCTTTCTTAATTACTTGGTGATTTTTTTTTTCTTTTGACTCATAGGCTTTTTTTTTCCCCCCAGGATCATTGTCAACTAAACTGTTATTTATTTGCTTTTCCAGACCTTAGCATCTCCCTGCTAAAAGGCCCAAAGAGCACACTGAGGTTAGTTGGTTAGACAGTGATCGCTGATTCTTTTCACTGCGTATGTAGTGAAATGTTGCGAGACTGAATCAGCAGAGCCGATTACAACTTCAATTCTTGAATGTTGCTCTAGAAAGCTTGGGTCATTAAAAACAGGAGTCGTTAAAATGCATCTTTCACACAAATCCACTTCTTCCCACAAACAAAATTATTTTTATTCCATTTCAGAAGTTGATGACAACTCATCCTCAAAACCAGCCAGAGCCATTGTGCTGAGAAAAATCTGGGGGTAGGACAAGAGAAAGCGAGACAGGTACACAGGCACTATTTCCCTATTACATTAAAAAAAAATCCATTATAAATCATATCATTAATGGAAAGGAATAAGTTGAGATTCTGGGGTATGTGTGTGTGCATGTGTGTGTTCTGTTGCACATGTAACCTAGCACATTGTCAGAACTCAATAAAAGAGGCTAAGAGAAAACAGGGCAAACTGGCAATATTATTTCCCTTTTACATTAAAAAAATCCATTACAAATTATATCATCAATGGATCACACTTGATAAGGAATAAGTTGAGATTTTGGGGAGTGTGTGTGTGTGTGTGTGTGTGCTCTGTTTCACATGTAACCTAGCACATTGTCAGAACTCAATAAATGTTGATGGATGGCAGGGTGACATACCCATTATAACATCAATTAATTTGCTGTCAAGAAAAAGTGGGCCCTTCAAATTATCCTGCCATAATTGCCTTGGCTTTGCTAACTTTTCCCCCTACATAATAGGTTATGTGAGTAGTTATCAACACATATGCCTCAAAAATATTCAATAAAAGACTGCATTTTTCCCCACATGCCATGATAGAAAAAAAAGACATAATTTATTGTGGTGACTATTACGATGTGACTATGTGGTTATTCTGATGGACCCAGGGAGCAGGGCGGGAGTTGTGAAGGAATACTCAGAGCAGTGCTGGACAATTTGGGTTTGAAAAGGAGCAGCAGAGCTCTCTATCATTTATTAAGCACTTGATTGCTGTGCCGTGCATGAACCGCCTAGGGCCAGGACTTGGGCGGGGCCAGTGGAGCGCTTGTTTCAGGCACAAAATTTAGGGGAAGGGTAACACCCCAAATCTCAAAAATCAAGATAAATCATGTTTTCATGCAATATTTAAAAATCTCAAATGAACACAAATATTCATCATGAACAAAATACCAAAATTTTAAGTACAGACAGGAGCCTTCTCAGAACTGGGGGCAAATTATATCCTAAGCAAATTAAGGCAAGAACAGAAAACTAAATACCACATGTTCTCACAAGTGGGAGCTAAGCATTGAGTACTCATGCATGTAAAGATGGGAACAGTAGACACTGGGGACTACTGTGGGGGAGGAGAGGAGAGGAAGGGCTGAAAAACTGCCTACTGGGGGATGGGTGCTGGGCTCATGCCTGTAATCTCAGCACTTTGGGAGGCTGAGGGGGGCTGATTGCTTTGAGACCAGTCTGGGCAACATAGTGAAACCCTGTCTCTACTTTAAAAAAAAAAAAAAAAAAAAAAAAAAGGCAACTAAAACTTATCTATTGGGGGCTGGGCGCGATGACTCGCGCCTGTCATCCCAGCACTTTGGGAGGCTGAGGCAGGCGGATCACAACGTCAGGAGATCAAGACCATCCTGGTTAACACGGTGAAACCCCATCTCTACTAAAAATACAAAAAAAAAAAACCCCAAAAAACAAAAAACAAAAAATTAGCTGGGCATGGTGGCAGGCGCCTATAGTCCCAGCTACTCGGGAGGCTGAGGCAGGAGAGTGGCGTGAACCCGGGAGGCGGAGCTTGCTGTGAGCAGAGATGGCGCCACTGCACTCCAGCCTGGGCAACAGAGCTAGACTCCGTCTCAAAACAAAAAAAAAAAAACAAAAAAAACTACCGATTGGGTACTATCTCACTACCTGAGTTGGGGGATTGTTCGCACCCAAAACCTCAGCATCATGCAATATACCCAAGTAATAAACCTGTATACCTACCCCCGAATCTAAAATAAAAGTTGAAATTTTATTTAAAAAACAAAGAACTGGAGGCAAAAGGCAAAATGTTTATCGTTCTCTGTTATGCTTGTAGGTATTTTTTATTGGTCAATTTTTTCCCAGAATATTAAAGAAATTGAAAACAATACTGAAAAACTAAAAAGTATATTTTTTAAAAAGGTATATTAAAACTCACATTAAGTTAATATATATATTTTTTACTTCAAATAGAATCTATTATAATGTCACTATTTTTGGCTTTAAGGGGAGCAAAATCATCCATGATATTTTCATTTATCTATTTAGTTATTTTTACTGTATATAATTAAGGTGTACAACATAATGATCTGAAAAGCCTGATTCTGAAAAATAACTGCAAAGGGCATCATAAACTTACATCCTTGTAGGGATGCACCATTCCTCCCTTGTTCCAGGTGCTAAGATGGATCTGTACAGCACTGTAACTGATCCTATTTTTATTTAAAATTCTGATCTTTGTTTATAATGAATTTTTTGGTACTCAATTTTATTTTATTTTATTTTACTTTATTTTATTTTATTTTTGAGATGGAGTCTTGCTGTGTTGCCCAGGCTGGAGTGTGGCGTCATGATCTCCGCTCACTGCAACCTCTCCCTCTCGGATTTAAGCGTTTCTCTTGTCTCAGCCTTCCAAGCAGCTGGGACTATCTGTGCCTGCCACCACACCCGGCTAATTTTTATATTTTGGGTAGAGACGGGGTTTCACTATGTTAGCCAGGCTGATCTTGAATTCCTGATTTCAAGTGATTCGCCTGCCTTGGCCTCCCAAAGTGCTGGGATTACAGGCATGAGTCACCGCACCCAGCCCTCATTTTGATTTAAAAAAATATCACAGACTGACACAGTGGCTCACGCCTGTAATCCCAGCACTTTGGGAGGCTGAGGTGGGTGGATCACCTGAGGTCAGGAGTTAGAGACCAGCCTGGTCAAGATGGTGAAACCCCATCTCTACTAAAAATACAAAAATTAGCTGGGCATATTGGGGGGAGCCTGTAATTCCAGCTACTCAGGAGACTGAGACAGGAGAATTGCTTGATCCTGGGAGGCAGAGGTTGCTGTGAGCCGAGATCGTGCCATTGCACTCCAGCCTGGGCAACAAGAGTGAAACTCCATCTCAAACAAACAAACAAACAAAACTAAATAAATAAAATCACACGAAAGTATGATTTATGTTGATTACTAAGTTTTTTTTTTTTGCATCTTGTGAAATTCTGTGCTCAGGGCGAGTGGCTTGTCCTCCTCACCTGATCCCAGCTCTAAAGCACTTTACAGGTTCTTTCCTCCTATCTTTCCATGTACACAGAGGTAGCCATTATTTTTTAGTTACTGGTTTTTTTTTTTTTTTTTTTTTTTTGAGACAGGGTCTTGCTCTTTCAGGCTGGAGTGCACTGGTGTGATAACAGCTCACTGCAGCCTCAATCTCCTGGGCTCAAGGGATCCTACTGCCTCAGTGTCCCAAGTAGCTAAAACTACAGTCACGTGCCACTGCCTCTGCCTAACTTCTTTTTTGTAGAGATGGAGTGCTGCTATGTTGCCCAGGCTGGTCTCGAACTCCTGGCCTCAAGCTATCCTCTTGCTTCGGTCTCCCAAGGTGATAGGATGACAGGTGTTAGCCGCTGTGTCCAACTGGTAGCTGTTGTGATTATGCCTATTTTGTAGATGAGGAAACAGTGCTGGCCTTCAGTTCCCCACTCCATGCCTCAGCTTCACAGCTTCCTGATACACCAAAGACTTTGCATTGTAGGTTCCCTGGGACTCTGCTCCATGGAATGCTCTGTTCACAGATGGGTGGGGGACAAGCTTGGGGTGCGTTAATGCTCCAGGAGGAGCCGTCAACCAGTGATAGACCGGAGTCAGATGATCAGTACCCCAGCTTCCTTGCTAGGCAGGGTGACAGTGGCACACGGCCCATGCAGTCTTTCAGGGGACCCTAACAAGTCTCCACTTGCCTCCAGTAGGAACCTGCTCATTAACATGACTGGTCGTGGCCTCCCTGCCTCCCTTGTCATACTCCCTACCAGAGCTTCCTGATGTCACTTCCCAAATCAATTACTTGCCCTCAAAACCTATCTCAGGGTCCATTTCTAGGGAAACCAACCTGAGATGCTGAGGCACAGAGACGTTGGCTAAGTAACTCACCACGTTTATTAATGTATGATGTGGGAGAGCAGGAACTCAACCCCAGGGAGTCGGCCGCTAGGGTCCATGATCTTATCCACACTCCACCAGAACCTTTGCAAGCTATGGCCAGAGGGCAAAGTTTGGTTTGCTGCCTGTTTCCATCTGCCTGTGAGTTAGAAATAGTTTGTATAGTTTCAAATGGTCAAAAAAATCAAGAGAAGAATGATATTCACGTGAAAATATATGAAATTAAAATGTCAGCATCCATAAATAAAGTTTAATGGGAGCATAGCCATGTCCATTTGTTTACATACTGTCAGTGGCTGTCTTTGTGCTGCTAACTGCAGAATTGAGTAGCTGAGACAGAGATCAAATGGCCTGCAAGGCCAGAAATATTTCCTATCTGGCCTTTTGCAGAAACAGTTTGCTCAGCCACTGCTTTTCTCTTCCAGCTTTGTGACTGATTAGTGGTTCCTTTACTAACCTCTCTGAGTCTCAGATTTTGCAGATGTAAAATGGGGATAAATCACTGCTCCTGTATAGTACTTGTGAAGATTGGATATACGAGATAATATTTGCAAAGTTCCTAGCACAGAGTTCACCTCTTGCAAATATAATAGCCATTTCTACCAAAATAAATTTTATGAAAATATTGTTATCTCCGTTGTTCCTGAGCCTATAAAATCCCTTATTTAGTAACCAGCAGATTTTTCTGGTGGGTTGGCCTGGGACAGTGTTTGTATTCTATAGGTAATGGGTGGGCCTAATTGCCTGTTAGTTGCAGATTTCTTTAAAGTTGGGCAAGACATGGAAAAGCAGAGAAAACAAATGAATAAAAACAAAGCAGCATGAAAAACGTCAGGGATAGTATGTGAGAAACTGGAATCAATATTCAAAATGCATGCATGTCTCAATTTTTCTTTGTTACTGTGTCACTGTTTTGAAAAGTCTAAATTATGCTTGCAAAAACTTAACGTATGCATACATATGTATGAATGTATACGACTTAGCAGGGTTGAGACAGACAAGCACAATAGTAGGTTTTGCTCAGAATAAGAGGCAGAAGTATGTAGTAAAAGTCGTTTCTGTACACAGGCGAATGGTGGATCATTCCAGCAGACCCTTCTCAGGGGGGTGTAAACAGACCAGTGAGAAACTTCAAGGCTGTTTCTCCATTTTCTCAACTCCATCTCCTTTGCTCCATTTCTGCAGTTAAGTCTGCCTTTATCTCTCTCGGGCTTATGGCTCCCCAACCTGGCTTTCTTTCCTCCAGTGCTTCTCAGGGGGAGCCAGCTTTGCTCCCCTAGATATGTTTTTTTTGTTCCGTAATCAGGAGTATGCAAGCGGCTTCCATCCCTGGGTACAGGTCAGGAATGCTGATGAAATCCTACAACGTACTGGACCATCCTCCCGCTCAGGGAAGAATTATCCTGCCCAAAATATCAGTAGTGCTGTGGGTGGGAATCCATGCCAGTCTTTCCCTCTGATGGGTTCTCAATTCAGCAGCCAGTGCGATTTCTATTTTCTGGAATGTAAATATTTTATTTTCTAAAGTGTGGTTCTTTGCATAAGACCCTGTATTGCATTCTTTTTGCCTGCAGGCTAAAATCTGAATCTGAATCCTTATAATATGATGAAAAAACCTGTATTGCCTGTTTCTTGCCTATTTTCCCCCTCCTCTCTCTCCTCTTTCCACTCATACTTCATAAATGCATCGAGGTGTTGCTTACCTGTAGGACTCGGCATAAACTGTTTTCAGATTCTGAGTCCATAACCCTTTTCACCCTTTTCTGGTCAACTTTTATGTACGAGTGACACCAAATATCAGCTCACGAGTTACTTTCCCCTTGATGGCAGCTACCATTTAACATGATAATCTCTTTTGTTGTAATTGCTTGCTCAATTATTTGTATTTCTGTTTACAGGCTTACCTCTCAGAGCGCAGGGATCATATCTTTCTTTCTCACTACCACGTGTGCAGTAAAAGGCACACCGTAGGTTCTCAGTTAATATTTGTTGATGAATGGAGTGCTTCTGCCAGTTCGTTTATATTGAGCAACTTATTTAGAATGTTGTTAAGACATTTATAAATGTAAATATTATTATTCTTATTTTGAGATGGAGTCTCACTGTGTTGCCCAGGCTGGAGTGCAGTGGTGCGATCTTGACTCGCTGTGACCTCCGCCTCCCGGGTTCAAGCGATTCTCCCTCCTCAGCCTCCTGAGTAGCTGGGATTACCGGCACCCGCCACCATGCCTGGCTAATATTTGTATTTTTAGAGACAGGGTTTCACCATGTTGTCCAGGCTGGTTTTGAACTCCTGACCTCAAGTGATCCACCCACTTTGGCCTCCCAAAATGCTGGGATTACAGGCATGAGCCACCGTGCCCGGCCTGCAAATGTAAATAGATGTAGCAATTCATATTTCTGGATTATGATAATATTGATTTGCTGTGTAATTATACCAGCTGAAAAATGAGGAAAAAAAGTAGAAATCCAAAATTGTGGAATTTGAGCAATATAGATTAATGGGCTGTTTTAGATTTTTTGGAGAGGAGGAAGAAATATTAGTTAATTTAATAATAATAAGATTTAAAAAATAATTTAAAAGATCACTAGAGAATGGACAATGCTGTTGTCAAGAAGTGTGGAGGGTCTGAGATTTTTTTTTTTTTTTTTTGAGACAGTGTCTCGCTCTGTTGCCCAGGCTGCTGGATTTCAGTGGTGCAATCTTTGCTCACCGCAAACTCTGCCTCCTGGGTTCACACCATTCTCCTGCCTCAGCCTCCCGAGTAGCTGGGACTACAGGCGCCCGCCACCTTGCCTGGCTAATTTTTTTTTTTTTATTTTTTGTAGAGATGGCGTTTCACTGTGTTAGCCAGGATGGTCTTGATCTCCTGACCTCGTGACCTACCTGCCTCAGCCTCCCAAAGTGCTGGGATTACAGGCGTGAGCCACCACGCCCGGCCCCTTCCCACTACCAATTTTATAGATGCTGGCAGCAGACATGAGACTTGTGGGTCAGAAACAAAAGACCTTATTACTCACTGTACAACGTGCAGCATCTCTCCATTGCCAACATGAGACTTGAGGGCACAAGGGGAATAGAAATAAACATGAAGCTCATACTGCATGTTGTGTTGTGAGCAAGAAAGTCTTTTGTATACTTATTTACATGCAAAATAGATGGGATGAAGAAACAATGTAGAAACATGCTTTGTTTTTTCTGCCCTATATTATTATTATAAATGCATTGAATGGTGCTGGCAAACATTTGAAAATGCATTTCTCTGGAAATGGCAACAGCCACCTAACCATCTAGCCCTGTTGATTTCATCTTTCAAATATTTCTGGATTTCATCCACTGGTCTTTACCTCCATTAATACCTTGCCACCATCTTACTTCAAGCTGCTATCCTCTCTTAAAGGGGTTTGTAACAATGGATTCCTACGTGGTTCCCTTCTTCTCCTCCAGTCATTGCTTAGCTAGTTTCTTGAAGCCTAGTTTCCTTATCTATGAAATAGAAATAGCAACATTCCTAGCTCATAGGATTTTTGTGGAAATTACACAGAGTGATGTAAATCAGCCTGACAAGTGCTGAGATTCAATTAATGTAAGCTCTTATGATTGATTACTTATATATGCACAAGCCCTGAATTTGTATCTTCTATGTTTGATTTTTTACAACCAACAGATACTTTGAGGCAAAATCTTCAAAGTGAAATTACCCCTTATGAATGGAATCAAGTTAAGCCGAAGCCTTTCTGTGTAAGAAGCTGCTGTGTAAGAAGGGGAGTTTAAATTTGGGAAAAAGGATAAATTAGATTAGTTGATGCTTACCCTTTAGGAAATATTATCTGAATTATTCTTCCATTGCCAGCCAACCCCATTTCACAGGGCATGTATATTTGCTAAGCAAATCAGAATTTTTTTTTCTTTTTTAAAGATCTGAAAGCTCTTCTCTATTCTATTATTAAGTGAATATGTTTGGACCAATACAGGAAGAATAAAATTACCACATCACTATATGTGTGTGAGATAAAATATGTGATTAAAGATATTTATTATACTGATGTGGGAAACAATAATATGTTAAACAGATAAGCATGTAATAATGCATATTTTCCCCATAAAATTTAATTTATCTCTTGGGCTGGGCATAAACTTTCCTCTTGAACAACTTGCTTTCCAACTATAGATTGCTGAGCTAAACTGCTTAGTTTTACAGCAAATTGATCACTACTGTAATATTTCAGGAGCAAAATGATCCTCACCAGTCACTTTGATTTCAAAGGCCAAAATTTATAGTTTTGTTCCTGATTTAGTGATAAAATTTTTTAACATATTGAGCATTTTATCACCTTCTATCAGGACATGGAGTTGAACTCACAAATGAAAAAAAAAAAAAAAACCAACAAAAAAGGGGCCATAAATAATATACCACAGAATGACAGAAGAGTTTAATATTCCCTTTGGACCAGTGGGAAATTACTCAGATTTCTTTCCTTGTAAACATATGTCCTGGTCTCTATGGAAGACGTGTTATGCAATCTCTATGCTCCCAGAAAGGGGGTCACAGATAATGCTGGAGCTGGAAACCACACGGATTTTGTGAAAGCATAAAGGAAACTTTATTATATGTGTGCTCCCCAGTGTCTCAACTCGACTTTATTCAAGGCAGATAAAATGTAGTTATTGGACACTTCTGATATGTTGAAAATAGGTGCAGACAGTTAATGATGGGAAAGTTCATGACTCAGTGAAGATTACTCCCTAGCTGGTAGCTTAGGACAGAAAACTATAAAATCAAATTATGATAATCATAGGAGTCAGGAGAAAAAAGTAGGCCCATGGAGCTCTATTTACTGAATTTTTGAATTCATTATATACCACCTACTGTGGAAGTACAGGAAACAGATTTTTGATCATCTCAGTAGATTTGCAAAGTAAACCTATTTTGTGATTACCAAAGTGAATTTTTTAAAAACTTAAAATTGTAAGAGAAAGAACCAGGGCTAGAAGGAAGGTGCAATAATAGAGAATAAAAATAATCGACATACCCCACAATACACTCGCACACATCCAGACTTTACCTTTTGAGGAGTTGGTTGGACATTAAACCAGTGAAAACAGATGTGGCTGTCTCGGTTTTTACCACTAAAAATAATTTTTTTTTCCAAACAACATTTCCATCACATAGCAGTGTCTACCTGTCCTGACATAAGAGTTAAACCATTGATCTGGGGCTTAAATAGGACTTTGAGCTGCAGTGGTCTATTTTATCACATGTAACTTAGGTGTTGAGTCAGCAAGGCCAAATACGCTTCTACTAGATATCAAATCTAGACAGCTAGGGTCTGCAAGGTTTTTATTTTTTAACCTTCACTCAGATCTGTGTTTTAGGGAGAAAGTCGGCCTTTTATACCTGATATTAAGAATATCTATCTGAACGGTGCCCTTGAGTGACAAATCTCATTGATAATTTTCTATGGAATGTCAGCCCTTGCCACGTTAAATTACACAACTGCTAGTGTTTTTATACGATACCTTCTTTTTTGTATGCTTATTAACATTTATAGGATTCTTATGATGTGCTTACTTTTTTTGTTTGTATTTAAAAACTTTAATACAGTTCTATAACATTTAGCTATTGCTGCATAAAATAACAGCTACAAAAGCTCAGTGACATACAACATAGGCATTTATTGATTTTTCTCAGGAGTGGTCATCTAAGCGGCCCTGCTGAGCTTGTCTGGGTTGCTCACATATCCGGGGGTCAGCAGGCTGTCAGTAGGGGCCACTGGGTGATGGGGTGACTCGACTCAGCTCCACCTGGCTCATGTCCTTTGGCAAGTCAGTCTGGGCATGGTCTCAGGACAGTGGTAGTAGGCCAAGCAGGACCACACAAGGCTTCTTGGAAGCCTAGGCTCAGAACTGTCACACAATCACTTTCGTTACAGTCTGTTGGCCAGTAAGACACAAGGTGATATAAGAAGCTCTATCTCTTTTTTCTTCCCCCTCTTTTTTTTTTTTTTGAGACAGGGTCTTGCTCTGTTACCCATGCTAGAATGCAGTGGCACCATCATAGCTCACTGCAGCCTTGAACTCCTGGGCTCAAGCAATCCTCCCGCCTCAGCTTTCCAAACAGCTGAGACTACAGATGCATGCAACCACACCTGGCTAATTTTTTAATTTTTGTGGAAACTGCTACATTGCCCAGGCTGGTCTCAAACTTCTGGCCTTAAGCGATATTTCCACCTTGCGTTCTAGGCCAAGTGCTGGGATTCTGGGCCAAGTGCTGGGATTACAGGCATGAGCCCATTGCGACCGGCTGAGGTTCTGCCTCTTCAGGGAGTGAAACTGCAAAGAGGCATGCCAAAGAGTGCAGATACAGTGATGGAGAAGAATTAGAGCCCTTAATTCAATCTGCCATAGAGCTCATTCATCCTCTGAATAATGCGATGAGGTAGCTACTATCATTATTCCCTTTTCTTTTTTTGTGCAGGGAATTATTGCAGAAGGTGCTAAATAACGAGAAGTCACCCAACTAGTAAGTGGTGGAGCCAGGAATTGAGAGAGTCTGGGTTCTTCACCCCTCTGCTGAGCAGTTTGATTATAACAAACACAAAAACAGTGGACCCTTGACTCACACAAAAGTGAGTACAAACTTTAGTCTGTAAACTAAGATGTGCAGTCGGATTTTATTTTATATATCTCTCTCATTGCTGACTTGGAGTTCCCATTGTTCTGGGCTGGCAGAAGACTTCAACTCAGTTCTTTCTGGAGGTTCCTTCCTGGGTTGGACATTTGTCAGTGCATCTGAGTTGCCTTCCCAGGTCTGAGGAAACCTTGTCTTTGTGAGGCTGAACTCGCCTCTCCCATCTTAAGAGGAAAACCCCAGTTATGTGCTTTCCTGATCTCCCTGGAAGTTCCAGATGGCCATTAAAAGCTTGAGACAGGAGAATGCAGGGATTGCACAGAATGCATTCTGGTGACTGGTACTAGCAATGGCGGTGGCATTTGGCAGAAGTCGTTTGGGTATCAGTGTCCAGTGTTCAGCACTGTTGGCATCACTACATATGGTCCAAACTCCTGTATCTGTGCCCAGGTCTGTTCATGGGGGCACTGTCATGGCACCAGTATTACACCTCGATTTTGTGCAATATTCTGACTGCAAAGCCTCCAAACCTGGCTCTTTGGAGCTCCTGGGAGCTTTGTGAGTGACTAAGAATCATATGATAAATGCTCTTCCTGCTGGAATTAATCAGAATGAGCTTCAGTTGTTGGTAACCATAAGCCCCCCCAGCCTTTCCTGGTTGTTTCATGTTTTTGGGGCATTGCATTATGCCCAGGCAAAAGAGGTGGCTCCCTTGATCTGCTGGCTTTGACCACATAGATTTCCTGCAGGAATGTTCATTGCTCCATTTTCCCTACAAGCACAGCAGCTTTCTACTACCTCTCTGCCATGTTTGGGATGAAGGGATTTGGGGGAAGTTGTTTATGGCCCCACCTTCCTCGACTTGCTCTGTGGTCATTCCTTTCCTGGTGCTCGTTGCCTTTCTAGAGTCTACAGAGAATTGAAGTCCAGGTCTCCTGCCTCTCCTACCTCTCTGTGCCCGTAGACCTCCTTCCTTCTCTCTTTTGCTTAAAGCCTTCTCCTCCAACCTGGGAGGATTCTCCTTGTATTCTAGTGTGATATGGTTTGACTCTGTGTCCCCACCTAAATCTCATCTTCAATTGTAATCCCCATGTGTCAAGGGAGGAACCTGGTGGGAGGTGATTGGATTATGAGGGTGGTTTTCCCTGTGCTGTTCTCATGATAGTGAGTGAGTCTCGTGATATCTGATGGTTTTAAAAGTGGCAGTTTTTCCTGTGCTTGTACTTCACTACCTGCCTGCCACAATGTGAGACATGCCTGCTTCCCCTTCCGCCATGGTTGTAAGTTTGCTGTGGTCTCCCCAGCCATGAGAAACTGTGAGTCAATTAAACCTCTTTCCTTTGTAAATTACCCAGTCTCGGGTATTTCTTTATAGCAGTGTGAAAATGGACTAATACATAGGGAAACCGCTCTTCCTACATATTTTCTCCAATATACTTTGGATTTGTTTGCAAACTGCCTCTCTCTCACTTTTTTTTTTTTTTTTTTTTTTTAAAGCACATTTATAAATCACAGGATTTTGTAAAAAAAAAAAAAAAAAAAAAAAAAAAATTAGCCAGAAAAGACTGGGGGACAGTTTGTGTTCTGCCCTGAGTTACCAAATGCAGATCTGTCCACTTAATTAAAAGTGAGGAGGAGGCGGGGAAAATGCTAGGACAAAACGCCCATTTCCCATAGGGTAGGCTATTCATCCTAAGGCACTTAGGTAAGGCGGAATGAATTCCAAACTGCTTGGAATAGCTTCAGTCTATTATTTTGACCTCACCTCTTGCCATGTACACCTCTTCTTCGCCATACAGCCTAGCTTCCAGCTGAATCAAACCAGCCAACGGGTCCTGAATATCTCCTTGTTAACACATCTCTCAGCACATATATTTTTCTCTGCCTAAAATATCTCTTTTTCCGCCCCCCTCTATTTTCTATAGACAAAATCCTAAAGAAGAGATAGAGGAAATTCCCAATGGCAGGTCTGGATACTATTTGGGTAAACATTTTAACAAATGGTTTGGCCATTTGGAGGAATTTATGTGTACAGGGCCCCTGTATTCTGGAGGTTTATGTTTTGGTAGACTAATCAGCTCAAAACTTGAGCTTCTGAGACTCCGGGGGTAGGCAAATTCGTTTGTTCACTGATTTAATACATAGGAATGGGTACCAGAGAGGAATTTTCAAGTCTCTAAGAATAAACAGAATGATAATTTTAACGTCATTTTAAATGTAAGTGTGCTAGAAATTACCTATGGGATTTTGTCCTCTTGTTCTCACTCTTTTATCTTCAAATGGTAATTTTCCAGCATTTTTTCATTCTTTCAGGGACATTTACTGAGAATTTAACATATGTTAGGCATTATGTTAAGTAGCAGTTTTCTGTATAGAATAGAATATTAAACAAGTAGAAATAATGGGGTGTAAACATAAAGCAATTTCATTTTGTCTTCCACTATCACTTAAAACTTTATTAAACTGGGAAGGTTTTTTTCCTGCCCCTGCGTGACTTTTTTGATCACTCATTTTAATAGAAATTTCTGCAGTCACTTTAGGCTACTAAACACACAGTCTTAGTTCAGAAATTAGAATGTTTTGTACCATATAATAAGCCAACCTCTGAACTTGACTTAAAATTAAATCTTCTCTTTCCCATAGATGTGCTCTCCAGGGAAGCCTACATCCAGTAAATAGTCACCTTCTTTCTTTCCTCACTCTGAGTCTACCAGCTTGCTAAAAGGGGTTTCTGACCTCTTAGTGTTCAGAGAAAGGGCATGGAGGAGAGGCTGGGAAGCCAGAAAGTCTACACTTTACTGCTACCCTTGTGGAATGACTGCACAGTTTCTGAACCTGGGGGATGTTTAGGCTGACTTTTCTCTCCTCTGGGCATTGTCATGGGTCCTTTGGAGATTCCCCTCTTGTTGTTGGAAACCTCACGTGAGGAAACTTTCTATTTTTCTTCTGTTATGTCTTGCTCAAAGGCCAAAGATTTCTCTTGACACCTCTTTTCCGACTTGAGACATCCATGTCCCCCATGCTGTGTTCAGAGAGTTTACAGACATCTAGGATTGTTGGACAGCAATATGTACACAGGGACATACTGGTACAAGGTCTCGTTCCTTCTGCACTGTGGTTCTGCAGACAAAAGCCCATTGGTAGTTAATTCTCTCTGGCAGTTTCAGGATTCTAGGTTCTCCACTTCCTCCTGAGTCTGAGTTACTTGTCTGTCACCTCCTCCCACTTTCTTAGAGTCTAAGTCTGACTTTTCTTATTTGGGAGCCAAAAACTCTGCCTATAATCCTGCATCCAAATCTTTTTGTCTCACAGTTAGTCCTGTGGCTTCTTTGAGACTTTGGTTCTGTTTGGGAGAAAACGTTCCTTGGAATAAGGAACTGAGAAATAAGGAATTAAGAGAACTGGAATAAGGAATTAAGGAACTTGGAATAAGGAAGTAAGAGAACTGCAGGTGAGTGGACTGAACTGAAATAATGCAGAATAATAGTTCAAGATCGATTCCTGCCACAGACCTTGAGTAAACGGCCATGGAAGGTTTTTCCAAGAGGGGTTATTTTAGCTGGTACCGAAGCATTAGTCTGTCTCTGAGGCAAAGTAAAGAAAAAGGATGTTCTTGACAGAAGAAATAGGGCACCAAAAGGAAAGTGTCTGCAGGTACCCAGTGGCTGCAGCTTTAGCAGGCATGGTTGGGAGGGTCTGTAATGGAGAAAGGCTTGGCCTGTATCCACCATCCAAGGGGAGCCTTTGGAAGGTTTTAGACGGAGAAGTGATACGTTCTAGAAAGGTTTAGCGCGGTGGTGCGTGCCTGTAATCCCAGCTACTTGGGAAGCTGAGGCACGAGAATCACTTGAACCCAGGAGGCAGAGGTTGCAGTGAGTGAGATTGCGCCACTGCACTCCAGCCTGGGCGACAGAGCGAGACCCTGTCTCAAAAAACAAAAACAAAAATAACCTTCTCAAAAACAAAAACAAACCTACACCTGGGGGGAAAAGCTAACAAAAGATGCGTAAGATGTCCACAGAGAAAAACCACGCAGCATTAGTGAGGGAAGTACAACAAGCTCTTTAAAAATACAGAGCTCTGCCCATTCCCACACTTGTGTTATAAGTTGGTCTGATTTTCCTGTCTGCTTTTTCTCTCTTGATTACTTTTCTGCTAGATATGGGAAGGAGAAGAAAGAGTTAAATAACACGCATTTAAATGTCCTCATCCCCCTCCCCTCCAAGCCAAGTAGCTGGAGAAGTTGAAAAAAGAAAAACAAAACTAAATGATTGGGGCTAAAGAAATAATTGGGAGAAAAGAAAGTTGCCAAAAAGCATATATATATATATATATAGAGAGAGAGCATTATATATAATATATATAAACATTGTGTATAATTATATATAATGTATTATATAATATATATGCACATTTATTTGTAATAAGTGAATAAATGAATAGTGTATATGGTGGTCTTAGTATATGCATGGAAAAATTGGAGGAATATACAGCAAATTGTTAATATTGGTGTTTGGTGTGTTTTCAAGTATTATATCTGCAATATTTACTATTTTTTTAAAAACAATGAGCGTGTATTACTTTTGGAATCAGAAAAATCCCAATAGATATATACACCTATAAAGATGTCACACTTAACATCCAAAGTCCTTATCAGGGTTTCTAGGGCCCTGCGCGACCCAGCCCCTCTCTCTGCCTGACCTTGTTTCCTTCATGCTCCGTCTCGTTCATGGTGGTCTCTTTGCTCCTCCTCGATCACACCAAGCACGTTTCCAGTTCACAGTGTGTGCATTTGACATTCTCTCTGCCAGGTGTACTGTTCCCAGGTATCTGCATGGTCCCTTCTCCACGTCAATTAGATTTTGCTCAAATGTCATAATTTCAGAAAGAATTTCTGAAAATTCCCATCTCCTGTACTTGCTTTATGTTTCTCTATAGTACTTACCCACTACATTATATCATGTTTGTCTATTTATTGTTTATGTATCTATCTATCTATGTATCTATGTATCTATCAATCATCTGTCTATCCATTGATGTCATTCCTTGAAGACTTTGCCTAGAATAGTCTCTGACATACAATGGAAACTCAGTAAATATGTATTGAATATATATTATTTGCTTTTAAACAGTGAGTACCTGTTTTTACTTTTATTTAGTGAAGATTGAGTTGTAGAAAATATTCGAAAACCTGCAGCCCCAACTTATGGCAGCTTAAAGGTTTTTAGTTACTTTTTAAAAAACACCTTTCCTCATATAGGACAGAGTTTTTCCACCTCAGAACTATGGACACTTTGGGATGGATAATTCTTTGGTTTGAAGTCTGTTCTGGGCATGGTAGGGTGTTTAACAACCAATTTGATGCTGGTAACATCCTCCCCCAGCCCCCTCATTAGTTATGACAATCAAAAATATCTTCAGACATTGCCTAATGTCCGCTGGGAGCCCAAATCCCCTTCTCTTCCCCATTGAGAACCACTGCTATAGTAGCGATCTAGAGTCAAGTACCTCTCCTTCTTTCTAAAAATATGTACAGCATCGTATTGACGGAGACAGGCTAAAGTTTCATCTACTGCTATGCTATTAGGAGGGAATGAGCTGATATTTGTGTCATGGGTTCTTATACTTTAATGAGAGTTACTCAGGTCTCAGAACCTCTCTACATTTTGGTTTTCTTGTTTAGTATAAATGCAATCCGATTTAATCTGCATATAAACACATCTATTGCATATTAAAATCAACATATTATAAACATCAGGCTGAATGCTTTCCTGAAGAAGCAGGCTAAAAAAATTCATGCATATTAATATCACAAATAAGCCAATTATTATATGGAATAGTAAATAAAAAAACAATATGATTAATCTAAAACTGGGAGCTTCATAAAGCAAAATATATGATATGAAGATTAGACTGCCTTAGAAACAATATTATGAATCCTTGCATTTTACATGTAATTTGTTTAAAATTAATTTCCCAGTGTGCTATCTTATTTTTGTTTCACCTAGACCTACACTAATAAGTTTTATGAAACATTGATATTACTTAAAATCACAACACAGAGAAGAAACCATTTCTCTGCTCTTAATTGAGGCAAACCACACTGCTTAGCTTCACAGTTTCCAAGGCCCTGAGGACTTCCAGGTATGCTGGAATTCTTGATTATTTGCTGGCATGGAGCAGTGATGCACTGACTTGACTTTTTAAACAGTCACCATTCTTTACTACCGAATAATAATAACCTTTATGAGAAAACAATCCAGTTCTTGAGCACTTACTATGTGCCAAGCTCTCAGCATAATGATTATTTAATTCAATCTTTACAACTACCTGGAAGTTTGGGATTGTTATTAACCCCATTTTACAAAAAGGAAATCTGAGAGGTTCATCTGCCCAAGATTACATGCCATTAGTAGGTGGGCTGTGCTGGGCTTTGAACTCCGTCCCGTTAGACTGCAAGAACTCGTGTTCTTTACCATTATAACACTAACTGTAGAGATAATTAGCAGCACATTGTTATCTTCATGTTAAATAGATTTTTACATTGGTAACTTGCCACTTTGCCTTCATTCATAATACGACTATTCAAGTGGACTCTAGCAGGGAACAGTGTGCCATAGGTAAATTAAAATACTTACAGGAAGCTTAGGGAAGATGGCAAGATGGTAGAAAGGGAGGCCTTCCAGTGAAAAGGCCGTTGAAATAGCCTAGTCAAGAAAAAAATGGCAGCCTGGACCAAGGTGGTGGCAGAAGGCAAGAAGAGAAGAGATGGATTTCAGAGACTTTATTATTATTTTTAAAATGAGATGGGGTCTCACTATGTTGTTCAGGCTGGTCTCGAACTCCAGGGCTCAAGTGATCCTCTCCCATCAGCCTCTCAAGTAGCTGGGATGACAAGCATGTGCCACTGAGCTCAGTTTGATATTTCAGAGACCTTTAAGAAGTAGGATTGGTAGGGCTTGTTGACTAGAATCTTGGGGGATGTAGAAGGGGGAGAAGAGAAGAATAATACCCAATTATCTGAGTCATGATCCTAGGAAAATGGCACCCTTCATTCAACTGGGAAGAGGAGGTGTGGTGGAAGATGATGGGTTCATATTTTGGCAAGTTGGGGTTGCATGGCCTGAGGTGTTCATCAGGCCATGGGATAACAGGGTTTCTCTTAGCTAGGCTGCTTTTCACTTTGCCCCTTGAATCATAAATGCATACAAATATTTTATTCTTCTTTACCACAGTATAAACTCTTTTAGGGCAGTGTTCAAGATTTGTTCATCCCTATTTCCCTTAGAATGCACCATCGTTGCTGGTACTTCAAGAAACATGAAGAAACATGATCCAGATCTACTTGTCTTTTGTCCTCGTTCTTCCTGGGATGTGTTTTGTATTTTCCCATTTATAGTCTTTGATTTTTCTCACTCTCTCCAACTAAAGACCCTTGCATTCCAAGCTACATCTCTGTGTATTTTATTCCTTCTCAGCTTCAATCTTCAAGGTCAATTTCAACTTCCACTTCCTGGATGAAAATATCTAAGCTTCTGCTGAGCACTTGACATAATAGTTTCCTCTTTCCAACTTTTGAAGCATCTTTTTTGTAGCCTTTTTGCAACCCAGTGTAAGTTTCTCTTTATATCAATTTGTGTTTTCTGAGCCTGTTCTAGTGCCTGAAATATACTAGGCAGGTAATGCATGCTAGCTATTTTTATCACGTGCTTGTGTCATACACACTTTATATCAAGCAGAAAATATTTCAGTGCCTACACGGTCCTACCACATGCTAGCAATGGATCATGAACATGTCACTTAACCTCTTTGAGCCTCAGTTTTCTCATCTGCGAAACTGAATCATAAGAATACCAACCACCTAGAGTGGTTGTATGGCTAAAATGAATTTAAATATATAACAGGCTTAGAAAATTGCCTGACGCTTACTAAGAGTTGCATAAGTATTAGCTGTTATTTTTGTAGGGACCTATTAGATAAGTGAATCAAATAAGCTGAAATTGAGAAAATGTTTTCTTAAAACACACAGATTGCTTGGTTTGTCTTTAATTTTTCTACTTTTAATAGATATATGAGTACAGGGAATATTATGTAGGTTTCTTAAATCTACTCTAAGAAAGACAATAGTGTAACCAGAATGATAAATGATAAGTGAGACTTAGCTTCTATGCAAGAGAACAATAAGGAGTGGTGGGGACTGGGGAGAACCAGACTGACCTTGCCCTGTCTTAGGGGGCGGCCACTATTTAGGCCAATTGTTGTCATATGAGAATGAAGACCTGATGTTGTCATGGGTTTTTAAGAAGCCAGAAACCTGAACTTTTAAATGAAATCTCCTAATTTGTAGATGTTGGCAGCTAAATAAAAAATAAAATTCATTACACTCTAGAGAGTTGCAGTGTGAATGTCTGTGCTATGATATAAAATAAAACATGCCTGTAGGCCAACTTGGCCCCCAGGTCACCAGTTTGCAATCTCTGCTTTATCTCATAACTTCCTCTAGGGTTTGAACTATGGCCTGTCCGCAGTAGACAGGCAAAAATAGATGTCGAACTAAGTTAGATTTTGGTGTAAGAACTCTGGAGTACTTTCCATATATCAAACTGAGCTGAAAAAAATAATCCAAAGGATATTTTCCATTGTCGCTATTTTTTTTTTTTTGTCTCTGTGTGCACAGTAGCATAACATGCCCTGAATGCAGAGAAACCATAAACTAGGTCATTTCCTTGGACAGTAAAATTCTCTGAAACAAAAGCAGCCAAAAATTGATCATTTGCCTGCTAAAGAAGCACATGCTCCCTCCCTGTGAACACACACACAGTTTAATACAATAAAACCAAGCCTGATAAAAATGCAAAATGTATGCATTTTAAAAGAGGAATTTTTAATCACATTAATTTAAACAGAAACCCTAAATTAGTTTTCCTGTAAGAACATGATCAACTGCTTAGTTTCCCTAAAGACAATGTGTGACCTCTACGAGGAATGCACTTGTTTTCACTTTTTCCCCCCTTCCCTTCTATATATTTTTTTCCACCTTCATTTTATAGAATTTAATAATGGACGAAGTAACAAATGAGAAGATAAAAATATTCCTGAACACTCTAGGGCATACATGGGGATATAAACAGATATTGTAGCCATTTCCTTAAGTTACCTCATTTGCTGGACTATTTGACTTTCTAATTTGAACTCCCTGTGTATTACTAAATTTAACTTGTATATGCCAGTGTGTGTCTGTCACTGAATTCCCCCAAATGGTAGGCTCTGAGAATAAAATGCCAAATTATCTATTTCATCTGTGTTTCTGTCCATTTATGTATTTGTCTGCTTATTGATCTATTTTAACACGATCTATCAAGGAAGGCATTTCGACGTCTTTGTTTCTTATTCTTCCTTGTTTACGGAGACCACATTCCCCCCACCCTCAATTTCAAATTGCCCTCTCTTCTCGTCTGCAAATGTTCGTGGTATAGATATTTCCTTTATTATTCCCTCTAAACTTTCTTTGTTCCCATCCCTGTCTTTTATTATTTCTACTGTGTCATCAGAAACTGACTGCTGGATCCTGCCAATTAGCCTTTGTCTGTCAGCACCAGCCTCAGCCTCCCGAAGAGCGAGTGTGCACGGCGAGGCGGACAGGCCCTATTTCGTATGCAGCACAGTGTCCCCACACAGAGATATGCCATTACTGACAAAAGAGCAGTAGATGGGCTCAGATTAGCTGCTGACAAACTTCCTATGTGTGTGTGGGTGTGTGTGTGTGTTTGCATGTGTGTGTGTGTGTGCGCATGTGTGTGTGAGTGTGTGCGTGCCCGGTAGGAGGAGGTTGAGGGGGGTGGGCAGGACAGGGCAGGTAACGGAAGCATACCCTGGAGCACCAAACAGCAAATCTAACTTGCAAAGTAACTTATCAATTCTATTCCCAAATACCGATCATTCTGAAATGGTTTCCGTCATAGATGTGGTCCATCTGTACTGGTGGGTGCAAATGGGCAGGTCGCAGCGACAGGAAGAATCCACAGATTTCTGCCTCTTGGTCGCATCTGCTTGGCCGTCCACTGTGAAGTGCCCCTCTCCTTCCCCAGGTTAATATTTCTGGGCACCCTCCAGGGTAAAGGGAGGCACTCACCTTGGGTACAGAATTTAATGGGGCACCAAAAAACTCTGTAGTCAAAACAATTGTTTTACAATATCTATGATGTAATTAAAAAATAAAAATGAATGCCAAAAACCCATGATGAAGAAATATTAAAATTTCAGATAAAGAAAGGATCAGCGTTAGTGATGTTTCCATATGCGTCAGGCCCTAACATGGCTCGGCACAGTGCTGTGACTGATCCTGTCTTTATATACACCATCATGTATGTGTGTGTGTATATATATCATATATATATGCATTGAGCAAGTATATGTGTGTGTATGTATGTGTGTCTGTGTGTATGACATTTTGTTTGACATGTTTTTGGTAATTTCAATTTTTTAACAATGTGGTATTAAAATATGACTTCTCTTGATTACTGTGTTCCATGGTGGCCCCTTAACTTCTGCTCCAAAGTAAGTTCTCCATTGGTCTCACCCTGTTCTGGGCCCTGAGCCTCTCCCACATGGCCTTACATGAAATTCTGCTCCTGTCAGGGGCCTCCCTCTGGCTAATACCATGGACCTGCAAAGCATTCAGAGGGCACCATGGGACTCAATGGGCAGACACAGGGCACAGCCCTTCCCACTGGGCAAATCCATCTTTTGTAAGGGAATACTGAGAACTTGTAGCCTTAAGATGCCAAGGCACGTTGTATTCTATGGATGTGTAAGGGGCTGTCATGATAATACCCTCTGATGGAGAAGCCCCCAGGCAGTCTGCTAGTACCCCATATCTTACAGAGTCCATGGGGCTACGGTGTCTTCAGTTTTCACTTGCATTTTCCCAGTTGTCCATTAGACTTGGAGGCAAGAGTCCAGTGGGGTGTTGGCCAGGAGGCACATCCAGGAGCCCCACTCCATGTTATTTTCAGAATCTCCCTTTCTCTTAGGCAGCTAAGGTCAGTCTCAGTGTGTTTGTTTGTTTTTATTTACTTTTTTTTTGAGACAGAGTACTCGCTCTGTTGCCCAGGCTGGAGTGCGATGGCGGGATCTCAGCTCACTGCAACCTCCGCCTCCCAGGTTCAAGTGATTCTTGTGCCTCAGCCTCCCGAGTAGCTGGGATTACAGATATGTGCCACCACGCCCAGCTAATTTTTGTATTTTTAGTAAAGATGGGGTTTTGCCATGTTGGCCACACTGGTCTCGAACTCCTGGCCTCAAGCAATCCACCCACCTTGGCCTCCCAGAGTGCTGGGATTACAGACGTGAGCCACCACGCCTGGCCATTCTAAGTGTGTTTGGATGCCCCTTTCCTTAGGATGCGTTGTCTCCCAGGGTCCCCTTCAGACCTGCAGGCAAACAGGCCCCCTGCAGGCTTTGCCACACGCAGCTCAGACATACTGGTGCCATCATCACCTTCATCACTATCCATCCCCATTTATTGAGTGCAAGTATGCCATTTCTCTTCTAATCCTCACAGTAACCCTGTCAGATGGGAACAAAGAGTATTTGCCTTTTGCCAGTGAGAAAGGCGAGAACCCAAGGAGTGCATTTCTTGCATACATTGGCTTGTAAACAATGGGCTTAGATTTAAACCCACATCTATCTGATGCTAGATATGGCACTCTTAACCTCTACCCAGCCTTGCGTTTGCCCTGTAGGCATCCTGGGAGTCTCAAGAACCAGGAAGATTTGTAGAGCTGTTTTGCTGTATTTTGTGTGATGAAACATTACCTTTTATTCTACAGATATAAAGTTGTATTATGAAACTTTGAAATAAACTTGAAATGTTTATTTCAAACTATACTCCATCTATTTTCTTTCCCCCTTAACACATGTGCGTATCCACACGCACACGTACACACACACATGCACAGACGCATTCTCAAAAGTTCTGGCACTCTGACCTTGGTTAAAATCCAGTTCTTGGTCATGCAGGTGATTAAGGCAGAGACACTGCCCTACGAGGTACTACAGTCTGGTAACAGAAGGGAACATCTTATCAGTGAAGGTTGTTGGGTGTAAGCAACAGAAATGAACTCTGGTTAATTTAGACAAAAGGATGTTTTATTAAAAGAGTACTGGCTTGCTCAAAGAATATTGGGAAAGCCAGAAACTCAAGCTCAGGGGCAACATACCAATCTGGTTCCCTGCCCACTTAATTATTTTGCCTCTCTGTAGATGTATATTTGTTGAATAAATGCCTTAAATGAGGTGTTTGCAGGAGGAAATGCAATTCCTGGTGGAGTCTCTTATGTATATGTAAGCTACAGAATCACTATTCATCCAGCTTCTTTTTGTGGAAACTATTCCCGTGAGAGAGTTTGGAAAAGAGGATATGGGGTGAGAAAGAAACTTTATTTTCTCCTTCTAATCTCCTTGTATCACCCCATCCTCCCTCTCTGACCTCCCCTGCCCTATCAGGGAGCTGAACAAAACTAGGTACTTGTGAGTTTCTTCCCCATCAATATCTGGATAGATTATTTGTATTTAGGGTTCTCCCCAGAAGCAGAACTTGAGATAAAAATTTGAGTACAAGTTGTTTATTTGGGAGGTTGTAACAGAAAATACCCAGAAGGAGGTGGGGAAGTGAGCCAGGAAAGGAAAGTTGAGTCATCAAGACAGTTACCGCCATGGAAGACTGGAGCTTAATGTCTTCTGGAAAACTCTGGAAGCCAGTGGAGAAAAATGCCTCAGAGTTGTTCCTTCGGGGGAGGGAGGGAATTGGGGTATTTATACACCAACATTGTCAGTTGTTGGTTGAGGGTAGCTTCTAGAGGACCATTAACTCTTGGTACTTCTGGACAACCATGCCTATGGCAAACTGGTCTCCAGAGGCCACAGGAATGCCTTAGGCAAAAAGATGCAGTTGCTGCTGATGTTCCAGTCCGGCATCAAGCACTTAGGTGATCATGACAGTGACATGCGGATGTCCCTGGCTACTGACTTCTCTTCTTTAGCAGAGAGAAATTTGAGTGTTTCCATCCAACAAAAACCTTAAGAACCTCCAAATCACCCGTCTTTGAGTTTCAATGTCATGAAAATGCTGGAATAAAATATTAACGCAAATCTATGTTTTGTCAAGAGTAGTGTTTTGTTATTTTTCTTGAACTATCCCAGATATACTACTTCAAATTAGCAAAAGGACATTTTTTTTTTTTTCTTGAGCAATATCAACTAAATAGAGGAGGAGGGAAAAGAAAAATTCACTTATCATGGTTTATTTGTTTCCATGTCATGATAAAAAGATTAAGTTGCACAGCTTTCATTTTTCCCCATTTTTTTCTCTTGCCTTCTGCTATTACTTGTGTTTCTATTTATTTTAATTAGAATTTAGCCTTTTATTGAACTTGTTTTCTTTCTGTGGTATTTTTATAAGCTATGTTCAGCAATTCACAGTTTCTAAAACACTAGAGGTACTTTTTATTTTTTATTTTTTTTTCAGTCAAGATGATGCACGTCATCTGGCCTTGGATCTGGTGGCCAAATATTCATCTCAAAGGTTATGTTCATCATAGCAAATGGGACTAAATTTTACTCTTTAGAATCATTCCAGTTCCAGTACCTGAACACTTAACTTTAAATTTTTTTTACTATGATATTCATTGGGTATTTGTATTGTATTCTGTATACTAGCTGGTAATATCACCAACACCAACAGTATCCAGTGTTAGATGTTGTTGTACTGTTTCCAAGTGTTAAGAATCCTAGCTCTACCTCTTCTAGCTGTGCTGTTTGGGTGCTTTGCTTTACCTCTCATCAGTTTCTTTACATGTCAGCCTATAAGTTTTTATTTTAAACAGACTTTGTATATATAGAATACGTAGTCCAAAGCCTATAACATAGTAAAACATTTGACTCATGTAAGCTTTTATTACAAAACACTGGCATACACACACTCATTTTATTTAAATAGAAATGATACTGTTGGCTTATGCGCACCTAATCTTGAATTATCAGGTGACTAATGCATGGTTTGTGTGTGTATGTATATAACACACAGAGTCAATAAACAAATGTATATGTATATGAACTATCTGTGAGTCGTGTTCTCATCTCTATGCCCGTGGTCTTAAGTTTGAAATGTCAATTATATCACAGCTTAATGGGTGCACATAGCAGTGTGTCTGAACATCCTTTGGCTTTCTCGATCAATATTGACCTAATTTTATCCGGGGTGGCTCTATTTCCCCTCCGTGGTATGTGAACATCTGCAAATCGTCTCAAGGAAATGAAGTCATAGTAACATCTAGAGAATGCAATATGATGGTGATTACTCGGAACTCAATCTCTTTCACCCTGTGCCTCCCTCACCTGCATTAGCCCCGTGACTCACCTCTGTGGGAATGGGGAATGACTCGCTTCTTTAGCTCTCCAGTGGTAAGAAGGGAAATGATAACAGGAGTAGCTAACAGTTACTGAGAACTCACCATGGGCAAGCACTTCTGTGCAAATTCCCTTACTCCCCTGTGTAGCCAGAGCCTTTCTTATTGCCATCACCAGGTGATGGATGAAGAGGTTGACATGAGTGAACGCCCTATGACGTGGAATAAATACATGGCAGGGCCGAGACTGTGGCCCCAATGGTCAGCTCCAGGGCTTGCCATTTATACAAAATGAACTTTCAGTTTGGGAATAATTTTAGATTTGCAGAAAAGTTGCACATATAGTACAAGCCTACTGTTTTAGCCATTGCTTTTTGCTGTTCCTTAAGCCTCTAAGATTTTACCAAATCATGTCAACTTCATCACCAGCTCATCTAGCTTCTGAAGCGTAGATCAATCTGACCTCAATTAGAGGCTCCAATTATCCACATTTAAGGCACCATCAGAGAACACAATGCAAAATTTCTTCTTTCATTCAACACATAATGATTGACTGCTCTCTATGTCAGTTAGGGACCAAGTGGTGAGCAACTCAGTCCAGCTGTTTGTCCTTATGGGAAGTAGACATTGTATACACACACACACACACACAGAGTCAGCTGAGTATAAATTTACAAGAAACAGACATTAGAGAGCATGCAGTAGTGGAGGCTGACCTGGTCTGGGGGACACAGGGCAGGAAAAGATGGTCAGGAAGTTTCCCAAGGAGGTGATGTTTGAGCTGATACTTACTCAAAGGAAGGAAAGGAGTGTGAAAGAAAGGATGGAAGTGTGGGAGGGGAAGACTGTTACAGGCAGACAGAACATCTCCTACACAGACTCTGGCGTCTGCCATCAGCTTGCCTTTAATGAGTTTCTGGCTCAGAAATGTAAAAAAAAAAAGTCTGTATTTCTTAGAATGCCTTCTAATTCTTTTACCCCCCTTGCAGGCTTCATCTCCTCTGTGATTTTCTTCTAGGCCCACTCTCTCCTCCCCAGAATTAAGCACCCTATACTGTATCAGAGCACTGTTTGTACTTCTATTATTCCATGTAAATACTGTTTTAATTGCTTTCCTAGAAATACCTGTGTTCTCTACTACATTGATTGCTCCTTGAGAAATATATTTTGTTCCTATTTTATATCTCCAAATAATGAATCAATAGTATTTATTGAGCAATTCCTATGCATTAGGCACTTTGCTAATTTTTTTCATGTAATATTTTATTTATTTCTTAGGTCAAACTTATAAAGTTGTATTATTCATTCCCTATCACCCATTTAGCCAGCATTTATTGGGCACCAACCATTGTGTTGGGCACTGTTCTAAATCAACCAATGAAGTCCTGCTGGTCAAATCTGGCTTTCCATCTGTTTAGATAAATAAAATTTTATTGGAACATGGCCATGCTCATTTATTTACATATTGTCTATGGCTGGCTTCATGCTACTATGGCAGGGCTGAGTAGTTGCAACAGAGAATGTGTGGCCCACTAAGCCTAAATATTTACTATCTGGGGTTTTACAGGAAAAAGTTTGCTGATCCCTGTTCTAGATGCTGGGGGCACAACGTGGAAAAATGAAAGACAAAAGTCTTTGGCGTAGAGGGCTTGCACAGTGCTTGTGTCAGAGATGGATAACTTCAGCCTGCACAATAGCTGTTCTGGGTTTTCTAGCCTCTCTTCCAGTTAGGTGTGGCCATAGGATGGTTCCAACCAATAGAACATGAGTAGGAGTAATGAGGGCGATTTCCTGGCCTGGCCCATACAAATCTCCTGTATGTATTCTTTCATAGCTCTTCCTCTTTTGGAGATATGACCATAGTAAGTTGGAATTCACTTCTTGAAGATGGCAGCACTTATCCTGCTGGCCCTGAGTGACAGTATGGAGCCAAGATTCGTTCTCCCCTTACCACAGACATACCAATCTGGAACCACTAATATTGTTATATCAGCAACAAATACGTGGCAATTGTGTTTGAGCCATTTTTATATTTTTGGGTCAACTTGTGCCATCAGCTAGCTTTTCTCTAATGAATGCAGTTTTATTATTATGCTTGCTCTATAGCTATTAGCCCCGATTTTAACATGTCTTAATCCAAGTATATTTTCTCTCATCTAAAGACTAGAGTGATAGGCAGTCAGGGTTGTTGCGTGATATCAACCATGACCTGGATTTCTTCTCTCTCGCGGTTCTGCCGTCTCCTGGAGCATTGCCTTTGACCCAGTGGAGCTGCCTTCATAACCAGCACCTTGTATTCCAGCATGAGAAAGGGGTGCACAGCTTGTTTTTAAGTTCTACTCTTTATTTCTGTTCACATTCTCTTGGCTAGCCACATGAGTCACATGGCCACATTTAGCTACAAGGGGGACTGAGAAATGTACTCTCCAGCTCCATGGCCATCTGCCTAGCTGCAATCCATGGACTTCTACCATTAAAAGGAAGAAATTGCCGGGCACGGTGGCTCACGCCTGTAATCCCAGCACTTTGGGAGGTGAGGTGGGTGGATCATGAGGTCAGGAGTTCAAGACCAGCCTGGACAAGATGGTGAAACCCCATCTCTACTAAAAATGCAAAAATCAGCTGGGCGTGGTGGCGGGCACCTGTAATCCTGGCTACTCAGGAGGCTGAGGCAGAGAATTGCTTGAACCAGGGAGGCGGAGGTTGCAGTGAGCTGAGATTGCGCCACTACACTCTAGCCTGGGTGACAGAATGAGAATCTGTCTCAAAAAATAAAAATAAAAATAAAAAAATTTAGAAAAGGAAGAATTTGGGAATGGGTGGTGGGCACAGTTAGTTGCCTTTCATACACATGATGATGACTCAGAACTTACAGTCCAGAGTAAGTTAAGTCACTTATAGCAAAAATAAGCACTGTTTCCCTTTGTTTTTAAAAATAAAAGACATTGTATTTAGTTTGGCAGTGTAATGACAATAGCTAACAGTTATAGCAGCACACTATGAGTAGAAGTCTGGGTTTTGTGTTGTATATGTATTAGCTCATTTAAGTCTCTTCACACCACTGCAAGTGTTATTTTAATTCACATTTTATGGATGAGGAACCTGAGACTGATAGAGGTTAAGTGAGTTGCTCAGGGTCTAAAAGTTAGGAAGAGTCAGGCCCAGATCCGAAGCCAGAGAGCTGGGCCCCAGAATCTGCTTGCTTGAATCCGTCTGCTAGACGGCTTCATCTGTGAAATGGGGATAAAATATGTACTTTAGAGCTGGGCATGGTAGCGAGCGCCTGTAGTCCCAGCTACTCTGGAGGCTGAGGCAGGAGGGTCCCTTGAGCCTAGGAGTTTGAGGCTGCAGGGCACAATGATTGTACCTGTGAATAGCCACTGCACTCCAGCCTGGGCAGCATAGTGAGACCCTGTCTCTAAAATAAATAAAAACATACACACACTGTATCAGGATAAAGCATGAGAGAGGACACAAAGTAGTTTCTTTCTTTCTTTATTTTTGTAATTTTTAAACACAGGAACAGAAAACCAAACACTGCATGTTCTCACTCATATGTGGTAGTTGAACAAGGAGAACACATGGACACAGTGAGGGGAACATCACACACTGGGGCCTGTCGGGGGGTTGGGGGCAAGGGGAGGGAAAGCATTAGGACAAATACCTAACGTATGTGGGGCTTAAAACCTAGATGACGGGTTGATGGGTGCCACAAACCACCATGGCACATGCATACCTATGTAACAAACCTGCACCTTCTCCACTTGTATCCTGGAACTTAAAGTAAAATAAAAAAATAAAAAAAAAGCCATAAGTTATTTTCCAATAGTTAAATAAATTCCAATGATAGGCTACAATTAATTAAATTTAAACTTAAATAATGTGAAGTAATCATAATCTTAATCTGAAATAAAGAATTTTCAAATAAAAAACTTTAATCGATTTTAATATATGTTAGTCTTTTAATTAATTTTAAAAAATACAGAATAAATAGTAGAATTTCCCTGTCATTGCTTTGTTGACTCCCTGCTAGCATCTTCACTGCCCAAATAATACTCATTTCTCTAGAGGAGGGAGCTGGCAAATATGGGCTTCAGACCAAATTTCTCCTCCCGACATCCACATCTGTTTTTGTAAATAAATTTTATTGGGACCCAGCCACGATCATGCACTTAGTTTTGCTTTTGGGCTATAAGGGCAGAGTTGAATGGTTATGCCAGAGACTGGCCCACAAAACTGAAGAAAATTTACTATTTGTCCTTTTATGCAAAAAGTTTGCCAACCCTTGTTTCAGAGCTAATCAGTGTTCAAATTTTATGTCTGTAATTTCATACCTTTTCTCATGTTTTTGCATGTGTCTGGCTATGCACATATATATGTAATTGCAAAAATACCTATACAAAACACACACACATATATGTATGCATATACACACATACACACATATCTTTTTAGTTAAATGAAGTCATGCTATAGAAATGATGTACATAATGTACCTTGGAGATTTTTCCATATCTGTTCCTATAATGCTACTTTGTTATTTTCTATAGTATAGATGTACGATCATTTATTTAATCACTCCCCTACTCTACAGATGAACATAAAGCTTGTTTCCAATTTCTGTCAGCCATCTTGAATGAGTAGTCAAAATGTCTTTGAAAACCCAATTGTAGCCACCATTCATTTAATTTGTAAAATTTTGAGTCTTTTGCAGCAGGGAGGCTAACTTCATTCCATGTTAGAGTTTCTTACACACAGTAAACAGGACCAAAAATATATTCTGCACTTCGGATCTTAATTATGCATTATACACTTAATTAAAATTCACATTGTCAGTAAAAGGTAAGGACTATATTAGATTGTGGTTGTTGGCATCATGATTAATATACATTTAAGCTTTAAAATCTGTTGTTACATTATGGTAGATTTTCCAGAAAGAAACATGAAGCTTTAAAATGCATTTTTAAAAAGACAGAAGGAGATATGAACTCAGTGGAAGAAATCCAGCTCATTCTAGAGCAGATGATAGCTATATATAATAAAAAATGGAGCCAAAGCCTCACCTTAATTTGCGTGTTGTTTAAGGCAGGCAGGTTCTTCTCTCTCTTTCTGAGAATTAGAACTGTGTAAAACCAGAGGGTGAATGTGCAAGGTTTCAAACTCCAGGATAAAACTTGGTTTTCTATTTTGCTAAACCAAATACTCAAGTTTTACCAATCTTTGTGTCCGCTTTAGGTGGGAGCACCGTGGTTAGTTTCTTCCCAAAGCTTACCTTTCCCTTTGGTCACATTTTTCTATGAAATAACCTTGTTTTTATTTTTTGACCCTAAAGAGTTTCCCTTTGTTCAGAGACTTGTCTGTGGGCTTGATGTGAATTTTCCACTTTGTTTGGTGTATTTCCATTTATAAGCCGTGTTTTTCTCACCTTCTCTGCTTCACACTCTGTTTATTTCCATTAAAGATCAAGAAAGTGACTGAAGAGTTTGTTCACATTTTGAGGTGGCCTCAATTTTACTCTGCTGTCGGTTGGAATCCACCTCTCTCACTCCCCAGCTATTGATTCTTTATTTTCTTTTTTCTGTTTCAACGTTTGGCCATGGAGAATCGTAAAACCTTTACTTTTAAATTATGAGTGTTACCTTTGTTCTTTTAATTTTGTCGTCTGCCCTTGTTCTTTTTTTCTTTGTTTTCAGTATTCTGACTTACTGCTTCTCTGTGATTCTTTATGTCAGAGGCATTTAAACCAGAGCATCTTCATCTTGAATAGGGGCTGGGTAAAATAAGACTGAGCCCTACTGGGCTGCATTCCCAGAAGGTTAGACATTCTCAGTTACAGGATAAGATAGGAGGTTGGCATAAGATACAGGTCATAAATACCTTGCTGATAAAACAGTTTGCAGCAAAGAAGCCGGCCAAAACCCACCAAAACCAAGATGGCGATGAGAATGACCTCTGGTGCCATGATAGTTTACAAATGCCATGCCAACATCAGGAAGTTACCCTATATGGTCTAAAAAGGGGAGACATGAATAAGCCACCCCTTGTTTAGCATATGATCAAGAAATAACCATAAAAATGGGCAACCAGCAGCCCTCAGGGCTGCTTTGCCAATGGCGTAGCCATTCTTTATTCCTTTACTTTCTTAATAAACTTGCTTTTACTTTACTCTATGGATTTGCCTGGAAGTTTTTCTTAGATGAGATCCAAGAACCCTCTCTTGGGGTCTGGATTGGGACCCCTTTCCGGTAACATTTATGCCTTGAATAATTTCGAGGTGCATGTTAAATATCTGGACAGAAAGTACAAGTTTTCTGTGAATATAACCCTTCTTTCTTAGTAATTGGACCCACAGAGGTTATCCAGGCGCATGAGAATAACATGACAAACCCCAACATTTTTGTGTGTGTCTGGGTGTGACTATGTGACTAATTTCTGGCTAGAGTGATTTAAGTGGAAGTGTTCTTTGCAACTGTTTGGGGGCCTCTTTGTGTAGAGCGGCCACTTGCTGCTCCCTGGCTGGAATGTGGTTGGGTGGCTGGCTGTAGAATGCCTCACTCGGGCCTGATGTGGAGGCCACATGTTGGCCTTGGTAGACTTGATAACTAGAGACACAGTGAGTAACATGGGCTTCTCAGAACATGCTGGAAGATAAACACCAACAACACCCAAGACCAGAAAATGCCACCAGATGCTACTAGAGAGCAAAGTATAGCGACAGGCCAGACTCTGCTTTCTAACATGATTATTTTCCAAAATGTCTTGGTCCTCGGAGGCTTACCAAGAAAGAAGGTGTTTGTGACTATGTGTATATGTGTGTGTGTGTGCAGAATCCTAATTTGGTTGTGTGTTTAACTCAGAATGATGGCATTTACTTGGAAGTGACTAAATTTTTTGCCATGAGGTAGATGGAGGGCTTGACTTAAAAACAGTTTAAATGGAGTTACAGAAGAATTTTAAAATATTTTATTTCTTGCACACTCAAGTTTGTCTTCTTTGACAGTCTGGGAATCAGGACTGAGGTTTAAGCATGGCAGGGACACTGTCAGATTTGTGCTTCCTTCCGAAGTCTTTTCTTCTGGGAGGTTGTGGCCACATGATTGTCACGGTCACTTTCATCCTCTCCTGGAGACTCTCAGCTGTCCTACATATGTCACTGCATTTTTGCAGAGTCAGATGGTCTTTTCTGAATTATTTTCTATTGTCATCATTTGTGATCTCCACTATAGTCCTGTCTTTATATATTTGCTTCAAAATAGGCTCCCAGTCCATTTTTGGAGAGAATACTTAGATTTGTTCGGTCAAATTTCAGAACTGCAAGTGGCTCAGTCACTCCAATGACAAAGAACGGCCCCACCCCCCGCCAAAATGGAACATGAGTTTTGCTTCAGAAATGAATACATAAAATATGCTGCCTTTTCATCCATCTTCTCTCAATTTTATTTGTTACTAAAGCGATATTATACAGATATTGAAAGACTTTTTAAAATAAGAAAAAAAAAAAAACCCATAACAATGATCTCATTTGGAAGTTTTGGTTGAAAGTGACAAAAACTGAATTGGAACAAGCTGGGATGGAGAAAAAACATACGGGCTTGAGTCGCAGAAAAATCCAGGAACAGAATTAGTTTTAGATGTCACTTGATATGAGACTCAAACAGTGCTCAAGTAGAATAATCATTTCTTCATTTGTTAGATCTGTTTCCCAATGTGTGGGCATCCTTCTTGAGCAGGACCAATGCTTGGGGGTGCAAAATGGCCATGAGAAACTCTTAGCTTCCTATGATTTGATTTCAGTAAACTCAGCACCATGAAGTTCTCTCTCTTAATATTAAAATCAAAGCAAAACAAGGAAGTGAGTTTCATATTTGTCTGCTTGTGCTCATGCTCCTGTCTGAACAGACGACCATGGCTAAGACAGTGGAATGACCGGGGTGGCGGGGGCGGGGGACGGTCAGGTCTCGGGTATGTGCCCTACTTTGGATCTAAGCGTGGGTTAATCTTTTGGACTCAATGGGTTAAAGATGATGGACAAGTAGTTCTCTGCTCCCTCCTACCCAATCAGGGTGGCATTCCCAGAAGAATAAATCAATAGACAAAAGCAGCAGAGAGCCACCCAACCGATAATCCCAATCCCCAAAGAAAATGAGAGCTTCCATTCTTCTGTTCCCGTTTATCTATGTTCATAAAGATCACACTCTTATATGGTTATAATTATAATGTAGAATAGATCAGAGAACAGCAAACTACAGCCCAGGAGCCAAATCTGTCCCATCACTTACTGCTGTAAATAAAGTTTTATTGGAATGTAGCTGTGTCCATTCACTCACATGTCATCTATAGAAAACATCACGCTACAACAGCAGTTCATTAGTTCCAATAGATACTGTTTGGTTCGTGACATCTAAAAGTATTTACTGTTTTGCCCTTTATGGAGAAAATTTGCCATCCTGGGTATATATTAGAATTAGCATTGTGCTTTTAAAAATTAACAGTTTATTTGTACAACCTCACATATTTTCAGAGGCTTAATAATTATGATATATTTTGTCTACAGAAAACTTCCATTGGGTTGAATGACTCTCTGCCCCCAGGTGAGGAGGAATACTAGAGGTTTCTTGCAGGAATCTTCTCCTTCCATGCATGTAAGCAAAATGTAGAGGTTCCTTTTAAGCACTTGCTCCATGGCCCCCTAAGCTTAACTCTACTGAAGCCCTTATCAAACTGTGATTGTATTTTCCTTACATAAAATATCCCTAGGGCAAGGACAATGATTCATCAAGATTACATCCCTAATATCTAACACAATGGTAGGCATTCTGTTATGCACAGTATCTACTGCCTGTAAATTCACAACTTCTGCTGCTGGTGGTGCAAATAGAATCATCCACTACCCTAGTTAAAACCTTCCATGGAAGAAGGATAAGACTGAAAATCCTTAACATGGTATACCAGGTCCTGTGTGATGTGGCCTTGACTTTCTCCTGTACCCTTCTGCATTGACTTGCTTTCTTCAGCCATGCTGGTCTTTTTTCCATTCCTCCAATGCTCCATGCCCCTTCCTGCCTCAGGACCTTTGCACAAGCTAGCCTCTCTTTCTGGGCCTCTCTCATGCATACTTTAAGGGAATAGGGTGAGGGACCAATACCAAGGCAGCCCATGTGTAATTCTCCCTGTTACATTTATATCACATTATTCCTCTCTGTTATTTCATCCCCAAACCTTCATACAAAGGAGTATACTCAATGAACATTTATGTGTTACCATGTGCTGGGAACTGTTTTAGAATCAGGAATAGTGCAACAGCGTACCAGACAGGTATGGCCCTGATCATATGGAGCTTATAATCTTACAGAGCTATCAGGCAAGTAATCACCAGATATAGCACAGAGTGACTGGTGGAGTTGGAGGAAAAGGGAAGGAGAGTGTAGATGACGGAAACTTCCCAGGTTCAAAGCTCAGGGAAGACTCTCAAAGCTCATGCTGTTAAAGACAACACCGAAGGCCAGGAAGTAGGGGAGGGAAGAGCTTGCTAAGAGCCTAGTGAGGGACGGATCCCACTGCAGGCCCTAGGCGAGGCCCCTGGTGCTCTGTCTCAGATGGGAGGTGAGGCAAGTCAGCTGCAGGTCGACTCAGTGTGTTCCGGTGTTCTGAGGAAATTCTCTGCCCCAAGCCATACCTCTTTCTTACCACCACTTCTCAGAGGCTGTGGTTTCCTTTTGTTCTTACTATTTCAAGCTTTCATTACAACCCTGTGGCTTGGTTACAAGCCAGGTTTGGGGTTTGAATTAATGTTCTTTTTTTTTTTTTTTTTTTTTGAGATGGAGTCTTGCTCTGTTGACCAGGCTAGAGTGTGGTGGTGCGATTTCGGCTCACTGCAACCTCTGCTTCCCAAGTTCAAGCGATTCTCCTGCCTCTGCCTCCAGAATAGCTGGGATTACAGGCACCTGCCACTACACTTGATTAATTTTTCTATTTTTTTTTTGTAGAGATGTGGTTTCACCATGTTGGCCAGGCTGGTCTCAAACTCCTGACCTCAAGTGATCTACCCGCCTTGGCCTCCCAAAATGCTGGGATTATAGGCGTGAGCCACTGTGCCTGGCTTGAATTCATGTCTTATGCTTCTTTTCTGCAAACAATGACTTAGATCAGGGGTTGGCTAAGTCTTTCCGTAAGGGCCAGAGAGTTAATATGTTGAGCTTTGCAAGCCCTGCAAGTCTCTGTCATGACTACTCAACTGTGCCACATGACAGAAGCCAAGGCAGCAGGTAAATGAATGGATGTGGCTGTGTTCCAATAAAACTTTATTTAGAAAAATAGGTGGTGGGGCGAATTTGGCCAGAGGGCTATGGTTTTCTGACTCCTGACTTAGATGATCAGCAATGTCTTTATATGTGTCTTGATTTACTATTAGGAAATAAAAAAAAATATTTTATATTAGGATTTTTCAAATCGTGTATTGTAATCCCTTGGGGTTTTGGTGGAGTTGCATAAAAGTCTTCAGAGGTATTGGAAGGATGAGGGCCCAAGAGAAGGAGGCCTCATGCAAGGGCACTGGGCATGTTCATGAACCTAGTATTTCCAGACACTGAGCTCTAGAATCAGACCTTCTTGATATGTGGATGCATAGAAATGCCCATGTGTGGTGGTACAGAAATGGTGATTTTTTTCCACAAGAAAATTTTTTATGAAGAATCATTTTTATTTCTAAAGAATAAAGTCCCCAAACAGTTGTCTTATAGTCCAGAGAAGTAGAAAGATCAGAATTTAGTTTAGTTTAGCCTTGACTTGTTTGCTTCTAGAGAAAATGATGGCTCCTATGATGACTCAACTTACTTTTTAGTCAAGCCAACCCAGTGATAAGGTTTGGAGTAGGGCCAATTTTTATTTTCTTTTTCCATACAAGGTGTTATTTTAATAATCTTCTTTCTGGGGCCTTTATCATGTCCTATCCCATGTCACTTCTTCCCCATTTTTGCAAAGATTAGTGGTAATATTTTTCTTTTTCCTTCTGGCTGTCTCCCACTCATCCCTCCAGTCCCTGATTCACAAGCCCTTTCCTGACTTCACATTCTAAATTGGTGGCAATCTTTCATTATTCTTCTCCGTCTCCCTCTCCCTCTCTCTCTCCCCCTCCCTTTCCCCCTCCCCCTCCCCTCCCTCTGCTTCTGCTTCGGCTTCATCTGCTTCTTCTGCTGTTTCTGCTGCTTCTGCTTCTTCTCCTTCTCCTTCTCCTTCCACTTCCACCTCCCCTTCCCTTTCTTCTTCTTGTTTTTCTTCTTCTTCTTCTTCTTCACCAAGTCTCATTCTGTCACCCAGGCTGGAGTGCAGTAGTGTAATCTCGGCTCATTGCAAACTCCGCCTCCTGGGTTCTAGTGATTCTCATGCTTCAGCCTCCCAAGTAGCTGCGATACAGGTGTGCACCACCACACCTGGCTAATTTTTGTATTTTTAGTAAAGATGGGGTTTTGCCATGTTGGGCAGGATGGTCTCAAAGTCTTGAAATCAGTGATCCACCCACCTCTGCCTCTCAAAGTGCTGGGGTTACAAGCATGAGCCACCACGCCTGGCCTCATTATTCTTTTGCTTTGTCTTGTGTTATTGCTTGATGTGTGAGAGTGTTTGTTCTGTGTCCATCTTCCCACTAGAGGGTAGGCCATACACAGGCAAGGACCACATTCATTGGGTTCACCACTTCATTGTTGATATTGGATGCATAGCCAATGCTAACTGAATGAGCATTTGTGTTGTTTCACTGGCATGGAGTTGTAGATAAATGTGAGGGGTGTGAATGACTTAGAGGAGCAATTCCATAGTAATGCCAGTTAGGAACAATTTCTGCTATAAATAACAGACTGTTGACAGATAGTTACTTTAAAAGAAGCTGTTGGAGTCTTGCCTAATTTCAATACCCTCTGATCACCCAGCCCCCACACAATGTTCTCGTGCAGGTCACCGGCTTATTACTCAAAGCACCTCGGGTTCTCTGCTTTATGGATTTCTTTGGCTGTCTGAGCATGCTTGTTGGGTTGGGTAGTTGGGAAATTGTAGGTAGTTGGGAAATTGTAGGTAGTTAGCACTCTCAGAGTAGCAGTCCTCAACCCATGACAGATATAAGTTGGTGGGTATATATCCCAGTCCTCTTGCCCCTTGGTGGGGCAGTACTGAAGCATATCCCCAGCAGTTCTGGGCCTTGGATGCCCTCAGGGGTTACTTCCTCGTTAACATACTCTGTATGGGTTTCCTTCTTGTTCCTGGGTGCCTCCTGGGACCACCTCCCTTGTAAATGAATTGCACCAAATGCCCGGTCTCAGGCTCTGTTTCTGAAGAACCTCAATGTAAAATATTTACTTAATAAGAGGCTTGGAGGTAGGTAGTACTAGAGATGGTTAACTCAGCAGCTCAGCAAGGCCATCAAGCCCCCAGACTTTTCTATCCTTCCAGTTTTTCTGCCTCGGCAGTGGACATTTAGGCTTTATTCAGGTCTTTTCTTGGTTCGAAATGGCTGCTGCAGCTTTGGATAATGCATCTTCGCCTGTGCATGAAAAGTTGGAAGAGCTGGGTGGGCCTCAGAGTGGAGGAGCGGCAAGTAAAAAGGGTCTTTCCTTGCACGCACCTTTCCCTGAAACAAGGAGAAAACTCTCAGAAGTGACTCCTTTATGTCTTGTTGACTAGAACTGGGCCATATGGACCAGCACTTTCTGCAAAGGAGGTTGGGAAGGGAATCACTGGTCTTTTCAGGCTTTGGAGTGGGAGGTGGGTTAGGGGGTTGGGAACGGGTGTACATAGCCGCAACATTCACTAGAGCACAGTGCATTATTCTCTTTTTCAACAGATTGATAGCATAGGGTGGAAAGTCCGCTAATCTATTTGTCCGTTAAAAGAGGGAATACACAACCAAAAGTGCCTCCAGAAAGGAATTTTAATCTGTTCATGGCTGAAAAGTTTAAATTTTACAGCAAAAGTTTGAAATCTCTGTAAACGACGGAGATGAAAAGGTCGGCATTTAAATCTGTTTCCTTAACAGATGGCTCCCAGAGTGAGCTGAGATCGGAATTCACTTTCTGGGCTCAGCCTTTCTCCATAAAGCTGGTCGTGCAGTTTATGACATCAGCAGAGCCCCAGAGTGAATTACGGCTCATCCTTGTGTTCATTCTGGTGCCATTTATTATGCTACTGTGTGTGATGTTGATTAGGAAGGTGTCTTTGATAGCTCAGTGGAGGAAAAAGTGCTCATGTTAGAGGGCTGAATTACAATAATGGTTAAAGACAAAGGTACATCAAGCGGGGGCTGGGACATTAACCGCCTTTTACATTTTTGCCTGTCTGTGTGTTTATGAGAAGAAAGAATACGATTATATCAAGTTATTAAAAAAACACACTCTATATTTATGGACAAAGACATTTCTATTTCCCACTGTCCTAATTGAGCTCTCTGCATCTCCTTAATAAAGTCTTGCCATTTACCTCATGCCAGGTGTTACAAATACATTTAATCAATACTTTTGAGTCTTGATGAAGGAGCTGTCTATCACTCCTGACCTCGCAAAGTCAAAGTAATAGGTCAAAGTTTATTATAATAAAAACAAAGGGGTGATCAAAATGTATTTTTTCCATTGGAATTTTACTGGGTTAGGTATTGCTTGAAATAAGCCATTAGTTGTGGCTGGAACATTTTTTGGGTAGCGAAATTCTTATAAGGATGATTTTTGTATTGCTATTATTTGACTTGGATGTGTTAAAAGATTTGAATAATTGATGCCAAGAAGCTTCTTCCATAGAACATACTCATATTTGAGCAATTGAGATTGCTCCTCAATCTTTGAGGTATATCAGGTGCCTGGATCTTTTGCAAATTTTTTATATCAGAGTCTTAAAGGGTGGGAACAAGGATACCTATATTTTTGAAATTCTGATGCATGTCAGAGTGCCATATTATTGCCATGGAGCTTCTTTTAAAAACGTCTCGTAATATCCTCTGTGCATTTACCAGTTGCTGGGCTAGGCCTTAGGGTGAGACCTGTCCAATATGGTAGCCACCAGCCACATGAGGCTGTTTCACTTTTAATTTCCATTAATTAAAAAAAAAAAAAAAAAAAATTCTTCCTCTGTTGCATTAGGTACATTTCAAGTGTTCAATAGCTACAGATGGCTAGTGGCTAACATACTGGACTGCAAAGATATAGAACATTTCCATCATCACAGAAAATTCTACTGGACAGCTCTGGATTAGACAGTAAACAAGACAGACACGATTTATTCCCTAATGGAGAAAATAGACCAGCCCTCTGCCTCCCTCCACCCACTCCCAACCGCCGATAAATGGACAAATCAACATTACGAATTCTGTTTTATGAGGAAAGCCAAGGTCTGTGAACAGGGCTGGCTACGTGGGGCCCAGTGAAAAATGGCAATGCATGAACCCCCATTCAAAAAAAACTTAAGAATTTTAAGTGGCTACAGCCAAACATTAAAGAAGTCTGGGGTCCTTCTGAGCCCAAGTTGCACACTCAATCTGGCTGAAACAGACTAAAGCCAAGGGGCCTGGAGACCTTTTGTAGTTAAAGATGTTAAAATGCTTCTGCTAGAAAGAAACAAATCATACGAGGTGAAAAAGATGAGAGAAAATGCAAAGCGTGTAGGAGAAGATTTTAGGCAAAGAGAACACCACAAAGGACCCTGGTGGGAAAGGGGATGGCATATTCAAGAACCTAAAAGCATTCCAGAATGGTAGCGGGAGGAAAGAATGGGGGGGCGGGTCAAGGCTGAGATGATGGTCAGGGCCGGGGCCAGTGGATGGGTCCTTGTAGCTGATGTTTGTGTAGGGTTGTGTAGTCAACCCCACACCCCATTACAAACTCACTGGTGAAGTTCAGCATGTGGCTTTATCTTCAGGTTTCATTTGTGAGGTTGAGAGCATCTCTAACTCATAAGGAATTCATGCACGTCAGAATGAAATTCTACTTTTTATTTTTTAAGACGAGGAGGGAGAGGTGCAGGAGATGATTTGCTTTGATTCACGGTCTGGTGCAGGAGCAGGTTAAGGAAGTCGGGGAGAACAAGCAGGGTTCTGTGCACGCACGTGGCATTTGTGAGCCTCTCCAGATGCAGGACTGGGCGGGAAGATTCCTGTCTCTCCCATGTGTCACAGGGAGGCATTGGCTTGCACGTGTTACTTCCCGAAAAGGTGTTTCATCCATAGAAATGCTGATTCTCTGGCTTCCCAATGCTATATTTAGAAATGACATTTACATTTCCACAGATCAACAGCTCCTGTTTGGATACAGTTCCAGGAGCTTTGCTGTGACAGTGAATATGCCTGCTTTTATTCTCCCCTGTTTCCCTTTCTTAGCTGTGGGGAATTAGCAAAATTAGGAGGCATTTGTCATTTGGTATATGAAAATAATTGAATATTATAAATTCATATATTTTGAAAGAGGTCAAAATGAACCAGTATCTTGACTTTCAAAAAGGCTTGGGGGAAAATTTATTCTATACTGCATTTTCTGTCTCATTCATTTAAAGAATATCTATATAGATTTTAGCTAAAGCATCCCTTAAACCCCCAAATCCTCCCACCCTGCCATGTTATTTTATTTATTTATTTATTTTTGTTAATTTTGAATCTGAGTTTCTGATACCTTAGTAGCTTATTTATTGATAGTTCAAATCCAGAGAGAAACGTCTTTTATTCTGCAGTAAAACGTTATTTCATTGAGGCTTTATACCTGTGGTATGTGTGTGCATATTATTTTGTGCCTGATGGAGTTCAAATATTCTATTACTCTGACATATTCCATCTTAGCAAAATTATTCTCACAGCTATTGATAACAAAGGAAAGGACCAAATATCTTATTTCCTTGTCAAGAGGGTGGAAAAAATGGAAATAGTAAAAATAACCATTGGCTTCCATCAATCTACAGGATTATGGTCTGCCTTTGGTAATAACATTCTACTTACAGCCTCCTGAAACCTGATCAAGGGACCCCATAAAATTGTGAGCACATGTCACCATTAGAGGGCAGTGTGCACTCTCTCCAAGAGCCCATAAAAATTATGTTTCCTGCCATAGCTAAAAGGATTTGTCTGGCAAAGGGCAAACCCATTAGGCATAAACATTCAGCATTTTTTGCTGTTGCCTGTCATAATGGAAACAATGATTTGAAAGTTCTGATTAAACCTGCAAGATTTTCTATCTAGTGTATGTCTTCAAGCATATACTTTTCAAACTTACTTCTTTTGATTTCCAACTGTGCTAGAAACGTTAGACCTGGCACAACTTTTTCAGGACTTTGGTAGAGAAAGCTCACTTTAATCTCAGTGACAAAGCTCTCCTTAGAATATAGACGGCCATTAAGTAACAGGAAAGTCTTTATCAAAACAACAATAACCAAAGTTAATTATTATTATTATTTTTTTAAGATAGGATCTGATACTGTTGCCAGGCTGGAATGTAGCAGTGCAATCATAGCTCACTGCAACCTCCTGGGCTCAAGGGATCCTCCTGCCTCAGCCTCCTGAGTAGCTAGGACTACAAACATGGGCCACCATGCCTGGCTAAGTTTTACATTTTTTGTAGAGATGAGGTTTCACTATGTTGCCCAGGCTGGTCTTGAACTCCTGAGCTCAAGTGATCTTTCTGCCTTGGCCTCCCAAAGTGCTGGGAATACAGGCATGAGCTACCATGCCTCACCCCCAGAAGATTAAAAAAAAGTCACTCTAAACTCCAAAATGTGTCCTAACATCCTCACCCACGAAAACCTAATACAAACATGAAGAATTAGTGAATATTTTTTCAGCCCTGTTTTTTTCTGAGGAGCAAGAAAAAGAAATCTTTGTTTATATCACCATTGGTAGGCCAGTAAACAAAGGCTAGAGAAGACATTTGTATAAACTTGAGAATTTGCATTTAAAACATGATCTACAGTTACTTTGTAGAATATCAGGATTTGATTCATTGGTGAGCATAAAATCATCGCGTTGGCGGTAGACCTGGAATTGGCAAAATTATGATTGCGTCAACGTGCCGGCCCACGTCGGCTTCTTGTTCAGGTGTGAGATTGTAAAGGAAGGGTCTGCTAGAGTCGTCTTTCAAAAAATTCAGCAAATAAATTGTTTGCTTTACAACTGCCAGCCGCAGTTGCCTCTGGCGGCGTTGTTTTTCTGCTGACTGCGACAGATTGAGCTCTTCTGCCGGAATTTCTCTAGAGGGCAGTAAGGATTCGAGGCTCTTTCCCTATTTTTCTGAAATGACGGATCATCGTTGTGCAGCTGCAAAGGTTAGGCAGTGCAGCACACGCTCTGGTGCTGGGGAGAGTGGCCGAACTCTCCAGAAAGGAGCCGCCTTTGCTTCCTGGTATGTCCTGCAAGCCGATATTTTGTGATAACCTACAGAAAATCATTTCCTCTCTTCCAAAAGGAAATGTAAGGATTTATTAATAGAGTACATCTATAGATTCAACATATATGTATTAATGGTTGACCAAGGATTCAAAAATTAAATGGCTCCTGGGATCCTGCGTTGGAGGCTGGGTAAAGTCAAGAATGGAATAGCCGGGAAAGCCAAACAGAATAGTTGGGAAAGAGAAATCTGTATAATCCTGTGGTCCTCAACTAGGGACAGTTTTGCTTCCCGGGGACATTTAAAGACATTTTTGATTGTTACAACTGTGGGCGGGGGTGGAGTTGGGGGGTGGGGCTGTAGCATCAATTGAGTAAAAACCAGGGAGCTACTAAACATCCCGTAATATGAAATGCAGCCCTACAACAAAGAATTATTCAGCCTTAAATATCAATAGTGCCCAGGCTGAGAAATCCCGATGCAAACAATCAGGTAGCCAGGAAGAAAATGTGAAAATAGATTTTAGAAAGCTAAAGACATTTTAGTTTTTATTTTCAGTTCTTGGACTCTGAAGATGAAAAGTCAGAATGTCTGTGATATTCAGGATTGTTTTTCATGGGCTTCCTGCATCAAAGCATGAAATTGTGGGACCCAAGTGAATTTGAACCCACTGGGCAAGAGGAGCTGTTTAGGTGAAATTGCAGAGTGGCCCCTCAGAGGTTCCAGCAGGTGGGGAGGACCCTCCTGTGCTGCTGGGAATTTGGGGCTGGACATGGCTGGGCTCTGTGCTGTTCCCTAGTTGCAGGGCCACTAGATACTGATGTTTCTCTCTCTCTTTCTTTCTTTTTTTTTTTTGTTAAACTGCAGGTTCAGCATGGAAATGCTGATATGCTAGTGTAAAATCATTCTCTTGGGAAACAGAGAGAATGGGATCAAAATGGGGTCTTTTGCAAATAGCAGACTTTGGTTGGGTATTTTGAAGCTCTATGGCTCTGGTTTTCAACCAGGGGTGATTTTGTCCCCAGGGGTGCATTTGATGATGTCTGGAGACATTTTTGGTTGTCACGAGTGGGAGTGCTACTGGCAGCTAGTGGGTAGAAGCCAGGGATTCTGCTATAGATCCTGCAATGTACAGGACAGCCTGTCCCTGCGCCCCAATACAGAACAATGGGGCCAGCAATCTCAATAGTGCCAAGGCTCAGAAAGCTTACTGTATGGTTTTTGGCTTTGCATAATACATTCTTATTCCTTACCAAGTCTAGGATCAAAAGTGTCCACAGTTATGAAAATTTCCTGTTCTCCAATATTCCACAGATGACTTGCTGGTGGGAGCAGAGAGTGAGAATTGCATCCACTGTGTTTATAAGGCAGAGTCATGTATTTATTCACATTGGAAGGAACATCTCTCTGCCCAGAAGCAGACATTTAGGCAGTGAAAGCAGGTTGATGACATGCAGTTGCTTCATGTGGATATGATTTTTTTTTTCCTCAGTGAACTGAAGTGAGCAGGTGTAAAATGATCTTGGAAACTCAATTTTTCGAAGGCCCAGGCACAGGGCCAGTCTTTGCAAGAACTGGGAGGTTATATGGTTTCATAGAAATATCTAGAAAAGAGTGCACGTGATAAACTGTCAGGATCAGGCAGGTAAGATCAAGGCAGCATGGGTGAGGGTTGCAAATCTTGCAGTCTAAAGTTGGAATGAAGGGGGTTTGAGTCTCAACTCCATTATGTACTAGCTCCAGGATGTGGGACAAGCCACTTCACTTCTCTCAGCTATAGCTTTTGCATCTATAAAACGGGGATACTCATACTCTTTAATTTCAATTAAATTAGGACAACAAATGTAATAATGTATTAAATAGCTCTTCAGAGTTCTTGGTATATAGTAAGGGATCAATAAATACTAGACGCTTTATTATTAAAGTAAATAAATGGGCATGCATTGTCTTTATTTTTATGCAAAAAGAATTCATGAAAATACTGTTCCATCTTAAATTTTTTTTATATTAATCACTCATTCTTTGAACAAATCACTATGTGACTATGTTCATTAATTTAGCCCCACTTGATTACATGGCTACTGTGTATCAGCTACTGTTCTAGGTGCTGGGAATTAAAAAAGCAGAAAACTAAAAGAGAAATAGTTCTATCTTGGAGATAGGCAACAATAAAATGAAAAGTCAAATAGGCAGTATGTGAGATGGCAATGCATGCTGTGAAGAAAATAGAAAATAAAGCAGGAAAAGTGAGAGAGAGTTCTGGGCAGGATGCCATTTCAAAATGGGTGGCCAAGGATGCCTTAGTGATGAGGGGACTTCTAAGAAGAGGTTTAAAAAATGTGACAGAAGGGCCATGCAAACACCTGAGGGAAGGGTCTTCCAGGCAGCAGAAGTGGCAGGTGCAAAGGTCCTGAGGCAGCATGCACCTGCCATATTCAGGAACCAGCTGGGAAACCAGCGTGGCTACAGTGGGGTGAGGGAGAAGATCAGCCAAAGGCAATGAGGTCAGACAAACTGTGGGTGAGAAGGGGAACATCCCTGGGGCCCTGCGGGGCAGGGTTTCCCAACCTCGACACTGTTGACTTTTGGGGCCAGACCATTCTTTGTTGGAAGGGCTTTGCCGTGCACTGAAAGATATTTAACAGCATTACAGCAATACCCGCTAGATGTGGGTAGCACCGCTCCTCCTGCCCCCAAGTGATGACAACCAAAATGTCTCCAGACAGTGCCAAATATCCTCTGGGGAGTACAGTCACAGCCAGTTGAGAACCATGGCTGTAGGAACCTCATGAGGACTTGGTTTTTAGCCTGAGTGCAGTGAGAGACCTGAGAAAGAGTTTTGAGTTCAAGAGCCACACTCCAGCTTGGGTTGGTCTGCATAGGGTCAGTAAGGGATCTAAGTGCAGAAGCTAAGGGCCAGCAAGGAGGTGTCTGTGGAATTCTGGCAGGAGGGAACACGGAAGCCTCCATTTCTGAGGAGCCAGGTGAAGGGAAAAGGACTGAACAGTGAGGGCTTGTTCAGGGTGATGTTAAAAAAAATACTTAAGGGTCATGTGGCAGGGGCCCTATGCAATCAGAAAGACTACTGGCAGAATAAAGGACAGAGGCGTGTCCCTGGCACTGCTGTAGGAACGTCATCAGGGCAGCTGTACTGGGTCAGTCCTGACTGCTCATATTCTGAGCTACTTTACATTTTTTTTTGTGTGCCACAGGCCAAGCCTGGTATAGGAAAGGAAGCAGCCTCTCATTTGTATCAGGTAATAGAGAGCCGACTTTAATAGGGATAAGATGAAATTCCTAGGCCAGTGCAGGTGGCGGGCATATAGGACAGAAACTGCACCTTGGGAAGCATGTATGTGGAGAGGCAGAACAACTTTCTCATGGACACACAGGAAGAGTATTTCTGACCTAAGAAAACCCACACTCTATGTCCCAGCTCATGACGTCTGGTGATAACAGCAGGGACTAGCTTCCCATTCATTCAGTCAGCCATTCAACAAACATTCACTGAGGTCCTCTCAGGAAGAAGGGTCTGTCTAGGCTTGGAGGTTAATCACACAGGAACTTTGTCTTTAAAAAGACTGCGTATGTATGGGCTGAGCCAAGAGTGTCCATGTGTCCAGCATGTCTTCCTGCTACTTACTATCAGTACCCCCTTGAAGCCATGTGTCCGGTCATGCCACGTCTGGACAAAACCCTCTCGGCTCCTCTTCTCACTTCCAGCAAATACCCAGGTCCACACTATACTTTATAAGGCCCTCCCCAGAAGGTGGCAACTTTTTCCTGTAAAGGGCCGGAGAGTTCTGCTTTGGAGGCCATGAAGTCTCTCTCGCAACTACTCATCTCTGCCCTTAAAATTCGAAAGCAGCCATGGATAATATATAAATAGATAAGCATAGTCGTGTTCCAATTAAACTTTATTTATGGATGTTGAAATTTAACTTTCATGTATTTTTGGTTAATAAAATACTACTGTTTTTAGGAGATTTTAAAAAACCCATTAAAAAATGTAAAAGTCACGCTTAGCTCCTGGGCCACACCAAAACAGGCAGCAGGCTACATTTGCCCTGTCTGCTCCTCATATGGAACATGACAAAAGTGGGGGCCGGGTGCAGTGGCTTACGCCTGTAATCCCAGCACTTTGGGAGGCTGAAGCAGGCAGATCACTTGAGTTCAGGAGTTCGAGACCAGCCTGACCAACATGGTGAAACCCTGTCTCTACTAAAAATATAAAACTTAGCTAGGTGTTTTGGTGCATGCCTGTAATCCTAGCTACTCGGGAGGCTGAGGCAGGAAAATCACTTGAACCCAGGAGGCGGAGGTTGCAGTGAGACGGGATTGTACCACTGTACCCCAGCCTGGGCGACAGAGCAAGACTCTGTCTTAAAAAAAAAGAACCACCCTCTCCAAAAATCCCCATAAACTCCCACTTTTCTGTCTTTAAGATGAAGGACACCATGCCAGGCATTTAGGACTCCGTTTGCTTGACACTATGGGAATTAATCTGCCAGTCTCTGAACTTCTTGACCACACCATCTGTGTTGCTGCACCTCAGCCCTGCTGTTTGAAAGCAGCCATGGACAAAGCATAAATGAATGGGTGTGGCTCTGTTCCAATAAAACTTTATTTATAAAACCAGGCAGATGTGGCCCACCGGTCTGAGTTTGCTGACTATTGCCCTACATGATCTAAATATGCTCATTCCCCCTTCTAGTGTCATCTTCTACCTTGTATTAGTCCGTTCTTTCATTGCTATAAAGAAATACTGAAGGCCGGGTGTGGTGGCTCATGCCTGTAATCTCAGCACTTTGGAAGGCCAAGGCGGGTGGGTCACCTGAGGTCAGGAGTTTGAGACCCGGCTGGCCAACATGGTGAAACCCGCTCTCTACTAAAAATACACAAAACAATTAGCTGTGCATGGTGGCATGCACCTGTAATCCTAGCTACTCAGGAGGCTGAGGCAGCACAATTGCTTGAACCTGGGAGGTTGCAAGGAGCTGAGATTGCACCACTGCATTCCATTCTGGGTGACAGAGTGAGACTCCATCTCAAAAACAAAACAGAACAAAACAAAAAACTATTAATGAGATATTATATATTTTGTGTACTAAGCCTTTCAAATCTGATGTGTATTCTGTACTTGCAGTGTTTCTAGATTTTTGGACTAGTCCCTTGTCAGATCCTCGCTGGCCATAGTGGCTACCATGTTGGACAGCGCAGGACTATAGAGTTTGAGCTTTTGAAAGACAAGGACAGTTTGGTGCCCTGGTGACTCATAAGCAGTTCTTCAGTAGTGGCTAAATACCTGTCTTTGGCCAACCTTCCTTGTATTTCAGTCTGCTCAAGTTTTGGGATAAACCATCACTGTCAGAATTCATTGGTACTCAAGGGAAAATCAAGCTTTTTGTGGCATCACACAACATCATAAATTAAAACATATGCTTTAAAAAATTATGGTGTTACATCATGCTTTGATGTAATGTGACAGATTGTAATTTTTATTTTTGTAAGATTTCCTCAGTGTAAAGCAGGTAGTGGATTTGAGAAGGTTTGCAGTACTCAGGACCTCTGGATCAGGACCACATTTCCAGGCTGCCACAGTGTTGGTGCTTGGTACATCAGGCAGCAGTCTCTGCTGGGTCCTTGGTCTTGTTTGCCATGACCCTCCTGTGGTTCATTTGGATTCTATGTTTATTCTAAGAATCTCCCAGGGATCAAGAGGATTCTTTGCAACTTAATTCACTCTACCGGGCTATATGATTTTGAAACTAGAGTTTCCATTGGTTTACGTAGAACAACTGGCAAATTTTATCTCAAATGCAAGATGAGATTGGTTTTTAGTGGTTGTCTGGGGTCTTATGCTAAGAAAACTTCTGAGGATGCCTCTGGATTCATGTAAGAGATGACTTTAGTCAACCAGCAATGTTTGCCATGAGCTTGCGAAGGGCTGGAGGCCGTTTATACAATAGGTATTTGACCATCCTGACCTAAGTGTCCGCTTCTTGTTTCTTGGATGGGCATGTAATGGGAGTTTCTTTTCTTGGGCTAGGAACAGTGTCAAAGGAAGGGCAGGGGTCCTACACATGGGTTGAACTTAGTGGCCAGTTTACCCAAGGCAGTTTGGGTGGGTGAAAAACCCCAACTCTGGTCAGTGCCTAGCAGAGCTTGTTGTATGGGAAGCAATGCCCAGTGCTAGGTTCAAAGGTTGAGGCCAGGCTAAGCGTTAAGTCTGGAAGCCAGTAGGAATGAGGGAAGACTGGAATAAGTTATATAAAATAGGAGTAAGCAATTCTGACTGGAGGAGAGCTGGAAAAGCAATGGGTTTCATCTCATGGTAATCAAAATTGCTTAATAGTGTCTGCCGAGAGCTCTGTGTTGGAGGGCTTCTGAGATTGTACCAGGGGCTGGGGAGGAAGGAAGTCATGATTGATTGGTAATGTCTGCCTGAGTGTAGGAGCTGTGCAGGACAGTACACATGTTACATATTTTCAATCCCTGATTTAGAGGCATGGTTGTGCTGGAGTTCAGAGAGAGAGAGAGAGAGAGAGAGAGAGAGAGAGAGAGAGGCATGGTTGATTGGTAATGTCTGCCATGGATGTCGGAGTTATGCACGATGGCACACATGCTACACATTTGCAATCCCTAATATAGAAGCATGGTTATAGTGATGGCTTAAGAAAATTCCCTGATTGTCTTTGACATATGCATATTTTGTTTTCTCACTGAATATTTTTTTTTTCATTTAATAACTGACCATTAGTTGTCTCGATCTGTGTTGGAGTTTAGTCATATTCATTGAACTGTAATAAAATGGGTCTCCAAAGAACACAAGTTAGACAGTGGTAAGTGCCACTAAGTGGAGGAACTTGGGGGTTAGGAATGGGTTCATGAAGGATGTGGCATTTGATTGGGGTGTTGGAGACTGGAAGGATTTTGAACATGTGGGGATGAGGGAAATAACATCAGGGTGGAGGGAACAGCACAGGCTAAGGAGTGGTAGCTGGAAAGCGTGACTGTTTGTGAGGCATAGCAAGGAGGTGGATTTTGCAGGAGTGAAATGCCTAGGGAGAGAGAAGACTGAGATTGAATGATACCCATTAGGGTATCCTCCTGTGGGCTGCAACTGACAAAATATAAAACTTGGACTTAACCACCTGACCATATGGAGCTTCGTTGCTTCTATAGTGTGCTTGAAAGGCACCAGATAGGTGCCTCGACCACCTGACATACCATCATAGCTGAAGTCCTCAGAGCCTAAAAAAGTTTGTGATTTTCAAGAGCTCCCAAATGGGTGACATGGTAGAAATATGAATGATAGAATGTTCCTTACCCTTCCCACATTTCTTGCCTGCTACAAAGACTCTGGCTTGGCTTGTTGCTATCTCTTCCCTTTTTCTGCCATTCAAAGAGGATCCATGTCCCTCAGATCTTCGCAGTGGTGAATAAAGAGAAGGAAAGAGGAGGCAGGTAAGAAGAGGTGTTTGGGTAGATTGAGCATTTCAGGGCGCTTTGAGGTGAGACTCTGGCCTATGTGAGGCAGTGGTGGAGAGAGGGAAAAAACAGGTCCAAATAAAGAATTAGAGAAATTCTGAAATCACTTTTTTGCTTGCGTGACACATGTCCCTCCCACCCTTTGTTTTTGTTTTTGTATTTGAGACAGGGTCTCACTCTGTCTCTTAGGCTGAAGTGCAGTGGCGCAATCACAGTTTACTGCAACCTTGACCTCTGGGCTCAGGTGAGCCTCCCACCTCAGTGTGCCAAGTAGCTGGGACTACAGGCGCACACCACCATGCCCCCCTAAGTTTTGTATTTTTTTTTTTTGGTAGAAATGGAGTTTTGCCATGTTGCCCATGCTGGTCTCAAACTCCTGGGCTCAAGTGATCCACTTACCTCAGCTTCCCAAAGTGCTGGGATTACAGGCGTGAGCCACCATGCCTGGCCCAACATGTTCCTTTAATTGTGATACAGACAGGGACTTCACAGGACTGGCCCTGGGTCGCAGCTTTGTAAACATTCCTCGTGGAAGTTGCCTTGGGTCATGCTTTAGTTTCTCATCAACCCGTAGGAAGACTCGTCCTATACAGGAATTGGGTTCTAAAGTCCTCACTGAGGGGAACATTCTCATGGAATCAATGCCCTCACCAAGTCCCAAAATGTAACATAAAAATGCATCAGCTCTCAGTAAGTCCACGGGAAGCAGGTTTTCCTCCAGTGTTAGTGTGGTTCACAGTTTCTTTGGTGGAACTCCAGATGAAAGAGTTGGCTTTCATTTAGGGACTGTGCTGTATGAAAAATTTACATCTTTTAACACAAAATCTATGCTCTGCAAGGTGAGATGCTCACCCTGTGGGAGGGATGTGAGGATGGAGGAGGATGGAGGGAAACACAGATTTATGCCTCACCCTCGCACCTGTTCTGGGGTGCGTGCTTCACAGAGGAGAACTGGGAGCAAAATCACCAGCATGCCGTGTTTTTTCCCTTTCTGTCACTCTCTCGGCCTATCATTGATTTATGCATGTCACTCTATGGTGTGGCAGTATCATGAACACACAGGTATGGCTTCATGGGACTGTGACTTGGGATGGGGTCAGGAAGTCCTCACTGCAGGCAGCCCACAGCCTATCTGGTTAGCAAGGAGAACAGCACACAGACTGATTTTGGTGGTTAGGGGAGAAAACTTACCTGGAGTTTGCATATATTCTGCACTTCTGGTGCTGGTTCCTAGATTCTCAATAAATACAGCCATGGAACGCAGACAGCACGACAGATGCTGAGGCACTACACGTGTACCCTCTCTCTGGAAGCCAGCTAATAATTTCTCATTAGCAAGAACGAGTAAACAAGATTGCTGTTCTACCAGAAGCCTGTTGGGTATGATAAAGGACACTCTCCTACCTCCTCCCCCCACGCTCAGGTTGAAGTTGGAAACCAAATCATGTACCTCCCTCTTCTGGCACAGGTATGTGACATTCAGCAAACTACTAAACCTCTGCATGACCACGGAGGAAGAGGGACTGAGCTGGCTCTCAGAACCTAGGGGATGAATGGGTGAAATGTGCTCTTCATCGGTAAAGCCATTGGGATGACCCGTTGTTTTCCTGCCAAATTTGATGTGACTGGTTGGGAGGTAACTGGGACGTTTTTCCTGAATTCTACCTCTTTCTATCTATTCTCTCATGTTACTCCAGCCTTTTTCTTTTACCATTTGAGTTCCCTTCTCTCTTACTTTTTCCTCTTGAGTTGCCTTTGTGTGGCTGCCAAGAGGAAGACTTGAGTTTTCCATGCAAGAGGAGGGTGACCTGCTGCCTTAAATGGGGATGTCTGTGCTGAGTTTCTTGACAGAAAAGCCCACTAGAGGCATGTGACAGGTATCTTCCCTCCCACCATCACAGCATCAGGCTATGCCACGAGACCCACATGACCAGCAAGAGGTACCCCTAGAAGCTGGTTTTTGTGGGGAGTGGGGAGGGCAGGCAGGATAACTGGAAAAAATGAGCCCACTTGACTACACCTTGATGGCATGGAGAGATGGGAGGAAACTCTCTTTGTTCTTGAAAATCTTGACTCCCTTAGGTTTCAAAAGTTTGCATCCTCGTCAGGCTGAAACATCTAGATTTTTCCTGAAAACTCTGTTAATGTACTTTTTTTTTTTTTTTTTTGTATCCTTGAATTTAGGAAATTGTGTCTGTTGAGGGATATTAAAACTGTTAAACCACAAGCACCAGCCAGTCAGGAGAGAAACCCAGCCTGTCAGAACACATGCTGGAAGTGAACCGCTGGCATTGCCTTGCCGGAGTGTAGCAGTTGAATGTGGCCTTAAATGCACTTACGCTGCTAGTGCCTTTGGTGTGCTTTTAATCACACAGTTGTCTTAGATGGGGACTAGTCAAGTCCATCATATATACTTAAAAAGTTTTTTAATTATTATTTTACTTTAAGTTCTAGGGTACATGTGCACAATGTGCAGGTTTATTACATGTATACATGTGCCATGTTGGTGTGCTGCACCTGTTAACTCGTCATTTGCATTAGGCAATCATATGTACTTTTAATGTCTATCAATTAAGCGTATATAAAGCAAAGGAGAACAAGAAAAACACAATTTAATAAAGCTAGTGAATACACTACCCAGTCTACTTAACTCTGTGCTCCAGAGGGAATGAATGTAGGATGGGAAAGGAGAATTTGCTGTTTCTTCAATTGATCTTTGTTCCTGCATTTCACTCAAAGACTGAGCAGTTCCCCCATCTGCTGTGGTTCTAACACTGAGAGAGGTATATTGGTCTTCTAGCATGGTCCTTAAATGTAAGTAAGCTATAATGTGAACTTGAAAATCAACCATCTGTTTCAATTTTGTAGGAAAAATGGTCTGTGATGGGTTTACTGGGAGATGGCATGTGAGTAGTTGACATGACACTCTAAAAGGATAATTTTGGCCATTTGTAAATTGCACTTCATGTGCCGCCTTTAGAGCTCAACTCCTGTGTAAGTTGCCACTTCACTATGTTTGCATCTTGTACCTGGTCAACCAGTATACCTTCAATTGAGAAAGTATCATAAAGCCGCCTTCTAGGAAGATGAAAGTCAATCTAAAACCATGCAAAAGGATCCCCTTCTTAAAGTCACCATTTATTTCTAGAGATTTCTAGGCCAAATAAGTCCCACATTTTATCATTTCATCTCTTTGCACTATAGTAAGCCCAGATAATCCCATATTTCAAAGGGTTTCTAGCATTGTGTCCATAGAGTAGAAATAATATAGATGTGTGTTCGACATCTGAATCATCCATTTCACATCTTCCAAATATACCTCTTAGTCCCTTAACATCTGGGTTTCCCACTTGCCAAAAAAAAAAAAAAAAAAAAAAAAAAAAAAAAAAATCCAAAATTATGTGAAAGTTTGAATTATAGAGTCTCATCCAGATAAATTGTTTTACAAACCTGAAAGGAGAAGAATGATTTGGTTAAATTTTGTTGAAGTTGCAGAAGAAGGGCTATAGGTGAATAAGCATTAATCTTTTAATTTTAAGCCTAGTATCCCATCTAAATTTTAGATCCTAAAGTAGACTCCAAACAGAATGTATTAAAAAACAAATTCATTGTTTTTTAATACATTTTTTATACATTTTTTAATACTGTTTGCTGATCAATATTGTGCCTTTCAGAGTTAAAAATTATTTATTATTTACCTACATGATAAGAAATTGGATAAAATTCCTTCTTTTGTCTCCCAAATGTATTTCATGGCTAAAAATATAGTAGTAATTGCAGAGACAAGAATAAATTTAGTTTCTCAATACTAAGTGGTGTACTATAACCAGTATTCAATAAGGCATGTTGATTTGATTTAAATTAAAAAGAGAAATGAATAATTGGCATTTCTTGTATTGGTGACATATGTGAAGACCAAAATAAAATTTCTTCATGAAGTTGCATAAAAGTCAAACTTTCAAAGACAGTTGTATATGTGTATTTTAAAGTAATGGGACCAGCAATGTCACAAATATAATACATGGACTACACATCTATAATACATAAATTGTTACCTAATCCCTTTAATAATAGCTAACACTTAAACATTACGTGCTGCCCATGTAGGGACAGTTTTTAGCACAGGCATACCTCATTTTATGGTACTTGGCTTTATTGCACTTTGTAGATGTCACTTTTTTTTTTTTTTTTTTTTGAGACGGAGTCTTGCTCTGTCGCCCAGGCTGCAGTGCAGTGGCACAATCTCGGCTCACTGCAAGCTCCACCTCCCAGGTTCATGCCATTCTCCTGCCTCAGCCTCCTGAGTAGCTAGGACTACAGGCGCCCACCACCACACCTGGCTAATTTTTTTGTATTTTTAGTAGAGATGGGGTTTCACCGTGTTAGCCAGGATGGTCTCAATCTCCTGACCTTGTGATCCACCTGCCTCAGCCTCCCGAAGTGCTGGGATTACAGATGTGAACCACCGCGCCCAGCCAGATGTCACCTTTTTTACAAATGAAGGTTTGTGGCAATGCTGCATCATGCAGGTCTAATGGCATTTTTTCTAACAACATTTGTTCACTTCATATCTCTGTGTCATATTTTGGCAATTCTTGGACTAATTCAAGCTTTTTCTTTATTATCATATTTGTTACTATGATCTGTGATCAGTGATCTTCGATATTACAACTGTAATTGTTTTGGTGCACCACGACCTGTACCCATATAAAATGGCAAATGTAACGGGTACGTGTTGTGTGTGTTCTGACTGTTCCGCTTGCCAGCCTTTCTCCCATCTCTCTCCCTTTCCTTGGGCCTCCCTATTCCCAGAGACACAACACTATTGAAATTAGGCCAATTAATAACCCTACAATGGCCTCTTAAATGTTCAAGTGAAAGAGAGAGTCACAGGTTTCTCACTAAATCAAAAGCTAGACATAACGCTTAGTGAGACAGGCATGTCGAAAGCCGAGACAGGCTGAAAGCCATGCCTCTTGTGCCAAACAGCCAAATTGTGAATGCAAAGGAAAAGTTCTTGAAGAAAATCAAAAGTATGACTCCAGTGAACACACACACGATAAGAAGCTAGAGAGCCTCACTGCTGATATAGAGAAAGTGTTAGTGGTCTGGATAGAAGATCAAAGCAATCACCACATTCCCTTAAGTAAAGCCTAATCTGCCTAATCCAGAGCAAGGCCCAACTCTCTTCAATTCCATGAAAGCTGAGAGAAGTGAAGAAGGGGCAGAAGAAAAGTTGGAAGCTGGTAGAGGTTGGTTCATGAAGTTCAAAGAAAGAAGCCATCTCCATAACATAAAAATGCAAGGTGAAGCAGCAGGTGCTGATGGAGAAGCTGCAGTAACTTATCCAGATCTAGCTAAGATCATTGATGAAGGAGGCTACACTAAATAACGGATATCTAATGTAGACAAAACAGCATTAAGATGGAAGAAGGTGCCATTTAGGACTTCAGTAGCCAGAGAGAAGTCAATGCCTCGCTTCAAAGCTTCCAAAGGCAGGCTGACTCTCTTGTTAGCAGCTAATGCAGTTGGTGACTTAAATTTGAAGCCAGTCCTCCTTTACCATTGTGAAAATCGTAAGGCCCTTAAGAATGATGCTAAGCCTGCTCTGCCTGTGCTCTAGAAATGTAGTGGTAAAGCCCGGATGACAGCACCTCTGTTTACCGGATGACTTACTGATTATTTTAAGCCCACTGTTGGGATCTACTGCTCAGAAAAAAAAGATTCCTTTCAAAATATTACTGCTCATTGACAATGCACCTGGTCATCCAAGAACTCTGATGGAGATGTACAAGGAGATGAATGCTGTTTTCATGCCAGCTGACAGAACAGCCATTCTGTAACCCCTAGGTAAAGGAGTAATTTTGACATTTAAGTCTTATTATTTCAGAAACACGTTTTATAAGGCTGTAGCTCTATAGATGGTCATTCCTTTGATGGATTGAGGCAAAGTACATAGAAAACCTTTTGGAAAGCATTCACCATTCTAGACGCCATGAAGAACATTCATGATTTGTGGGAGGAGGTCAAAATATCAACAGTAACAGGAGTTAGGAAGACGTTGATTCCAACCCTTATGGATGACTTAGAGGAGCATAAGACTTCAGTGGAGGAAATAACGTCAGACATGGTGGAAATGGCAAACCAAACAGAATTAGTGGAACCTGAAGATGTGACTGAATTGCTGCAATCCCATGAGAGAATTTGAACAGATAGGACTTGCTCCTTATGGCTGAACAAAGAAAGTGGTTTCTTGAGATGGAATCTACCCCTGGTGAAGATGCCATGAACATTGATGAAATGACAAAAAAAGGTTTTAAATATTACATAAACTTAGTGATAAAGCAGCAGGAGTGTTTGAGAGGACTGATTCCATTATGAAAGAAATTCTACTGTGGGTAAAACACTATCAGATAGCGCTGCATGCTATAGAGAAATCTTTCATTAAAGGAAGAGTCAATTGATGTGGTACACTTCATCATTGCCTTATTTTAAGAATAGTAAAATAAAAATGCCACAGCCACCCCAACCTTCAGCAACCACCACGCTGATCAGTCAGCAGCCATCAATATCAAGGCAAGACCCTCCACCAGCAAAAAGATTATGACTCACTGAAGGCTCAGATGATCATTAGCGTTGTTTAGGATTGAACTATTTTAAAATTAAAGTATGTACATTCCTTTTTCAGACCTAATGCTATTGCACACTCAAGAGACTATAGCGTATACGTAACTTTTATATATGCACTGGAAAACCAAAAAATTAGTGTGATTTGCATTATGGCAATATGCACCTTATTGCAGTGGTCTGAAATGAAACCTGCTATATATTTGAGGTATGCCTTTTTAAATAATGTTCATTCAAAAGAAGACAGCAAGCAACAGCCTTGATTTATTCTCTGAAAATCAGTCCTTCCTTTTTTCCTTTGTTTGTTCGTGCATTGTTTTTTTTTTCCTTCCTTTTCTTCCTCTATTTCTGGAAAATGGAAGCTTTGATAGGATTTGTCTAGCATGGAATGGATGCAGAGGCTAACTGGAGTTTTCTGCCCTGGTTCTACCCAAAGTTCTCACAGACTCTTAAATCTCCTTGCCTTTGCCCATGCCATTCCCTTTCTTTGGTATATGTTTCTGTACTCTCTCTCTCTCTGGAAAATCCTACTTGAACTTCAAAATACAGGTTAAGCAACCAGCATTGGGTGACCTTTATAGGCACTCACCTTGGCATTCTCATTGCCCTCTTCGAATATCTTTGTGGTTACGCGTTGGTAATTTTTAGGCACTCACCTTGGCATTCTCATTGCCCTCTTCGAATATCTTTGTGGTTACGCGTTGGTAATTTTTACTCTGCCAGTGTCTCTCCCTGCCTAGTCTGTGTTCTTCTTAAGGGTGGGCAATTTGTCTTTCATCTTGTTACTCCCAGCACTGAGCAGGATCTAGAACAAGGTGAATCTCAACTAGCTGTTGTAGTCAGTATAATAAATTATCTTTCAAACACTTCTATTTTTCAGTGAGGGGAAGATGTCCAAGGTGGGCATATCAGCACAGGTAGGGAGATTGGGCTGGGCATGTTTGCCAACAGTGCAGTGCTTTATCCCATTGCTTTGGTTTATTTTCCACAATGATATTTTATTTCTTCTTGAAGATCAAATAACATTTTTTAGGGCATAGGATTTTTTTTTTTTTTCGTCAAAGGGAAAGGTCCCATATTTTAAGAAAATATTTGGAAATATTCCTATAATCATAATAACAGCAGACATTTGTTGACTACTTACAATGGCCCAGAAAACCTCACCAGAACAGATGCTTGCTATTGAGTGCCAGTAGTTCCCTATTTAAATATGGTCTGGATGCATTTGATTGGCTAAACATGGGTCACATGCCTGCATCCTAGTTGCAAGGGTAACTTGAGCAGCTGGATTTTTGTCTCCATAGTTGTAAATGGCCACGACCTCCCATCAAGACTCATAACCAGGATTTTACCTGAGCATATGAAAGACGGTTCATATTCAGGGCAGACAAGAAAGCATGGCAATGTCCATTAAGTCTTATGAGCTGCAGTAGGTGTTCCCAATGTCCTGCCTCTATCCTGAGCCATCCCCAGTTCATTGCACGCTGGCCCAAATTCAACCTCCAAGGTTTGCATTGTTTTGCCAAACCACTTTCTCTTGCAGCCAGAGCCTGCTTTATCACCTGCAAAGCAAGCCAGAAATATTGGGAAATTAATATCCCTGGGATTGGCCATTAATCAATGACCAATGGGAGTCACTGGCTTATAAATAACCCTTCTCCTTGATCCCCTGGGTGGGATAACTCTGAGGCATGTTTTGCACTGGATGCCAGAGCTTCTGAGAAGAATTGATCTCCAAGTACCCAAAATGGAAACAGCATTAATAACAAACCTTATATTGGCTGCCTTCCATCCTGGGTCTCACTTCTTCTTTCTCCTACTTGTATTTTTGGGGATTACATACAAAATGAACTACTTGCTCTCTAATCCTTGTCTCAAAGTATGCTTCAGGAGTATACTTCCCAAACTAAGACCTATGTAGGAAGATGTTGTTAAGCTTTACTTTTTGCAATTTGTATCAAGAAGCAAAACCAAACCAAATCTCACCTAAAGAGGTTTTCAAATATAAACCCATAATATTGAATGTGCTATTTCAAATAGTTTCATCTATGATTTAAACTTATTATCCTAAGAGATTTGCCCCTCTAGTGAGTATTAGTGAAATGGTATATTGTTAGTCACCTGACACTCAAGAGATACTTGTTGGCTTATTTATATGCTGGGGTAGGAAGAACGTTACCCTTATCTGTGCATGAGGTAAAACTCAGGAAAAAGATTACATCTGGAGCTGTTGATTTGGTCTGGAAATATTGATTTGGAAGCCATCCATGTAGAGGTGAGAGTTGAAGCCATGGGGGATGAAACGATTGCTTGGGGTAAAGCATAGGAAAAGAAGAGGACAGACCAGAATTGATAATCAACTCTGTAGCAATGCTTGGGTAATGAGGAGAAAAGAGAAATCAGGTAATTAGATGGAAGAGGGATAGAAAAGACAGACAATATGGGTTGCATGGGGTCATTTAAGTCAGAGGAGGGACAGGTTTTGAACAGGTAGTGAATGGCAGCATCGACTGTTAATGGCTCTACTGGTTTGAACTTAGGGAGGGTTAGAGTTAAAACAAAGTGAAGAAATTGGGAGTAAGAAACTCAGTGGTTGTGAGACAGCAGGTGCTGTAGAGTGATAGGGATGAAAGACAAACTAGAAATGGTGGAGGAGTGGGTAAAGACATGATAGAGCAAATACAGCCTGAAATCCCAAACTCATAAACCCTCAAAATCTTTGAACTAATATGAGGCTGTTTACATTTTTAATCCACTCCCTTTAGTGCAGGTATTTACATGCTCTTGAAAGTACTAATGTGATTTGTTTTAGGGTGGTGCCTTGGGCATCCTGGGGTATTACATAATATGCAGTAGATGCTCAAGTATAGATCAGGATAGGGTAGCTTATGCTGCAGTAACAAACAAGCCCCAAATAGCAGGGGCTTACACAGTGTTACATGCCCATTGTGGGTCAGTTGGGACTCTGCTTCCTGTCATTTTTGTGAAGGACCCAGGCTGATGGAGCCTCTATTACATGGGATATTGCCAGTATTATGCCAGAGGGCAGTGAGAACGTGATGCAAACACATGCTGGCTCTCAGAGCTTCTTGGAAGTGGCACATGTCACTATTGCTAACCCTTCACGTGACAAGCCAAGTCACATGACTACTGGAGCTCAATAGAATGAAGACGTATATTCCTCCTGTAGGGGAGGGCAGTGAATATTTTGTATAACAGATGCAGTCTACCATAACTTCAGATCTTTTTAAAACCTGAATTCAAAAGCTACCAGTTCTTAGAATTTCAGATAAGGAGATATGGGCTTATGTAATATTTTCTTTAAAAAATTCTGGCTGTGTAAAGAAAGAGTAGCTTGAGCAGAAGCTGAAATGAAGAAAGGATGTTATCATAAGAAAGATTTGAATATTGAATGAGTTAAGAATCATTTGGTTGAAAATGACATAAACCCAATTTAAACTACTTTAAGTAAAAATCAGATTTTAAGTTTTTGCTGGTTGTACTGTATTCCTATGATGCTGTAAGAAAATACCATAAACTTTGTGGTTTAAAGCCATGGAAATTTATTTGCTCACAGTTTTGGAGGTCAGATATCTGAAATTAGTATCACTGGGCCAAATCAAGGTGTTGGCTGGGCTGTGCTCCCTCAGGAGGCTCTGGGGGAAATTTAATTCCTCGCCTCTTCCAGCTTCTGGTGGTTGGCAGCATTTCTTGGCTTGTGGCCACATCACTCCAATCTCTGCCTTCTCCTTTTCTGTATGTGTCACATTTCTCTCTGTCTCTCCATTTCAATCAAGATACTTAACCATATCCACAAAGTTCCTTTTTACCATATAAGGTAATATTTACAGGTTTCAGTGATTGGGATGTGCCCGTCTTTTGGAGGACCATTATTCAGGCTATCACTCTCATATAGGTTCTTCTCATGAGATGGTAAAGACTGTTACCAGAAACTCTAGACAAGGAATCAGAAAACTGTGATTTTAAGGCCAAATGCAGGCTGCCTGTTTCTGAGAATAAAGTTTTACTGGAGCGCAGCCATGCCCGTTTGCTACATATTGTCTATGGCTACTTTCACGAATGGAGTAGTTGCAACACAGAGCTTACAACCCACCAAGACCCAAATATTTTCACTTATGCCATTTACAGAAAAAGCTTGCTGATGTCTGCTCTAGACTGATGTTTTACCAGCTTAGCAACTCCAGTGGAAAATTCCGAAATTTACATATATTGGCTTAGCTTGGACCACATGCTCATCCTTGAACCAATCACGATGTCCATGGGAATGCAAAGCTCTGTTTGGACCAACCAGAGTCCTGTGCCCACTTCCATAACCTGGACCTGGGGTACACCTCACTTTAAAACACATAGATCACAGAAGATGGAGGCTTTGTTTTCCAAAAGAGATCTTGGGAGAAAATACCAAAATAAGGGAGAAGGGATGCTGAGCAATGAATGTTTTGAGAACAAAAAAAGAGTAGTTCACTAAGAGTATACTGGTCAGCAGAGTAGAAGGCTTCACTGGGGGAATGAAGATGCAGGAGCAAGAAGGAGAGCACATAGAATCAGGGACAGTATTGGTGTCAAGTTAGATCCCCACAAATTCCTCAAAACCAAGCCTGGGGGACATCTGAGGGACAGGTGGAAGATTCTAGAAAAAATGAGGTAAAAGAAATGACCAGAATGTTAGGAGGAGAAGTTGTAGAGGTTGGAGCCACAGAGGTCAGAGAAGGGAAGAATTGTAAGAGAGGAACTATCAACAGAGTTAAATGCCCCTGAGAGGACCAGAGACGAATGAACAGGACAGAAATGCGTGGCGGGGAGCTGAGCAGGACCCTGGTTTAACGCAGTGGTTGCAGGTCTGGAGCAGAAACAGTTGTGCTTCCTGAATCCAGCTCTTACACTTTTCTCACACTCTGAATAATCTGGTCCTAGGTGTAAGTTTTTGACAGTCACGGTTCTCTAAAACAGGAATTGCTAAGAATAATAAAACTCTTACATTAAGAGCTGTGAACTTACAGGGAATTATTGAAATGTGCTTAACTCTTGATCCTCACCTCCAAGAAATTTTAAAATGCTTAAACCATTTTATCATAACTTTGCTTTCTTCTCAACAAAGTATTTTGAGATGACTTTTTAATGGGAGATGCCACACAAAAATAAATTGGTTTGAAATGGCAGAGGTTTTAAAAGATTATAATAGATTGATAAAGTGGGTCACCTCTTTACATCTTTGGCATGAAGCCCAGAGAAAGAAAGTAAAAAAGTAAGAAAGAGACAAAAGTTGGGATAGGGCAGAGGGCACTTGAGCTGAGAAAGGCAGCCACACTAATATTCAATGAGAATAGTAACCTTTCAACTTTCCAAGAGTGATCTTTGTCCTTATGGCCAAAATACATTCCAGTGGAAAACACTGGGTTATGAGAGCTAAAAGTAGTGTGTGTGTGCGCGCACGTTTGTGCATGTGTGTGAGCTGATGTAGAAATAAAAAGCACATCATGAGCATATATGTTCATCTCTAATTAATATTCCAGGAAAGATGGGAAAGGTGGTAAAAATAAGAACCTTTGCCCTTGGGCAGTTAGTACCAGTCTAGGAAACTGCTGGTGTCAATATATTGATGCTTCCCTTTGCACATCTGGTGAAATCTTAGGATACCAGTGAATGTGCCTCTTCCCAGCGTCAACTCTCTCTCTCTCTCTCTCTTTTTTTTTTTTTTTAATATTGACTTTAAAAATACAATACTAATTTGGGCTCACTGCAGAGATTGGGACAATATGGGAGCAGCACAATGCACAAAACACTCCTGATCTATGAGAATCTATACCAGGTTTCCAAAGCATGCCTTGGCATCAGAGCCACTTGGGCTATTTGCTGAAAATACAGTCTTTGATCTCACCTTTGAGTGTGTCAAGGTCTGGGAATCTGTTTGTATTAGTCCATTTTTATGCTGCTGATAAATATATACCTGAAACTGGGTAATTTACAAAAGAAGGAAGTTTAATGGACTTACAGTTCCACATGGCTGGGGTGGCGTCTCAGTCATGGGGGAAGGCGAAGAGGAGTAAGTCACATCTTACATATCTTACATGGATGGTGGCAGGCAGAGCTTGTGTAGGGGAACTCCTTTTTTTAAAACCATCAGATCTTGTGAGACTTATTCACTATCATGAGAACAGCTCTGGAAAGACTTGCTCCCATGATTCAATTACTTCCCACTGGGCCCCTCCCACTACATGTGGGAATTGAAGATGAGATTTGGATGGGGACACAGCCAAACCATATCACTCTTCTTTTTTTTTTTTTTTTTTTTTTTTTGAGACGGAGTCTTGCTCTGTCGCCCAGGCTGGAATGCAGTGGCACAATCGTGGCTCACTGCAAGCTCCGCCTCCCAGGTTCACGCCATTCTCCTGCCTCAGCCTCCCAAGTAGCTGGGACTACAGGCACCTGCCACCACGCTTGGCTAATTGTGTTTTATTTTTAGTAGAGACAGGGTTTCACTGTGTTAGCCAGGATGGTCTCAATCTCCTGACCTCATGATCCACCCACCTTGGCCTCCCAAAGTGCTGGGATTATAGGCATGAGCCACCATGCCCGGCCTGTTCTTTTTTTTTTTTCCTTCAAATTTCAAAGTTATTTTACACATTTATATCTAAATTTTATTTATTTTTGAATAGATGACATATTCCTAAGTGTAAACTCAAAGGATTTAAACGAATATATAGGGAAATATAAGACTTGATCTCCCATTTGATTTTTAGGATACTTGTTATCCTATCCAGGGGAATCCTGTTACTAGACCCTTCTGGAGACATTTATTGCTTGTGCAAGCATATGGGACTCTTTTATATATATGTGTGTAAACACACACACATATATATGTATATATACACACACACACACAACTCTAATTCATATACATGTATACACATATGTATCTACGTGTGTATATGTTTCAAACAGAAAGAGTAGCAAACCATATATATGGTTTTGCTTTTTAAAAACTTAATCTTGGAGTAATTCCACATATTCACATGCAGACCTATATTGTTAGTTCTTAGCTATTGACTTGATAGTTCATCATTAATCAGATTCCTACTGATGGATATTTAGGTTGTCTTCAACATGTGCCTCTGACAGACAATCTCATAATCAATGTCCTTGTTATTTTGATATATAAGGGGACTGTGACACATTATTTAAGTTGGCCCTTTTAGTTTCAAGCCACAGAAAATGAACTCAGCTTATTTAAACAAAGAAGGAATTAATTAGAGGATCTACAAAAGGGCCAGGGAATCAGAGAAACCAGAAAAAGGGTCAAAATTGGCCTGTAGAAGGAACTGGTGTCATGAAGACACTGCTGTCATCATTGCAGGGTCCTAATGCTGCTGCCTGGGCCAGGGATACCGGCTTCACTGGAAACAGGAACTCCAGCTACCACCACCGGACACCACCATTTATACAAACTGGATGTAGTTCTGGCACCACTGCCGGTACCTTTGCCACAGTAGATTGTGCACAAGCTCTGCTTTTTTGTGTGTGTTGTAAACTCTCCAAGATTCACTTGATTGTTGGAGCCTACTGAAGTGGCTACATTGTCTGGGGTATATACCCTGGGGTTCGTGGTCACGCACCAGGAAAATTTAGGACATGGACACACACGAGGAGTTTAGGAACAGAGTTTTAATAGGTAGAAGAGAAAGAGGAACAGCTTTCTATATAGACAAAGGGATCTCGCAGCAGAAAGGACCGACTGGCAGCAAATGTGCGGAATTTTATAGTACAGTTTGAGGAGGTGGTGTCTGATTTACATAGGGCTCATAGATTGGTTCGATCAGGTATGAGGTTTACATAGCATGTGGGGAAGACTGGTCCCTCCACCCTAATCTTATTATGCAAATTGGCTTTCCAGTTGATCTTCACCATCTTGTCTGCTCCTTCCAGTACATGTGGCTGGCAGAGAAGGGAGGATGGAGCCGCCATCTTGGAAATGTCTAGTCCTTAGTTCCTGCTGGCATTCACCCGTGCAAGCTCCCAGCTTGCTTGTCTGTGTCTGCAGCTCAACTTTACGGTCTGCTCTTTGTTAGAAATCATTATTTGGGGGGCCAGGCGCAGTGGCTCATGCCTGTAATCCCAGCACTTTGGGAGGCCGAGGCGGGTGGGTCATCTGAGATCAGGAGTTGGAGACCAGCCTGGTCGACATGGCGAAACCCCGTCTCTACTAAAAATACAAAAAAATTAGCCAGGCGTGGTGGTGGGCACTTGTAATCCCAGCTACTGGGGAGGCTGAGGCAGGAGACTCGCTTGAACCCAGGAGGCAGAGGTTGCAGTGAGCAGAGATCGTGGCATTACACTCCAGCCTGGGTGACAAGAGCAAAACCCCATCTCCAAAAAAAAAAAAAAAAAAAAAAAAAAAAAAGATTTGGGGCTGCTTTTCATTAAAAAGAAAAGCCTTATGGAGGACTCTCATACCCTTACTATCTGCTTAAGTAATTTCTTCTTAACTCCTGTATCACTATGTTATGGGTTCTAACTACAAGGGAGTCCAGGAAAGAGAATAAAACCTCTACAGTGACAGTTTTTCTCTGACCCCACCGCATTGCTTAAAGGGGTCAGGTCCTTAAACAACAGGCGGGTGTGTTGGTTGCTTGGTTGTGTTTCTCCCAAAAGCAGATCATGTGTCAAGGCTTTGGGTATAGGGAGTGTGTTGGAAGATGATCCCAGAAAGCATTGAGTGGAGGAGTGGGCAAAATGAGACACAAAAGGAAGGAAAGTCAATGAAAGATGCATTAGTGAGTGGCTTTCCATTGTGGGCATCCGGGACTCTATCCCACTAAGGAGCCTCTGAAGCATCGTGTAGGACTCACCTCAGAACTGACCCACTAGCTTTTTAGTGGGAAAGCTAGAATATGTGTCCTCCAACTCTCGTTCTTCATTGGTTGAAGTTTGTTCATAGAAGCCTTACATCCCTGGCGGAGCAAGCTGTCCTGGCACCAGAAGGAGCCCCTGGGTAGAGAAAGAGTCACGAAAGCTGGAGGTGGGAAGTGTCAGTGTGCGTGGAGAATGTCCACGTTGATTCCTGGAAAATGTGGAGGTGGGCCAGGAGAGTCGGGGGTAGGCATCAGCAGTGTCTGCTGTAAGGTGTTCATATTACTGGGTAACCAAAAATGAGAAGCTGAGAGGGTCTCAAAAGAAGACAGAAAATAAATAAGTGAATAAAAAGAAGAGTAAACACAAGTATGGCTTAGTGATTGCTGAACAAATGCCTTCTGGATATATCAGATCTTTAATGAAGAATGCAAAAAAGTACTGGTAGTAGGATCAATATTGTTAGAATCTCCTAATTTGTTTACTATTGATAGATATCAGCTAATATGATGGCACTGGACACAATATTTGTTTTATATTTGTCAGCTAGTGGGAATATATTTCTATATGCCAATTTTTTTGAGTACTACTGATGAGTACACACGAAATTGTGACTGCACCATTAGGTCTGATGAATCCATGTAATTGCTGCACAAATATTTTGAGTTTAATTGCATGTAATATAGTTAACACTCGGTTATTAGTGCCAATAAGGGAAGCAGTGACATGGATAATTCGAAACAGTGGAAAACTCAAAATCATTTATGTAAAACTTCTTTGGCCCATTTTTGACTCAGGGCTACAGATTCACCTTTCTAATTATATTTTGTTTAGACTACTAGAAAGAATTATTTTCATTTGGTAAAACATGGGCTGATGGAAGAAGAAAGTTGTTGAAATGTGTTCTGCTTGTTGGTGGAAGCTGGCATCAGAAGTTTTCAACAGATAGCCACATTTAGGTAATTGAGAGTTTACTGGCTCAAATCTCATTAAAGTAAGGTGATTTCTCCTCATTGTTCATGTATATTAAGTACCAGGCACTGTATTAAGTGCTTTACACAGATGATCTCATTCTTTCCTCACAGCCACCATAATTAGGGGATGTTTTGTAGTGGAGAGGAATGATGCTTCTAGAATCAAGTTGTGTTTCTGCCAAATTATTAGTTGTGTGAAATTGGTCAAGTTACTAAATCAGATGAGTTTTCTCATCTGCCAGTAATAGTAGTGGTAAGCCATAAGGTTGTTGACAGCCCATGGTGATTAAATAAGAGAATCTATCTAAAGCACAGTGACTGGCTTATGATGTCCAGTTCCACTGCAGACTGGATTAGTCTCAAAGTTGGTGTTCTGCTTATCCTCAGCCTGTGCTCTCAATGAGCCCTCTGGAACAGTTCTCCTTAAGCTTTTAAGTGCATCCAGATCACCTGGGGACCTTGTTGAAAAGCAACTCTGATTTAGTAAGTCTGGAACAGGACCTGAGATTCTGTATTCCTAGTAAGCTCTGGGAGGGTGCTCATGGTACTGACTTGTGGACCACTCATGGAGTGGAGAGGTGCTGGATAGTTTTGGTCAAGCATTTTAATTTCACTTTAGTTTTCTTTGTATCCGTAGTAGGTTCAGAGAAGCAGCAAGGCTTTCTGTCTGCTTTTCTTTGCCATGCAAGGTCCAACTCAGATACCAGACTTCCAGGAAATCTTCCTCATCTCTCAGATCCCTTGAATGTCCCTTTTCCACATTTCTAGTACAGAAGTTTTTCTAGTATTAAAAGTTTTCTAGTATTAGAAGCTACCCAAATAGCCACATTTGGTACTATATTAAGTTCTTTACAAAGATGATCTCATTCCTTCCTCACTGCCACCATAATTAGATAGCTACCTGCCAGGAAGCATTGCTGGGAAGTAACTATGAATACAGACTCTGGGGTTATGCAGACTTGGGTTTCAGTTGAATCTCTGCTACTTACTAATTCTATGACTTTGAACCTGTGGACCAATAACTTCTCTGAACTTCAGTTTTCTCATCTGTCAAATGGGCCTGATAATAAAAGCCATGCAATGGAGTCATTGTAAGATTCAGATGGGTGCTTAATGTAAAAAGTCTTAGCCCTATGGCTGGTACCAAGCAAGTGCTCACTGAGAGGTCCACAGGTTGTAAGCAAAGTGAGGATGGGCACTGTATATATTTTGTCTGTCATTTTGCCCGTTTGTATAATCCAAACATGGCTGCTTCTCTCTTCTTTCCCAGAAACTCACTTTCCCAGTCTCCCTTTCAGCTAGGGACAGCCATGTGACCAGTTCTGGCCAATGAGAGGTGAGTCCTACTGTTCCAGGGATTTCTGGGAGAAAAATCTACGATCTGGGAAAGGAAAGAGCCAGTTGAGGAAAAGCCCATTGTCTCTTCTGTGTTTATATCTCCAACTTCCTGATTTTTCCTGTGGCTGTGATGGCCAGGATGTGGCAGCCCTCTGGTTATAACAATGTCACAAATCCTTCATTGAGGATGCCCTGCAATCCAAGCTCTGCCTCTACCCGATCCTCTGCTTCCCTCCCTTCATAGGTGCAGATGCTAAGAGCACTTTCTAGTCAAGTCCTGCATGTTCATTTTTGTCTCAAGTCAGCTTCCCTGAAAATCCAAAAAATATATTTGTGAATGTATAAGTATAGTGACTTGGATTTTGTCTACACACAAGGACTTCTATGCCTGCATAAAACAGGTAACATTTATCTTTCATTGTTGCTATTTCTGATGTCTAAATCCCCTTCTGATAGTTGGAAGAAAATTTCCTGCCTCATAATATAGAGTCCGATTCTTTTTTTTTTTTTTGAGACGGAGTCTCACTCTGTTGCCCAGGCTGGAGTGCAGTGACACGATCTTGGCTCACTGCAAGCTCTGCCTCCCGGGTTCATGCCATTCTCCTGCCTCAGCCTCCCAAGTAGTTGGGACTACAGGCGCCCACCACCACGCCCGGCTAATTTTTTGTATTTTTAGTAGAGACGGGGTTTCACCGTGTTAGCCAGGATGGTCCTGATCTCCTGACCTCGTGATCCGACTGCCTTGGCCTCCCAAAGTGCTGGGATTACAGGCGTGAGCCATCACGCCCGGCCTAGAGTTCGATTCTTTAATTCAAAACTGAGTAGCCAGTGCTGGTTAAGAAATAGTGGCAGAGGTTATGTTTTGGCGATGCTGCAGCTGCACTGGCGTCTTTGGGGGCAGCAGTGCCAACTGCAGCAGGGATGGTTTACAGGAGCAGTGTCCCTCCAGGGCCTGCAGGCTGCAGGGTTGGGGGTGCTGGCCGGACAAGCTGCAGCTTCCAGTGCTCTCCGTGGGGACCACAGCACATCCCCACCAGACTGGGCTGTAATGTGCTTTTCCTGTGGTTAGGGATGAAAAGCCATCTTTTGTGCAGCTCCCTGTCTGTGCCTTGTTCTCTAGCCTTCCTAAATGATTCTGAGTGCAGTCAGTTTTTCTTATTTGCATCACAGAACCATGTCTGCGGCCTACTATGTAATACTATTTAATTTGTATCTGTGGACATTTAAAGTCTTGATGTATTTTCTGTGTCATTATTGATAACAATAGTAAGTATCATTTGAGGATTTATAGTTCACAGAATGCTTACATATGCATTACTTGATTTGTTCCTCATATAACATTGTAGGTTAGTATATTTGTTTTAACCCTTATTTTGTAAGTTAGCATCTGAGAGGTGGAATAACTTGCCTAAGCTGACTCAGTAAATGGCAGAACTAGACTGGAACCTACGCTTTCTTTCTGTTTTTATTTATTTTTTTTTTGAGGTGGAGTCTTGCTGTGCCGCCCGAGTGCAGTGGTGTGATCTCAGCTCACTGCAACCTCCGCCTCCCGGGTTCAAGCAGTTCTCCTGCCTCAGTCTCCTGATAGCTGGGACTACAGGCGCATGCCACCATGCCCGGCTAATTTTTTGTATTTTTAGTAGAGATGGGGTTTCATCTTATTGGCCAGGCCGGTCTCGAACTGCTAACCTTGTGATCCACCCACCTTGGCCTCCCAAAGTTCTGGGATTCCAGGTGTGAGCCTACACACCCGGCTGGAACCTAAGCTTTCTATTTAATTTTTTAAATGTTGAAATCTTTTGGTAGCAAATACTATGTTAACCAAAAATCTCAACATCTCACCTTATTGAATAATGGAGATGTTTTAAGTAAAAACTTTAAGTCACAAAGAAAAATATCTTTTTCTTAATTCAAACTATACAGAAGAATAGAAGATGGAAAAGTAACCAGAGGAAACAAATGCTAACACTTTGTTTTGCATTTTTGTAGAAATTTTTGAAATACATATATTTAAGCAGGTTGAAGTATAGTGTTTTTTTTTTAAATACAAATCAAGGGATATTATACATAATGTTCTTAACTTGCTTTTTTATCTTGCATTCAATGAAAGATCTCAGACATCTTGTCAATATTGTTGTAAATAGCTTTGCTTACTTCTAACTGGCATTCATTATTTTGTGCTTATATTTTAATCTAAATGGTCAGTCTTCTATTGATGTATGTTGTTTTAAGTATTGGTTTCCTAGAACCATTGCCTGAGATGGGCATTTTTATAAATGTGATCTATCAAAGGAGTGGATGAAGCAGGAGAGGACAGAGGAAGAATCCTGGCAATCCCCTTGTCCTCTTGAGATGATGCTGTGGCGTGAGCTCTTAACAGCCAACCCTCATTGCTATTTAAGGGAAGGAATGCCAGTTCATTAATGAGATCTTGGTGGGACACTATCAAGCTACATGTATTTAGATGGTTTCCAGTTTTCTATATTAATCATTTGGGGATGAACATTCTTATACTATTCACATCTTCGTGTGCTGTGAAAAATTCTTAGATATGATAATTCTAAACTGAAGGATGTGGTAGCAATGCCAGATACTCATACAATGTCCAGTGTTCCTTCCTCCTTACCTACACAACAACAATTTGTTGGCTGTGTCAACATGCCTAGTTTTAAAAATTATACTTCCCAGCCTTCTTTGTTGATAGAGACACAGTTTTGACCAGTAAAAGTGAAGTAATTGGCTATAGCTTCCAGGAAGGCTCCAGGGGGGTAGGAGGCAGTGACACTCATCTGGGACATATTCTTTATGCGCTTGACCCTCAGCTTTTTCTTGCACAGAATGGGGATGTGATACTGAAGGGGGTGCAGCCATCTTGTGATTGTGAGGTGACAGGTCCTCAGCTGTCTAAGCCAGAGACATTATGGAACATTCTGTGAGCTGTTTAGCATGCTGGATTTCCTAATGATGGCTTCTATTTATTTGAGGGGGAAAATGCCTTTTTAATTTAAGATTCTAATGGATATGGAGTTATGTGCATTTAAATGTTGGTACACACAGTGGAGTAGGATTTCATGGGACATTAGACTCCAAAGCAGGGTCTCTCAACCTCAGCACGGTTGATATTTGGGGCTGGAGAATTCTTGGTTTTGGGGGGGCTTTCCTGTGCATTGTAGGGTGTTTAGAGAACCCCTGGTCTTTACCTAGTAGATGCCATTATCACCACCCCTTCCCAGCTGTGACAAGCATGTCTCCAGACATGACTGCATGTCTCTTGGTTGAGAGCTACTGCTACAAAATCAGAATGTAAGACAACCATTACATGTAGTCAAAAATACACCAGAAGATCTATTAAAATCATTGATAAAATACAGGATTCATTCATTCCTTTAGAAATATTTCTTGAAGGGCAGCTATGTGTTATGTGCTGTTTTTGGTGCTAAAGATGGAACGGTATGCAAGGCACACAGGAAATAAGATACCTGCCCCCCCCCCCCCCAGAGTTTATGTTCTACCAGGAGAAAACAAACTATATATATACACACACACTATACACACACACACACACACACACAACTGATATAGAGTATGTGTTGTATTCCTGGGCATTTAAGATCTTCATGTATATTTTAATCATTACCAATAATAACAGTAAGTAATGATTTAGGGCAGGGATCTGTATACTACATATAGCCCATGGCCAAATCTGGCCCACCACTTGATAAAGTTTTATTGGCACACAGCCATGTCCATTCATGAAGTATTGTCTATGGCTTCTTCCATGCTGCAGTGGTGACAGTGGCTGAATTTAGTTGTAAAAGATACCCTAAGACCCATAAAACCTAAAATATTTACTATCTAGCCCTTTGCAGAAGACATTTGCTGACCCCTGGCTTAGAGATTTATAGTTCATAGAATATGTATACTTGCATTCTCTTGTTTGTTTCTCGAAGTAATCCTCTGATGTAGTTGTTTTCCCTCTTGTTTTATGGGTCAGAGTCTGAGTGAGGGGATGACTTGCTCCTGTTCACTTAGTTAGCAGTTCCAGGTGGTTGCTCTGCTGCTGGGGAGACTGCAATTGTAAATAGCATTGTCATGGAAGAACTCATCAGGAAGGTGACAGAGATGTGAAGGCAGAATGAAGAGACCCATGTGGATAGCTGAGGGACCAGAATTCTTGGGAGAAGGAAGGTGCCTTGTGTGTTTGAGGAACAGTTAGAGGTCAGCTGATGGAGCATGAGGGAGATTAGCTGGAGATGAAGTCAGGGAGGAGCGGATGGGGCAGGTGGTGTAGGACTTTACTTTTTACTGAGTGTGCTGTGGGGCCCATGGGAGACTTTGAGAAGAGGAGTGGCATGATCTGACTTATGGCTGAACAGAAAACACCAGTTCCCTGTACAGGACCCAAAGGGTCAAGAATAGCATCAGGGAGCCCTGTTGGGGATGGAATGGGAGGTAGCAGCAGCTGTGTGAGAAGAGGTTAAATTCCAAATCTACTTTGAAGGGAGATTTGATTGCAGATGGATTGGATGGGTGAGGGTAGGTTGAGAGAGAAAGTGGGGTCAAGGAAGACACCAGAGATTTTTGCTTGAGAGCTGGAAAGATGAAGTAACTGAGCTGAGACAGAATGGTGGGCTTGGGAACCCAGAAGTTCAGTGTTCCATTCGAGATCCCTGTTATGCTCACCGTATTTTTTGGAACTGCCATGGACTAAAGAAAATGGAAAATGAGTAGTCATATATTTAGGCATTTTCAAATCAAACCACCCTATGTTAAGAGAACTATAGGTTTCCCAGTGGTGAGTAGCGAGTCAGTGGAGAATTCTCAAGGGCTTCTGGCTTGCTTGAGAGCTTCCAAGGCTCTGCAAACTTGTTCAGTAAAGGACTCAATGGTAAATACTGTAGGTTTTGTGGGCTGTGTGAGTCAGCTAGGGCTGCCATAACAGAATATGATAGACTGGGTGGCTTAAGCATCAGAGATTCCTTTTCTCACAGTTTTGGAGTCTGGAAGTCTGAGATGAGGGGACCATTACGGTGGGGTTTTGGTGAGGGCTGTCTTCTGGACTTGCAGACAGCAGCGTTCTTGCTGTGTATTCTCCTGGCGGGAGTGGTGTTGAGGGGGTGGGTAGGTGGAGACAGAGAGAGAGAGAGAGAGAGAGAGAGAGAGAGAAAGAGATCATTTTATTTTTTAAAAGTATAAGGCCACGGTCCTATTGGATTAAGGCCTTACCCTTATGACCTCATTAAATGTTAATTCGCCTAAAGACCCTATCTGCAGATATGGTCATATTTGCAGCGGGGGTTAGGGCTTCAACATAATAATTTTTGGGGAACAGAATTTAGTTCATAGCATGGGCCATACTTTCTCTGTTGCAAACTCAACTCTGCTGTTGTAGTGCAAATGCATCCACAGACAATGTGTAACATGTGGATGTGGCTGCATTCCAATATCACTTATTTAAAACACAGGAGCAGGCTAGATTTGGTTCCTGGGCCAAAGCGTTTTCCAACCCTTAGTTTATGCTGTTCTGCACAAGGGTAACACGTGCCGATAGATTTGTTTGCTCTGAGGATTGCAAGGATAATAATGTCTGCAAAAGCAACCAAGCACAGAGCCTGGCATACAGTAGGTGCTCAACATGTATTTGCTTTAAATTTGACACACTGTCTTTTAAAATACAGTGTGGTGACCTGTTTTTCTAAGTTGGCACTTATTGCTCAGCCCCATCATTTTTGTGCCCCTGTTATTGCTCTCGTGATCCCTGACCCTACGGTGGGATTGCATCTGACAAATGCTTGAGTTCAAAGTCAGTGTGAAATGAGTGGTTGATGCAATATCATTATGTCACTAAATCATCTCTAACATGGTTGTACCCAGCTACATTCCCATCAATAGCGTAGACTGCAGAGAGAGTATCTAGGAGAGAGTATCTAGAAGTTTTATCATTTACTCATATATGTTTCCCCAATTTAAGACAGGGTAGGAGAGAAGTAAATCCACTTATCACTAGAACCTGGGGAAAAAGCTAGGACTTCTCTGCAGTTCCAAAACTTTTTCTGAAACAATAGATGAGGCGTTTTGTACAGGGCAACAGAACTTGGAGTGTTTGGACGGGTTGATAAGATAGTAATTTATTTTGATGTGACTGCTAAGGCTGTTACTACTGTGAGTCTTGTTAACACAAAAATATGAAGCCTGTTTTTGTTCCCTTTGTGCCTGTTCCTGCGTGCTGCCGATGGGGAAGATACAACATATAGGAAAAGCTAGATTATTCACTGGAAATACTGCTTTGCATGCTTTTCTTTCATTGCTTTGGGCTTCTGGGAGAAATCAGAAGAAAAGAAACAAGGCAGTGAATGGCGGGAATAATGAGGGAAAGATGGCATATTTAGGATCTGCAGATGGATATTGAAAATGCAAACTAGTTTGTTGATTTGTAGGGTGTCCAAACTGGTGGTATTAGTAATGGAATTTGGAACTTCTCAATGGATATGATCCTGTTTGCAGGCATGTGGTCACCTGAATAGTGACTCGAAACCCGCAAAACCTAAAAAACCTAAAACCCCCCCAAAAAAGTAAAAAACTCAAAACCCGCAAACCTAAAAAAAAAAAATGCCATTATTTGCATCTCCTACTCTGTTCTAGAAAGCTTAAAGTTTATCGTAAAGGTCTTTGCTTTGTGGAAAGATGCTTTTTGGTAAAGAACATGCTGTTTGTTGGAGCACTGCATTAGTTGTCTGTTGTTGCGTAACAAATCACTTTAAACCTTCAAGGCTTAAAACAACAATAAACATTTGTTACCTCACAGTTTGTGTGAGTCTAGGATTCAGAAGTGGCTTAGCTGGAAGTTGAGGTTTGAGGTCTCTCATCAGATTGCGGGCCAAGTGTTAGCTGGGGTCACTGTCATCCAAAGGCTTCATTATGGTGGATTGGAGGATCCAGTTCCAAGAAGGCTCACTCACATGGCCAGAATGCTGGTGCTGGCTCTTGGCAGGAGGCCTCAGTTCTTCTCCACATGGGCCTTTCCAGAAGTCTGCTGGAGTGTCTTCATGGCATGATGGATGGCTTCCTCCAGAGTGAGCTAAGAGACCATGGAATAAGCTAAAAAGTGTTTTATGAGCTGGTCTCAGAAATCACACCACTGTCACCTGCACAGTTTTCTGCACAGCTCAGTCCTATTTAATGGGAGAGGGGCGTATACAAGAATATGAGTACTGGGAGGTTAGAATCACCTGGGCCATCTTGGAGGCTGACTACCGTAAGAACCAACTATGCACCAGACACTGCCTCTATGTGCTTTACCTCACTTAATCTTTAGAGGAACAGTGGCAATACAAGGTAGGATCTACTGCTACAATAAATCAAAGGTGAGTTTCAGTAGTTTGTCTAAGGCCACACAGCTAGTGAGCAGTGGACCTGGAATTGTAACATATACACCTAAGTTCCAGCCTATAGATTAACGCTGGCTTCCATATCTTCCTCAGAGAGACCTGGGTCCAAGTTTGAGCACTGCCCATTGCTTGCACTTGGTCTTAGTAATGCAACTTAATCATTCCATTTGTGTAGCTTAAATGCAGTAACAGTTCGGAAAGCACATGTGCAGGAGTGGGCACATCAAGGCATTCAGTAGATCAAAAAAAATCTTTTCCCCTAAAATTTTCAAAATCTGAGGTACATATAAAACAACTAGTAAGAGATAAGTTTCACACAGTACATGGATGAAGTGCTTTTTTTATTTTCAGAGTTATATATTTGTTTTGATGTATATTTGGAAAACATGGATGAATTCCACTTGAAAAGTTACTTAACTGAAACTCAATTTTGGTGTCTATAAGATGAGCATAAAATGCTAACTGCTTAAGAGTTGTATGGATTAAAAAAGGTAACGTATATCAAGGGCCTAGCAATTCAAAGTTCATAGCAAGCACTCAATAATATTTACTACTGTTAACTCATGATAAATGTAAAGTGTTCTAGAAAATATGGAAGTGGTGTTCAGGGTTAAGAACATAGAGCCATAATCAGAAGCACTTTTTTCTGTGCTTCTGTATTTTAAGAGAGAATCTCTTAGTGATTTGGATTCCATTTAAAGTTATGACACAGTGGTAGAGGAAGTTAAGTAGGAAGTGAGATTTTCTTCTTAGTTATGAGAATGGCATCAGTGAGAATTAACTTTTACAGCCACAGTCTTGATAAGGTAAGATGGTTAAAAACAGATGCTTTTATATTTAAGAACACTGATTGGCTACACTGGGCATATAAATGTGCTTTGGAAAAAATTTCACTTCCTACTCTGAGGTCGCCTAATTGCCACAGATACAGATGTTCTGCTTCTTGTTCCTTTGGGTATGAACTCACACCACTCTGGTTTACCTTAACTAGAGGGACTTACTCTCCCACAATTTAATTTCCAAGCTCTAATGCAAAGCAGGCTTACTTGCTTTGACAGGCAACTACAGGGTAAACAGAAAGGGGCAAATTTATATAGTCAGCTAGCACTCTGCCATTATGAGTAATATGGCTTAACAAGAAAGGAAATGAAGAAATAAAAAAAGATCCCAGACACCATGAGATTTCCCCTAAAGAACTTATTTCCAATGAACCCTAGAAAATAGAACCAGGACAGGCTCTCAGAAGAACAAGAGAAACAAATATTGATTGATTTCTTCATAATTTGTGTCCCATCTTCTGCAAAAATCTGATGTGGTTTAGAAAAAAGAAATGTCATAGAACCTTTTTTTTTTTTTTTTGCAAGATATTATTGCCGGAGGCATTCACATAACTTTGGAATAGATGGTTAAATTCTAGGATGTCAAGCCAGTGGTTTCACTTCCTATGAACTTGAAAATTTTTGCTTAGAATACAAACATAGTGATGAAAACAATCAGTGCTGAAAGAGGATAATGTGATCTAAAATATACTATGTTTTTCCTTTTATATAATATCAGAATCAATGCATGTTTTTGAAAAATTAAAAAAATTAAGTAAAAGTAAAATGTAGAAATAAGAGGTCATCCTTTATTACCATTAACACTGTTAATAGTTTTTTGTTTGTTCATTTTTAAATTTTTTTGAGACAAGGTCTTGCTTTGTCACCCAGGCTAGAGTGCAGTAGTGCGATGATGGCTCACTGCAGACTTGACCTTCTGGGCTCAAACAATCCTCCTGCCTCAGCCTCTCAATAGCTGAGACTACAGGCATGCAACATCATACCTGGCTAATTTTTATATTTTTTGTAGAGGTGTTTCACCATGTTACCCAGGCTGGTCTTGAAATCCTGGGCTTTAGTGATCCATCTGCCTCAGCCTCCCAAAGTGCTGGGATTACAGGCGTGAGCCACCACGTTGTTAATAGCTTTGAATATAGAGTAAGATTGATAATTTCTGATAACTCTGTGCCCATTTCCCCTTTCTAAAAATGCCACCGTTTCCTTTTGGGGAAGTGTTCTCCCCCTAATTTAACCTTTATATGAGTAGCTGGGGTCATCCCGAAACTCCTCAGACTGTGCATCACAGGTGAAGTTGGAATGGACATTGGAGATGCCTCCACGTTGTGCAAGACGCCCTGGGATGAGTTTACATATCACTATTAACATTGTAGAGCAAATGCTTTTACCTGATATATTTCCTTGATATGAGGCTGTAGGCCAAAGTCAGCATGAGAGACCCTGAAAGCATGGTGTGAAGTTGTGCATTGAAATAAAGGAAAGGAGAGTTGAGAGGCTGTGGAAGGCAGATTGCCAACCATTGTTAGCCTGACGACCAGTCCTGTGTGGAGGGACGAGCTTGAACTCCTGTTGGGTTAAACTGGCTGTTACTCCAGAGAGGAAATCTGTTGCTGCTGCCTGGCCAGCGTCTGTTTTCCCTTCCTTTACTATCAGCAGCTTGGCTTTCCTCTGAGAACCCCTTGTCCCCTTGTCTGTGTCTAAATGATGGGGCTGACCTCCTCTGCCTGACTCCAGGGATGGGTGCATAATCCAGGTCTGGCCAATTAGTCAATTCTACCCTCTTGGCCACAGGGGTTACTTCGAAACAGACACATGACCTCCATCAACCCAGTAACACTCAATTCTGTTACGGTTTTTGGAATTATCCGGCCAAAAGTGCTGTTGTTCATTGTGCTGGGTTCGTTTGATAGCTTTGAAAATATAAGTGCTCACGTTCAGTGCTAACTTGGAGAATGCAGCCAAGACCAGGGATCACCAGCAGAGCTGCTTGATGGTGTTATTTGAGCACCAGCAGTGCCCGAAAGTCGTAGCCCTTAAACTTGGTGACATGAGTCAGGACATTTCCTTTTTGTTGTTTTTATTTTCTGCTAAGATGTTTTGAGTTGTGTTTCTATTATATTCAACCAGAAGAGCCTGGCTAATAGACTCCACCCCCTGCAATTGCAGAACCCAGCTCCCTCCCACAGCCGCGGGTGCACAGCCCTCCATGTTCCCTGGGTGGGTGTTTTTCATCTGCTTATGAACAGATGTGGTTGTTTTTCAGTCTCTTGGCCATTTTGTCCCCCTTCCCCTGCCCCGGTTTCATCACTGCTTTTCTTGGGGACCACCACCTCCCATTGGGCCCTGTTTTACATGCACTTCCATCCTGAAATGCTGGTGATTTGTTAATACTCAACTACAAATTGGGAGAATAAGCTGCTCCGTACCCCTCTTTCCTGTATGTCTCTGTTGATACCAGTCTATTTTGCTTGTGATTGAATCTAATTGAGTTCTTAGCCAAACAGCTCTTTTTTTTTCTTTTTTCTTACAGCTTTTTCTTGACTCCAGACATGAGTGTATAGGGGTTTGGCTTTGGAGAAATTGGGAATGTCAGTATCATTATGTATTTGGAATTTCCCCTGCCCTCACTGACCAAGCTACGCTTAGAGTGGCAAGCTTTTCTCCTTAAGATCTTGACTTCTGTCCAAGGATATTCCTCACTTCACCAGGCCTCTGCTGACCATACGCACATAGCGGACATCTTGCAAAGCTGGCAGTGAACAGAGGGGAAGCTCAGTCTGGATCCTATTTCTGAGAGAGTCTCTAACAGGACCAGAATTCGGGATTTGACTTTTTCTCTTGTCATTAGACCATGTATATCCACTTTTGCTTTTATGGGTTTTCCTGAGGCAAACAAATATAACAATCCAAAGTGCCTCTTATGAGGAAATTAGTTACTTTTAGTAAAACAGTTTCTTGTTAAAGCAGAGCTAAAGGAGCATCTATCACCCAGCATTTAAGTAGCAGACACTGTTGGCTACTGATTGAAAATCCATTTTCTTGGTTTCTTCCTTTCTCCCTTGATGCCAGAATCCACTTTCTACAATAAGAGTGAGCTCCCTGGACATTTACTTTTCAGCTTCTCTTGTAAATAGGGCAAAACCATGTGACTTATTTCTGTTAAGGGAACCTGAGGGGACGTTTGCTTGGGGGCAGCTGCTGTTGCTTCTGCTGCTGCATTAGCTGCTGCTTCTCCTCCCTTGGCCCTTTCCCCTCACTCTCTCCTCCTCCTCTTGCTTTTTAAGCAACTTTGTTGAGGTATAATTAACACAGTATAAACCACACATATTTAAGGTGTACAATTGGACAAATTTTGACATATGTACACACCTGGGAAACAGTTGCTACCATTGAAGTAATGAACAAATCCATCAACCCCAAAAGTTTCCTCTCTGCCCCTTTGTAACCCACTCCTACTCCTCCCTCCTCTCCCTGCCCTTCCCAAGACCAGGCAAATACTGATCTGCTTTATGTTAGGATATATTCATTTATTGTTTTCTAGACTTTTTTTTTTTTTTTTTTGAGACAAGATCTCACTCTGTCGCCCAGGCTGGAGCGCAGTGGCAATGATCTTGGCTCACTGCAAGCTCTGCCTCCCGAGTTCAAGCAATTCTCCTTCCTTAGCCTCCCAAGTAGCTGGGATTACAGGCATGCACCACCACAACTGGCGAATATCTGTAGTTTTAGTAGAGACAGATTTTTACCATGTTGGCCAGGCTGGTCTCGAACTTCTGACCTCAAGTAATCTGCCTGTCTCAGCCTTGTAGTCTAGTAGTTTTAACAAATGAATTCATATAGTATGTACTATGTACTTTTTTTTTTTTTTGGTCTGACTTCTTTCTCTAGGCATAATTCTTTTGAGGTTTATCCATATTGTTACATCTCAGTAGTTCATTCCTTTTTATTGTTGAGTGGCACTCCATGGTATGAATATCTACAAATTGTTCGTCCATTCTCCTGTTGATGGGTGTGGGGGTGTTTCCAGTTTTGGGCGATCACAAATGAAGCCATTGTGAGCATTCATGTCCAAGTCGTTGCGTGAACACGTGCTTTCATTTCTTTTGGGTGAATGCTGAGGAGGAAAATGGCTGGATCACATAGTAGGTTTATGTCTAAGTTTTAAAGAAACTGCTAACTGTTTTCCAAAGTGGTTGTGTGAGTTTACATTTTCAACAGCATTGTTGCTGCACATCCTCACCAACACTTGGTATGTCAGTCTTTTTACCTTTAGTGATTCTGTCAGAATGTGTGTATTGGTATCTCTCTGTGATTTTCATTTGAATTTTCTTGATAACTAATAACATTGAACGTCTTTTCATGTGCTTACTTGCTATCCATATATTTTTTGGTGAAGTGTTTGCTCAAATCTTTTTGGGTTTATTTGCTTTCTATTATTGAGTTTTGAGAGTTCTCTATATGTTCTAAATACAGGACCTTTAGCAGATCCATGATTTGCCAATATTTTCTCCCAGTCTGTGGCATATCTTACCATTGTTTTAACACCGTCTTTCTAAGAGCAGACATTCTACATTTTGTTGAATATAGCTGCTCCAGGTTTCCTTTGATTAGCGTTAGCATGGTATATGTTTACTTATCTTTTTTTTAAACCTATTTGTGTCTTTGTACTTACAGTGGGTGTCTTGTAGGCAGAATTAAGATGGTCTTTTTTAAATGAAATCGCTCAGTCTTTGTCTTAAACCATTTACATGTAATGTGAATATTGACATGATCATGTTTAAATTTATTACTTTGTGACTTGATTTCTATTTGCTCCATCTATTCTTTGTTGCATTTATTGTCTTTTTTAGGTAAATTAAAATTTTTTATGGTTCTATTTTATCTCCTTCATTAGCTTATTAGCTATAACTCTTTCTTTTGCTATTTTACTGATTACTTTGGGTACATAGTATAGATCTTTAACTTACCATAGTCTTCCTTCAAGTTATATTACACTACTTCATATGCAGTATAAGAACCTGACAATTGTAAACTTTCCTTTCTCCCCTTTTGAGAGAAATAATTGTCATATATTTGACTTTTACACATATTATAAACCCCACACTACATTGTTATTTTTGTCATTCAATAATTTATCTTTTGAAGATATTAAATAATAAGAAAAATTTATTATTTCTTTTCCAATAGTTACCATTTCTAGCTCTTTGCAGTCTTCTGTGTAGATTCCAGTTTTCATCTGGTGTCATTTTCCCTGGCCTGAAAAAATCCTTTAATATTTTTCTTAGTGTGGTTCTGCTGATTATAAAATCTCAAGTGTTAATTTTGCCTTCATTTTTAAAATGTATTTTCACTGGGTATAAAATTCTAGGTTGACAAACTTATTTTCTCATTTCTTTAAAGATGTTGTTTTAGTGTCTTCTTTCTTGCACTATTTTTGATAAGAAATTCCTATTCTTATTTTTGTTTTATATACATTGTGTGTATATACATTGTATATGTATATATTATATTTTTTTCTATTCTACATTTAAGATATTATTTTTACATAGTATTGAGGACCATGCCGGGGGTGGTGGAGAATGAACAGACACAAAAGACAAAGACAAACAGAGAACATGGCGGCTGCGCCCAGAGCCTCCGCCTCACTTTATTTATACTCCATAAACCCCACGTCAGCAGAAAGAACACAATGCAAAACAAACTTTCTTTACCCAGATGTAACCTTCTGCTTAGTTCCTTGTCTCTATGCTCTTCCTTATTTGTCCGCCTTCTTGGCGCCTACCGGAGTTCATTAAAAGTTCAATTGGAGATACTGTCCTTGAGCCCTATCTATTCTCAGTACACTGTTTTCAAGGGCCCCTGCATTTCCCCCTTTTTGTTTTGCCTCAATCCTAGAAAGGTAGCCCATATTTGTTCCTGTGTTTTCTTTTGTTTTTGGAGGCGATGGAGGGAGCATCGGATCACCAGGAGAAGCAGACCTAATCCGAGTGCTCAAAGCAATATACTTCCAGAGATTGTAGAAATCCATGTTTTCATCTGGGTCCATGGGTTAAGGGCAGCAAGGCGTTGACCCAGCTCCTGCAGGGTTGCGGTTCCGGACAATACATGTAATTGTTGTCGAAATGCTTCGGAAATGTTTTGAGTGAGCTCTTGGATGTCCAAACTAATATTTTTATGGCCTACTAATAATTTTCGGATTTCGGTCCAATTCTGAGAGATATTAAAAGGCACAGGCGTTACACAAAATTGAGTGGAGTTCCAGTCACATTGCAATGTTATCCGAGTACTGAGGACAGTGAGCTGATCTTCAAGCCATGTCAAGGCTTGCTCCATGTTGTCCAATCCTTCAGCAAGTTGAGAATCAATGTTTCATTGTTGAAGCCATAACCAGTGAGATTGCTCGTGCCATTGCTGCACAAATTCAGCATTTTGTATGCTTTGATGTAGAGCGAGCCCTGCTACGGCCGCAGTGGAGGCGATGGTAACAAGACTCATCACTGAGGCAATTATAAGTCCAAGGGCACGGCGGGTTCGCTGGAGAGAAGTCCAAATGTAAGTCTCAAGAGGTGATGCCCCGCACGGTCGCGTAAGGTTAACAGGTAGCCAAATTTCCTTACGAGCCCTGAGGATATAAATATCCCCAGTAAAGTTGTGCCACCACTAATGATTGAGGCAAGACAAAAATGTACACGTATCTGTACAATTAACAATCCCTGTATCATTATCCCATGTCAAATTCCCCGCTAATAATAGGTAGGGCTTCCGGACACAAGCAATAATATATCGGGAGGTATTCCGATATAACTGAATATGAAAGGAGTTATTCGGGTTAGAAAGATTAAGGGACATATTCCCCACAAAAGTGCTAATGGCATCGCCTGCAGCTAACGACTTCCAAAGATGACTCTGTACTTGTAAAGAGTGTCTAAGATGAGGCATAGGTGGCGACAGGCCTCCTTCACGCCATACCAAGGTTTCATTACCGTTAGCAGTAATACTTTTATTTACCCGGTGCCATTTCAAAGGTATGTGACTAAATTTTGTTTGAAAATCACCATGCACACTCCAATCAGTTACTTGCATCCCATTGTATTCTAATAAAATCCGGGGTTTAGTTCCCCGACAGTGTTGCCACTCCAGCACCTCAATATTAGGGGAAACCTCTGGGATAGGACAAAAAGGTAAAGAACTAGGAATAGTCTCATTACTCTATACAGTATGAGTATACTGAAAGCTTCTAGTTACAATAATAACAGTATTAGCAGCCACATGACTATGATTATAGCAAACAGCCCAGGCTTCATGCGATTTTTGGAGACAATGAGGACTATTTCCCATGCATATTGGAAGTCCTTCCACTCCAAATTGGTATGTGCTGTTTATGATTCCCGTTTCCCGTTCTATATTGTCCTTGTCCATATAGGGGGACGGCATCCAAGTAGTGTCATTGGTGAAAACCTTAATTTCCGCCTCCCCCCAGGTGACTCCCTGATACAAGGGTGGAAAGGGAATATAAGTCCAATATTCATACAAAGCCTCACTAAGGGAAATAAGTCCCCTGCCGAGGCACATCCAACAAAGGAAGAAATGCATGCTGAATCCAGTTTTCTTTTCAACAGGGTTTCAATCATCTTGTAGGAAACCACTCAGGTCCGCTCCCTCTAAGGACAAGAGCATAGCCCCGTCCCTGTTTTAGAACTTGCCCTTGAACATACTTACCTTCTTCATTAGGATACCAAACCCTTAAATTGTCAGTGGGGACTATCACCAAGGGAGGTGAGGAAAGATGGGTTACGGCAGCGGAGTCTTGCAATTGTCTCCATTGATTCAAAAAATTTAAGGTAAAAAGAACCTTCAGAATCTGGTTTCTGGGGGACTCATTCCCCCTTTTTGTTTTTGCAGTTGAGTTTTTAAGGTTAAATTTGCACGCTCAATGATGGCTTGACTTTGACTGTTGCCCGGGATACCGGTGATATGCTGAATACTGTATTGCTGTAAGAAAACTTGTAATTTACGAGAGACGTAGGCAGGGGTATTATCAGTTTTAAGTATAAGAGGAATGCCCATGATGGCGAAACAAGCTAAGAGATGTGTAATAACAGAATCAGCTTTCTCAGATGGCAACGGAATTGCCCATTGAAAATGAGAAAAGATATCAATGGTATTATGAACATACTTTAATCGTCCAAAAGAAGGGACATGTGTGACATCCATTTGCCAAATCTGATTAACTTGAGTACTTCGTGGATTAACCCCAGGATGGAAGGATGGAATGCTCAAAGGAGCACAGGAAGGACAAGCTCAAATAAGAGAACGAGCTTGTTTACGAGTTAAATGAAACCGTCGTTGAAGGCCAGAACTATTAGTGTGATGTAGAGCATGTTCTTGTTCTGCAGCCTGCAGGTGGCCAATTAAGAGCGAATCAATCTGAGTATTACCATGAACTAATGGTCCAGGAAGTTGAGAATGAGAACGAAGATGAGTGATGAATAAAGGAGCTCGACGTTGGCTCAAAGTAGAGGATAACAAAGAAAAGAGTTTTTGAAGAGAAGTAGCACAAAGAGGTAAAGTGGCCTGAGAAATATAAGAAGTAACATAAACGGCATATTGAGAATCACTAACAATGTTACAACTAGTAGTAGGGAAATCAAGTAAGACCATGAGAATAGCAGACAGTTCTCCCTGTTGCACCCAGGGATAAGGATAAACTGTAACTCGAGATTGATGAACACTCCAATATCCAGCCTTACCATTGCTACTAGCATCAGTAAAAAAGGTAGGACCTTGAACAGGAAATACAGAAATTGGTGAGAAAGGCAACACAGAATGTTGCCTAAAAAATGAAAAGATGGGAGACTTAGGATATTGGGTAGAAAATTGTCCAACAAATGAAGTGCAAGCAACTTGCCAAGAATCAGAAGTTGCAAGAAGATAAGTAATCTGACTCTGAGTGAATTGAGAGATAATTAAGGAAGGATCTCCTCCCCAAAGTTGTCGACAGCGATGCCATCCTTTGATGATCAGTTCAGCTAAACGGTCGATATAAGTAGTCAAGCGTTTAGATGTTTTATTGGACAAAAAGATCCATTCTAGCGGCCGATTAGTTTGATGAATCATTCCTGTGGGAGAATGTAAAGTATGAAATAAACAAAAGGAAAGGGGAACGTCGGGAAGGATATAATGTAAATGGGCCTTTTGAAGTTGCTCTTCTACAAGCTGGAGTTCCTGTAAAGCCAAAGGAGTTAAATGACGTGAGCTGTCCAAGTGACTGTCTCCTTCTAGAATAGAAAAAAGATGTTGTAACTGATACGTTGGTATTCCTAAAATAGGACGCATCCAATTAATGTCTCCTAAAAGCTTTTGAAAGTCATTTAATGTTTTTAAATGATCATGTCGAATTTGAATTTTTTGGGGTCAAATATTTCGTGCTCCCAAGGTATAACCTAAATATTGAATAGGAAAATCCACTTGAATTTTTTCTGGGGCAATATTAAGTGAGTAGAAAGAAAGCTGAGTTTGTAATGATGCAAAAGCATCTTGCTGCTTTTCTCTGGTGGGTGCAGCAAGAAGAATGTCATCCATATAATGATATAAAAGAACAGAAGGATGATGCTTTCGAACAGGATCCAGGGCCCGATGGACAAATTCTTGACACAAGGTAGGGCTGTTTAACATACCTTGAGGTAAAACTTTCCATTGATATCAAGAAAGTGGCTGAGAATTATTAAAAACAGGGACAGAGAAGGCAAAACGCTCACAATCCTTTTGATCCAAAGGAATAGAAAAAAAAACAATCCTTTAAATCAATAACCATGAGCACCCAATCTTGAGGAATCATAGAAGGATTAGGAAGGCCAGGTTGTAAGGATCCCATGGGTTGAATACATGCATTAATAGCACGAAGATCTGTTAATAGTCTCCATTTACCGTTCTTTTTCTTTATCACAAAAACAGGGGAGTTCCATGGAGAAGTACTAGGTTCTATATGACCTAAAGATAATTGTTCCTGAACTAAGTTTTCCAAGGCCTCAAGCTTCTCACGTGTTAAAGGCCACTGTTCAACCCATACAGGAATATTAGTTTTCCATGTCAAGGGAAGGGCTTGAGGCTGCTGAACAGTGGCTACATGTTTAAAGACTTTTCAAGGGGATTGTAGCCCATGCGGAACATCATATTCTTGGCAGAATTAGAAACATGAGGAATAGAAACAAAAGCTCCAAATTGTTGCAATAAATCTCACCCCCATAAATTTAGGGCAATAGGAACAATATAAAACTGGACTTGGACCGTTTGACCATCTGGCCCTCGACAGCTCAAGGATAGAGAACTTTGATACACCTCTGAGGCGGAACCTAATCCAGTAAGAGACACAGCAACAGGCTGTTCAGGCCATTGTAAAGGCCATTGGTCGGAGGCAATAATGGAAACGTCAGCTCCTGTATCTACCAAGCCCTGAAAAATTTGTCCCTCTACTTCGAGATGAAACAAGGATTTTTGTTGAGTTACTAAGGTTTCCCAAAAAATATGTTTACCCGTGCTTCCAAAACCTCCGGTTCTTTCTTGCCTCCATGAAGGAAACTGAAAATAGGGTAGTAAAAGGAGTTGTGCAATCCATTGCCCCTCTTTAAGGGATATGGGTTTATGAGCCTGTGCCATAATTTGAATTTCCCCTTTATAATCAGAATCTATAACACCCAAATGAACTTGTAAACCCTGTAGAATACTACTACTGCGTCCTATAAGCAATCCAACAGTATGTGGAGGTAATGGCCCAAAAACACCTGTAGCCAATTTAACAACTCCCATTTCTGGGGTGAGTTTGATGGCCTGCAAAATTGACATATCAGCAGAGGCGCTACCAAAAGTAGCAGAGAAAAGTTGAGTTACTGAAAATTGGGGGTTAACATTGACTGATTGGCCTGCTGATGCTGACCCCCGAGCTGATTGGAAATTGCAAATGAAGAGGGCTTGTATTGTTGCTGGGGCCCCAAGCTGAAGGGCCCCTCTGCAAGTTTCCCGATCCGGAGGTTAGAGGATTACCGTTTTTGTCCACTTTAGAGTGACATTCATTAGTCCAGTGTCGCCCTTTGCCACAATGACGACAGGGCTCAGTGGGAAGCCTTTTAGATCCTATTTTGGAGGAGTCATTTTTATTAGATAACTTGTGACACTCCTTTTTAAAATGACCAGTCTTTCCACATTGAAAGCAAACCCCTTTTTTCCCATGAGTGCCTTAGATAGAGCTCCAGCAAACAATTGTGCGTTATAGGCAGCCCCTCCCACTCCGGCACAGGCTCTAATAAAATCTTCTATTTGTAAGTTTCTAGCAGCCTTTAGAGGACGCAACAACCTCTGACATTCATGATTAGCATTCTTGAAAGCTAATGTGGTTATCAGGATTTTGCCTGCTGCCCCTTTACCCACAGTCTTTATTACAGCATCTTGGAGCCGAGCAACAAAATCAGGATAAGGTTCATTGGCACCCTGCAAAACCTTAACGAAAGACAAAGCAGTTTTTCCCGATGGTTCTACTTTACACCAAGCTTTTAAAAAAAGTCCTTTAACTTGTGATAATGCTATGTCATCGAGCCCAGATTGAGCTGCTACGGTAGCAAACTGACCAGTACCTGTTAATTGCTCCTCTGTTGGTCCTGGAGGATTTCTAGTGGCATTGCGGCGGGCCTGTTCTTTGGCATCCTCCAGCCACCAACTGCGTAACTGAAGCCACTGAGAGCGGTCCAAAACAGCCTTCCCCAAGGTCTCCCAATCAAGAGGCAAAAACAAATTCTCAGAGGAGAAAGAATCTAAAAGCCCCATGACAAAAGGAGATTGAGGGCCATAATTAGCAACAGCTGCCTTCATTTCTTTAAGGAATTTAAATTGAAGGACATTATACTGCACATTCACACCTCCTTGAGGAAATTGATCATTAGGGCCAAAAGGTTGCCTAGTAATGGGGAACAATTGTAGAGGATCCTCATCCTCTTGAGAATTCAATACCTCAATTACAGCTTTAGCAGTAAAAGCAGGGACAGTAAAAACCATGCCTGAACGAGGCAGCATTTCCACTGGCAGTGGTGGTGGTGGAAAACTATCCTCCTCCTCCGCCTTGGGTGCTGATGGGGGTGGATGAACCACGGGAAAAGTAAAAACAGGAGTGGGTGGAGGAGAAGGTTGAGGGGGAGATAACTGCAATTGTAAAATTTGTTGTAGCAATTGAACAACGGGCTGAAGCTCCTTTTGAATTTCTGATTCCCTTTCCTGAGACACATCATTATACAAAGGACCTTCTCCACCAGTTACAGGATTATCTAAAGGAGGGGAAATGGCTATTGCAGACTTCAAAGACTCCTCATCTCCACCTTCCCCTTTTTCAGAGTCTGTCTCTAAGAGCTCCAAAGCCTGAGTAATAGAGGCACAGAGGGCCCACAAAGGTGCCGACATTACATCGCCATGCTGATGCGCTTGACGAAGGGTCTTAACAACCTGTTGCCAATCTCATTTATTTAATTGCACTTTAGTTTGATATTGAAACCAATAGCAATGTTGTTCCACATGAGCAAACAATTTCCGCAAAGTTCTCTCTTTGGTATCAACCCCAATTGAAAGTAAAAGCCCTTGTAATAATCTCAAATATTCTGAGGCCAAGGAACTGGAATTCCCCATAATGAAAGCTCAGGAAGGTTCCCCTTAACAATATCCGGGTTTTACCCGCTTCTAGGGGGTTCCCCTTCTTGTTCCCTGCTACTCACCCGTGCGGACCCTGCTCGCTGCGCCACTTATTGAGGACCGTGCCGGGGGTGGTGGAGAATGAACAGACACAAAAGACAAAGACAAACAGAGAACTTGGCGACCACGCCCAGAGCCTCCGCCTCACTTTATTTATACTCCATAAACCCCACATCAGCAGAAAGAACACAATGCAAAACAAACTTTCTTTACCCAGATGTAACCTTCTGCTTAGTTCCTTGTCTCTATGCTCTTCCTTATTTGTCCGCCTTCTTGGCGCCTACGGGAGTTCATTAAAAGTTCAATTGGAGATACTGTCCTTGAGCCCTATCTATTCTCAGTACACTGTTTTCAAGGGCCCCTGCAACATAGGTTTTAAGTAATTTGATTATGATATGCTTTGGTCTCATTTTCTTCATGTGTCTGATGCTTGGGGTTCGTTGAGCTTCGTGGATGTATGTGTTTATAATTTTTATAAAATTTGGAAAATTATATGAAAATTATTCTTTTTTTAAACATTATTATTATTATTATTATTATTATTATTTTTACCTTTACTGCCTTTGCTTTTAGGTACTCCAATTGCATATCTATTTAGGATTCTTGAAGTTTCCCACAGCTTACTGATATTCCATTTATTTTTAAAGAAATAGTTAGCATAGTTTCTATTCCTGTTACTTTATATTCACTAATGTTTTCTTATGCAATGTCTAATCTGCCAATAATCCTATTCAGTGTATTTTTCATGTCAGATATTGTGTTTTTTATCTTTTATATTAAATTTTCTCTGCTTTTAAAAATATCTTTCACATTTCTGTTAAACTCTTTGGATATTTGGAATACAGTTATGAAATCTGTGTTTCAGTGCTTTTGTCAGCAAATTCCAACATCTGTGTCAGTTCTGGGTCATTTCGATTGATTGACTTTCCTTCCAATTTTGAATCTTACATTCTTGCTATTTTATTTTATTTTATTTTATTTTATTTTATTTTATTTTATTGTTTTGAGACAGAGTCTCATGTCGCCCAGGCTGCAGTGCAGTGGCACAATCTCAGCTCGCTACAACCTCCGCCTCCTGGGTTTAAGCAATTCTCCTGCTTCAGCCTCCCGAATAGCTGGTACTACAGGCATGCACCACCGTGCTGGGCTAATTTTTGTAATATTAGTAAAGACGCAGTTTTGCCATGTTGGCCAGGCTGTTCTTGAACTCCTGACCTCAGGTGATCCACCCACCTCAGCCTCCCAAAGTGTTGAGATTACAGGCATGAGCCACCGTGCCCAGTCCATTCTTGCTACTTTATACATCTGGCAATTTTTGCTTGGATGCCAGACATTATGAATTTTACCTTTTTGTGGCCTGAATGTGTTTGTATTTCTACAAAACAATTTTGAGCTTTATTCTGGGACTCAGTTTATTTACATGAGAAGTACTTGATTCTTCTAACTGTTGCTTTTAAGGTTTGTTAAGCAACACCAGAGCAGAATTTAGTCTTGGACTAATTATTTCCCATGATTGAGGCCAGGTGCATCTTAGTCTGATGAATTATGAGTTTTTTTTTTTTCCTCCAGTCTGACTGGTTGGAAGAGGCCCTGTTCCCAGTCTTTGTGTGAGTACTGGATACTGTTTCCTCTACTCCTTTTGGGTGGAAATTTCTCCAGGCTGCCCTGTGAAATTAAGCTTCTTTGCTGTCCTCAAAACTTGCAGCTCCATCTTTTCATCTGAGAAGCTGCCAGCCTCGACTTCAATTGCCTCTTCCTATACCAAAGCCTGGAACTTCTCTCAAGGCAGTAAGCTGGGAAATCATAGAGCTTACCTCACCTTTCTTCTGGTTTTTAGGAATTACCATCCTAAAAAATAAGAAATATCTATGATTTCTAATTTTTTTAACTTTTAAATTCAGGGGTACATGTGTGGGTTTGTTACATAGGTAAACGTGTGTCTTGCAAATTATTTTATCACCCAGGTATTAAGCCTAGTACCCATTAGTTGTTTTTCCTAATCCTCTTCCTCTTCCCACACTCTACCCTCCAACAGGCCCCAGTGTGTGTTGTTCCTCTCTGTGTATCCATATGTTCTCATCATTTAGCTCCCACTTATAAGTGAGAACATGTGGTATTTGGTTTTCTGTTCCTGTGTTAGTTTGCTAAGGATAATGGCTTCCAGCTCCATCCATGCCCCTGCAAAGGACATGATCTCATTCCTCTTTATGGCTGCATAGTATTCCATGGTATATAGGTACCACATTTTCTTTATCCAGTCTATCATTGCTGGGCATTTGGGTTGATTCCATGTTTTTGCTATTGTGAATAGGGCTGCAGTGAACATGTGTGTGCATGTCTTTATAATAAAATGGAAATATCTATGATTTCTGTTGGTGACAGTTGGGGGTACTGTGGTTTATAATCTACATTTGTAATTGAAGAAAGTGTTAGATTTCGGCTGGGCGCAGTGGCTCACACCTGTAATCCCAGCACTTTGGGAGGCCGAGGCGGGAGGATCACGAGGTCAGGAGATCGAGACCACCCTGGCTAACACGGTGAAACCCCATCTCTACTAAAAATACAAAAAATTAGCCGGGTGTGGTGGCGGGCGCCTGTAGTCCCAGCTACTCGGGAGGCTGAGGCAGGAGAATGGCGTGAACCCAGGAGGCGGAGCTTGCAGTGAGCCAAGATTGCGCCTCTGCACTTCAGTCTGGGTGACAGAGCGAGACTCCGTCCCCCCTCCCAAAAAAAAAAAAAAAAAAAAAAAAGAAAGTGTTAGATTTCTGTTAGGGTTTTCTGAAAATAAAGCTGTAAACTTTTTCTTCCCATGTTCATGAACCGTATGGATTCTATCCTCAGACCCCTTAGTGATTTGTGTACTTCAAGTTAAGAATAGCATTTTAGATGGGAGATGAACATTTTTAAAAAGTTTCACAACTATGTGTTTATTTTAATGTGTGTTGAAAAATAATAGAACTAGTGCTGCCCATCCATAACTTCATGTGTGTTGTTGCTCAGAACAAGGCTAAATTTTTAAAAAGGAATAATTTATAGTTGATTTAAACAAAAATATTAAGTAAGTAACCGAACAGATAGTACATAGATATGACAAAGATTGTGAAGGTGAACTGCAAATGGTAGGGTATGGGAAATTGTCAATGTTCCACCTTACCCTACATTCTTCTAGCCATTGCCTGCACATCATTCATTATTCAGCATTATATCACTAGAATTCAGACAACAAATCCACACACTGATGCTTTCATAATTCGTAGGACCATACACTCATACAAACGTGTGAATGTGTAGTGTGAATGTATAGCCTTTGACATTTGAAGTTCCAAATGATGTGTTTGGGTGAATCTATAGTTCCTCTAGAATTGAAAGGCAGTAACTCAAAACTATCTATTATTAATTAGGCAGTCAAATCAGATGATTCAATTACTGTTCCATTTGTTAGCATGTTTGGGCGGTGCAGTCCCCTACTGGCTGGGCTTTAGACAGCAATGGAAGTCTGTGATTGGCATCTGCCATTTGCAATGTCAGTTGGCTACACAAGCAAGAATGGAGAGATTCTTTTGAAGGAATAATGCATTTCTATTCTTTATCTTTTGCTGAGACATGGCAATAAACAGCTCCTTCATTTTTTCAACCTTCCCTAGGGTGCTGAATAAATAGCCCTTTGGATTGAGGTCTAGAGCCATTTCCCTGATTGCCAAATTAGGATGGCTGAGCCATTCCAGCATTGAGAATAGCTGATGTGAAGCCTTTTTTCATGTGTTTGTGTGCTCAGCAATTGGAAAAGGTTTTGTGAACTGTTACAGGCTCCCTCTAGAAATGCATAATCCTTGTGCTTGTTCCCATCACTTTGCAATCAGTATCTTCTACAGAAGAGTTGTACTGATCATGAATATGTTTAAAAGGATCTCTCCACAACCAGAATACCTGAAAAAAGGCTTTCCATTTCCTTTTACCTTCCTGGAAGAGTGTTTTGCTGCTACATGAAGGTGCACATGTCTGAGAAGGCTCAGGAATGAATGTTGACATCATGTCATAAACCCCTATTGTGGTTTGGGTCATTTGTGGAATGGTTGCAGATGGTGATCAACTGAAGAACAGATTTGTGGGGTTGTTAATAAGGATGTTTGACCTCACCCATCTCCATTTCTGATGCATGCAGGTGTTTGGAGGAAATCCATTACAGACAATCTCAAATCAGTTTAATTCATTTTGGCAAATACTTGTTAATGGCTAACTAGGCGCCAGACCCTCAAATAGATGCAAGATCTCAGTCATTGCCTTTAGGGACCTCACTGTGTGATGGAAAGAGACAGGTGAGCCCCCCCAGATCTCCCATAAAAGGTCACAGCTGCATGAGTGTGACAGTGACAATATGTAAATATCAGACAGATTGAAGAAAGAAGCAGGGAATGAACTCTATCCATGAGGATGAAAGTAGGGATGAGATGTGAAAAGAACAAATATTGCCAAGGTCACCTCTGGTACATTATTTTACTTAGATTGTCTATTGAATCCTCACAGCTTGTCTGTAAATTGTGTATACACATTTTCACTTTACAGATAAAGAAACTGAGTTTCAGAATGGTTGAGAAACTTGCTCTATTCTTGGGTCATGTGGCTACTAAGTCAGTAAGGTTGGAGTAGATACTAAATTTCCTAAATATTTCTTGATTCCATCAACTTCTTTCTATTTCCAAGCCGCTACCATCTTGTCTCTTCTGCCATGGATTCTAGCTGGGCTCTAGGAGCCTTCTCAAATTCGTTCTCTGTCCTGCAGGCAGAGGGATGTTTTAAAACTGCAAATCTAAACATGCCATACCTTCCTCGAAAATCTGCCAACGCCTTCTCATTTTTCTTTAATTTGCTTTGGTGCTGCTTAAAGTCTCCTTTTTGAATGTCACAGGATTTCTTTTTCTCATTTTCTCAAACATCCCATGCTACCTCTTGCCTAAGAGTCTTTGCACAGCCCGGTTTCTAGTGTCCTCAGGTCAAAAGTCAGTATTCTACCTCCTAGATTATATCAGGTTCATTTACTCTCATGGCTCCACAATAATAATAGCTAATATTTATTGAGCACTTAATATGTGCAGCCAGCTTTATAAGCACTCTAAGTGTGTCAGTTCAATTACACTTTACAACGGTCCCAGGAGATGTGCACTATTAGCTGAACTTCACAGATGCTGTTACTTGCTCAAGACGACTTCACTTTTCAGTGAGGAATCTGCTTGATTCTGAAGTCCATACTCCCACTACTCATTACACTGCCTTTATAGTCATGGCAATGGTCATGGAGATGTGCTCTTAGATCTCCCTCACATAAAACCGCTGTGAAGAGTGTAGTTAACTGAACCTTCAGATTCGTTGCTGCATTCACACAGCAATGAACCTATGTTTTTCCCAGGCTGCCCTTGGCAATGACCAGACATGGTGAGGACACTAGAACGGGGTTATTTCTGCCCAGTGCAGGACTACTTTGTGGGCAATCTTTGCTCAGGGAATTCCTGCCAACCTTGCCAAGACTGTCAGAATGACAATGTTGTTTGTGGTTCTTCCTACCAAATCCTTCTTCTTTTCTGTCCTCCTTTGTCATTGTCGGACCTGCATCACGTTCTGAAGTCTCTCCATGCCTGTTCCTGCCTCCTCTCCCTTAGTCTTTCCCAGGAATTTCCATCAATAAATCTCTTGCATGTCTAATTTCATTCACGGCATCTGCTTCTCATAGGAGAACTGATATAGCATCCTATATGTTTCTTCGCAGTGCATGCTAATGGATTGTAATTATAAATGTATTTGTTTGCTCATTTGATTACAGTCTGTCTCTCTCCCCTACAAGACTATAAATTCTATAGCAGTAAGATCTTTTTCTCTTTTGCTCCTCAGTGTATTCTTGACACTTTTAGCACAATGCTTGGCACAGTACATATTGCTCCAAAATTGATTGATGATTGAATAAGGCCAGGGGTAGCTGGCTCCGAAGCTTGCTCTGTTTAACTAGGAGTTCATTTTGTGCTTCAGTCGGGCCGATGGACTCCTGAAGGTAGTGTCCTGAGCAAAATTCAGTATGTTGCAAGAGCTATATTCAAGTTCAGTCATAGCAGAGATGAAAATTAAACTTACATGAGCATATTAGTTCTAGAATCACTTTTTAAATTATTTTTTATTTTTAAAAATCTCAACACTTTTTAAAAATTTTCAAGCACAAAGCAAAGTTAAAACAATTTTCCATGAAAACCTGTATACCCACCCTTAGATTCCATCATTAATATACTATAATTGTTTTTATCATATATTTATCCAGCCATTCGTTTATCCATCTTATGTTTTTGACTCACATTAAATTGTAGCCAGTATACTTCCGCCTAAATACTTCAATCTTCATATTATTAAAGTTTACAATTTCTTTACAATTTTACTTTTGCTGTAAAATTCAGCAAATGAGATGCACACATTTTAAATGTATATTTGATAAGTTTTGACAAATGAGTACATCTGGGTAACCCAAACCTCTTTCAAGTTACAGAACACTGCCATCATCCCAGAAAATTTTTCTGCAGGTCTTTCCTAGTCAATGCCACCCCCAGTTTTCCAGAGGCAAAGATGTTTCTGACTTTTTTTCCATCATAGATGAGTTTTGTCTGCTCAAGAACTTCCCATAAATGAAATAATAATGTACTCTTTTATGTAAGGCTTCATGTCACTCTTCTGCTTAAAATTCTTGGGTGGATCCATGATCATAGATCATGAATCTACAAATCCCATGGTACATAAAGCAAATACCTTAACTCTTCATGATCTCCAGGTTTGCTTCTTCTAAATTGTCATTCTATGGTACCGTCCCTCAAATGCACCATTCTAAGTTGCTTTTGAACTTTCAGGCATAGTTTCCTCCACCTGGAGCAGTTTATTGACTCCATCCCATGCCTTCACCTGGTATAGAGGTTGACTGTTGCTTTTGTGGACCCAGTGTCTCTTCTCTTTTTCCTCTGGTAACATCAATTCACCCTCCACGTGTGCACCACCCCTCCATTCCCCACACAGTTCTGTTGGGCTTTCAATGTCAGTTCTCTGCCTTCCTGCCCTCAGTTCCTGTCAATTCATAGTCACTCATCCCATTAACCCTGGTCATTCGTTAAGGAGTTTGGGCATGTGACCTAAGCTGGACAAATCACAGCCTTTCCAAAGATTTTATGATGAAAAAAATGTCAACTTTACAGAGAAATTGAAAAACGTGTATTTCCATTATCTACATTCTACCATTAACTTTTGTTATACTTTCTTTATCACATACCCTTTCCACTACCTGTCCATTCACTCCTCTGTTCGTCCATCAATCAGTCCATCCTATTTTTTGGTGTGCATTTCAAAGGGAGCTGCAGTCATTGGTAAACTTCACTCCTAAGCAGTTCAGCATAGATCTTATGAACTATAATTCAATATTTGTTTATGGTTTTGAAGAGCAAACTTTACAAACAGTAAAAATGCACAAATCTTAAGTGTACCACCACTGGCTGAACTTTTGACAAGTTTTCAACACAAACCACTATGGAAACATAGAGGACACTGCCATCAGCTCCAGATGTCTCCTCTTCCCTGTCCACAATCAATTCTTGCCCTCATTTCTACCTAGAGATACCACTCACTGTTCTTATTTTATTTTATTCTTTTGAGATAGTGTCTTTCTCTGTTGCTGAGGGTGGAGTGCAGTGGCATGATCACGGCTCACTGCAACCTCGAACTCCTGGGCTCAAGGAATCCTCCCACCTCAGCTTCCTGGGTAGCTGGTACTACGGGCACATGCTACCATTGCTGGCTAGTTTTTGTATTTTTTTTTTTAATAGATATGGGGTTTTACCATGTTGCCCAGACCAGTCTCGAACTCCTGGGCTCAAGTGATCCACCTGCCTTGGTCTCCTAAAGTGCTGGGATTACAGGCGTGAGACACCATGCCCAGCCCTGAATTTTTTTCAACTGTAGATTAGTTTAGTTTCATCTAGAACTTCACATAAATGGAATCAATCAGCATGCACTCATTTGTGTAAGTCCATCGTAATGTTTTGGACTTTGTACTTTTTGGACGTCGTAATGTTTTACATTTTTTTTTTCAAGTCTTCCCAGTTTTGAGCCAATATATTCCCCTTTAACGCTTAAACAATTTCAAATTGGGTTGTTGTCACTTACAATCTGCAGAAACCTGGCTAATCCACGTAGAACACTATTGCTCATCCATCAGGCCTCGGGTTAAATGCTATTACTTATGCCTATTAATTCAGGTTCTCCTGTCTACGTACTTTCATAGGACAATCATTTCAGTGATCTATTTGTTTTTTGGTTTGCCTGATAAACTGTAATCTCACGGAATGCAGAGACTTTGTCTGCCTAATTTGCCAAATATTGGAGAACTGCCATGCCACCAACCTCCAGAGCAGTTTGCTGCTCTCAGCAATTTTTTAATAAATATTTGTCCAAGGAATAAATGAATGATTGACTGCTCTTAGCTCTTCTAGTAGGCATATTGTAACTCTTAAGTCTGCATGTACCACAAAAAATCTAAAAAAATTACTGGTCAAACAACTCAAAAATTAGGTTTATAAAATGATGATCTCCTTCACCTTTCATTTGCCATTCCTACTTATTTTTCTTTTGATGGCTTCTTGCTTTCTTAGAAATATGCTTTCTTGACTTCTGAACTGAAAGACAATATACTTTCTTAGGACACTCACTCTGTACAAGATTTGCTAATACGGTCTGACATTCTGATGTATTAATGACTGCTCATCAATAAGTGTATTTATCTTGTATTTTCCAACAGTAGGATTCTTTTGTGGCAATGCATTAGCTTAAAGATGTGACACCCAGGTTACATCTTCTTTTTTTTTTTTTTTTGAGATGGGGTCTTGCTCTATTGCCCAGGCTAGAGTGCAGTGGCGTGATCTCCGCTTACTGCAACCTCCACCTCCTGGGTTCAAGTGATTCTCCTGCCTCTGCCTCCTGAGTAGCTGGGATGGGATTACAGGTGCCCACTACCACCCCCAGCTAACTTTTTTGTATTTTTAGTAGAGATGGGGTTTTGCCATGTTGGCCAGGCTGGTTTCGAACTCCCGACCACAAGTAATCCACCTGTCTTGGCCTCCCCAAGTGCTGGGATTACAGATGTGAGCCACCGCGCCGGGCCCCAGGTTACATCTTTAAGATGTAATGATTTCTCATTGATAGCGTTGCTCTTTGGGATCAGGAGCTCTACTCTGCTTCAGTTTTACATATTTCATTCCTTAATTTCCTCATCCACAGAAATCTCCCAAAAATACAGTTAAAAAAGGTAGATGAATCAGACACATGAGTTTTCCTTATGTTGTGGTAAAAACATAGCTCTCGGATCTCATTGGTTTAAAACAACATTTATTTCTTGCTCATATAAAGTCTGCCATAGTTTGCTGACTTTTTTTTTTTTTTTGTAATTCCAACTTTTATTTTAGAGTTGGGAGTACATGTGCAGGTTTGTTACATGGGTGTATTCAAGGCAGCATTTCATGACTCTGCATTACACCTCCTAATCAATAGGTGCTTCCTCACTCATATGGGCTGGAGAAGAGGAAGTTGTACCTTGTGTGTTGCCTTTTAAATGTGTTTGCTCACATTTCATTGGTCAAAGCAGTCACATTAGTTTCCAGGTGGCAGGAAAGTATTAATCCTATCAGGTGTTTGGAAGGAAGTGGAATTAAAATATTGAGGAACAGAACCAATGGCTATGGTTCTGAGTCTCTTGCATTATGGTTGGTTGAAATGGGGTATGAATATTGTACTTTGGACTCTCAATAGTTGAACTCTACATTGGATTTGAAGTGGGATTCATTCAGAGGAAGATTTTTGAAGGCCTGCTTTCCTTTTCTTTTTAAGCACTTACCTACAAAGCAACCGTGTTACATAGGACATCAACTTCAGTTCTCAGCAGAAAAAAATTATTCTCTCCCCCAGGTAATTTCAGTTTTAGTCAAGCATTTCACTGCCAGCATGATATTGTAGAAATTTAAGGAATTTTTAGATTTTTTCAGAGAATGAATCATGGAGGCAAAGCCCTTGGGTAAGCCCAGGTTTTAGCTGTTTATCTTTTGAGAAATGTTGATTGCCGTGCAGTAGAAAGTTGGACTCTTGTATTCACAAAAAAAGAAAGAACAAGTAAAAAGGAGCTGCTTTTGCTTTTGGTTTAAGAGTCTTTCTTAATAAGGAACAATGAACATCAACACCCAGTTATTCAGTAAACCAATTAAATTAAATTAGCACAGCCAGGAAACAAAGGAACAATCCTTCAACTCTTCCATTTATACCATAGACTCAGCAGTCACAATACAAGAGAGAGGAGTAACAATACAGTCTGTAAAGGCAATTAATATTAATTTTTCATTTTTTTCTCCAGCTAACATACTTAAAATGCCTCCCTGCCCCCCCAAAAGACAGCTCTAGTGTATTATTTCTCTTTTCTTTTCATTCACAATACAATTGAGATAAAATTAGCTTTTTTGCGCCTTTCCCATTACTGGTTTACGTTCAAGGTTGTGTCTTTGAAACAGTTTTAACCAATCTCCTTCGGGGACTTCCCCATCGCTCACGCTGGTTAGTGTGTAACAAGGATGGGCTATCCCAGTACAGTAAAGAATGCTGGCTTTAGAGAATGGTCTTAGGTCAAGAATTATTATTGCTCAAGGCCTCCGAGATCTAGTTATGGGTTTCTGCAAACCCTGTGGGCTCTTATGATAATGCTTTTCTCCACTATTATTGTTATAAGGCATTAAATCAGTCAGATTCATGAGCAACAAGAGGTCAATGTCTGATTGAAATTCATAAGGTCAAAAAGGAAACTAAAAATCAATTTATAAGATATGAAGATTTAGGTTCAAACTATATCCATGAGCAATAAAATTTCACATCCATAAATGTAAGAAAATCAGTTATTAAACTTGAGGGGGGAAAGAAGACTTATTAAGTTTTACACACACATAAGGCAGCTAACACATAATTTTATCAGACATTACTGAAATCCTGTGTGTAATATAAGGGATGATGGGATAAAATGCTAAATGGTTTAGCACTAAATTATTAAGTGATGTATCCCTGAGGTATTAAACAGATAGAAAATGCAGAGCAGGTGTCTCTCCTAGCAAGACTTGATCACCAGTTTAAGTGCATATTGATAACAAATGCACTTCAGAGAGAAAATAGTATTAGTAATATTTTTGCTGCATGAAAGCCTGGTGTCAGGATGACTAAAAGCTTCTCCCTGCAAAGAAATGTTCATTTCTTCTTCTTCTTTTTTTTTTGGTTAAATTAATCATGTTAAATGTTAGGTCCCTATGGAGCAAAAAGAGAACTCTAGAGGGATTTGAGCATTTCCTTGTCTCTTTCCCTCCATCATTTCTGCATGCAAAAAATAGAACGAGTGGAAGAGAAGATCTAGCTACATAATGTAGTAAACATGGAAAACATGAACACAGTTAGTGTGGCAAAATAAAAAGATAATTTTGCCAGAATGAGAGTAAAGAAAAGTTTATGAAAGCAAACGTTGGCATTAAAAAAATCCAACTTAGAACCACAGTTAATAGCTTAACTCTGTTTTTGGCTTGATTCCATTTTATTCCACTGATAAGAGGACAATAGAATCTTTCTGGTCTACGTGGTAATCAGAGGGTCTGGCTGAAAACTAAATAGTGAAAATATATGTTTGTAAGTGAGTTGGAAGGCATTTCTCTTTTTTCTCCTTAGGCCTCATATAAATCTAAGCATAGTTCCTGATAGGTTTATGGAAACACAATGTTAGTTTTCTGTGGCCCTTGGGAGCTATGTAAGATTGGCTCAAACCTTGCTCCATGTGCTATGGAAGCCCTGAGCGCTCTCCTCAAATTGCAAAAATTCTCTTGAGGCTAAAATGCTTTTGTTATCTATCGTCCTTGGATCTGTTTTGTTTTTTTTTTTTTTTTTTTGAGACGGAGTCTAGCTCTGTCGCCCAGGCTGGAGTGCAGTGGCCAGATCTCAGCTCACTGCAAGCTCCGCCTCCCGGGTTTACGCCATTCTCCTGGCTCAGCCTCCCGAGTAGCTGGGACTACAGGCGCCTGCCACCTCGCCCGGCTAGTTTTTTTTTTTTTTTGTATTTTTTAGTAGAGACGGGGTTTCACCGTGTTAACCAGGATGGTCTCGATCTCCTGACCTTGTGATCCGCCCGTCTCGGCCTCCCAAAGTGCTGGGATTACAGGCTTGAGCCACCGCGCCCGGCCTCGTCCTTGGATCTGAATGCTATGTTTGCTGCATTAGTTTGGTTATGAATCTTTTCACTATTCCACTTTGTTTTGACCCATGATGGCCCATGTGTTGAATTGAATCCTTTCTTGAATTATACATATTCTCTCTCTCTTTTACACACAAACTCACACCCTTCACTCAGAGAAGTCATGTAGACATGTAAGTTCAGTTGGTATAACATTGTACATGTAATCCTCATTTCACAGATATGAGACGGAGGCTTTGAGAATTTTAGTAACTTGCTTGAGGCTCTGGAGTCTTGTACGTGGAGTTGGGCCTCCAACATAGATGTCTGACTCTAAGTCGCTCGTCTTCTCTGCTCTTATGTCCTGGACTTGAAATCCCTGTTGGTTTAGACAGAGGCCAGCAAACTATGCCACAGCACCAAATCTAGGCCTCTATCTGTTCTTATCAATAAAGTTTTATTGGAACACAGCCATGCTTATTTGTTTACATGCACTCTACAGCTGCCTTCTTGCTACAATGGCTGAGTTGAGTAGTTGTGACAAAGACTGCATGGCCCACAAAGACTGCATGACCCATAAAGCCTAAACTTTATTCTCTGGTCCTTTACCAGAAAACAGTTTCCAGACCCCTATTGTAGATGATAGATTAGTATGTACTTCATGAACAAGTGGGTTCATGAATATTAACAGGCATGACATGATTTTTTAAAACGGTGTTCTGTGATCTAATCAGTTAAGGAAATGCTGGTTCAATCGAAGTTAAACAGACCCCTTCCCAGAGTCTTTACTATACTGATGCGTGCAGTTTCTCCTCAAGAAGATGAAGAGATTGTGCATAACTTGAACCCAGAACTCTGTGTGTGTGTGTGTGTGTGTGTGTGTGTGTGTGTGTGTGTACGTGGTGTAAGTAATGATTCGTAAGACACATTTGGTAAAGCCTGGATTGGGTAATAATTTGGGGAATATACTTCCTAAAGGGTAGCATTCGAATTCCTAGGTCTTCCTTGGGAAGGTGGCTAGAGAAGAGTAGAATTTTCCATTTGTAATTCAGATTGATTAATTTAATGTAATCTCTAATATTACTTTAGAGAAAGGTTCTCAGTCTGTGGTCCAAAGGATCACTGGGATTTTCTATGACCTGGGCAGAAGCTAATCTCTTTTGACTTTGTAGGAAAAAAATAACCCACCAGATAGAATTTTGTCCATTTTATTTTCCTCCCCATACATTTTTCTTGAGCCTGTCTGTGAGTACCAGCTATAGGTGATAAACAAGAATCAAATGATTATTAATAAAAAATTGGAAATGTCAGACCTTATTTAGTTTGATAATCTTTTTTAAAAAGGTGCATTTATGGTTGCTACATGGTACTTGTATCATGTAGTTATTTTCTGCTGAATGGATTGCTCTTTATATGTATGGTAAAATTATGTATCGTGTATTTTGTAGTATTCTGCAAATAGCACACAGGGTTTCCAGGGGCTCTAGCTGGCTTTGGGAGGTTGGAACAGCAGTGTTCAGTGCTGGAAGATTATATTACTCACAACTTATTTGGTTGTAGATGACAAAAATCCAATTCAAATTTGATAAGTAATTGACTTGTATAACAAGAGCAGCAGTGGATGTAGCTCCAGGCACGGCTGTTTCCAGGAGCTCAAGTGACATCACCAAAACTTTATTTCTCTTTATTATTTTGTTCTCACTTCCTCCAGTTGATGTATTTTCATGGAATGTCTAAGGTTATTGGCATTGCTAGCTCACATTGTTTCTATAGGTAGAGATCCCAAATTTTCTTAAACAGCTTTGTATTAGTTCTCGAGAATGTCTTTGCTTGGTCCTCCCTGGCTCATCTGTCCAACACTGGAGCATTCCCTATTCCAGGGTGAGGTATTCTGATTGGCCAGATTGGATGTCATGATCAGATGTGTGACCAGCAAGGGACATTTCATGTTTGACAGTTCCCCAGGATCTAGAAGGGGAGGTTCCCAAAAGAGAAAAGAAGAATGTATTGTCTGAAGAAAAATGAAGGGATATCAAAGGTCTATTCACGGATTTAGGAGGCAGAGACATTGGCCTGGGGCAGAAAGAATATTGATTTGGGAAATAGGGGATCACACTAGAATGTAAGCTTCATGAGGCCAGAGTTTTCATTTATTCACTACTTCTAAAATAGGGCTTGGCACAAAGTAAACACTCATTAATTGAGTGAATGAAATATTCAAATGGACCATGGGAATTCAGGATTTAGTAGAAAATATCATGAATATCCTGGGGGCGATATGGTAGATTATAAAATACCCACAGTTTTTCACCCCTTCCATAAAGAGGTAGAGTCTATTTCCCTATCCTCGCATCTGAGTTGGGAACATGACCAACTTTGGACAATGAGACATTAGTGAACATCACTGGAGCAGAAGCTTGAGACACACTCATGTGTGCAGGACATGCCAGGCTTGTCCTCCTGCAGCTTTTGGATCTCTGCCACCATTTGAATGAGCCAGAGCTAGCCTGCTGGAGGATGAGGGACCTTGTAGAAGAGAGCTGAGGCACCCAAGCCAACAGCCAGCAAGCCTCCCAGCTAATCCAGAAACCAATCACAAACTCACTAGTGAGTCTCAGCCAAGATCAGACAACCCTGGCCATGATCAGCAGCATCTCCCAACCCCAATTGCCAATTTGCAGACACATGAACTAAATAGAAGTTCCTGTTTTAAACCACTGAGTTTTGAGGGAAGTTTGTTATGCAACACACGCTAACTGATATAGGTACTTAGATTCTTGCCTGAAGAGAAATACTGTCAGGGTCCAATTCCCTGGTGACCAATTTTTTCCTTGTTATCATTCTTTCTTTCAAGTCCAGAGGTTTTAAAGTCCTTAAGTTCATGCCTTGGTTTTTCCTTCCCTTGGTGTGCAAATATATGCCTAACATTTGCATTTTTATCAGTCTTTCTGTATTTCCTTGCCAGATTTTCATGAGAGTGTTTTATAATTATTAGTATTATTTTATTGTCACATATATATCTCAGTTAATGCCGACATGATTGTTCTTGCTGTTGTAACTTGAATTAGGAATTTTCATAGTCGGGTATTGATCATTCATGTAATTGTATGATGAAGGAAATACAATTCCCTCTCTGCCTTTGAGAAATCAAAACAGTGAGGGGAAAGGATGAGGCAAATAAAAAATCAAAACGTGTGGTATTTTAAGAGGCACTGTCTTTATTTTTTCTTAAAAAGAGAAGCTATTATTGTTTAGGGAGTTTCTATTATAATAAATATCAACAAAATTGTTTGGGAGTTCAAAAAATACATGCTTACTTGAAATGATTTCCAGGTAAAGTTTTATAAAATTACTCTTGCTTTATTATATTATGTACATTTTTATTGTATTAAATATAAATTATATTACATAGCATTATAAATTGTTATTAAAATGATCTGCAGCGTAACTAGCAGGGAACTTACATATAACTGTAAAGAATGAAATAAAAATCTATTAATGCAATAAACCTACTTAATAAAAGTTACTTTCATATTCAAAAACAAAATATTAAGGCATGCTTCAGATCTGAAAGTCAAAAATGAGGGAATAAATTAGCGAAGGTTAAGAACCTTGTAGTGGCTGACTAACAAAGCTCTAGGGGATTATAAAATTTCATGCTCTTGTAATAAAAAGGATAAAGGATTGGCTAGAAGACCACTAAAAGTTAAAATAAATGAACATAAAGGAGATGAAAAAGTCTGACATGAGTGAGACCACTAAAGTGTAAAGACTAAAGAGATGGTATTAAAGTGTTAGAGGCTGGAATTAAATGCAAAATGAATTCTGGTGGTAGATTAATAGAAAATTATAAAGGTAAATGAGTTCGGTTTCATGGTTTCAGAAAACTTTATATATCTCATTATTTTTCTTAGCACTTAAGAAGAAGCAGGGTAAGACAAATTAAAATTTGGCATAAACCATATTGAAGTGGGTGGAAGTGCCAATTATCCCCCAGTGCTATTCCCTGTGTATTCCCCATGATTGACCTTCACTTGTTAAGTGGCACATGGCAGCCCCAAACAAAGCAAATTTTCCCATCTCTCCTGTTCATAAGTGAGACAATGAATCTAAGTTCTCATTCAATTAGTCCTAAGAGGAAGTGACAACTTCCCGGAAATATATTCAAAAGGAAGTGGTGGGTGCTTTATTACCTCTGGCTCTTCCTTCCTGATGGCTGGAATGTTGATATAATGTCTGGTGCTCCAGCAGTAATTTTGGACCATGAGGTGATCATAGGGATGGAAGCTGTACATGGGGAAGCAACAAGGCAGAGGGAGCCTGGAACCCTGCCCCTCTGTCCACTATGTCAAATTGGGCCTCCTAGTGCCAGACTTAGGAAACATCACCCACTGTTATTTTGGGTTTTCTATCGTAGTCAAATACTAATCTTAATAAAGACAGAGTGGACTTCTACTATCTCCAGGCCTGCAGTGAAACACAGGATATTACAATATCAGCTCCCATGTCAGGGTTGGGGTTGGAGGAGGGGCTCTGAGGATGTGACCACTGTGTTGATGCTGGAAATAAATATTCCATTATAAATCAGGGTCTGCTCCAAAATTCAGAACAAGAGATACTGAGAGAGAGCAACCTGGTGGTGGTAATGGCATTTGTTTCAAAGCTCAATTTACATTGATGGAACAAAGAATTTAGGTTGCGTTGCTGATCAATATAAACAGCTATTTGGAAAGGTTGCTTTTCATCATATTTTCTTAAGATCGAGAAAATGTCAATTAATGAAAACAGAGATGCTTTACTACTGCTTATTTGTGGTGACTTTTGAGGAAGAATAATGGATTTTATGTGGTGGAGGCAGGTTCAAGCCCTCCATGAACTCTACCCACCCCACGTCTTGACCCCTCCACAGCTATAAGCATTTTTCCTCTTTGCCTTGACCTTTCCCAAGCCAACCTAGCAGAACAGTTGAAATGGCACTTTGTTGCTCTTAAGGAAACACGCGGTACCTTTGCTATAGGTAGCATTTGCCCTTGATCCAGAGTAGATTTGCCAAACCGTTAGAACAACTGCTGATCTATATAGAAATTTCTTATGGTCTGAAATTAATAATGGTGGCACTTTCTCAGGACTGTTAGGAAAAGTATCTTTTTGCTTTTGTTTCCATGTGTTCTCCAAGAAGCCATCATATGTCGTGCCTCACCCTCTGCAACTCCTGCACCTCCTCTGGGTATTCGTAGCACACTCTTGACTAATGCTTACCTCTGTCTTTGCATGCACTGGGCTGCATTCCAGTCCCTCCCTCCCTTCGTCACTCCCTCCCTTCCTTTCTTCCTTCCTTCTGCAGTATTTATTTAGTGTCTACAATATTTATTGTATTTATTTAGGCATTTTCTAAGCACTAGAAAGATGGCAGGCAACAAGACACCTGAAAATGTTCCTTTATAGTTTCACTAAGTTTTGGCCCTTCAATGCCCTTAAGGAAGAGTCATTTATGACTTCAGCTAAGGTCCAATTTTAATATATTAAAATGAGGTCAGGGTGCAGAAGGGAGCCCCGTAGTCAACTGTAATCCAGATTTTACATGATCCTTGACCTTATTCCTCTCATATACCTGGAAATTCTTGTGAAAGTAACAACAACAATAACAACAAAACAACTACAAATTTGCTTGTGGTGACAAATGTAATATGAACAAGAAAAACCTACAGGTGATGAAAGTTGAAGGACAAGTGGAGGTTTAAAAAAGGTGGTTTTAAGTTAGAAAATAGAGCTTTTAAATAAATTGAGGAGTGGAAGAAAGTATTCAAATGATGTCTTGGATCTGTAACTTTGTTTCTATAAATGAATGTAGTTAAAATATTTGGAAAACCCAGTCCGGTCAGGGAAGACATTAGAATTTAAAACAGAGATAGATAACTAAAGACTTAAAGAATGGAGGATCTATGGGGTATCTGGAAGGTGGAAATTCACAAAGGACAAATGTCGATTAATGAAAACAGATAATGATACCCTTTATCAACATAGGATGGGTATCCTTCAGGATGGGCTAGGAAGCAGCGGTAACTAACAACCCCAAGTATCAGTGCCTTAACACACTCAAGCTTATTTCTTGCCTGTGCCATAAATGCAGCAGGCTATCTAGGTGGAGTGGGGGAAACGCTCTGCTCGTAGCAGTCACCCATGTACCTAAGTTGAAAGAAGCAGCACTTCAACAGTGACCCTCATCACTGCAACAGAGGATCAGACATGGTAAATCACTCAGCGCCTCTTAAAGCCTCCACCTGGAAGGAACACCTGTAACTTTTGTTTACGTTTCATTGGCTAATGCAAACCAGCTGGCCATGCCTTCCCTCGGGGTGGGCAGGGGTTACCATCCTACCACCAGCCAAGCAGAGCCTCAGAACTCATTGTTGAGCTGCACCAATGTCTATAACAGTGTGTGCACTTAACCCCAAGGATGCCAGTCTCCCACTGCACAGGCAGCTCCTGGAAAGCAGAAACCCCTCAACCAGCTCTCTCAATCACCCCATTCAGCCAAGGGCTTGGCACATAGGAGGTTTTCAGTAAATGTTTGTTGTACTGAATTGATCTCCATTCCACGTACTTCCCGAAACCTCTCATGATTTGTTGGTAAAATTTTCACCCTTAATTAGTGAAAAAAGAAACTCTTTCTGTGAGTTTATAAATTATTTACCTTACAAAGCCCTTCTGAGCTCTTCGAGCACACTGTAAATAATTTATGTTCATACTTGTGTGATTTCAAATTTGTTTATTAATGTTATCTTGGAGGTAGAAAACAACCTAAGTGAAAGCACCCTAACTTATTTTACAGATCACTTGGAACAAGAAAAAAACGTGCTTTTCTTCTCATGTGGAAATGTTATTGACCCACCATTAGAGGGTACGAAGGCCCAGTTCTTTCCCAATGTTAAGCAAATATTTCTGCTGGCCTAAGCCATGACGTTCACGCCCATTTAGTGAATTCCTACTCTATCCAGGTAATGAACTAACACGTTGAGTCTATAGTACTCAATATATCCAGCCCTGGATCCCTCTCCTGAACCTCAGCCTGTTTCTCCAACTGCCCTCTCCTGGTCTCCACATGGATGTATCTCATTAATACCGCAAACTTAATGTGTCCAAAATTAAGAACCCTTAATTTCCAGCCTCCTACCTCACAGCTCCCAAAGTCTTTTCCCATTTCAGAAACTGCAAACTCCATCCATTTTACTGCCCGTGTCACAAACCTTATATATAGCTTTGACTTTGTGCCTTCTCTCATGCCCCGTATCCAATCTTCTGAAATATTCTTGGTGCCACCTTCAAAATACATCCAGACTCCAGTCGCATTTTACCATCTCCATTCGCCTTTTACCATCTCCACTGACACCACTGGAAGCCACCCTGCCTTGATTGCTTACCTGGTTTGTCTGTAGCGGTTGAAACAGGCATTCTGTTTCTACCACTGGCCCCTGCACTCAACTTCTGTGTAGCATCCAAAGGAAGCCTTTTGAAATGAAGTTGCTCCTCTACTCACAACTCCCCAGTGCCCCCTGTTTGTCAAGCTGTGGAAAAGCCAGAGTCCTCCAGTGGCCAATAAGAGCCGACGTGGTTTGCATACCATGCCCCCAACTGCTCCTACCATCCCGTGTCCTGTCACTCTTCCCCTCACACACACTGTCCCAGCTATGGAAACCTCTTAGGGTTTATGTGAACCTTCTGTGAACATTCCAACCCTGCTGCAGCTTTAAGACTTTTGTGTTTGCTGTTTCCTCTGACTTAAATGATTTCCCTTCAGAGAGCCACATCTCTCCTTCCGCCCATGCCTCCAAGTCTCTGCTCAAATGTCACTTTGACACTGAGGCCTGCACAGACCCGCCTACCTGTAGGGCAACACCTTTCCCCCCTCCCACAAGCATGTCCTGTCTCCTTCACATTGCTCTCTTTCTCCGTAACGCCTATGTATTTACTTGTTTGTTTATACAATGCTCCCCCATGCCCTTTCTACAATGTAAAAATAGTGAGGGCTGGGCTTTGATCATTTATTTCAATGCTATCTCCCAGCCATCAAATAGAGATAGCCCATGGTAGATGCTCAATAAAGACTTGCTGAAAAAAATAAATTTTATAATATGTAATTTTATTGTTCATGAGTTATTTCTTGTCATTAAGTATTAGTTTTCCAAGTACAGCGTCTTTTCAGCAGAGACTGACATGGATTCCTTGGAATTCTCTTTGTTTCCAAATGCAAAATGGTCAGGGAATAGATGGCTGATAGTTGGGTGATGTCTTCCACTTTTCCAGGAGGGTTCACTCTTCCTTCAGAACATTCATCACCAGAGATTGTCTTTAAACAAAAGTGTCTATGACTTAGAATCTTGTTATGCAAGTTAGAAATGCAGATTCTGAGGCCTCATCCCAGACCAATGACATTCAAATCTGCATTTTAACATGATGGCGGCCAGTGCCTGCTTCCTTCACGTTCGTATTCACAGGAATCACCTGGGGATCTGATGACGATGCAGATCCTGCATTTCTTACCAACTCTCACCCAGGTGAGGCCATCGCCACTGCCTCTGAGTGCACTCTCAGCAGTGAGGGCTTGAGAGTCTGGGAAGAGCTCTACCCACACTTAGACATTCACAGGGTGTGTCCACGTCTTGGGCTCTGAGAAGTCCTGCATTCGTGGCATTAGAAAAAAAATCTAGTCGGCCAGGCGCAGTGGCTCACACCTGTAATCCCAGCACTTTGGGAGGCCGAGGCGGGCGGATCACCTGAGGTCAGGAGTTTGAGACCATCCTGGCTAACATGGTGAAACCCTGTCTCTACTAAAAATACAAATATTAGCTGGGTGTGGTGGCGGGTGCCTGTAATCTCAGCTACTCAGAGGGTGAGGCAGGAGAATTGCTTGAACCTGGGAGGAGGTGGAGGTTGCAGTGAGCCAAGATTGCACGATTACACTCCAGCTTGGACAACAAAAGCAAACCTCCGTCTCAAAAAATAAAAAATTAAAAAAAAAAAGAGAAAGAAAAAAATCTAGTGTTTTCCAAACATATTTGGTGACATCAGTGAACATCAGAATCCTCCTCTCATTTTCTATTCCTGGGTCTCCTCTCCTGGCCTCTCTGTAGGTGCCATGTTGATTTTTTTTTTTTTTTTAATTTAAATTTAAAGATACCTCTTCCAGTAGAGCGTTGGAGACATCTCCATCCTCACCCCACTTCACTTCGCCCTTGAATCGATCCTCTGGCAGCACCAGCTGCTCCCTTGGCTGCGCGGTTCTTTCCTGTTTTATTTCACATAGACAGATCTTTCCTCTTTAGGGTGCTCTCTTCTCATCTTGGTTTTTCCAGCCTTCTGCAGTTCCTTCGGTCTCAACTTGGGTGCCCTGTCCTCCATGAAGCCTGCCCAGATTTCTCGGATGGACTAAGTGCCCCTTTGCTTTCACTCCCTGGTGTGAGTGGGGCAGTTGGACCTCTGCAGAGCACTCACCGTGCTCCCCGTGGCCGTCTACTTTGGTTTCTGTTGCTGCTCAAGATCCTGGGGGCTCCCCCTTGAGGGCAAGCTCAAGGTCTTCTCATTTATCCTGAGAACTTTGGACCTTCCAAAATAATTAGGTAATTATCTGCATGGACCTTTCAAACCGAAGCCGAAAACATGTACTAAATCCACCCTTAAGAACCCCCTCGCTGCCTTAAGGACCTGGAGGCAACACCAGTAAAAACAAGTAAAAAACGGAGCAGGGTTTATTTAAAAAAAAAAAAAAAAAAAAGTTGGTGTGAAGAGCTCTAAGAAACATCAGAAGTCAATTTTTCAACGTTGTGCAACTCTTCAAGTCAGAAGAATTTAATTTTAGGAAGAATAAGGCCAGGATGGATTGAAAATGGAATGATTTGAACGTAGAATGTTTTGGCTGCAGGGGACGTAATAAACAGAGGACAGAGACTCCAAAGGATAGAGTGCCTAGCAGTCACAGAAGCAGGGGGTACGTAATATTGGAGCTTTTTTCCAGTACCAGAATGTGCATTCCTGGTTTTAGTAATATGTATGTATTTTAATGAGTATTAGAAAAAAAATTGGATTTTTCTATTTAAGGTCAAACTATCCTAAGTTTCCTGACTCAATGCTTTTATTTGATTCAGGTCAAAGAAAAAAGTATAAAGAAAAATTAGGATAGGTGGTATGTGGGTGGCTGATATACCAATGACTGATGCTGGGAAAATATTTTAAGAAACTGGACTGGTGATAAATCAGTTTTCCTGCCCTTTGGATGCACAAGCTTGCTCTGCTGTTCCTGTTTAGGGATGTTTGAATTAAGCGATGCTGCCCCTTCATCATAGCTGATTGGACCAAGGGTGTTCTCCTGGCCTAAGTTGGGCCAATCCGATTCTCCTTTTCAGGAGTTTAGAGTTGGGAGCCAGGGAGACCTGATGAGAATTCTGAGTGTGGTGTGGTGAACTTGGTTGTCCTGGGGTTGCCATATTTTGCTATGTGAACTGAGAAGCTTAGACAGCTATGAGATATAGAAGGGAGAGAGGGATACAGGGAAAGAAAAATAAAATAGATGCACAGAGAAAAGCAGAAATGAGAGGCAGAGGCGCTGGTCACAGTTCTTTTCCAGATTCCGGTTCCTCCCTAGTCTGGCTGCAATCTTACCATTGGGTTTTCTGAGACACATTACCATGCTGATAACAAATCTCCACCTACCAACCCACTTCACCCCCAGCACTTGTCTCTTAGGCTTGTTTGAGTTACCACTGTTCCTTGCAGCAGAACCCCTCTACCAATGACTATCAAACAGGTAACTTACCTTCGGTGGACCTCAGTTACTTCATCTGGAAATGGCGGAAGCTAGCTAGTTTTCCCGAAAGGCAGGTCACATACCACTGGAGAAAGTTGAGAAGATCTTAGGTGATATTTAGGTCCAACACCAAATATTATTGAATTGCATAGTGATTTCCATTTCTAAATGTCTTTCAGTCCTTCTGATTATATGTCAAGGAAAAGTTCAGTTTGATTCTAGTAGGTTTTCTTAAATACTTTTCTAATGCTTGTTCTCTTTTTAACAAAGAGAAATGAGACTTCAGATCGGGAGATTTAAAGGCTATAATAGCCAGTTAGAAATTGGAATTTTTTTCATTGAATTTATTTTTTATTATTATTTATTGTAAAATTGTTTTAATTCTGGGTTTTCATTTTTGGTAGTGAGATACAACTTCCTTTAAAAATAGCTATAAGATGAGAGAGAAAAACCAGCTATTCCTTACATTGGAATTCCAATTATAAATTCTGAATGACAGAAATAGAAAATCACCATTTGGCCAACACCACAGTAATTATTATTGCTGGCAAGAATCATCAGTGACTGCTAAAATTAGTGGGTAAAATTAAGGTGAGAAACAGGATATTTGCATAGTCTCATAGTCTAAAAGAATCTCCCCACAAGGCACTATTTAGTACAAAGGAAGAAATAATACCTTTACAGTGGAGAAGAGGCTGACGCTGCTTTCACCAAGAGATCAAAGTTAATAGTACATTAATCCCCCCTGATATGAGGCCCTGAGAAGGCGCGGCACCATTGTCAAAAATTGTTGACTTCAAGCTAATCATGAGAAAACATCAGACAAATGTAAACTGAGAGGTATTTTACAAAGTAGCTGGTCAGTGCTCTTTGATCATGTTGAGGTCCTGAGAGAAAGAAAGACTGAGAACCTGTCACAGATTGGAGGAGACTAAGGAGGCATGACAACTGCACACAATCCTGGTGTGGGTCTTGGTTTGGATCCCAGGTTGGGTCTTGGTGTGGGTCCTAGGTTGGGCCTTGGTTTGGGTCCTGGGTTGGGTCTTGATTTGGAGATTTGGATCCCGTTGGGTCTTGGTGTGGGTCCTGGGTTGGGTCTTGGTGTGGATCCCGGGTTGGGTCCTGGTGTGGGTCCTGGGTTGGGTCTTGGTGTGGATCCCGGGTTGGGTCTTGGTGTGGATCCTGGGTTGGGCCTTGGTGTGGATCCTGGGTTGGGCCTTGGTTTGGGTCCTGGGTTGGGTTTTGGTGTGGATCCTGGGTTGGGTCTTGGTGTGGATCCTGGGTTGGGCCTTGGTTTGGGTCCTGGGTTGGGTTTTGGTGTGATCCTGGGTTGGGTCTTGGTGTGGATCCTGGATTGAGTCTTAGACCAGAAATGACATTGATGGGCATTTGGTTATATTTGAGTAAGATCTGTAAATTACTTAACCGTATTGTGTTTATGTTAATTTCCTGCTTTTTAATAATTGGACTATATGTGAAATGGAAGCATTTTGGGAATCTAGAATCTGGGTGAAGAGTGTACAGGTGCACTAGTTTTGCAATTTTCCCTCTAAGTCTGAAATTATTTCTACAGGAAAAACTAAAACAAACTGTAAAAATTCCTTTTTTTCCTAGACCAGTGGTTCCCATGTGGGTCAATTATGCCTTTTGGGGGACATTTGGCAATGTCTGGAGAAATGTCTGGCCATTGCAACCAGTGGGTAGAGGCCAGGGATGCTGCCACACATCCTACGGTGCACTGGGTGCCCCCCACAACAAAACATTGATGCTATTTGGGCTCAAATATCATCAATGCTGAGATTGACAAACTGTTCTAGAACAACTCAGTTTTTAAAAAATATATAAACACAAAGGGTGTTAAGAGAATAATAATATAGGAGTTGTGTGACTATACTGCAGCTGGTATAGAAGTGTCTGAACCTCATTAGAATTGATCTCTGCATTTCTACCTGGGTCTAACATTTTGGAGTCTGTGAGTTCAGGGGCAGTGCCATTCAAGGTTAGAGGTGCCAGGTGGGAAGCTTTGTGACCGCTCACTGCGAGTGGCCATCATTAGTAAACTATTTTCGTTCTTTCCCCTGGTCCAAAGCGAGTACATCAATCTGACCATTTCTAATGAGATATAGGATAATACTGCGTGGACAAGACTTGCTGTCAGCCACTGCCTGGTGGGCTTAGAGAAATAAATGATCCTTCATTAATTAACCTTCACTTTCTATGTAGATTCACTCATTGAGATGCAGGTAATTAAACCAAGGTCATTTCAAGGACTGACAGGGGGGAAAAAAAACACAAAAAACAAAAAAACCCCAGCAGTTGGAAGGTGGTGCAGTTTTTTGGGTAGAGGACTTGGAATTCTATTTTTATCTTGTGCAGAATTGTTGAATCATCTTTTCTTGGCTTTTAAATAATGTAACCTTGTTTTAGTGGGAGATTCTTAAGTTCACCTCAAAACTGTATCTCAAATTTTTAACGATTTAGGTTATTTTAGGTTATAGATAACCTCCTGTGGGTTTCAGGCATACATGTTAAGGCAAAAATTTAATTTCAGGGAGCTAAACCATGTAAAGAAAGGGAAATAGAATTATGTTTGAGAGACGAAGACCCATTTTATTGGATGGAGGAGAGGAGTGTGATGCTCTTCTCTCAGTTTGAATTCTGCAGTTCTTGATTTTTATTGCTTGTAATGCGGGGCCTGTATGATATATTATAGTGGCTAAGAACATGGATTTAGAGTTGGGTGGATATGATTTCATATCCTAGCTCTGCCGTAGACTCGGACCCTGGGTAATTCATTTCACTTATTTAGCCTTGGTTTCCTCATCTGTTAGATGGGTCTAATGCTGGTTCTTACTCTCAGGGTTGTTGGCAGGGTTCAGTGTAATAGCTGGAAAAGGACCCATTCTCAGGGTGCACATAGGGATGATAGTTATCTCTTAAGAAATGTTAGCTATGTGCCATGCGGTATTCCAAGGGCTTTACTGCCTTCCATCAACCTTCTGAGTTAGGTTCTGTTATTGTATGTTTTATAGATGAGGAAACTAAGACACAGAGAGGACAAATAATTAGCCCAAGACACCACAGCCATTAAGTAGCAGAGTCAGGAGTTGAACCTAGTTAGGTGGTTGATCTTTTCCCCCATACTGCACCATCTCAGTGCGTAAACTGTTGGCTCTTATTATTAGTATCATCTCTCATTATGCCTTAAAAATACAGTGCTAAAGCAAATCCACTCAGGAATACTTTTCTCTTGGGAAAAAGGTGGTTCTTGGGTGGTAGAACGAATGAGTTCCTTGAGGCCTACAATAGTCATATCACATATTTCAGAGAATGCCCATTTTGCTTATTAATAAAAAATATGTAATCGCCATTGGGGCTTATCGCCACCTCGTGGCAGGCTGAGGCATGACAAAACAGCCTTGACTGCCCTGTTGGCATTCCTGCAAATTTCCTTTTCTATCCAGGCCCGAAAAATGTGCTTTGAAAAAAGATATCTGCCGTGTCACAGTCTCAAAGCCACTTCAGCGTCTGACGGGAATGTATTTGGAATTGAGGTGTTACATTAAAGTTCCAGGATTACAATAGAGGCCAATGACGTTTGGCTTATCAGTGTCCCTTAAAGGAGATTGTATTAATTTCTCGGTGTGCCTGGCTAAGCACTTTACCTTTAATCATAAAGGCGAAATGCTTAATTTGTTAAACATATACAGAATCAGAAGTAGGGCCATTCACCGTAGCTAATATCGCTTGCAATTATTAAAGTCAGTTTTTATCTGTTTAAACAGGTCATAAAAAAGTAAAATCTGAAATACAGGACTAACTCCCTCCTTCCTATGATATTTAATACATATTCAAAATTCCGATTAAGAATCAGTGCAAACCAGAAGAGAGAGAATAGCTTAAAAGGCAGAAATGAAGTTTCAGTCTGACCGCTATTTGTGTTCTAATTAAGGTTGGCCAACCTTTAAATGATGCAGTGTTTTTCATTAACTCCTACTAAAATCATATCAAATCAGAATTCTTCCCCTACTACACCCCAACACATTCTTTGGTGTTTTATAAAACAGCAGGCTCATTTCTCTCCTGTCTCGACTACTCCCAACCATATGTAAGCTGAGGAAATGCTTCTAATTTACCACACTTTTGTTTCTCTTATTCTTTTTGTTATTCTTACTCTTTTCTTCCATTTTATGATATTGCAAAGTTCAAACGATCCTCCATGTTAGAAGCGAACATTACTCTGTGTGCAATCTTTGGCTCTTGCAACAGAAATGTAAACTGCTTGCCTTATGGAAGAAATACCACTTAACCCTTCAATATTATTTTATTAATTTAAAAATTACAAAGAGGGCTACTGCATGATTTTGTAATATTTCATGAAGACATGTATAGAAACCTCTGTCCTTCCATTTCTAATGATATGGGAATACCAGTGTTAAGAACTTGATGTATGTGGGTCTCTATTGTTGCCTGTGCTCATACAAAGATGCACAGCACATATGTACACATTTAACCTCTCTGTGCCCTGGCACCTGTTATCTGTAGAGTGAGGGATAATAATACAGTTCTCCAATCTTTTTTCATACTGTTGAAACCTAACAATCTCTGAAAACCGCAAGTTTTAAAATAATTCATTTGGACACAAAACCTGCCCTAAACTGAAATAGGGCTATTTATAGTCATTATTTATCCCAGCTAGTGAGAATGTTCAGATCTTTTGATGCAGAAATAATAATGTTTTTGATGTGCTTTTGCTATCCCAGACCCCACTGCAGGATTAGATAATCCATAGTAAGTGCTTCTGGGGTAGGCAGCCTCCAAGCTGACCCCTGATGATGCCCTCTTCCTGGTATTTATGCCCTTGTACACAACTTTCCCTGTGAATGTGGGCTGAACTTGTTGACTTTCTCCCAATGAACAGAATATGGTAGAAGTGATGGAATGCCACTTTGAAGATTAGATTAGATGGGATGTAATTTCCATCTTGGATGCTTTCTCTCATCCTCTCTTGAATTGCTTGCCCTGGGGAAAGTTGGCTGCCATATTGTGAAGTAACTGTAGAAAAGTTCAAGTGGTGAAGAATTAAGGTGAGCCACAGCTATGTGAGAGAGATTGAAAGCAGATCCTCCCAGCCCCAGTCAAGCCTTCAGATGAGACCACAGCCCTGGGTGGCATCCTGACTGTAACCAATGTCAAGAACCCTTGAGATGGAGGCACTTAGCTAACCTGCTAAGTCTTGCCCAGATTCCTGACCCTTAGGAACTGTGAGATAATACATTTTTTTTTGTTGTTATTTTAAGATGCTAAGTTTTGGGCATTTTGTTATACAGCAATGGATAACTAATACAGCACTATATTACTTTCTAAAATTCAAAGCATTCTGGCTTACAAAACGTATCTGGCCCCAAGACTCAGATGGCTCTGTAGTACCTACTTCATAGAGCAATACTTGTTAATTGCTTAAAACCATGCATGGTACATTGTAGTGGTCAATAAATATTAATTACTTTTAATCTTACCAATATTTTTTTCTATTGATTTATTAAATGAGATTGTACCACTTCTTCCGTTGTTGGTATTATCACTTACCAACACATTATTCTGCAACTTGCTTTCCCCCCTGCATCCCCCCACCCCATTTAACAATATTTTACAGATTCTTCCAGGTCAATATAGATATAGATTTTAGTCATTTTAAAAAGTCAAATTCCTTACTGATCAGCATTTATTTATTTATTTATTTATTTTTTTTAGTTATTTTTTTCTTCCTAGTTATTCCAGTTAGTTTTTTCTTTGTTTTGGTCACTATAGACAATAGTGCAAAAACTGTCTTGAGAGTATTTTCAACTCAGCTGAGTAGTCCAAATTCAGCTTTTTGAAGTCAGGTTTATAGAGGTATGATTTACACACAGTAAAATTCAACTCTTTTAAAACTGTACAGTTCTATATGTTTTGAAAAATGTACACAGTCATATAGACTACCACTGTCATCAAGCTATGTAACAATTCCATCATCCCCAAATTCAATTTTGCTTAATATCTTTTGTTTAAAAAGGTAGCAACTACAGAACAATATCAGTGCAACATTGTAGGCTATAACCATGTAAACCACCCTCCCTCCACTCCAACATTAAAAGAAAAATCCAGCCAAACTGAAATGGCTCTTCAATTACTCTCAAGTTTTTAAACCTTTGCCAAAAGTGTTTGAGCTTAATTAAGTTAAAATATTTCAAAGGGAGCCCAGTTGTAATAATTTGTTTATAATACAAGCTTCGCTTTGATCATGAATGTTCACTTTTATAGAAACCCTGTTATCATTCTTGGGATAAGGGATAAAGTAAATTAACTTTGCGTTGGAGAAAAAAAAAACACAGGAAATTAAAGAAGTACCTGAGGTGAACTGCCTTATTAATAACAGAAAGATGTGACTTTATTGAGCCGTTGGGCCAGTGGGGTGGAAACATAGAGTCTGTGGGGGAATAGTGTGAATTGCTTAGATATTATGGATACAGTTTATTAAAAAGATAGCTTTAAAAAATGCGCTTAATATCCCTCTTTCTGGTCCCAGTGTGAACCCTCCTGGTTCTTGCAAAAGACAAACATTGCCTTGAGAAAGTTAGCAAACAGTGGTGCAGCACTCTTTCTTAATTTGGCTGGAAGTAACTGGGGAAGGATTTTACATCTGTGCTGGTGGGCGTCCCAGGCCAGAAGAAATTCAATGCAACTTTTCCAATCCTTCCTTTCTTACTTGCTTTGAAGAGCAGGTATATATATATTTACTCTAATTGTATTTAAAAATCTGCTTTCATGCTCTCCCTTTCCCTCCTACTATTTCCTCCCTTTTCTCAGCTTAATTTTGTTTTCTTTTGACAAATAGTCAGAATAAAAAAAAAAGATCTCTATATTAACTCTAACTAGAGAATAACTGAGATGCTGAGAGCATTCTGAGCTGGACTGGGCTACAATTTGCATTAAGATACTGGCAATGAGATGTAGAAAGAACGGGAGATTTAAAACATATTTTTGCTAGAGAACTGGTTTCTGATGCCAGCTCTACCACTTAAAAGCTGTGAGCATTTAGAGACTTTACTTACCCTCTGTGTAACTCAGTTGACTTTATTCATGGGATTATTAGAAATGTCAAGAGAATTGAGGTGTGTGAAAAGACTTTGAAAACCATTAATTACCTGTACAGAATAAATGATAGAAGAAGCGTTTGTGGAATTTAAGTGATAGGACTTGGGTTGTTTCCTGGGTCTGCCCTTCCATGACCTACTTAATCTCTGCCAGTCTCATATTCTTCTTCTTCTTTTTTTTTTTTGAGATGGAGTCTCACTCTGTTGCCCAGGCTGGAGTGCAATGGCATGATCTTGGCTCACTGCAACCTCTGCCTCCCAGGTTCAAGTATTTCTCTTGCCTTAGCCCCCTGAGTAGCTGGGATTACAGGTGTCCGCCACTGTGCCCAGCTAATTTTTTTTTTTTTTTGTATTTTTAGTAGAGATGGGAATTTCACCATGTTGGTCAGGCTCATCTCGAACTCCTGACCTGAGGTGATCCACCTGCCTCGGCCTCTCAAAGTGTTGGGAGCCACCGTGCCCGGCCCAGTCTCATATTCTTTACAGGGGAAACCGGGAGGCTACCTTCTCATGAGGCTGCTTACATTTTACAGTTGATGTAAGCTCAAGTGTTCTGTAAACTCTAAAGCAGGAGTTGGGAAACTTTCTGTATATAAATACTAAATGTTTGAGGCTTTGAAGGCTGTATGTTTCTGTTGCAACTGTTTAATTCTGCCATTGCCGTACAAAAGAAGCCACAGACAATACATAAATGAGTCAGTGTGGCAGTGTTCCAATAAAACTTTCTTTACAAAATGAGTGGCAGGCCGGATCTGGCCTCACCTGCCACAGTTTGCTGGCTCCTGTTCTGAAGCATATGATGCAGTTTCATTGAATTGTCATAGTGGTTTGAAGACTGTCTATAACTACTGTTCTGCATTTAGCCTCTCGCGTTGCCACAGGGAAAATGGGGTGGTGATTATGAGCTAGTGGTGTGTGATGTCAAAATGGTGGGAGTGTGAACTGCTCCTTAAGCAGTGTGGAGGCTCTGAAGGAAAAATTTAGTGGCTTCCATACCTCAAATCTGTATACCAAGAGAAATTACAAATGAATGAATGAATAATGAAATTACAAATGAATGAATGAATAATGAAATTACAAATCAATGAATGGATAATGAAATTACAAATGAATGAATGAATGAGTGAAGGAATGAATCAAAACTGAATTAACGGCCAGGTGCAGTGTCTCATGGCTGTAATCCCAGCACTTTGGGAAGGCAAGGTGGGCGGATAACCTGAGGTCAGAAGTTTGAGACCAGCCTGACCAACATGGTGAAACACCATCTCTACTAAAAAATACAAAAGTTAGCCGGGTGTGGTGGTGGACGCCTGTAATCCCAGCTATTCGAGAGGCTGAGGCAGGGAGAATTGCTTGATTGTGGGAGGCAGAGGTTGCAGTGAACTGAGATCATGCCACTGCACTCCAGCCTGGGTGACAGCGCGAGACTCCATCTTGAACACACACACAAAAAACAAACAAACAAAAAACTGAATTAACTTTTAAATGTTAAAAAAGTAAAGCCATAAAAGCACTAGGATCGTTTATTGGTAACCTTGGCCTAAGAGCAGATATTTTCCATGTGACTCAGAATCTAGAAACCATAAAACAACCCCAATAAATTTAAGTATATTGTTAAAAATATGCATGATCAAAAATACCAAAAGCAAAGTAAAATGTCAAATAATAAACTGGGTAATAGTGCAACTTATATAGTAAAAAGTTAACCTTTTATTATACAAAGACCTCCTAGAATTTGATAAGAAAATGACCAAAAATCCAAAAAGAAAACAGTTAAGGGATAATAATAGATGATCCACAGGAAGAGGAACCATAAAGGAGAAACCAAGAGAATAGAAACCAACAGAAGCCCTAAGGTGGTTGAGCCACTGAATTACCTGACTTTGGAAGTACTTACTTCAAAACTTATTGTTATGAGATAAAAATGCATTTTATTTGAACAGTTTTGATTCTGCCATTCTGTTATTTACAGCCCAAATCATCCTAATTGATACAGAAATTAATGATCAGGAGACCCTTTCTCTAATAGTAAGAGAGTAAATAAAGTCCCTGGAACTTAGATTCCTGCAGTCCCCTAGAAGGAAAGAAGAAAAAGTGGAGAATTCAGAAGTAACTGAGGTTCAAAACTAAAATGGCAGATTAGTCACCAATTTAAATGCATTTTTTTTAGAAGAAATGCATTGGTTATTCATTGTTATACCACAGATTACTTCCAAAGATAGCAGCTTGAAACAAAAAATATTTATTATCACTCAGTTTCTGAGAAGCAGGAATTGAGTAGTGGCTCAGCGGAATGGTTCTGGCTTAGTGATTCTCATGAGGTTGTAGTAAAAATGCTGGCCAGGGCTGCAGTCATCTGTCAGTGGGACAGGGATGTGGGGACAGAGGACCTGCTTCCATGATGGCTCACTCATGCGGCTGTGGTACAATCTCTCTTCCTTCAATGTGGACTCCCCAACTCCTCCCACCAAGCCATATGCTACTTGAATGTCCACATAACATGGTATCTGGCTTCCAAGATAGACAAAGCAGAAATTGCAAGGCATCTTAGGACTTAGTCTCAGAAGTCACACACCTTCATTTCAACAATATCTTCTAGATCAGGGGTCCCCAACCCCTGGGCCACGGACTGATACTGGCCCGTGACCTGTTGGGAACTGGGCTGCAGAGCAGCAGGTGAGCGGTGGATGAGAGAGTGAAGCTTCATCTGTACTTTTAGCTGCTCCCCATCACTCATGTGAACTGCACATGTGAGGGATCTAGGTTGCGTGCTCCTCATGAAAATCTAATGCCTGATGATCTGTCAACTGTCTCCCATCACCCCCAGATGGGACTGTCTAGTTGCAGGAAAACAAGCACAGGGCTCCCACTGATTCCACATTATGTTGAGTTGTATAATTATTTTATTATATGTTACAATGTAATAATAATAGAAATAAAGTGCACAATAAATATAATGCACTTGCATCATCCTGAAATCATCACCTCCTCCATCCCCTGGTCTGTGGAAAAATTGTCTTCCACAAAACTAGTCCCTGGTGCCAAAAAGTTTGGGAACGCTGTTCTAGGTCACACAGGTCAACGCTATTCAGTATGAGAGGGGACTGCCTAAGCCAGGAATACAAGAAGGTAAACATCACTGAGGCCATCATGGCAGCTGTTTGCTACAAACAACTGGATTAGGTTTTTCTCTTATTGCTCTTGGTTAAGTTCAATATAAGAAAATAAAGAAAATTACATTTAGATCTGTGATTGTAAGGTTTATACAATGAATATCTCTCAATAGGCTTGGGATGAGAGCTGGGTCATAGATAATTGAGTACGTCTTCTAATGAGATTCTGCTGTGAAAGTTTTGTATGTTTTTGTGACGACCGGATTCATATGTTTTGATAGGTAAGCAGGGGATACATTTTGCATCATGTTTATGTATTTTCAGAGCTTATTCTGTCAGACTATCTCACTATTTTATAAATATGGGCCTTAGAATCTATAAGCAAAGACAGAACCCCCCCATCATAATTTCTGGCACCATCTCTACAAATAAATGATTGATCAATTAATTCCTGAAATTCCCATATTATAGAGCTGGGCCCAGGTAATTTATCTTGAACAATTTTCACCACAGGTGTTCCTGTCACCCAGTGCAGCAGTTGTAAAAAATCTCAATGATGCTTTTGTGAATCATTTGGGTTTAAGCAATGAGCATCACAGTGAACTCACGGGAAAGTATTAATTGCAAAATGTGCCCCCAAGTAGCTAACTAAATTAACTTGCTGCATGGGATTATAGGTGTTAAACCAATTAAAGTTTAGAGAGCATCTGCTACAAATAATGATTTTTGTTTTCAAAGTAGTTAATATTGAGACATTTCTAAAAGTAGCTAAACAGCAGGACCAATAGTCTATTTAGATAGATTCAAACTTGTGTCGAGAAATTACCATCAAAGGGTTAGAAGACCCTTGTCCTCATCTGTGCTGTAGCATTTATTCATTCTTCCAACCAATATTTATTGAGGACTCACCATGTGTAAGGCATTGTGCACAGGAATATTGAGATGGTTTGGAGTTGTGTCCCCTCCCAAAGCTCATGTTGACTTGCCATCCCCAGTGTTGGAAAAGGGGCCTGATGAAAGGTGATTGGATCATGGGGGTGGATTTCCCCCTTGCTGTTCCCGTGACAGTGAGTTCTCACGAGATCTGCTTGTTGAAAGTGTGTGGCACCTTCCCCTACTCTCTCTTCCTTCTGCTCTGGCCATGTCAGATGTGCCTGATTCCCCTTTGTCTTCCGCCATGATTTTAAGTTTCCTGAGGCCTCCCCAGCCATACTTCCTATACAGCCTGTAAAACTGTGAGCCAATTAAACCTCTTTTCTTTATAAATTATCCGGTTTCAGGTATTTCTTTATAGCAATGCAAGAACAGACTAATACAAGTATGCATACAGATAGTCCCAAAATGACTTTATGTAATTAGAATAATTGGGATAAAATTTATTTTAAAATAAGAGGGTAGCAGGAGTATGGAAAAGAGCTTTAACAAAACTGTTTTCTTTTAAGCTGCTTGACATTATTTGATTTGACATGAACCCACTCCTGATAATTCTTTCTATTAGTTTTTAGGAGAATGCAAACCTACCTACATACATACAAGTGTGTATGTTTATAGTGTCTCTTCCAGATTGCCATAAGCATGTGTGTATTAGTTTTGTGAAATATTAGAAAAACAGAAAAAATTAGAAAGACTGCAATAATATTTACCCATGATCTCACCATATAGCCATTGTTAACATTTTATTTTATCTCTATTACAGGTTTTTTCTGTCTCCACAGAAATGCATAATACTTAATGAAATTGGCATCATACTAAATTTATTACTTTGTGAGCTGTTTTTAAAATCAGTAGCCATGATAATTCTCTAATGTCATTAAATATACTTAGGATGTTTTAAATGTTCTCATTAGCTGATTTTGTTGGTTGTTGCCAGGTCCTCACTGTTAAAGGTAATACTGCAATAAGCATTTTTGGAAAGAAGTCCTTGCTTGTATTGGACAAACACAAGTTTCTAGGAGTGGATATTAATATTTTAATATGTTTTAAGAACAGTGATAATTCTGGTTCCAATTTATACTTCCATCAGCAGAGTATGAGTGCCTGTCTCATAGTGACACCTTTACCAATAATAAATATCTTTTATCTTCATATTTGCCAGTTTTATTCACATTCTTTTATTTCACAATTATTGAGTATAAAGTCGAACTTTTTTTTTCATTTTTATTGGCCGTGTATTTTTTCTATTATAAAGTGTCTGCTCATGTTCTTTGCTCATTTTTCAAAGGGAGGCATTCTTTTTCTTATTAATGATGAATAAGAATATCTTTTTTGACAAGATCATAACTTTTATCACATATATTGCAATATCAGGTAATGCCTGGCCATTTGCATTTTGTTTTTACTTATGGTATTTTTGACACATATATGATTTTTTTTTTTTAAATTTATTTATTATTATTATACTTTAAGTTGTAGGGTACATGTGCATAACGTGCAGGTTTGTTACATATGTATACTTGTGCCATGTTGGTCTGCTGCACCCATCAACTCGTCATTTACATCAGGTATAACTCCCAATGCAATCCCTCCCCCCTCCCCCCTCCCCATGATAGGCCCCGGTGTGTGATGTTCCCCTTCCTGAGTCCAAGTGATCTCATTGTTCAGTTCCCACCTATGAGTGAGAACATGCGGTGTTTGGTTTTCTGTTCTTGTGATAGTTTGCTAAGAATGATGGTTTCCAGCTGCATCCATGTCCCTACAAAGGACGCAAACTCATCCTTTTTTATGGCTGCATAGTATTCCATGGTGTATATGTGCCACATTTTCTTAATCCAATCTGTCACTGATGGACATTTGGGTTGATTCCAAGTCTTTGCTATTGTGAATAGTGCTGCAATAAACATACGTGTGCATGTGTCTTTATAGCAGCATAATTTATAATCCTTTGGGTATATACCCAGTAATGGGATGGCTGGGTCATATGGTACATCTAGTTCTAGATCCTTGAGGAATCGCCATACTGTTTTCCATAATGGTTGAACTAGTTTACAATCCCACCAACAGTGTAAAAGTGTTCCTATTTCTCCACATCCTCTCCAGCACCTGTTGTTTCCTGACTTTTTAATGATCGCCATTCTAACTGGTGTGAGATGGTATCTCATTGTGGTTTTGATTTGCATTTCTCTGATGGCCAGTGATGATGAGCATTTTTTCATATGTCTGTTGGCTGTATGAATGTCTTCTTTTGAGAAATGTCTGTTCATATCCTTTGCCCACTTTTTGATGGGGTTGTTTGTTTTTTTCTTGTAAATTTGTTTGAGTTCTTTGTAGGTTCTGGATATTAGCCCTTTGTCAGATGAGTAGATTGCAAAAATTTTCTCCCATTCTGTAGGTTGCCTGTTCACTCTGATGGTAGTTTCTTTTGCTGTGCAGAAGCTCTTTAGTTTAATGAGATCCCATTTGTCAATTTTGGCTTTTGCTGCCGTTGCTTTTGGTGTTTTAGACATGAAGTCTTTGCCCATGCCTATGTCCTGAATGGTACTACCTAGGTTTTCCTCTAGGATTTTTATGGTATTAGGTCTAACATTTAAGTCTCTAATCCATCTTGAGTTAATTTTCGTATAAGGAGTAAGGAAAGGATCCAGTTTCAGCTTTCTACTTATGGCTAGCCAATTTTCCCAGCACCATTTATTAAATAGGGAATCCTTTCCCCATTTCTTGTTTCTCTCAGGTTTGTCAAAGATCAGATGGCTGTAGATGTGTGGTATTATTTCTGAGGACTCTGTTCTGTTCCATTGGTCTATATCTCTGTTTTGGTACCAGTACCATGCTGTTTTGGTTACTGTAGCCTTGTAGTATAGTTTGAAGTCAGGTAGCGTGATGCCTCCAGCTTTGTTCTTTTGACTTAGGATTGTCTTGGAGATGCGGGCTCTTTTTTGGTTCCATATGAACTTTAAAGCAGTTTTTTTCCAATTCTGTGAAGAAACTCATTGGTAGCTTGATGGGGATGGCATTGAATCTATAAATTACCTTGGGCAGTATGGCCATTTTCACGATATTGATTCTTCCTATCCATGAGCATGGTATGTTCTTCCATTTGTTTGTGTCCTCTTTTATTTCACTGAGCAGTGGTTTGTAGTTCTCCTTGAAGAGGTCCTTTACATCCCTTGTAAGTTGGATTCCCAGGTATTTTATTCTCTTTGAAGACACATATATGATTAAACGTGTTTAACTAAGTTATACAATTATATATCTAAAAATAAACATCACTTAATTAAATTACAAGTAAAAATATTCAACTTTGTTTTGTTGCATGGATCTAACTTGAAATTGTCTCTTTTTCCCAACTCCTGCAGACCCGTTTATTGGATGCTTTATAGTTTCTCATGGACTTAATGGTTGCCTCATTGTACCCCATAAATTGTTACCTTGAATTAGTCTTTCTGCTCATTTATCAGTTTTCTGTTTAAAAAATGTCCAGTCTTTGCTTATTCACTTATTCTTTTAATCTGTTTTCACTGGTCTCAGAGACCCACTCAGATTAAGCCAGGAAGGAGGAATTCATTAGGAGAATGAACGTGGTTTGGTGTTGGAACTGAATGGGCCTGGACCACTCTTCTGTTTTTCTTGTGGGTATCATGGTCCATCTCTTGACTCCATAGCCCTTACCTCTGCCTATGGTTTGCCTGCTCATTCACAATATTTGCTGCTTCTCAGCTTATAGAGAGACAACATCTTGACCTATATCGGATTGGAGAACTGATAGCAGCAGGAGAGGGAGTGATGAGATGGATCAGGAGTTTATTATAGCTTCTGGAAGGATTTGACCATGCCTTGGACCAGAGGGCAGCCATAGAGAGAAGTGCTGGCAGGATTTTAGATGTATTTTGAAATTTGAAACTTGAGGCATATCCTGGCGAGGCTTGCTGAGAGATACTACATGGAGTTTGAAGGAAAGGGACAGATCAAGATCTTTAAAAATTCTAAAAGTAATGTCTATTCATTGTAGAAAATTGGAAAATATAATTAAAGCACAAGATGTTTATAAATCTCTAATCCCATTATAAGTGTCTCAAGCTTTGATGTATCAATGGGAATAGAATTACCTTTCTGCCTCTTGGCCTGCATTAATTTAAACCAAATGTGGATGGTGGATTTAGGGTGACTTCCCTTACAATACAGGATATGTACCATTTACAAAACCCACTTTTGAAAGACAACTTGAAAAAGCAGGTGATCATTCTGTAAGAGGTTGAAACTAAGGTAGAATGTGGAGCTAATGGTACACCAGGAGAGATCTATGTACTTATGAAGATACTGTGGCCAGAAGAAATGAGTTTTCAAATATGGATCCATGGTTAAATGTTTCAGTTCTATATGCACCTATGCCCTGTGTTGATTGTTTTGATGAAACTTTTCTTACCTGGGCTGCTCTATAGAAAGCTCACAGGTGAATGGCAACCAGGATTTCTTTCTTTCTTTATTTTTTTTTTTGAGACAGAGTCTCACTCTGTCACCTAGGCTGGAGTGCAGTGGCATGATATCGGCTCAGTGCAACCTCTACCTCCTGAGTTCAAGTGGTTCTCGTGCCTCAGCCTCCCGAGTAGCTGTGACTATAGGTGCACACCACCACGCCCGGATAATTTTTTGTATTTTTAGTGGAGACGGGTTTCACCGTGTTAGCCAGGATGGTTTTGATCCCCTGACCTCGTAATCCTCCCACCTCAGCCTCCCAAAGTGCTGGGATTACAGGCGTGAAGGATTTCTTAATTTAATGTTGTTTGGCTAACACTAGTGAGATTAAGTAATTTACTTACGTCTATCTCTGTATCTCTCTATACATTTCTGTTTCAATATTAATATAATTTTGTGTGTGTGTGTGTATGTTAAAGCCAGCATTTCTCATCAATATTAAATCACAAATATTTTCTAACTGATCATCGCTGGCATATTCTCAACATTTACTCTGTATCCAGTCAATTTACTAAACTTTCATTTCTAACTGTTTTTTAATTTATCCTCTTGAATTTTCTAGAGAATAGTCATATAATCTGCCAATACTTTCATCTTCTACTTTCAAATAATTATGCTTATCATTATTTTCTAATCTAACTTTTAGTAGCCACATTTCAGAAAAAAATGTTTAATAATATTGTTAAGAAGAGATGCTTTTTTTGGGATCCTGCTTCTGGTTTTAATGAAACTGCTGTTACAATTTTAAAAGTGTGGTCTTGTCTGTTGATTTGAGATAGATATTCTTATGTTTTAGAAGTTTACTTTTATCTCAAGCTTATTTAGAGTGTTTTGTTATTATTAAATCAGAGATTTATCTTGAATTTTATCTAACACTTTTCAGATTAAGATGAGTAAGATTATGATGTTTTTCTGGTTTACAGTCATAATTTAGATTTATTTTGAGCTCCAATAAGAAGGCTTTTTGGAAGGTAATAATTTTTATTTTAAGTACATAAATTTATTTGTAAAATTTTAATTGACTATGTTTTATACTTCAGACCTTGTGGTGAGTACCTAGAATACAATAGTGAATGAAGTAAACATTATTCCTTACCTAATGGATTTAATAATCTAGAGGGGAAAACAGGGGAATAAAGGTATAATTTTTGAGTTTGCTGCTTTCTTAGACATGATTCCAGGTGGTCAAAATTCTTTGAAGAATAGAGTTCTAATTTTAAAATGGGAGACAGTGGGGCTGATAAGATTTAACACAGAGAATCTTGCTTTTAAAGCAAGTGGTTTTAGGAATGAACTCATCTTATGATGGAAAATACCTATTTAAATTTAAATTAAATGTTTTCAGAGACATATTTATGACTTTAGGAAAGGCAATGCAATCCAAAGCTCATTATTTCAGTGATGTTCAAGGCTCATTGATTTCAACCAAGTTAGCATTCCTGTTTTGATGCTTTGGCTAACTCTGCTTATGATCCTGTTGAAAGTAGACATATCTTAAGAAAAAGAGGTTTTAGTATTTTTAATGCAAGTGATTTTTCCATTAAGATATGACTCTCATTCCTAGATCCTACTATGATAGATACTGATGGTTGCCTTGACATTACCCATGTTTCCTTCTTATATACTAATAAAATTCTAATTGTCTTTGGAGAGGAAATATGCTCAACTAGAATACTCAAATCTAATACTCCCTTGCAGCTAGGGATGGCCAATTAACCCAGTTTTATCTAATGAGCTGTAAGCAGAAGGGCTTCTAATAAAAATTTTGAAGAAAATATTTAGACTTGGATGGCACATCATTTTGGCCCCTTGCCTTTCCCCTTGTTTTCTTTCTTTTCCTAGAAGGCAAAACACAATGCTCAGAGGTTCCGCAGCCATATTGTGATCATAAGAATAAAACATTCACTCTACTAATGAAAAAACGGGGCGTAGAAGAACCTTGATCCTTGCCGATTCACATATGCAGCTAAAACAGCTCAGAACTGCCTATCTCTGGATTTCTTGTTACTTGAAAAAAGTGGACCCATATGTTATTTGAGCTTTTGATACCTGAAGCCAAACACGTCCTAACCAACACACAGACAGTGTTTAAAAATAAAAGGAAGAAAAAAGTCCTGCCACAGGATGGAACTAGCTCCATTAGGACAAATTTTGTTAACTAAATTGACAGTATAGCAGTCCTTCCTTATCCAAAGAGGATACATTCCAAAACCCCCAGTGAATGTGTGAGAGCATGGAGAGTACAAACCCTAGATAGTCTACGGTTTTTGATGTGGTAACTGAGATGGCTATGAAGTGACTAAAGGGTGGAATACACTGGACAAAGGGATGGTTCATATCACAGGTGGAACAGAATGGGAAGGTCAGAGATTTCATCACACTATTCAGCGTGACATACAACTTAAAATTGATGAATTATTTATTTCTAGAATTTTCCATTTAATATTTTTGGATCAAGGTTGATCACAGATAACTGAAACTATGGAAAGTAAAACTAGACATAAAGGTATAAGAGAACAGATTTTCAAATTGCAGGCTCCTGGCACTCTTTGTAAGGTTTTGAGAGAATATTGGAAGAAAATAGAAGGAACCCTGGGGATCTATGCCATTATTTGAAAACAAAAGCTCATCTGGCCCAAGATGAAGGGGCAAGGTTAACATGATGCCTTGTACTTAGGGCCTTATTAATAAACTTCTGCTGATCACACGAGCAGTTCACCTGTAAGTCCTAGTAACCCCAGCTTCAAAGGCTCATCCCATTGAAAAGGAATTTCCCCACCTCTGCAATTCAAATGAAGTAAATACTCACTGAACTGTAGACACCTCCTGCTGCTTTTTACTTTCATCTTAAAAAAAGCAGGAGACAGTATTATGCATTGTAGATCTAAAAATTCATTTGTGAAAGGAGAATCTCCCTTTTAAAAGGTGACTGTTATTAATTGCAGTTTTATAATTGATCCTTTAAGGAACACAAATGAGTTTTAAATGTTCTCTTTCAGTGCACCTCAGTGGGTAGAAGGGTGTATTGTCTGGGATACCACAGGTAGAACCTTAAGTCTTGGCCTTGTAGAAATCAGGCCAAGATGAAACTGTCTTTTGTGGCAAAATTCAACAGTCTGCCTTAGACAAAAATCAAACAAATCATGAATTATTGCTGATTTGGATGTTTGTCCCCTCCAAATCTCATGTTGAAATGTGATTCCCAGTGTTGGAGGTGGGAAGTGATTGGATCATGGAGGCGGATCCCTCATGAATGGTTTAGTGCCATCCCCTTGGTGATAAGTGAGTTCTCCCTCAGCTAGTTCATGTGAGACCTGGTTGTTTCAAAGAGTCTGAAAAGAGTCAGGGGCCTCCCATGTCTCTCTCTTGCTCCAGGTCTCACCATGTGATATATTGGCTCCCAGTTACCTTCCACCATGATTGTAAGCTTCCTGAGGCCCTCACCAGAAGGTGAGCAGATGCTGGCACTATGTTTCCTGTACAACCTGTAGAACCATGAGCTGATAAAACCACTTTTATTTAAAAATTACCTAGCCTCGAATGAAGGGATGCCGAGCGATGATTGTTTGCCGACGATGAGCCATTGTTTTGCCGATGCCGACGCGATGACGGAGCGATTTGCGCTGGAACGGAGCCGATGCCGATGTTTGTTTGGCGCCGAGCCGGAGTGCCGAGCCTGGAGCGATGCCGATGGAAATGAGAGCGTTTGTTTGTCGGCGGACGAGTCAGACGATGTCGGATGACGGATGCCGATGGAGCACGGAGTGCCGCGCGCAAGCGCAAGCGCGCAAGCGCGTGTGGGGTGGGTGGGGGTGGGGTGGTGGGGTGGTGGTAAAAGACGGATGGATTGAGATCGAGCGATGAGCGGATGGAAATGGGATGCCGAAAGAGATGGAGGACCTGCAATTCCGGCACCCACCTCGGCCTCCCAAAGTGCTGGGATTATAAGTGTGAGCCACTGTGCCTGGCCAGGTATTTCTTCATAGTAGTGCAAGAATGGACTAACACAATTTACTAAGTCAGCTTCTTAGAATTCTTAACAATTGCTATTGGTTTTCATGGTCATGAAACCGACTTTCTTCCTTTTCCTTTTCCTTTCCTTTTCCTTTTCCTTTTCCTTTTCCTTCCTTCCTTTCGAGACGGAGTCTTGCTCTGTCACCCAGGCTGGAGTGCAGTGGCGTGATCTCGGCTCACTGCAAGCTCTGCCTCCCGGGTTCACACCATTCTCCTGCCTCAGCCTCCCGACTTTCTTAATTCTTCCTTCCCATGAAGAGGAGACTGACAGTTTGCTCAGTCCTGGGCTACATGGCCATTCTGTCTATAGCATGCATCTAGGATAGAGTGAACTCTGGCAAAAAATGTCTTAGCTGAACATCTCTTTCAGTCAAATTAAAAAGTTTCTTATAAACAAAATGTAACCATGGCCATGAGAATCTCCGTAGCAATTCTTTATCTTTCCATGGGCACAGACAGGAAAATTTTTACAAGAAAGATGAAAGAGATCCAGATGTTCTCTCCCCAGAATAGTGTCTTATAAAAATGAGTTTTCAGGCTGTTTAGATTATTAGCATGTCATAGTGGAACTAAAAATCTCTTAACTCATCACAAGGGCCAGACCTTCAGGATGATACTGGGAATTTCTTAATGTTATTGGCAAGAAAAGCATTCAGTGAAAATAAAGGTTTACAAAGTAAGAAAGGGAACTCCTAGTTGCTGGGCACCTGCTCTGTTATAGGCACTCAGTAACATGCTTTCAGCTGTTTATCCACACAATAACACTGTGAAAAAGTTAAGGTGTCTCTCTTTAATAATGGCAACATGGGCTGGGCGTGGTGGCTCATGCCTGTAATCCCAGCACTTTGGGGGGCCGAGGTAGGTGGATCACGAGGTCAGGAGATCGAGACCATCCTGGCTCACATGGTGAAACCTCATCCCTACTAAAAAATACAAAAAATTAGCCCGGTGTGGTGGCGGGCGCCTATAGTTCCAGCTACTTGGGAGGCCGAGGCAGGAGAATGGCGTGAACCCAGGAGGTGGAGCTTGCAGTGAGCCGAGATCGTGCCACTGCACTCCAGCCTGGGCGATAGAGTGAGACTCCATCTCAAAAAAAAAAAAAAAAAAAAAAAAAAAAAAAAGAAAAGAAAAGAAAAGAAATAATGGCAACATGGAAGCTCAAGGTCACAGCTAGTACACAGCTGAGTTCATGTCCAAGAGCAGGTGGGTATGATTGCAAAATCACATTCTTCCATCAAGCCTTCTTGGCTTAGTCTCATTGTAGACATTGCAGCGTAGTTGGAGATATGCATATAAACATATTAAATGTCAAATAGCAATATAAAAACAAGGATATTATGATGCAGCATATGATTAATTGGCAAATGTGTGTTAGGAATTGTGAGTCTGTCATAAACTAGAGTAACCTAGAAAAGCCTGGTCTCTGTGTAGGACTTAGATAGGTTAAAATGAAAACCAGACAGTCATAAAGGTATGAATCCTGCACATAGTAAGGAAAATATGTGGTCAATGCATTGTTAGTGGATCAGTTTGGCTTTAGAAAGTTTATGCAGGAGCTTGAAGGTAGACTTCAGCCTTGAATTTCAGGAACTCTAGACCCTCATTCAGTAGGTCAGTGTTACTCTTACTGAGGTCAGTGGACTGCCCTTCCTAACATCTTGGGGGTCCTCGCACTTAGTGTCAGGACTCCTAAGTTCTCTATGAAACTTTGCTTTAAAATTCTTCATAAAAATTAGAAAACATTATGAGCATATTATGGAAATCAACCCTGTAACTGTGCACTATCTATGGTTTCCTTACCAAGTGAAGGCTAAATGATGTCCCAGCAGATGAATGCACAAAGATCTCACCATTGTTTACATAGAGAAAACGTGTGCAAATTGAACCTGCTCATAGCATCCATTAGGTTGGATATACGAGACCTCCTCTGTACAGTGAATGTCCATCCATGTGAGTGGATCTCATAACTTGAAGCCCATGTCGGAAAGTGTAGCTGTTAGTGCCCAATAAATCATCTGCTTCTGGGACAGATACTGTTCATGTCCCCTCCACCTCACCCTACTGGCACTAACTATCCTTGTATGTGGCTCTGCATCCACCTGCAAGCCCCTCTGATTCTTCACCTAGGGGCTTTCTCTTGGTAGGCATGTGTTTGGGGCAGGCCAGATGTGTTAATTTTGGGAGCATCCATCCACCAATGACAAATGGGAGCTGGACAAAAAATACCCCGGCTTCCTCGCCTCTTGGGTGGGTGAATTCTGAGGCATGCTCACATTGTCTTCCAAAGTTCTCAGGAGCACTGAGTCCCAGTGGCTTGGAGCTGTCACCTGCTTATTAATGCATGCTGCATTGGCCTTTCTTTCTTGATATTGCTTCCTCACATTGCTTAGCAGTATGAATGTTATTTCCCAGATAAACCCTCTACCCAAGTATTTGTCTCAGGTTTGCTTTTGAGGAAACCTAGCCTAAACCCCTTCCAAATATTCATTTGGTAAAGATTTGTATAACACAATGCCAGCCTTATCTTTATATGAACACAATAGTTCTGCAGCATTATCAATGGATGCTTCAATACAACTGGCATGCAAGGATTAGTCCCAGACAGACTTTCGGTTCTGATGATCCTGAATTAGAAAAAAAAAATGCAGCGATTAATACAATCTCATACAGCATGCTTGTGAGAATGGCTGTTCCTTACATTAGCATTATTAAAGTTGAAATACAGAACCAGATTGAGTATTCAAACAAACTTGAGACTATATTCTTCCTCTATTAAGCCAAATATCAGTGATTTTGTTCCAGCAAAATAACATCATCTGTCACATTAAATTAATGTTGGGAATTTAAATTTTATTGGTTCTGTAGTTGTGTTTGAATATAATTTAAAAATTTATTCTAGATTTATAGTTATATCAAAGCTGTCAGTATAAAGAGTTTATGACTAGTTTTATATTTATGCATATTGAAATTAAATTATAATGAATTTTTAACATTACATTGAGGGTCTATAAAATATACGTGTGTGTGTGTATACACATATATATACACACACACATATGCATATACACACACGCACTCACACACACACACATATACAGATACACACATGTGCTTACACACACACACACACACATATATATCTTTTAGCCCCTTTAATAAGAGAAACTCCTCAGGCCTAAAGAAAAACTTCTTTAGGTGACTGGGAGCCACTGAAAGGTTTCAGTCACTGAGGTGACCTCATGAAAATGGTGTTTCAGGACAAATTAATGGAAAATGAATTTAAATTGAGATCTTAGAATATAGTAGACACAATACTATTTGCTGAATAAATGAATTAATAAAAGTAAACCGAGTTAGAATTCTGTTGCAGCAAACTATGAAATAAAACATGTATATGTAACCTAGAGTGCTGGAATTAGAAAACAGAGACTTAGAGAACCTTGTGACTATATACGGGACATGCATTGGTTCCAGCTCTGTCAAAGCGGAACTCTGAGACAAGGGTTCATGTACAAGTAACTTATTAGGGATGTGACTCCAGGAGAAACCAGTGAGAAACCAGCCGGGTATGGTGGTTCGTTCCTGTAATCCTGGCACTTTGGGAGGCTGAGGTGGAAGGATTGCTTGAGCCCAGGAGTTCAAGACCAGCTTGGGCAACATAGCGAGACACTGCTTCTACAAAAAATTAAAAAAGTTAGCTGGAATGGTGGCACACAGCTGTAGGCTGAAGCTGAAGGATTGCTTCAGCCCAGAAGTTCAAAGCTGCACTGAGCTATGATGGTGCTACTGCACGCCAGCCTAGGCAGTAGAGTGAGACTCTTTCTCTAAACAACAACAACCAGAAAACAACAACAAGAACAGCAAGAAGTGAGTGAAGCAGACAGGGAGGGGGAGGAGGCCAAGTAAAGGTATGATTTTAGGCAAAGTTCCCAGAGAGTAGATTAAGCCTAATCCTGCAGAGAAATTCTCAAATGGAAGTGATAACTCCAAGTCGATCCCAGCTTGAGCCAAGGGAGCTGGGCTTTCCTACCCCTGCACCAGCCAGTCATTGGCCAAGGGCTGCCATGTGAGGCACAAACTTCCAGGGCTTCCAGCTTTCTGTAGTCAGAGAGCAGTCTTACAGAGAGAGTAGCAGGTGGTAACCTAGCAGCAGAAGCACCCATAAGCTGGGGGAAGTGTGCACAGGAATGATAAAAGCATCAGTATGGAGTATGGAGTGGTATGGAGTATGGAGTATGGAGACACAACAATGTTGACCATCAAAACTAAGCAGTCGAAGGTGACTTGAGGGCTCTGACCTGTGATGTGGCCAGTGGATGTCTCCATTAACAGAAGAAAGGAATTTGATCAAAACCACAACATAATACCATCTTACCCCTCAAGAATGGCCATAATAAAAAATAAAAAAAAAAAAAACATGTTGGCGTGGATGTGGTGAAAAGGGAACACTTCTATGCTGCTGGTGGGAATGTGAACTAGTACAACCACTATGGAAAACAGTGTGGAGATTCGTTAAAGAACTAAAAGTACACCTACCATTTGATCCAGCAATCCCACTACTGGGTCTCTACCCAGAGGAAAAGAAATCTTTATATGAAAAAGATACTTGTACATGCATGTTTATAGCAGCACAATTTGCAATTGCAAAAATTTGGAACCAGCCCAAATGCCTATCAATCAACGAGTGGATAAAGAAACTGTGGTATGTATACATGATGGAGTACTACTCAGCCATAAAAGGGAACTAATGGCATTCGCAGCAACCTGGATGGGATCAGAGACTATTATTCTAGGCGAAGTAACTCAGGGATGGAAAACCAAACGTTGTGTGTTCTCGCTCACAAGTGGAAGCTAAGCTATGAGGATGCAAAGGCATAAGAATGATACAATGGACTTTGGGGACTTGGGGGAAATGGGTGGGAGGGGGTGAGGGATGAAAGTCTACAAATTAGGTTCAGTGTATACTGCTTAGGTGACGGGTGCACCATAATCCCACAAGTCACCACTAAAGAACTTACTCATGTAACCAAACACCACCTGTTCCCCCAAAACCTATGGAAATTAAAAAAAAGAAAAAGGAATTTGAGAGGGGAATGGGAAGGAGATGGAGAGTCATAGCCCTTGGATTTTTTCGGGGAGTGAAACACCCTCTGGATCTATGTCCATGGCTACAGCTCATCTTCAAGCTGCCCTCCTGTCTTAGCCAGATCACAGTAACAGCTTCCTATGTTTTCCTCAGCTTTGACGTTTTTAGACCCTCCTGCCTTGTCTGTACACGACAGCTAGAATCATCTTAAACCTCCAATCACGTGATATTACTTCCTTGCTTTGAAATCCTTCAGCAACTTCCAATTTCACCTTGAAGGTCCTGAGTCAGCATCAGCCTCTTCCACTCTGTTCTAGCCTCACTGGCTTTCTTTCTGCTCCCAAAAGAGGCCAAGTTCATCTTCGTGCCAGGGTCTTTGTAGTTGCTTTCCCCTCTGACTGGAATGCTTTCCTGTTAGCCTTGCAAATGCCTGGTCTCTGCACAAACCTTCTCTTCTTGGAGAGGCTTTTTATGGAGGTTGTCAGTGCTGCTCTCCATGCTTCTTTTCTGCATCGTCTGGGCATATGGTGGGGTAGACCTTGCTGGCTCCCTTGTGTCTGGGTGGGGCTGGATGTCTGCTTCTGGCCAGTGAGCTCTGAGTACAAGTGACATGTATTAGTTTCAAGTTAGAGCATTTAACTGCTAGTTTGAGACCCTCCAGAGCTTTTTTCCTTTTGCCTCAGGACGAACTGTGAGGTCCTGTAATAGCTACTATGCCAGCCTGGGTCGCTGCATCAGTTAAGAGTTTGGTCTGGGAAGTAGAACCAGTTGAGTCATGTGGAGTAAGGGATTTATTAGAGGGATTAGAGTTTACACAGTTGTGGAAGTTGGTCAAGATATCTCTGAAAGATGGTTGCCTTTGTGAACGGGCCTGCGCCTGAAGTTTGTTGAAGGCGCATGAAGAAAAGCTAGATGTAAAGTGAGGAAGAACAGAGATAAATTGGATGCTCTGAGGATGGGCTGGAACCCATGTCTGTCTCTCACCACCTCCACACGCAGTGATGCTGGTGACCTGCAGAAGGAGCTGGTCTCCAGTGCCATGGTGCTGCAGGTGCATCTGGCTCAGGACCCTAAAAATGCTGAAGAAGGACACTCAGTGGGTTCCTCACATCTGCTGTCTAGATTTCATGTGTTTCCCCTGTGGCCAGCTGTAATCTGCAACTACACTAAAAAACTCTAAGAAATGTAGTTCCAGGTAAAATAATTTGCAGAGTACAAAACTACAATATTCTCGAGTGACTACGATGAGCAGGGTTTCCATAACAACTTCAGATGGGCATGTAGCATGAAGGAAAGACCAACCTTTGCTGTTTTAAGCCTCTCATACCAGGGGGCTGTTTGTTACCGCAGGATAACCTGGCAATTCTGACTATTTTCCTGAGCATTGTATGTAAAGAAGTGTATCATCCTCTCAAATTGGTCTAGACTATGCCAAGCAGATTCTTTCTTTCTGATTACTTACTTATTACTATCCAAAATTATCTTACTTATTTGTTTGCTTTTTTAAAAAAATGGCTGTTTCCCTTCAGTAGACTCCATGAGGATAGGGACTGATGTGTCTTACTCACTGTTGCATCCCCACTCCTTAGGATAGTACCTGGCTTCTAACAGGTGCTCAATAAATATTTGTGGGGTGAGTGAATGAAACTAGAGTGGTCTGTGCTTCTCCCCTGTACAGAATGGGATGCTCTGTTTGTCTGTCTCCCTGTTGAAACATGAGTTCTTTAAATGCTGGAGCCTGTCTCCAGTGGATGTCTGGTTTCTTCTACGTAGAAGGATCTCATCTTTGTTGAAATTAACTTGAGGAAAAACAGAAAGGCTAGAGATGTGGATGCACAAATTATGCAAATGGAGGTGACAGTGAAAACCATGGGGATCATTGTGACTTCCAAGTTGCAGACATTAACAAACCTGCACGTTATGCGCATGTACCCTAGAACTTAAAGTATAATAAATAAAAAAAAAATCAATGTGGTCAACATCCTGTGATGAAGGCACTCTTAGTTAACTTTCAACAAATTCCCCTTAGATCTGTTGGCTCAATATGAATATGCACCAAACAAAGTAATGGAAACACACTTTTAATCACATAATACACTGCAAGTGATGTGCGATAACTGATAGTTCAACAAAGAAATTTCCAATTGCACAGAGTTCTGATTCCTATGCATTTCTTAAAAGCAAATAATGAATAAAAAATATCTAAGAGTCTGAAAACAAAAACAAACAAACAAACAAACAAAAAAAAGGAACTCTTTTAAGGAATGCTTTAGCTTCTGTATAGAAGCCTGCCACCATCAGTGTCTGGGAGCCTGATTTTTTTTCTCCAGAAAACAAGCATTGCCAAATTGATGATGGAAAACTAAACATTTCAGGCTTTAACTTTCCAAACTCAGGAAAGAGTTTCACACAACTATTTACTTTTATAATAAAATTGAAGAAGTTAATTTTAAAATAGTACTAGAAAATCCACATAGCACCAAATATGGCCATGATAAAAAACAAAAATAATTTCTAAGTCCAAAAAGCAAGGATAATATTACCCCCCCCCCCCAGGCATATTGCCAGGTTAGTTATGGACTTTCTCATGTTTTGACCTTTTCTTTTGCAGCTCATTCTAAGCAGATAAATACGTTATGGGGTAGTATTCAAGTACTCAAGAATACTTCTTCACTATGAATTACAAACAGGCTAGCAGTGGTGACTCTCACCTGTAATCCCAGCATTTTAGGAGGCCAAAGCGGGCAGATCATTTGAGGTCAGGAGTTCGAGACCAGCCTGGCCAACATGTTAAAACCCCGTCTCTACTAAAAATACAAAAATTAGCCAGGCATGGTGGTGTGCACCTGGAATCCCAGCTGCTTGGGAGGCTGAGGCAGGAGAATCACTTGGACCTGGGAGGTGGAGGTTGCAGTGAGCTGAAATTGCACCGCTGCAGTCCAGCCTGGGTGACAGAGCGAGACTCCATCTCAAAAAAAAAAATTAGGAACAATGTTTTAGTTGCTGTCTGCAATCAGCTTTTAACTATATCTGGTTTAATTTTTCCCTGTTTCTCAAAGCAGTCTACCTCTATTAAACACTTTAATGTCTTTCATTGAAGTCTTTCCTCTAAAGCTCTCTATGCTGATTTTTCCTGAACAATCCTACTTTTTTAGTTCTCTTCAGAAGCATCATACCCTATCAGCATGTCTTTCTGTACTGTTTTCAAACCAACATCCACTCATTGTCTCCTCTTAATTATTGTAACTATACTTTGATTTTTCTTTGGGGAACCACTTTCAGTTCACATTTCTTTTATTTTCTTTTTTTGGTGTAGGGTACAGGGTCTTGCTCTGTCACCCAGGCTGGAGTGCAGTAGTGTGTTCATAACTCACTGCAGCCTCTACCTCCTGAGCCCAAGCAATCCTCCGGCCTGAGCCTCTTGAGTAGCTGGGACCACAGGCATGCACCATCATTCCTGGCTAATTAAAAGTTTTTTTTTTTTGGTAGAGATGGAGTCTCAACACATTGCCACATGCATGCAACTTGGTTCAAGTCTCTCAGACCATCACACTCCTCTGGCCACAGTAATTGCTGTAAACATGGGCGTCTGGTCCTGATCAGAGACAATGAATTATGGTGTGATAAAGCCTATCTGGATACTTCTGGGAAAGGGCCTTTGTTATTCCCTCAGCTATACGCTTGTGAGGACATGCGCGACTGTAATCATCTTATAGTCATGAGAAGAGACCTTGCCTCAGAGTGGAGCCCCATGGCAGACCTTTTCTTTTGCAGTTCATCCTAAGCTCATTCTCTCTCCACCTAAAGGTGGAGAGAGAGGTATCGGCACTTGGTACCATTATTTATGTCTTGATCAAATCATGCCTGAAGTTCCTACTTCTGGACTTTGCAGTAATATGAACCAATAAATTCCCATTATATTGAAGCCAGTTGGGTTGAATTTCTGTTATTTGCAACCAAGAAGTTCTAAGTGTTACACTGCTCAAGCAGTCAACTGTAGTTTTTACAGTATAACTCAACATACATAGGACACAATCAGCTCATCACAGGTGTGAGAATGAGTGGTGAGAAAATGGAAACTGAAAGCCAAGATGTGCAGTTGAAAAAAGGAAGAGAAATTTCGGATAGAAACCAAAGGAAGAAAGAGGATCAATGAAGACAGTGATTCTCAAACCAGGTTGTACACTGGAATAGCCCAAGGGTTTTTCATAACACTCAGGTCTACATCGCATTCCCCCAGATTGTGATTACATTGGTCTGGAGTGCAGCCCGGTCATCAGGAATTTTAAAAGTGACTGCAATGTTCAGGCAAGGTTGAGAAGCTCTGCTCTAGGAGATACTTGTGTCTGTTTTTAGGAAAAAAAATAAGAAGCCAGGGGAAAGGTAACAGCTGAAGAGGCAGTAGAAGGACTAAGGAGGTTCAATTATGTAATTACCCAAATTCGTGCTGAAAAATACTGCAGTACTGAAATATTGAGCACCAGATTGGTCACTGGTAGAAAAAGTAACGTGTATGCCTTGTGTTTTCTGAGGGCTATGCTGGTGAGATTTTATCTTTGAGAATTCTATCATTGGACCCAGTCTTAAAAGAAACTCTTATTCTAGTTAGAATGATTTGCTCATTCTACCATTTTGCACACTTTTTTCCTCCTTTTATGCAATGAACAATCTTGAGTGATGGATTTTAAAAATAAAATGAGCAAAATCATGATCATTAGATTGAAGATTTAATAATAGACTCTAAAAAAGTCTTCTTGATTTATTTTTAAATTCAGTGTTAGCTTTTTTTTTTTTTAATCAGTGTTTTTGTAAGTCTTAAATTAGTCTCGGAATGTGTTTGAATTTATAAGACAATATCCACATAAGCTGATCTAAATATAAGTGATTGATTTTGGGGTATAGACCATACCAACTCCCTTCCCTGAAGCTCTAAGGAGACAAAGATTCCTTGTTAGAATTAAAGAAGCAAATATTTTTAAGATAATAAAATAAAAGAATATATTTTCTGTGGAAGATATTCAAAATTTTGATTAGTAAAAAGAAGAAAAATAATCGACCTAATCTCTAGGCCTTGAAAAATACCACAATGTAATACTATTTTTAACTTGCCTTTTCCGATTAATAATAGAGAACATACTTCTAGGTTACTTTCTATTTTGTAATGATTTTGCTGTTTTAAAAATGTTTTCAGTCTTTTTGTATATGGAAGAAAATTTTATACATGGAATTGAGAGAAAAGAACAAGGACAAAAGTAAAAATCACCTATAATTCCATCATACAAATAAATCACTTCTTAAATTGGAAATATAGAGAGTATTTTTTTAGCATTATTTTTACTTTCTTCTGTAAAACAGGGATCATTTGTACATCTTTTTTAGCATCCTGTATCTATAATTTAACAATATATTGTGAACATGTTTCCAGGTTAAAATATTATTTTTATCAAATTTTAAAATTGAATGTGTGTTATAGATGGGCCATAATTTTATTTACCCAATATCTGTCATTAAACATTTGGTTCTTTTCAGTATTTTGCCATTTAGTGTAATGCTGTAAATGAGTATGTTTATAGTTAAGTCATTGTACCCATTCAGTTTAATTCCTTGCATGCATCCCAGAGGTGAAATTGCTACATCAGAGGAGTCAAAGTGGAAATTCTTTGACTTTGATGTGCAACTGTAGATTAGGCAAATAAGATGGTGAAGAGATTATCAACAGTGGAGATCATCAAAAGAGAAATGATGTGTTTGTAACCTCTCAAATTAAGGGCATTTCCTCAGTATCATCAGCTTCTTCCCATCCTTGGTTACCACATTGAGCTTACAGACCCCCAATCGATAGGCTCCTAGCATCACCAAATTGCTTTCTTTTGCCAAAATATACCATGTATGTGTTTACACCTCTGTGCTACTTGATTCCACCTCTGAGAGATAACTTTCTTGCTCTTTTTCATCCTTTTCATCTTTCAACACTCATTTCACATATTACCTTTTCTGTGAAGCCCAGGCTAAAGTTAGTCAGTACCTCCATTGTCTTCCCACAGTTCTTGGCTCTCAGTTAGTAGAACTCTTAGCATTCCACACTATATATCTATTCGTGTCTGTTTCTTCTAGAAAACGTGAACCATGTCTTATTTTTTCTTGTCTCTGCTGTGCCCATCCGTGATTAGGACTTTGCTTTCGATTGTAATCTTCAGTCTTCATTAACTGCAACCCACAGTAAGAAACACATTTTACATCATGATATATTATATATGTTCAACACATACACACACACACACACACACACACACACACCCCAAAAGTTTCTTGGAATAAAATTTGCCATGACAGGATGTCATGCGCTCATATTTTCTATTCTGCTTTATTCTATTTGTCATTAAAAATGTTCTGGTCACAGTTCACCAAATCAGTTTACCTACTAATGAGTCATGATTCTCAGTTTGCAAAATTCTGCTTAGCATAAATTCAAGTACTGTTTGTTGATCTGAATTGCAAAACATTGGCTTATTTTGCAGCAAATCTCAGACATTATGTAATTTTATCTATACTCAATAGTGTTAAATGTATTCATATTGTTATGCAACAGATTTTTAGAGCTTTTCGTCTTGCAAAACTGAAACTCTATACATGTTAACCACTACTTTCCCCTTCCCCTCCCCTAGCCCTTGGCAACTACTTTTCTACTTTCTGGTTCTATGATTTTGACTACCTTAGATACTTCATATCAGTAGAATCATGTAGCATTTGTCCTTTTGTGACTGGGATTTCACTTAGAATAATGTCCTTGAGTTTCATCCGTGTTGCAGCATGTGACTGGATTTCCTTCATATTTAAGGTTGATAATATTCCATTGTATGTATATGGCACATTTTCATTATTCATCTATTGATGGACTTTTGGGTTGCTTCTGTTTCTTGGCTATTGTGAATACTGCTGCAGTGAACATTGGTGTACAAATATCTCTTCAAGATCCTATTTTGAATTCTTTTGAGTGTATCACCAGAAGTGGGATTACTGGGTCATATGGTAATTCAGTTTTTAATTTTTTGAGGAACCTCTATACTGTTCTCCATGATGACTACACCATTTTACATTTCCACTCACAATGCACAAAGGGTTTCAGTTTCTCTGCAACATCGCCAACACTTATGTTCTGTTCTTTTGACCAGTGGCCATCCTAATGGATGTGAGGTGATGTCTCGCTGTGATTTTGATTTGCATTTCTCTTGTGATTAATGATGTGCAACATGTTTTCCTATGCTTACCGGCCATTTCTGTATCTTTGGAGAATTGTCTATTCATGTCCTTTAGCCATCTTTAAATTGGGTTATTTTTGTTGTTTTCTCCTTGTTTCTTGATATGTGATCTAAATTGAATTATTAAGCTGTGATTTGAGCATCTTATTTTGGCCTGTGAACCATTCTATTCTGTGACCTCTGGGTTAGCTTGCCTGGCAGTGTTCTTGGAGGTTTCTATTGCATCACAGTAATTGCCCACACATTTTTTTTTTTGACTTTTGGATTCAGGGGTACATGTCCAGGTTTGTCATATAGGTACATTGCACGTCATGGGAGTTTGGTGTACAGATTATTTCATCACCCAGGTAATAACATAGTACCCAATAGGTAGTTATTTGATCCTCTCCCTCCTCCCTCCCTCCCTCCACCTTCAAGTAGGCCCCAGTGTCTGTTGTTCCCTTCTTTGTGTCCACGGGTACTCAGTGTTTAGCTCTGACTTGTAAGTGAGAATTTGCGGTATTTGGTTTTCTGTTCCTGCATTAGTTTGCTTAGGATGATGGCCTCCACCTCCATCCATGTTGTTGCAAAGGACATGATCTTGGTCTTTTTATGGCTGTGTATTACTCCATGGTGTATATGTACTACATTGTCTTTATCCAGTCTGCCCTTGATGGGCATCTAGGTTGATTCCATGTTTTTGCTATTGTCCACACATCTGAGATGTAACCTAATTTTAAGATCATACTTATAACGTTTTTTTTTTTTTTTTCAAAAATGCACTAATTCTGGACTCTGTCAGTTACTGGACTAATTTCTTCCCCACACCCACCTCTACTTCCCTTCTAAAACAATGCTAATTTTGTTCAGATGTCCATGCCTTCCACATTTGCTCAGTTGCCTCAAGGGAAGCCAACCCCACTCCAGTTCTTCAGTACACCCTGATTCGTGTTAAGAATTCCCATTCAGATTCCCCTTGCCAGTGACTGTCTTGGGGAAATGACCACTTGGTAAATTCCAGCTAATGAGTTGTGGAGGGAAATCTACTGGGATTGGGGTTTTCTGGGAAAGTGTTGAGAAGAGAGACTGCACCGTAAGAGGAAGTCTCCCTTCTTTTCCTATATATTGGGCCAGGAAGTGCCGCATGCAGTTGCTACAGCCATCTTGCCAATAGCTCCAGGAGGATGTGGAGGGAGGACAGATTCTACCTCGCTAGTATAGACATCCCTACGCTACTGAATCTACTACCCCAGAGCCCACATTACCTCTTATCTTTATGATGTTAAAGTTTTTCCCTTCTTGAAACCAGTTTGTCTAAGTTTTCATTTCTTGCAAGTGAAAGCATCTTTCATTGAATCACTTGCCAAAAGTTATAATTTAAATCACTTTAACTGGTTCTTTCTTTATTTTTTTTCGAGACGGAGTCTCGCTCTGTCTCCCAGGCTGGAGTGCAGTGGCACGATCTCAGCTTATTGCAACCTCTGCCTCCCTGGTTCAAGCAACTCTCTTGCCTCAGCCTCTTGAGTAGCTGGGACTACAGGCACAAGCCACCATGCTTGGCTAATTTTTTGTATTTTTAGTAGAGACAGGGTTTCACCATGTTGGCCAGGATGGTCTCGATCTCTTGACCTCGTGATCTGCCCTCCTCGGCCTCCCGAAATCCTGGGATTGCAGGCATGAGCCACCATGCCCAGCCTTAACTGCTTATTTCTTAATATGATTATAGACTATCAGCAATAGAATCACATTGGTAGTTTCTTAAAATACACTTTCTGGGGCCCCACTGCAAATACATTGAATCAGAATTTCGGTGGGGCACCTACATTCCTATACACACAAAGACAGCAGAAATAATAGTGAAAACTTGATGAAATGATTTAAGAAAAATTATCCAAAACTTGCAAATAAAGCTGAGAATGACTCCATGTCCTTTCAGTGTGAATGTTGAAAAAATTCACCCAAGATTGATTATACAGAAGAATGCACCTGTGTTTAGCTGCAGTTTGCTGTTTTGTTAGAGCCAGATACTTTAAGTTGTACATTAACTATGTTTTCTGTCTTGGAGAAAAATAACTCCTTGTGGTGATAGTTTAGTGACCCTGTAGAACGTTACCCAGTTTTGACTCTGTTAGTATATTTATTTCTGCATCCTTTTGGCCAACATATGATATAAATCCTCATTCCTCAATTTCTTCTTTTAACCAACCTTGCCGTTGTATTGGTTTCTTCATTAATTAATGAATTAAATAAAATTTTTGACACATATTCATTCTGTATTTGTAGGAGAGTCATGCTTTTTTAAAATTGAAGATTATACTTTAATGGGATTCTCAGCTCCTTTGCTCATGTTTCTCCTCCCAAGGAGCTGTGGCATGGTTCCTTCCTCATTACTAATAATACTTGCTTATCTTGTTACCTGCAGAAAAAAGGTAAGGAAAGGACTAAGTTTTCTCTTTTGTACCAGTGGCTATTTGTGTGTTTCTAAAACAAGCATGATTGAGGTTGCTTTTACCTTTGGCCACTGTTCTTGGGAATTATAAGCAGTGTCTCAAATGCATTTAGGTGCTGAGCTAATTTTCTGTTTTATTGATCAAATGATATTTCTGTTCTCTGGAACACATTTAGAGCACTCAAGGTAGGTGTGACCCAGAGTTTTAATTAGACACTAGTTAAAATCTAATTTCTAGCAACCCATATGATCATTTGGGGCAAGTTTCTTTGAGGACAGAGTAGCCTAGTGGAAGCCATCAGCCAAGCAGTCCTGGGTTTGAATCCTAGCCCGTGATCACTGCATGCTGTTGGGCAGGTTCATTGAAGTCAGTTTTCTTTCATATGAAGAGGGGGTAATAGCAGCTACTTCACAATGTAGTTCTTTAGGTGAGAGGGAAGAAGCTGAATGGAGCAGCTCAGAGCTTACCTCTAAGACTAGGTGCTCAGGCCGAATTCAAATTCTGCCACATAGAGGCTTGTGGTTCTGAATGAGTTACCTAATATCTTTGAGAATCATTTTCCTTACCTGAAAAGTAAGTAATAGTTCCTGCCTGATAGGATTACAAAGAACATCAAAGGAGAATTCGTCCCATTCTTCAACACTAATTGTTTGAGTACCACTTCCACATATTTTGCTATGTTTCTATCTCATCTTGTATGCTTATCACAAATCTTGCTACATTGGCACCACTTCTACTATCACTTACTTGATATTTTCATTTAGTTAATTTCATTAGGTAAATATTTATTGACAGTCTATTTTCTAGAAACTGTGGAGGTTTTGAGGGTATAGCAGTTTACAAATAGGGCCAAAGCTCCTGCCCTCATGTGGTTCATGTCTCAAGTAAATTTGTTTTAAACAGACACTTGATATCACCTCCATTAATTGGAAAACAATGTCAAATGGAAAAGATGGTGACTTGAATCAAAATTGTGAAAGCAAAACAATGTTGGTCTTTACAAATTCTAGCTAGATACAGTCTCCCTTTCTTTGTTTAAAAAATAGATTTTTCACTTTTAGAGGGGTGTTTGAGACATACTAGTGCCACACTGCAGCCTCTCCTTGATGTTATTGGGAAAATCAATAAAGAACCAGAAAGGGGGCAGTTTTTCTCACTGTGGGATTCAGTGTTGTTTTATTCTATGGGCCCAGTTGACTCCAAGTTGACTGCACTTATCGGCAGGTGCACAGGACATGTTCCACACTTTGGTGTCCCCACTCGGATTCACATAAAGCAGGTTAACACAGTCCCAGGCACAGAGCTCAGAGGGAGATAACTTTTGGCTGCAGCAATATTCATCATAAAAGAGGGCACATTCTTCTGTGCATCTGCATGGATAGGAAAGGTCTGGGTATCCTCTGCAGGGTTATTAATTACACATAGATTTCACGTGTGTTTTCACGAGGCTGCGATTTCATGATTGCATCTTAGAATGTGCCTTCAGAGCTCTGAGAGCTCCTGGGCGTCTTGTCTTTGTATCATTTGGCTCCTCGTACTAAAAGCCACATCCTGTTATGTTTGGTTGCTAGGTGGAGAAATGTTATCATGGGCTTCAGCAATAATTTATCCACAAGCTCAAGGAGTTGTCATGTTCTCTGACAGTGAGCTGCAGTACTTTATCAGCTCGCCTGTAAATCAGGCGTGTGTGGGTGCGCATGCCAGCACTGTTTGATCTCTCGCAGACACTGTAATAATCTGCTTTTGTCTGATTGATTCCTTCACATCACCATGCACATTGCAACAGAGAGTGGAGTGCCCTCTGTTTATCTCGGCTGGTCATCTGCAGGAGGCCAACAGGGCAGAAAATGCTCTTCGTGCGGAGATGTAAGAGTTTTTGGAATTAGGGCCTTTCCATCATATCCCCGAGCTGGTTTCGTTCAATAAATCAATGATAGCAGAATTGAATGCACCATAAATACCTCAAACCATATCTCTTACAAGAATGTAAGAGTAATTCATAGAAACAGGAAAGGTAACTTTGTGAGAAAGAATTACGACCCCTACAAGCCACAGACATTCAGGGCTTTTTACTGCCTGTGTTCACATCTCACCCCTTGAACTTTGGGGGAAAACGAATACACTGCTGGCGGGTGTTTGCTTCCAGAAAGTGCAGCAGGTAAGATGGAGTAGAACAGATGCTGTCAAAACTGATCACTGCTTTTCATCTGACACTGAGCTTTTCTCAATTTCTGTTGGCTTGTGTTACGTGTGGTCCGACTTCATCCCTGATGTCAAGGGATGCATCCCATCATCATAATGGAGCAATTTGGACTCTGTCATTTGGTGGTTTATGAGTCGCCCTTTTGCCACCCCCACACCAGACCCACCCTTCCACGAGGATTGTCAACCTTTCTGATGCTTTAAATGTCTTCCCACCAGGCAAGCTGAGTCCCTGTTTCCTGGGCTCCTAATTGCTGACAGGTAGTTTGGGACACATTTTGGCATCTCCAGCCCCTAGAAGTTGGGCTGAAATCCGTGAGCTGATTACTGCCTTGAGTGTGGCAGCAGCTTGCTGTGCTGTGACCCAGGAGCCATCCCCAGCGTCCACGCCTGCCCCAGTTGAAAGCAGAGGTCAAGCTGTATTGTAGATGTGATTGACTAAAATCCCATCGGAGAGGAGGATTGTGTCGTAGCATCCCCCTCTTGGATGGCAGCAAGATGAAATTACATGAGGAAGCCTTTCAGCACAGAAATGAATGTAGCTCTAAAAAAAACAAAAACAAAAACAAAATAAAAAATAAAGACAGCTTGAGTTGACTGTTTAGTGCAATCGAAGGCATGCAGTTGTTCTTATTTTCATCATAGTAGTCAATAATATTAATGATTATTTATTCTACTCCTATTGTGTGCTCAGACATAATTCAGTTACCTGATAGACACTATTACAAACCGTATATATTAGTGGTTAGAGCACAAGTAGGCAAACGACAGCCAGTGGGCCAAATCCAGCTAGTTACCTGTTTTTGTCAGTAAAGTTTTATTAGAACACATCCACACTCATTTATTTACATATCATCTATTACTGCTTTTCCCTACAACAGCAGAATTGAGTAGTTGTGACAGAGACTGTGTGGCCTGCAAAGGTGAAAATACTATCTGGCGACCCTTTAAAAAACATGAGTTAGAGGATTGCTTTGGTGCCAGACTGCCTGTTCAAACCCTGACTTTACCACTTAACAGCTGTGAGACATTGGGCAAGTTACATAACCTCTTTAAACCTTGGTTTTCTTTCGTGTAAAATGGAGATTATAATAATGTTGGCCAGGCACGGTGGCTCATGCCTGTAATCCTAGCACTTTGGGAGGTTGAGGTGGGCGGATTGCCTGAGCTCAGCAGTTCGAGACCAGCCTGGGCAACACGGTGAAACCCCATCTCTACTAAAATACAAAAACTTAGCTGAGGCCGGGCGCGGTGGCTCAAGCCTGTAATCCTAGCACTTTGGGAGGCCGAGGTGGGTGGATCACGAGGTCAGGAGATCGAGACCATCCTGGCTAACATGGTGAAACCCCGTCTCTACTAAAAATACAAAAAACTAGCCGGGCGTGGTGGCGGGCGCCTGTAGTCCCAACTACTTGGAGGCTGAGGCAGGAGAATGGCGTGAACCTGGGAGGCGGAGCTTGCAGTGAGCCGAGATCGCGCCACTGCACTCCAGCCTGGGTGACACAGCGCGAGACTCTGTCTCAAAAAAAAAAAAAAACAAAAAAAACACAAAACTTAGCCGAGTGTAATGGTGTGCGCCTGTAATCCCAGTTACTCAGGAGGCTGAGACAGGAGAATCACTTGAACCTGGGAGGCGGAGGTTGCAGTGAGCCGAGATTGCACCACTGCACTCCAGCCTCGGGGACAGAGTGAGACTCCATCTCCTAAATAAATAAATAAAAATAATGTTTATCTCACTGAGTTGTGGTGGTGTAATGAGCACTGCCATGGTTTGAATGTGTCCCCCAGAAGTTCGTGCGTTGGAAACCTAATCCCCAAATTTATGTTGATGGTATTTGGAGGCAAGGCCTTTGGGAGGTAATTAGGATTAGATGAGGTTATCAGGGTGGGGCCCTGTTGAGAGGACTAGTAGCTTTATAAGAAGAAGAGAGACCTGAGCTGACATACTGTTGCCCTCTTGCTGTGTGATGCCCTCCACCATGTTATGACACAGTAAGAAGGCCCTCACTAGATGCGGGTGACGTGTTCTTACACTTCTCAGCCTCCAGAAACATGAGCCATATAGACTTCTATTCTTTATAAATCACCCACTCTGTAGTATTCTGTTATAGCAACAGAAAACGGACTAAGACAAATATGTTAGCCATAACTCAACTGGTAACAGTATTCTCTCTGAACATCCTGTAATTTGTTCTCTTGTGCCCACTCTGAGCAGATACATCTGTTCTTCGCGTGGCATTTAGGTGCTGATGTCCTGCATGTTTTGTACCTGTGCATTTGCTTGCATGAATTTATGGGAGTGGACATGTGCAGCCCAGAACATTTGAGAAAGATCATGGCAGAGTTACAGGCTTCGCAAACCATGATGCTTTTTACAAGTACTTTAAATATATTCTCAAAGTTAGTTGAAGGGTTTATTCCAAAGTCTGCACAAAATCCAGTTAGCCTGGCTGTTCAAATTAGTATGACAGTGGCCTCAGTGGTGCTACGGGATGATTTACAACATATTTGAGAGTACATATTTGCTCTTTACAATTTTAAGAGGGCTTAGACCTAGTTTAAAAAAATTGAAGGTTAAGTTACCTATGTGAAACCTTCAACTCCTGAAAACTGGATTTTGAAATCCATGCTTTTATACTCTATCATAGGAGTCACAACATTTTTCTGTATAGGGCCAGAGAGTACCTGTTTTAGGCTTGCATCTGTTCAACTCTGCCACTGTAGCACAAAGCAGCCATAGACAATATGCACACAAGTGGTTTAGTGTTGCTGTAACAAAATATCTCAGGCTGGGTAATTATAAAGAAAAGAGGTTTATTTGGCACACAGTTCTGATGACTGGAAGCTTCAAGGTTGGGCAGCTGCATCTGGGGAAGACTCTTACTGCTTCTACTCATGGTGGAAAGAGGAAGGGGAGCAGGTGTGTGCAAAGAGATCACATGGTGAGAGAAGAAGCTGGAGAGAGAGAGCAACCAAAAAAGCCAGGCTCTTTTTAACAACCTACTCTTGGAGAAACTAGTCCATTCCTGTGAGAGTGAGAACTCACTCACCCCTATGGGAGGGCATTACTCTATTCATGTGAGCTCCATGGACATAACCCCAACACCTCTCACTACTTCCTACCTCCCAGCACTGCTGCATGGGGGCTCAAATGTCATCATGAGTTTTGGTGGGGGTTGGACCACATCTAAACCACAGCAAATGGGTGTTCCTATAAAACGTTGCTTACAAAACAGGTGATGGGCTGTTGGCCCAATCAGCCAATCTTGCTCTACCATATCTTTAAAAACTCATATTTAGTCCTTGTCCTCAGTTCCTTATGGGTATCAATTTATTAATCCTAACAAGGATCTTAGGTGGTAGGTATGTTGATAACTTCATCATTGACTTTTATAGGTGAAAAGTTGAGGGACAAGGAGGTTAAATAATTTGCCCAAGATCCACAGGGCTTGAACTCAGCCTATCTGGTCTCAGAGGTAGTACATTGAGGCACCATTCTATACTGTCTCCTTTAGTCTTACTGTCCATAGCGCTATTCTTTATATGAAAATTGTCCTTGCTTTTTTTTTTTTTTTCCCCAGACGGAGTCTCACTCTGTCACGCAGGCTGGAGCGCAGTGGCGCGATCTCAGCTCACTGCAAGCTCCGCCTCCCGGGTTCATGCCTTTCTCCTGCCTCAACCTCCTGAGTAGCTGGGACTACAGGCGCCCGCCACCTCGCCCGGCTAATTTTTTGTATTTTCAGTAGAGACAGGGTTTCACCGTGTTAGCCGGGATGGTCTCGATCTCCTGACCTCGTGATCCACCTGCCTCGGCCTCCCAAAGTGCTGGGATTACAGGCGTGAGTCACTGTGCCTGGCTGAAAATAGTCCTTGCTTTTAAATTTCGTTTGTGTGCCTGTAAGGACTCCTTTATGGAAGACAGTTTTAAAACGATTTCTCCCATCCCTAGTTGTGTTTGTATCCAAAACAGAGAACACTCTATCTTTATGGATACTAATGGGTTGGGGTCACTATTTTTCAGTGAATGGGTACTTGAGCCCCCCAAATCCTTGCCACTCAAAATGTGGTCAGCTTTTGTGGGCTTGCAACCAGTGCAGAGTCCAGCACTTGGAAGTGGCTGCATGCTTGGGGTTTAATGCTCTGTGGTTGCCACCCTGAGATTCGTAATTCTATGTTTATTTGTGTTTTGTAAGTGACATCCAAAGGAACATTACTAGTGCCCGGAACTTGGAGCCTCAGCTCACGTTAGTTCCTGCCTTCTGCTCCCTGTCCACTCCCTGGATAGCTTCTTGGCTCCCCACTTCCCGGCACTGTCCAGTGATGGCTGCTGCCCTCTGTCTTGATGGGGCCTCACTCCAGTGAACTTACCTCATGAGCATTCCTGTGTCCAAGAAAGAACAACATTAAAAAGCAAATTTGAAAACACCAAGGCAGATGGAGAGAGAGACTACAAAGAAACATTTTTAACAATTGCTTTTTGAATAAAGGGGCCAGCATTTTTAGTCTACACTGAGCCTCACCAATTATGTAGTCAGTCCTGGCTGACTGTCAACAGCAGCATTACCTGGGAACTTGTTAAAAATGCAGAATCTCAGGGTGTACCCCAGACCTGCTGAATCAGAATCTGCATTTTTTCCGGGATCCCCAGGTGATTCCTGTGCACATACAATTTTGAGAAGCATAGCCCAAAAGATGGCTTCCAAATGGACCAGATAATCGGATGCTTAAAAGACATCCCAGGCAATTCTGGGGCTCAGCCACTTGTGGGTTCCATAGTCCCATATGGATGTTTCCCAGCCTTCCCTGATGATGATCAGAAACCTGAGGCAAGTTTATAACAGCAGGAGCTCCCAGGCTCTCTGCACCAATCTCTGCATCAGACTCTCTGAAGGAGGGTCCTGGGAATACATATTTTTAACAAGCACTCCAGATGACCCTTCTTAGGCAGTAAGTTTGGAAAACTCAACTCTTTATAAATGACACACTAGGACCTAAAGGCATCCCCAAACATCTAACTTGTATCCATAGCTGTCACTTACCTGTAGAACCTGGCTTAACCCACTTGTAATTTATAAGCATTTTAACTAGAGCTGCCTCATCTCAATCATCTGTGTGTTTGCGGGTCACAGTAAAGAGCTGTTTCAGTGCAATGAAAATGAAACCCAGGGAATTCGGGAGTTTTGACATCCAGGCCTGATATCATAAAGACACCAAGGTAAAGCAAGACAACCAGGCCCCTGGGGGTTACGTCTTTGGCAACTGCTGTCAATGTTAGAGAGACGGGGTGGGGTGGGGGGCGGGGAAGAGAAGGAGCAATGCTTCTATTCATCAGTTGTTATTCTGTGCACACAGGTTGCTCTCAAAGACCTTGGACCACTGCGTAGTGGTGGCCAGGAAGGTCAACAGTGTATTAGGTGACATCAAGGATGAACCAAGAAATGGTAGGGCCTCAACCTGGTACAAAACAACAGAGTATTTGGATCTGGGATGCTGAGTGCTGTGTCTGACTGTACTCCCGGGTAAACCTAAAGGGGTGGAAATAAGTCCTGCAAGAAATGGGTCCTTTTTGTGGGAGGTACAAAGTGTAGTCACCACCCAAAGTCAGACTAAAGTAACTGGAACTTTTCTGTCCCATGCATAGACTGTGAAAGAGCACTATAGCCAAGAAACCTTATAGAAGCATGGTTTCCAAATAAACCATGCTGGTTGTGAACTCCTGAGGGACGGAGGCCAGAGCAAAGCAGGATGAGCTGTGACCTATCCCCTCTAAAGGGGATGAGTGCCAGCTCAAGCCAGTTATGCATATGTTTATGTGTATTCTTATACATATACGTATGCATATGCACACATATATGTAAATGTGTTATACTTTTAGTGTACACCATTATGGCCATACCATTCACAGCTTTTACCTGCTTTGTTTGACCAAGGACCATGCAGTGCCAGTCATTAAATTTTGTGTATACATATATAGAGAATAATTAACTATGTTACTGCATACTTATTATATGAGTATATAAATTTTATGATTTACATTACATTATACAACATTATATTATGTCATATTGTACATATCTAAACATGTCCCATGTCCTTCCAAATGTCAGACCCTGGCCAAAAGGCTTGACCAACTCTGGATCATCCACTTCGAATTTTTTGTTGAGTAAGCAATAAATGTCCTTATGGTTTATACTTGTGCTATTCAAAGTGTGGTTCTTGGATCAGCTCCATTGATATTGCCTAGGAGCCTGTTAGAAATGCAGACTCTTAGGCTCCATCCCAGACCTGTTGAATCAGAATCACCATCTTAACAATCATCCCAGGTCATGCATGTGCACATTAAAATATGAGGAGTGGTCTGGGCGTGGTACCTCACACATGTAATCCCAGCTCTTTGGAAGGTCGAGGTGGGCGGATCACGAGGTCAAGAGATTGGGACCATCCTGGCCAACATGGTGAAGCCCTGTCTCTACCAAAAATACAAAAAAATTAGCTGGGCTTGGTGGCATGCACCTGTAGTCCCAGCTCCTTCGGAGGCTGAGGCAGGAGAATTGCTTGAACCCGGGAGGTGGAGGTTGCAGTGAGCCAAGATTGCGCCACTGCACTCCAGCCTGGCAACAGAGTGAGACTCAGTCTCAAAAAAAAAAAAAAAGAAAAGAAAAGTGCTTGTTTAAGTAGACTAAGCCTTGTTCTTTTATTTGGGGCCTTTTCTGATGCTGTTTCTTTTCCCTGAAAACACTTCCCTAGCATCCTTTGCTTTGTGCCAGAATCTAGATGCTGAAAGTTCACTCCTGCTGTTGAAGGATTTAATGTCTAGCGGGCCTCTTGACTTGCAAGTCAGTGCTTTTTCTTTTATTCTTAGGCAAGTATGGTAGCTCTTTGTGTTGGTTATCCATTACTGTGTAACAGATTACCCCCAAAATGTAGCAGCTTAAAACAACACATATTTATTATCTCATATTTATTATGGGTCAGGGATCTGGGCACCTCTTAGCTGGGTTGTCTGTTTCATGGTCTTTCCTGAGACTGCAGTCAAGGTATTAGCCAGAGATGGGGTCTCTTCTGAAGGCTCAGCTGGGAAGGCCCCCTTCCAAGCTCAGTCCCATGTCTTTTGGCAGGAGTCAGTTCCTGAAGACTTGTGACACTAAGGCCTCATTTCTTCACTGGCTGACTGGCCGCTGGCCAGAAGCCACCCTCAGTTTCTTGCAAGGTGAACCCCTCCAACATGGTAGCTTGTATTATGAAAGTCAGCAAGAGAGAGACTCAGCTAGCAAGATGGAAGTTACAGCTTTTTAAATCAAATCGCAACAGCCAGTCATGTCTCTGTAGTGCTGTCATATTCTATTGGTAGAAGCAAGTTACTGTATGGGGAGGGAAATCGCATAATGCCATGAATACCAGGAAGTAGGTATCATTGAGGCTAATCCTAAAGTCTGTCTGCCACACCTCTCTGTGTCTCAGTTTTCTTCTTTACAAAATGGGAGAAATAATAAAACCCACTTTATAAAGAGTGAATTGAATATGTGGTTTAAATGAGATGATTTCTCATAAAGCCCTTTGTATTGTTCCTGGCCTGTACTAAGTGCTCAAAAATGTTAGTTGTGCTGCTCTTGTTATATTTGGCGTTTTTAGCAGCACCCTGCTGATTACTATTATTGTCGTTAATGACAATAATTACACAGACAAAGAGCTCAGTAGATATATATGCAAGATATTATGCCAAATATTTTACATATGCTTTCAAATTTAACCTTAATGACAACCATGTGAGGTGGTGGCTAATTTATTAATTTCACCCTTCCTATAATTGACTAAACCAGTGTTTATAAACAACAAATGCAGAATATTGCCCAAGATGATACTGTTTATAGATGGCTAGGTTGGGATTAAAATCCATATTATTGGTCTCTAGATTTAGACTTTTTTTTTTAACCATTATGTATTAGCATATGTTTAATGTGGACATTTTCTCACTGTCTTGTAGGATTTTTTTTGCCATTACTTAGGAGTCCTTGACATAGGCAACAACGCATAGAAGTATGATAGTTCTACCAGTTAATGACTGATATGCTAAACTTTAAGGGGAAAGACCTTATATAGGATAGGTGCTATGGTTTGAATGGGTCCCCCAAAGGTCATATTTTAGAAACTTAATTGTTAATGCAACAACAGTAAGAGCTGGGGCATTTAAAAGGTGATTGAGTAATGAGGGCACACCTTTCAAATATGGATTAATGCTGTTATCAGAGGAGTGAGTTAGTTCTAGAGAACTTTAATCTCAAGATTTAGTCTTAAGATTAATACCATTATCTAAGGAGTGAGTTAGTTTTCAAAAGTGGGTTGTTGTAAAAGTGAGGTTGGCTCACTCTTGAGTCTTTTTCAGAAGCACTCACTTGCTCTTCCACTTTTCCACCATGTTATGATGTAGTATGAGGCTCTCACTAGAAGCTGCTGCCATGCTCTTGAACTTCCCAGCCTCTAGAACCATGAGCCAAGTAAACCTCTTTTTCTTTACAAACTACCTAGTCTCTGGCATTATATTACAGTAACAGTATCTTTCCCCCATTTTCGGGGAAAGATAAGTTTCTTAAATAAGTGTGAAAATTCATTCATTTGTTTCTTCCCCTTACACTGTGGGATGCTGTTGTGGTCTGAATATATGTGTCCCCCAAAATTTGTATGTTGGAACCTACTTACCCAATGTGATAGTATTGAGAGGTAGGGACTTTAGTAGGTGGATGGGTTATGAGGGTGGAGCCCTCATGAATGGGATTAGTGTCCTTGTAAAAGAGGCTTGAAGGAGCCTCCTCAGTCTATCCTTCTACTGTGTGAGGATACAGCTGGAAGGTACCATCTTTGAAGGAGAGAGAGCCAGTGCTTGGCAGACACTGAATCTTCTGGCACCTTGATCTTCCCAGCCTCCAGAACTGTGAGCAATAAATTTCTGTTGTTTATAAATCACCCAGTTTAAGGTATTTTGTTACAGCAGCCCTAATGGATTGAGTTAGGCACCTACAATGTAAGAGGCATCCCTAAGTGTCAGCCCTTGAGGCTGCTGAGGTGAGTATAAAGCATTGTCCTTGTTCTTCCTCAGTGTCCAGTCTTATGACTATGCTGTCCACTGCCTGTTGGGCTGCCTGAGATAGAGATATGTAGTTGTCCTCAACATCCATCATTCTCTTGATCCTTTACTAATAAGTCCCTTAATTGTATTTGGAAACATGGTGGCCCAGCTGAAGACTGCATTTTCCAGCCTTTTTTGAGCTGGAGCTGGGCAACAGAATGTGGGAAGAAGTGATAATCAGATCTTTAAAGGGTGAAGACATTTCCTCTAGTCTTCTGGCTTTGAGCTGCCCTTTCTTCCTCTTTTTGTAATGTGCCTGGGATTGATTTCATCCTTGCTCCAGGGACCTGCAGCCTGGTCAATCAGATCATCAGCTTCTTCCTGGTCATTGTGATGTGCCCATATCACATCCACCCAGGCCTGACCAATTGAGTATCCCATTTCTCCCTGTCTCAGTGACTGGTTCAGGGGTATGTGTAGATGACCCCAAATCTAGACTAGTAGAACACAACTTTGGAACTTTCATCACAATATTGGGAAGAGGAAAGTGGCTACCTTCGTGCTGAACCTACAGTGGTTGGACGATGTGTAACTCAAGAACTGCTGGGTACACTATGTGGCTAGAACATGGCTGAGAGGGAAGGTGATACTGATGAAAACAGAGCTGCAAGATGGACAAAAAGAGATCTCACACTATTGTCTGAGGCTCCTTGTTCATCCCTGCCAAAGCCCCTTGTATGCTGGGACTTTTCATTTTTGTGAGATAATAATCTCCATGCCCTTAAAAGTAACATTTATTTATTTATTTATTTATTTATTTATTTATTTATTTATTTATTTTAAGTAAACCAGTTTAAATGGAAGTCCAGTCCCTTGAATCTGAAAAAAATTCCTTTCTGATATCATAACAGTTCTTACACTTTGTGATTGGGGATTGTTAGGAAAATTAAATGAGATAATTCATGTGCAACCCTTAGCACAGTGCTGAGATAGTGTCTGATTAATGCTTGCTCTTCTCGTTCTTACTATTGGAAAGAGAAAATGTAGACTCATGTTATGTTTTGGACATTGAAACTTACTTTAAAATGGTTTATGATGACTACATAGATTTGTAGACCTGCCACCACCAATTCATAGACCAGCCACATCGGTGGACCCCTGTTTTCCAGGGCTTTTGCTATGGGGGACATACAAAGAGGCAAGTTACAGGCCTACCCTGAGGCTATTATAGGGGAGGCAGGGGGAAGCCGTGGCTAACAGCATGGATCCTGGAGTCATATAAGCTCCAGATTTTCCTTCCATCACTCATTAGCTGTGTGACTTAAGTCAGCAAATTTTACCTCTATGCCTCTGTTTCCTCTTCCGTGAGATAAAGATGATACCTGTTTGAAATTAAAGGGGTGAATGTGTGTGTTAATGAGCCCCGTGTCTGATATTGAGCAAGTTCACTCACCTGCACCTACCTGCATCCACCTTTACTCGTCTGCACATCCATATGCCCATAATATACTGTCATAGAAAGTGAGTGTTATAGACAAGTTGGGGGTCAATTAATGGAAGGCATCACTTCCCATAAAAGTTTTTAAAATATCATTGATCATATTATATTACCTCGTAATATAAATTCCTAGCTTGCAAACTGTCTTGTAACAAAAATCTTATCTGTATTTTTTCATTTATCTCTAGATCCCAGCTCAGTGCTTGGCACAGAATAAAACATGATTGAAGTTTTCTGTATGAATCTTTTTTCTTTATCACATCCTTTTTGACTCAAAGACTACAGATCACTTCCTGACTGGGTGCCCTGAATCCAGCCCTGCCCCCTTTGGCCCATTCACTGTGAATTCATTTGTGAGCACTTGGTCACTGAGTGCCCACTAGGGGCCAGGCACATAGACAAGTGGACAAGATAGTCACCAGCAGCGGACAAGAGAGTCAAGGAATCCACCTTTGTGGGCTCAGAGTCTAGTAAAAAAGATGGATGAATAAATGAATATGTATTATAGTAGCAGGAAGGGATGAGGACTCTGGAGAAACATAGACCAAGATAAAGGATAGAAAGTGGCAGTGGATGTTTCTTTAGATCAGTTCCTCAGAGAAGACTTATTCAAAGAGGGGACATTTGAGCAGAAATCTGAATGAAATAACTGGGTGAATGAAGCAATGTGGCCTGCTGGAGGTGGGGGGCCGGAAGGAACAGCAAATGCAAAGGCTCTGGGGCTGGAGCTTGCTTGCCTTGTTCAAGGAACAGCGAGGGGCCAGTGTAACTGAGCTTAGTGAGTGTGGCTGGAGAGATGAGGTCGAAAAGGCAGTTCTTTGAATATATTTTAGAAATGTGTTTTTAAAATCCTGCATTTGATTTTCACATTAGTAATCACACCACATCAGTAATCACAGCTTTCTGTGACTTCCAGTTGCTCTTCAAATAACGTCTTGCATGGATTTAAAACAATGTTGTTAATTTTTAATTTTTGTGGGCACATAGAGTTGTATATGTTTAAAGGGTATGTGAGATGCTTGGCTACAGACATGCAATGTGAAGTAAGCACGTTATGGAGAATGCGGTGTCTATCCATCCTCCCAAGCATTTATCCATTGAGTTGCAAACAATCTGATTATACTATTTGTTTCAAAATGTACAGTTATTATTGACTGTAGTCACCCTATTGTACTATCAAATAGTACATCTTATTAGTCACCCTGTTGTACTATCAAATAGTACATCTTATTAATTCTTTTTTTTTTTTTTTTTTGAGAGAGAGTCTGGCTCTGTCGCCCAGGCTGGAGTGCAGTGGCCGGATCTCAGCTCACTGCAAGCTCCGCCTCCCGGGTTTACGCCATTCTCCTGCCTCAGCCTCCCGGGTAGCTGGGACTACAGGCGCCCGCCACCTCGCCTGGCTAGTTTTTTGTATTTTTTAGTAGAGATGGGGTTTCACCGTGTTAGCCAGGATGGTCTCGATCTCCTGACCTCGTGATCTGCCCGTCCCGGCCTCCCAAAGTGCTGGGATTGCAGGCTTGAGCCACTGCGCCTGGCCTATTAATTCTTTCTAACTAGTTTTTTGTGCCCATTAACCATCTCCACCTTCTCCACAGCCCCCTACCCCTCTTCCCAGCCTCTGGTAACCATCCTTCTACTCTCTATGTCCATGAGTTCAATTGTATTGACTTTTAGATCCCACAGATAAGTGAGAACATGTGATGTTTGTCTTTCTGTGCCTGGCTTATTTCACTTAGTGATCTTCAGTTCCATCCATGTTGTTGCAGATGACTGGATCTCATTCTTCTTTATGACTGAATAGTACTCCATTGTGTATATGGACGGCATTTTCTTTATCCACTTATTCACTGATGAACACTTAGGTTGCATGGATTTGGAACCTCTGTGTAGCCTCTACCAGACTCACTTTCTCTTTGGTTCAGCAATGCTGGTTTTGAAAGTTTTGCAGAAAAGAACCCATCTCCATGCTGCCTCAGGGGCGTGTACATGCTGTTCTCACTGACATTCTTTTCTTTTCTTTGACCATCCAACACTCACTCCTCTGATATGTCCTCAGAGAGCCTCCCTTAACCCTTGTCCTGAGATTTGGTCAGGTTTGGTTGTGATACATTTTCAAGAATTCTGTTTTTTTTCCTTGAGGCACTTTTTACCACTGTGAATAGTTAATAAATTGAGCACTTGATTTAATGCCTACCCCTTCTGATAGTTTGTAAGCTTTCCAAGATCAGACTTCCTGTATAGATTATTTAGCAGTGTCCTCGAGTCTTAGGAAAGTTCTGGCAAATAACATTCAAGAAGTGTTCATTTATGGAATGAATGGACAGGCATTCTGAGGCAAGACCCTTCTCTACCACCTGCATTCACCTGCACCTACCTGCACCCACCCTCACTCACCTGCACCTACCTGCACCCACCCTCACTCACCTGAACCTACCTGCACCCACCCTTACTCACCTGAACCTACCTGCACCCACCCTCACTCACCTGAACCTACCTGCACCCACCTTTACTCGTCTGCACATGCATATGCCCATAATATACTGTCATAGAAAGTGAGTGTTATAGACAAGTTGGGAGTTAAAAAATCCAGAGGCAGGAACAGTGGGCCTTGATGGCCTGTAGGGAGGGGTCAAGGGAACATTTGAGAAAGGTTTCTGGAGGTGATGTGCTTGGAGATGATACTGGGAATCAGCATCAACCTGTACTCTGGGACGCAGATGAGGATCTCTTGGATTAGGGGTGAGATGAAGCTAACGTTTTAAAAATATTAAGCCTAGGAAAATCTAAACCATGAGAAAAAAGAGAAACTTTCTCCCCCAAAATGCAACTGTATTGTATGGAGCAGGAAGAGAGAAGTCGTGGACCAGCTGAAGTGACAATCAGGAGGATGCACTGGGGGTGTTGTCACTGCGTTTCCTAACAGATTACAAAGCCTCCTTACTGAAGAACTGACCTTTTAGTTTATACCTGAGTGACACAGGCTGCAGCATTTCCCATAATGAGAAGGTGAATGGAAAAAGTGTGTCTTAAGCCCTTTCTATCATGTTTAATGAGAGATGAGTTTTTCTCTACAATTTCTTAACGAAATGCTTCCAACATGACTTTTAAATAGAAAGGAAAACCTTATCATTTTGTGTACTCCTGTGGCTCTGCATCCCCTGAGCTGGGATGAGTCAACAGAAATCATAACACGAAAAGGAAGAAGTTTCCACGAGGACCCCTCGTGCAGGTTTGTGCTCACTTTCCCTGATGAAATGATGGCGTCTCCTGTTTCCTCACGCTTGCAGCGTTCACGTTGTTTCCATCGCCCTGAGAGATGCTCCACGCCGGTTACATCACTCTGTGGCTGTCACCATCTGCCCGTCTTTGGGGGACATGACAGAGTGAGGTTTAGAAAGAAGTATGTCTGAAAGGATCACATACTAAATGGTCCAAGAAGCATATCAGTATTTAAAAATTATCCAAAATCATGGGCTATCGGACCTTCTGGGTATGTGGTCACTCTTTTCATATGAACGGGAACCATCATAAGAGTATCCAATGCCTAAAATATTTGCTTTTTCATGTGAAATTATCTAAAAACAAATTGACCCAAACAAAACAAAAACAAATAAGCGCTCCCTCTTATCTGGATTTCGTTAAAATAAAGTGAGGCTAAAGGTGTTTTTACTTTTTTGTGTGTCTGTTCTCAGTTAAACTCATAAGCACTTCATAAATCTTCCATCTGGATAACGTAACACTGCACAGTGCATTTTAACTGGAATATTTTGTTTTCCGAGTGCTGCGGAAGATGGAAACCGCTGAGCCCTGGCTGGGGCGGAGCCTGCCAGGCCACATTCTGGAGTTTCTGGAGTATCACAGGTGAATTCTCTGTCCTGTGATGGTGCAGAGAAGGGGTTTCAAAGTCACATGGAGTTACTTCCAGTTCTGACTTCTTGCTTTTCTAAATTTTCTTGGTCCTTTTTTTAAGATTCATTTTTTATTTCCCTCCAGTGAAAATGTCTCTTATTTCCTTTCATTCTCCTCCTCCCTTCCCCACATACCAAGACACTTAATTGAGGGTTTAAGCTTGTTGGCTAATAGCTAATCAATGTTTTCTTTGACTTGGGAATATGGATAATGTGTTTATACTATTTGTAACCTACTTTTTCCTAAAAGGAAAATGAGGTAGTATACACACACACACACACACACAAACAGCAAGAAATGTAAAACAATAAAAATGGAAATTTGGGGTCAGGGAAGGTAGAAATTAAAGTATGAAATAAAAAATGAATAACAAAATAATCCAGTAAGTATATCACCAAGCCTGACTACTATCAAGCTTCATAGTTTTCTCTGAGCTTCTTGGTAGCCAAAGAGAAAAGGGGGTGAATGGAACAACTGGTTCCATAATTCTCATTTTCTCAAGGAAAATCCAAAGTATTTCTAATCCTTTTGATGAAGAGCATTTTATAAATCTGAATTTTGAGGAGCCTCTCACACAGGGGCAAGGGGAATAGCGGAACTGAAGATCAAACAGAATGGTGATTTTCATGGGATAGTACTTGGTAGTATTGTTCAAGAAAATCCAAGGACGTGACATTAAAACAACTCAGTGAGGAGGACTCCATGCAGACATTGTGGTTCAAGAACAAGGCATATTGGTAGAGGGAATAATTAGGAGAATCTGATATACAGCATGGTTACATAGGGAAATGTCATACTACGTCTATAGAGACTGTCCCCTTTGGTGACTGACAAAAGACATAATGAAAACCATCTGTTTAAGATGGGGAAAATGTAGGTGGAGTTGCTGCATTCTCACCTGGGAACACCGAGCTCACATGTGATTCATAGGGACACATTTAACCTCTTGAGTAGATTAATGGCTTAGTTGACAGGGACTGCTTAATTTAAGAGTGATATCATGGGGGTTGCCCAGGCAGAGTAGTACATGTCTGGCTGTGACTGAGGCTAGGCCTCTCAGGCAGAGCTTTTAATATGCCTTAGACAGAATGTTACACCTTGTCGTGCCTCAATCTTTTTAATCATTGCTAATGATGATAATAAAAATAATGACAATATTCAAGGCAGAGGCAAACAAAGAAAAGGCAGTGACTTGTAGAGTGGAGTGAGGTGTTGTGGAAAGAAATCCCAGGCTGGAAATGTGGGGTCCATTTCTGGCATTGGCTTAAACATGCTATATAACTCAGGTGATTCTTTTACATCTCCCATTTCTCTAATTTGCAAGAGAGGCTATTGTAGTGGTTCTCAAATTGTCAGGTTTTGGCCAGCAGCATTGGTATCAGCAGAGAATGAAATAAAAAATGCAAATTCTTTGGCCCCAGACCTACTGAGTCATAAACTCCAGGAATGGCCCTCAGTGGTTTGTTTCTTTATTTACTATTATTTTTAATTTATTTTTTATTTTATTTTTATTTTTTGAGAGAGTCTTGCTCTGTCACACAGGCTGGAGTGCAGCGGCAGGATCTGGGCTCACTGCAACCTCCGCCTTCCAGGTTCAAGTGATTCTCCTGCCTCAGCCTCCTGAGTAGCTGAGATTACACGCACCCATCACAATGGCCGGCCAATTTTTTGTGTTCTTACAAAATATAAAAGATTCATTTTTTATTTACCTCCAGTGAAAATGTCTCTTATTTCCTCTCATTCTCCTCCTCCCTTCCCCACATACCAAGACACTTAATTGAGGGTTTAAGCTTGCTAGCTAATAGCTAATCAATATTTCACCATGTTGGCCAGGCTGGTCGCAAACTCCTGACCTCAGGTGATCCACCTGCCTCGGCCTCTGAAAGCGCTGGGATTACAGGTATGAGCCTCTGCACCTAGCCTAAGCAGTTTGTTTCTTAACAAGCACTCTCAGTGATTCTGATGCATGCTCAAGTTTAAGAACTATCAGGCCTTTGAATTAAGTCTCCTTCCATGTGTATGTTAGATTGACATAAAAATGGCCCCAATTCTCCATCCCTCTTTGTATCTATACCTTTTGCAAGCTAGTCCTATTAGGAGGTAGAGATCTTGGATATTCTTGAATATTTGAAATTTGAATTCTTGAATATTCTCAAATATTGAAAATTCTTGAATATTTACTTCCTTTGCATCTTGCTTTGGCCAATAGAATGTGGCAGAAGTGATGGGGTGCTGTTTCGAAGCCACTTAGTTCTCTTGCCCTTTGTTTCTGTTTCTGTATGTCTTGCGCTCAAGTTTTCAGAACCTTGTACAATCCTGAGAATGAGCCTGGACCAACTTGCTAGAGGATGAGAATGGGTATGAAAGAGAGCTGAGTCCTTCCTACACAGGACATCCTAGACCAGCCACCTCCAGCCAGCCTGCTAGCTGACCAAGGTGCATAAGTCAGCTCTGCCTGATAGAAGTTGGGCCTGACTTAGTCCAGAGGACATACTAAGCCAACCTACAGACTTGTGAACTACAACAAATGGACATTGCTTTAAACCACTGAGTTCTGTGGTTGTTTGTGATATAGAATTACTGTGGTAATAGATAACTGGTACATGATGGAAATGCCACAATTCTGGAAATCTAAGTGTCCTGACCTTAAATTTGTGTTAGGAATCTCAAAATCACATAAAGCAATGTAGCTTTATTTTTCTTTAACTAAATGTGTATTATCTTCTGAGCCCCTATTCTCTTAGGAGGTGGGAAATTATTTATTTGTTTGTTTGTGTTTAAGACAATGTCTTGCTCTGTCGCCCAGGCTGGAGTGCAGTGGCACAATCACAGCTCACTGTAGTCTCAACCTCCTGGGCTCAAGCATTCTTCCACCTTAGCTTCCCAAGTAGCTGAGACTACATATGCATGCCACCATGCCTGGCTAATTTTTAATTTTTTTGCAGAGATGTGTTTATGATGCTCAAGCTGTTCTCAAACTTCTGGGCTCAAGTGATCCTCCTACCTTGGCATCCCAAAGAGCTGGGAATACAGGCATGAGTCACCATGACTTGCCAGAAGTTAGTTATTTAATTTCCAGTTAATTCCAGGTAATCTAGGTCATTATGTTTATGTTATCTTTATGTAAATTTTCATCAATAACTCCTGTTCTTCTCTCCCTCTGGGTGCATGAGAACATGGCACTTCCTTACCTCCTTGAAGTTAGGTGTGACCATATGACAGTTTTCCCCAATGCAATGTGAGCATAAATGAGTTACTTCTGAGTGGAAGCATTGAAGAGTTTGTATGCAATTGTCCGTTTTCTTTCTTCCTTTACCTTCGGTTGTGGAAGGATGTATTGACAGACAAATACCTCCAAACTGAAGTAGCCTCAGATGCTGTGCTACCACATGAATGACAGATTCCCCAGAGAGTTTTCTGGGCCTGGAGTTGGCTTTTAATGAACAAGAATAAGCCTTCATTTCCAGCCATTAAAGTTTGGAACTGTTTGTTACCACAGCATAGCCTAGCTTATCCTGACTGTTACACCAACTTTTCTCAGTTAACTAAGGGTCTTCCCTGCTTCAAATTCTTCTTCCTCCTAGTGTATTAGTTTGCTAGGGCTGCCAGAATCAAATACCAGAGACAGGGGGTTTAAACAACAGAAATTTATTTTCTCATAGTTCTGGAGGCTAGAAGTCCAAGATCAAGGTGTTACCAGCTCTGATTTCCTCTGAGGCCTCTCTCCTTGGCTGGCAGATGGCTGCCTTTTCCCTGTGTCCTCATATGGTCTTTTGTCTGTGCATGCACCACAGCCTGGTTTCTCTCTGTATCTCCATATTTCTTTTTCTTAATTGCTCAACATCACTAATCATAAGGGAAATGCAGTCCAAAACCATAATGAGATAATATCTCACACCAATCTGACTGGCTATTATGAAAATGTCAAAAAATAACAGATACTGGTGAGGTTGTGGAGAAGAGAGAATGCTTATACACTGCTGGTGAAAGTGGAAATTAGTTTAGCCACTGTGGAAAGCATTTTGGCAATTTTTAAAAAAACTCAAAGTAGAATTATCATTCGACTTAGCAATCCCATTACTGGGTGTATACCTAAAAGAATATAAATTGTTCTGCCATAAAGACACACGCATGTGTATGTTTATTGCAGCACTATTCACCATAACAAAGACATGAACTCAACCTAAATACCCATCAACAGTAGACAGAATAAAGAAAAGGTGGTATATATATATATATACACCATGGAATACTATGCAGCTGTAAAAAAGAACAAGATCATGTTTTTTGCAGTAACATGGATAGAACTGGAGGCTATCATCCCAAGCACACTAACATAGGAACAGAAAACAAAATACCACATGTTCTCACTTATAAGAGGGAGCTAAACATGGAGTACATATGGGCCCAAAGGAGGGAACAACAGACACTGGGGCCTACTTGAGGGTGGAGGATGGGAGGAGGGAGAGGATCAAAAAACTGGGTGATGAAACAATATGTACACCAAACACCTGTGACATGCAAATTACGTATGTAACAAACCTGCACACATGCCCCAGAACCTAAAATAAAATAAAATTTAAGAAAAAAGAAATTTCCAAAAAACTCCCAAATAATTTCTTTTTCTAATAAGTCTAACAGTCAAACTGGATTAGGGCCCACTCTAAGAATTTCATTTTAACGTAATCATTTTTAAAAGACTCTATCTCTTAATATAGTCACATTCTGAGGTACTAGGGGCTAGGGTTTCAACATGTGAATTTTGGGGGAAGACAGTTCGGCTCATAACACCATGGAAAGGCATGCATGTTCTAAAGGGGTATAGGTAGGACTACTACTGGGACAGGAACAGCAGTGACTTGAATGTCCATCGTGTATACTGGCTACCAGTGGAGGGCAGTCTTGAATATTGCTACTGGCTCTCTGACTGCACATTTCACATGTATGGCCCTGCATTCTGCATGTGCTGACCCAGTTCATCTACCTGCTCTGTTGGTCATGTTGCATTATTTCTGACCACACAGAGAAAGAGAGAAAAAGGCCACTCTGGGCACACTGGTCTGGACAAGCCTATGTATTGGGAACTTCCCCAGGCCCAGTTCTATAACTAAGAACGTGCCCACCTCATCACCTCTTTGAGTTCCACCCAGGGAGCAAGTTCCAGCACGCTTTCCTTTTGTATTCCTTGAAATTCTCTGGGGTTTCTATCACTCCCTTTTGTTTGGGGGCTGTTCAGCATATGTATGTGTGTAAGTTCTGTGAGTATGTCTGTGTAGATGGGAGCCTAACATTCAGGTACCCGTTCCTGGCATTCCAGGGACCTACAGTTCCACCAGCATCTAAATCTACTTGCTTTGCCTCTTCCTCTCCCAGTCTCTTATTGGATGGGGAGAAGTCTTGCTCTTCCTTATGTTCATATATATATATAAAACCTCAAAATTTTGGGCTCAAGCAATCTTCCCGCCTCATCCTCCCAAGTAGCTCGGACTACAGGCACATACCACCATGCCCAGCTTATTTGTCGTATTAGTCTGTTTTCACATTGCTATAAAGAAATGCCTGAGACTGGGTAATTTATAAAGGAAAGAGGTTTAATTGCCTCACAGTTCCGCATGACTGGGGAGGCCTCAGGAAACTTGCAATCATGGTGGAAGGGGAAGCAAACACGTCCTTCTTCACATGACGGCAGCAAGGAGAAGTGCTGAGCAAGAGTGGGGGAAAGCACCTTATAAAGCCATCAGATCTCTTGAGAACTCACTATCATGAGAACAGCATGGGGGAACCGCCCTCATGATCCAGTCACCTCCCTCCCTCGACAGGTGGGGATTACAATTTGAGATGAGATTGGGGTGGGGACACAGAGCCAAACCATATTATTTATCTTATTTTATTTTTGTAGAGATGGAATCTTGCTATGTTGCCCAGGCTGGTCCCTAACTCCTGGCCTCAAGAAATCCTCCCACCTCCACCTCCCCAAATGCTGGAATTATAGGTGTGAGTTACTGCATCTGGCCTTTTTATATATTTTAAAAATTTTTCTTGGATCTTGGCTTTGAAACTCAAAAGCTGAAACTTTGACACTTTTGTCCTTCAGCTCCTCTGCACTAAACCTAGCTGGGGAAGGATACACCAATCTCTAGTCTGAATGCTGAAGATTCCCACCATGAGGTGGGAATAAATTACCAGGAATTAAACACATCTCACTTATATCAAAATACTTCCCTCCTCCATTCGAATGCATCCATTTGTCTATTAGGATTTCTTCTTCTACACTAACAAAGCAGACTATAAGTTACATCTTGAAAGAATTTAGTTTTCATGGTGATAACTGAAAAGCTTTGGTTTATAAGACATATTTCAGGGTCCAGAAAGAGGGGGAGAGTTACTTGGTTTTAGCCAACCATTGTGAAAATTAAAGTAGTTCATCTGGATGCAGAGTTTGAAATACCGTGTTGAAATAGAGTATTGCAATATAAGAGCAACACTGATATCACACAAATATTATGAATGCTCCCAAGGAAAGTAAAAACATTTTGAGTGCAGAAATGAATTTGTGATTGATATAAAGAAGAATGAATAGAGAATGATCTATAGCATTTGTCTGAAACCTCATAAAGGCAGTATCTGAATACTGGTTGTTCCCAATTTCATTAGTTATGAATCACTACATGAAGAATGTGTGTCCAAGTTAAACATGAGGGTCTTGGAATTATTTTAAAGAAAAAAATCAGTTTCACTCTCTAGGAATGTTTTCTCCTTATGATCACTTGGGTTTTATATGTTGAGATTAGTGTGTTTAACATCCGATTTCTCGTTTTCCCCCTGAATCTTCATTTTCCATTGTCATTTGGCCCACTTCTGGTTTTTTTCATATCTTCTAAATGTCTCTCAATGTTGTCTTCTTTTTTTGGTTGTTCTTTCCACTCTTTTCTTATTTTCTTTCTCTTCAAAAAGAGAATGAAGGAAAAGCCAAGCAAAATATATTTTAAAAATAAAGGATGTGTGTAGGCAAATACTGAGAGATGTAGACCAAGCAGAGATGAATAATTATCAAAGTTTCCAACAACTCTAGCTGTGTTTCTCAACAGGAGGTGACTTTGCCTCCTAGGGGACATTCAAAAGTGTTTGAAGACATTTTTGGTCATCACAACTTATGGGGAGGATCAGCGCCTGTCCCCGACTCCAGAGTGAAGAATAATCCAGCCCAAAACATCAGAATTTCCAAGAGTGAGAAACCCTGAATCACACATATGGTTTTTTTTATCCTCTCCATTTTTTTAAAAAAAGAATGTATTGCCAGCATTTTACATATGAAGCAGAAAAATCTAGATTCTTTTTTCTTTTTAATTAGGCAAGTGATTAAAAGCCACCTTCTTAGAGAGGGCCTGTGCTCTGCAGTGCATCATAGCCTCTCCTTCCAGCTGTATAAGGCAAATTCAGGGTCCAGAAAGTCGGGGGGAAGCTACTTGGTTTTAGCCAACCACTGTGAAAATTAAAGTCGTTCATCTGGATGCAGTGTTTGAAATATAGTGCTGACAATGGAGTATTGCAATATTCAAAACTCACTTCATTAACTCATATTACTTTCCTGGCCCTTGTAGTAAATTGAATTTGCAACCCTCTGTGTTCTAGGGTTGGTACATTATGAACCATGGGCCAAATCTGGCCTGCTACATCTGTTTACAAATAAAGTTTTATTGGAACACAGTCATGTTCACTTATTTCTATGAGCATGCTTTTGTGGCTGGTTTTGTGCTATGTTGAGTAGTTGCAAAATGGACTGTGTGGCCTACAAAGCCAAAAATATTTACACTCTGGCACTTTACAGAAACGTTTGCGAATTCTTGCCCTAATCTGTTGAGTCTGTTGATTATTAGTGTTAGTCTTTGAACTGAGGCTTCCTGTTGGCATAATTGTCAGTATAGACAAGAAATGACAGTGTGTTTAATCACATAAACCAATGTGGATTTCAATTAGGGGAGCCCAACCTCAGTCAACATTTTTCATATATTGATCATTGTAAGAAAACATAGGATTCTCAGTTGAAACATGATTAGATTTCTGAATGGAATATGGGCAAGGCTGTTCCCACATTCTGGTCCTGGAATCCCCCCATCCTTGCATCCTTCTCTTCATCCGTCTCCACAGGCATCTCAAATGTGTCCATTTCCCATGGAATATGCATCCTGGGAAATGCCCAGTGATAGCTAACTCTACCAAGGGGATTTGCTTTTTGTTAGGGATTTTCAAAGTCTTTTCTGCGGTTTATTTTCTTCTGATTCTAATACTTATATTGGTTTTTCATCAAAATTTGGCAACTAATGAAACATATAATGTTTGAGCATCACTTATTGAGCATCACTTTTACTCAGAAATGTGCGAATTATTAAATATGAGCATGCTTGTGTCCATCTACGTAATACACACACACACAAACACAGGCACTCACCCAGTCACCTAATTTTAAGGACTCCTAACAAATCTTTGAGGTAGCTAGTTTTAAGCAGGTAGAAATTAAGCAGCTTGCCCAAAGTGGATACTGTAGTAAGATTTTAAACACAGACTTGCCTGATTCCAAAACTCATGTTCAGCTTTTTTAGGATATTACTCTACCTTTAAGAAGAAAGAAAAAACAATCGGCTGGGTGCAGTGGCACATACCTGTAATCCCAGCACTTTGGGAGACTAAGGCGGGTGGAGCAAGGGGTCAAGAGTTCGAGACCAGCCTGGTCAACATGGTGAGACCCATGTCTGTACTAAAATTACAACAATTTGTCAGGCGTGGCGGGCGCCTGTAATCCCAGCTACTCGGGAGGCTGAGGAAGAGAATCACTTGAACCTGGGAGGCGGAGGTTGCAGTGAGCCGAGACCACACCACTGCACTCCAGCCTGGGCAACAGAGCGAGACTCAGTCTCAAAAAAAAAAAAAAAAAGAGAAACAATCACCTGTACTGTCCCTCAGAGAAAAGAAAGCTGCCACCTTTTATGGTATTTTCCTCCAGTGTTTTCATTTTTTTTCTTCTATTTGTTAAAGCATTTTTAAGATCATGTTTCAAATATAATTTTATTCTCTTGCTTTTTTCAATTTATTATTTAAGTATGATTTTAAAACCTCTTTGTAAGTATCCTCTTAATGGTTTACTATTTCTTCATATAGGTATATTGTAATTTACTTAACCAACTCCCCTCTGCTGAGCATTGTGGTTATTGCTAGTTTATTCACTGTTTTGAATAAAGAGGCAATGGATACCTTCGAGTGTGAAAAAACTTTCCCTCATGAAACTTCAAAAATCTGAAAAGCTATCCAGAAACATGGAAATGCTATTCTGTAAGAGAGACAGGTGACATAAGTGAATCACTCACTTTGGACCAAAAATTTAAGAGGGCACCAAAAAAAAAAAATCTTCATTATTAGCATATAATAGTATAACATTAAAAATTAAATTAATATTAAAATCTCCAAATCCATGAAGGAGAAAATATCAACGTTTTAAATAAAGGCAGGGTCAGTATTACTGAGTTTTTCCTTTAGCCTTAGGCTCCGAGCTGGCTATGCACAGTACTGTTACTCCGTTCAGGCCGTGGGGAGGACGTAATTGGTGTCTGGAAGGAGAAACTCAGAACCACCTTTATTATAATTTATTATAATTATTATGCCCTATGGGAAACTTTCTTCCGAAAAGGTTCAGTATGATGGGCCCAAAAACAGACTCTGGCAAAGACTGCTTAGTTTTAAACCCCAACCATGCCACTTCCTAACTGTGGGACCTTTGTCAAAATGATTCCACTCTCTGGACCTCACTTTCCTGATGTACTGCATGGAGATGATGATAATCATTTATGCCTCCCAGTGGATGAGAGGACTTAGCGAGTCCCTCAGAACAGTGTCTGGCTTGTATAGAGACTCAGTAAATGTTCCCTGTTCTACTGCTGCACTGTGAGCCTGTCCCCAAGCTGAAGGCAGCCTGCAGACCTGCTTGCTTTACTCCATTTGGCATTGTTAGATTTTTTTTTTTTTAAACTAGTTGCCAACATTCTAAAATCGCTAGATTTCATGTAAAAAATCTGATTTTTTTTCCACTTACAAAAATCAGAAGACCTGGCAAACCTGGGGCTAGCTGTGTCTTCCCTAGTGGTAACATTTGGTCAAATCTGCAAACCAGAAGATGGAAGTTCTCTCCCGTTTACCCTAAACTAGGGTTGCCAGAGTTAGCAAATAGAAAAGATATGACATCTGGATAAATTTGAATGTCAGATAATGGTTTTTAGCATAAGTATATCCCATGCAATATTTGGGATATACTTATACTAAAAGATTGATTTATTGTTTTTCTGAAATTATGAGACATATGCTAAAAATCATTTGTTTACCTGAAACTCAGATGTAACCAAACTTCCTTTATTTCTCCGTCTACCTCTTCCAACCCTGCCCCTCTGCCTATACCTTACAGCTTCATTGGCCTGTGACTTCCACTTAACCTCTGTAGACATCAGCATTGAGGACCTTGGGATCACATATAAAAATACCAGCAGAGGTTATCTTCCATAAGCAGCACTGTATATCATCACTGCAGTGCAGTTTTAAGCTATTTAATAAGCTTCCCTGAAGTCTGGCGGCCTTTCCATGATGAAACTGGGGGAAGGAATCAAATCATGTAACACTATCTCAGTGCCATTGAGTCCCCTGAACAAATGCTCATGCGTGGACATGAAGTTAGAAGAAGGCGGAGCTTTCTACATTCTCTTGCTGCTGCTTTCAGATAGGGAACCAGGTCTGAGAACATTCCCATTGAAGTAGCATCTCTTAGGGCCAGGGCCTGAAGGATGGTGATGTTTTCCTACCTCACACTGAGGGACCCTGCCAAGGAGGGCAGCTGCTTTTAAGAGCCACCCATGTCCCTGCTTAATGAAAGAGAGAGGTAGATACCATTAGCATGGTGGCTGTGTGTATGGACTGAAGATTCTCTTTCTGGCTTCTATCAGATGGAAACACAAATCTTAGCAGGCAGATCAGGATCAGCTCAAGCAGCATCTCTCCACCTCAGCACTATGGAGTACTTCTTTGTAGTGGGGGCCGTCCTGTGCATTGTAGGATGTTCAACAGCATCCCTGACCACCACCTACCAGACGCCAGTAGCACATCCCCTCTGCCCCCATCTCCTTGCCATAGTTGTGTCAACCAAAATCATCTCCACACGTTGTTAGGCATTTTCTGGGCGGCAGACTCACTCCCACTTGAGAACCACTGTACTAGAAATATCACCATGAGAATGGAGTAGGCCACACACGCCTTAACCCATTTATGCTGGAGGTTGCAAATTTTTTTGTGTGTGAAAAATCAGACCTTGGCGATGACCTTGAGCAGTAAGATATAAATAACTCCCACAAGTTTAGCGTTCCAATAATGGAACACTAGGCATACATAGGTTTTAAGGGCTGCAGTAACTTAATTGTGTGAGTCAGTTTTAAGTTACTGGGGTGGCAATGTGTCCCCAGAGCTGCAGGCTGGAGGTCCCACCAAAAGGGCTGAAATCCAATTCCCAAAGTTGTTGGCCAAATAAAACTTTTTTTGTAGGCAGAATTTGGGCTAAGAGAATCCAGCTTGCAACTCTTGAAATGGAGACATTTGCTTAGCCATTCTTTGGTTTATGATGCAAATGATGATTCGTTTCACTCCTGTTGGTGTGTAACCGAATGGGAAGGCTCAAGGCATCTCTCGCTTTGTGAACACCTCTCTCTCTCTCTACTCATTTCCACTCCCTAGCCTTGACAAGTGCTGTTTCTCACCATGGGGTGATTTTGCCCCTGTCTCTAGGGGACACATGGCAATGCCTGGGGACATTTTTGGTTGTCACAACTGGGGGATGAGAGTGCTACTGGCATCTAGTGGTAGATGCTGGGGACGCTGCTAAACATCCTACAGTGCACAAGACGGTTCCTGCAACAAAGGATTTTCCAGCCCCAAATATTCCCAGTGCTGAGGCTGAGAAACCCAGCTACAGCAGGTAACAGTGTGTGGCTCACCTCAGTACGCCAAGAGAAGAGCTTTTCCTCAGCACTCTGAGCACCTGGGGGTTCAAAGAACTTGTCCTGGGTCTTTAGCTGGGGAAGAATCAGTCTATGGATTCCATGGAGGGACATTTTCTTTTCTTTTCGTTTTGCATTTGTGCCCAGAAACAGCAAGACCAGCACTTTTGTAAGGATACAGGTTTTTATGTAACCTTTCCTTTCTTTTGTTGAGGGTTTGGATATTCTACAGAAGTTCACCTGGACTTCAGATTCGCACCTGATCCTAATCTCTGATAAACACCATCAGATAAAGAGATTCTCCTAACATATTGGGGCCATAGACTAAGGAAGTTTAGCAAGTCTGGGAGATGAGAAGTCTAGGGGCAGCGTGGGGAGAAAAATAGACCCAACTAAATTTCAGTAGACAACCCTACGTCATCTCAGCATTATTTTCCAAACACCATTTTCCTTCTTTATGCAATTACAAATGTGGGCCAGCCTTTGATAACCAGTAAAATAGCTGATGCAATATTTTCTTATCCCCCTTTTGCCTTCTGTTCCCTTTGAAATATTATTTGGTTCTATTTTTTTTTCTCCTGGTACCCTCTGTCTCTCTTCCTTTTTTTGTGTGTGCACGTGACCACAATTGTAGTTTCAGTAAATAAAACGGCTGCTTGATAACGTGGAACGGCCCAGCGCTTAACTCTGCCCTTAGAGATCCTTTACATCAAACCAGCGATCAAAAAGTGGTGCAGATAAAATTTGTCATCAGGGATTTCCTACAAAAGAATTACAGTGGAGAAATGGCCTGATCAATACTATGGATTTTCACTGCAGGGGCTGGTGGTCCAATTGCTGTGAGACACTCACATAGATAAAAGGGCACCGCTGCCACTCCGTCACAGACTGCTGACTCAGCACAAAGCTTGGCAGGTATTTATAGGCCAGAGTGATACAGAATTATCACCTTGCAGTGCCCGGCTCATGTTCCTTCCGAGATTGCCTTCCTTTATGGGATTGCTAAATGCAGGTGAATGGAAAAATGATGGCTAACAGCTGTCAAAATGCAACAGAATGAAGTACTTAAATCTTTTTTTATCCATTAAAAGGGTAACAACCATACATATATCATGGCACAGACATTGTAATGATATTTGGGGGCTGGGAAAAGAGGGAGTAATAAACAATGTATGTTCTGATCAGGACGACTGAGGAAATAGTCTTGGGGGGAAGGCAGGTCTTCCCTGAACCTTATAATTAATGGTTGAACATTATCTCACCAAAGGAAAACAACATTGCTTTTGCATCCCAATCTTTGGGAGACCCACTTTCCTATTATGTTGGCATTTAGAAGGCCTAGGACTATTCCCTATGGCACTTAACCATGCTTACTGCATCCTGAAATTTCTGAAGTTTATTCATGTCAGCTTAATTAAAGCATGTGCAATGATGATAACTGATTTGTGAGATTCTCCAGGGGGTAAGGTCTGGCATGCAGTGAGAACTTTCTCTTGGGTTGTTTTTAACCTCTGCGTTCCAGTTGAATTTCAGATGTGCCACAGACAGAGCTTCTTTGGAGGTGGAGGAGCAGGCACATTACTGCTCTCCCATGGAATGGGGTCATTCTGGGGAAGTTCTCACAGCTCGTCATCTCAGCTCTGGGGTTCCTTAGCCATGACTTACCTCGATGAAGTTAGTACAGTTGTCCTGATTCCCAATTAATGCTTCCTCACGAACCCCTCTGGAAAAGTCTTACCATCCATCTAGACCCACCCATCAACATTTGTCTTATTTTTTCATTTAGTGAGAATCATCTTCCAGAAAAATTCAAAATAGCACTTTTGATTGCCTTGTAGAAGGTTGGCTTGTTTAAGAGCAGGCTGTGTGTGTGTGTGTGTGTGTGTGTGTGTGTGTGTGTGTGTGTGTTTTGTCCTCTCCTTTCCCTAATTCATTTTATTTAAAAATTTCAATGAATCATTTTTTTGATGAGCTTAAACATTAAAAGAAAAACGTTTTCCTCATTTTCTTCAATATTTAAAAAGTACTGCAAAGCACGAGGGAAATGAACCAAATATATAGAATATCATCAATAACAAGGCATCTGGACATTAATTAATTCTTCATTTTGGAACACCTGTGGCGAGATGGGCCTTGTGTAGGATGTCGCAGAAACACAGGGAGTATAACAGGCTTTCAAGGAAAGAGCTTATGGAAAGGAGGACAAGGAAAATATTTATTGAATGGATTCTTGGTGCCAGATGCTTGGCATATGTTATAATGAAATAGCAAACAGCCATAAAATGCTAAGCAGATTCCCACGTGCCTCATTGACTCATGGGATCCTCATAAGAACTCTACCAAGCAGTGTTATTACCGTCCCCACTTTACAGATTAGGAAATTGAGGCATCAGAGAGGTTGATTAATTTGCCAGTGTCACGTGGCTTGGAAGTAGAGGAGAGGGGACAGCCAGGTGACCTTGAAACTCCTTGGTGATTCAAGAATCCCGGCTCCTAACTGCAGAGCTATATAGCTTTTCAGTTTGGAAGCTCTCTCATCTCATCCTTAAAATAGTGACATGAAGTGGGCAAAAGTGAAGCTTAGAAAAGTTGCCCATCCTGCCCAGCCAGGTGGGCAGAGAGCTGGGATTTGAACCCAGGCATGGCTGTCTCCAAATTTTCTGCTAGTTTTCCTGTATCATTTACAGTGAACCTACCAAGCAAACAAGATTCTGCAGCTTCTAAATTCAGAAAACAAAATGCAGGAAGTGCAAGCCATAAAGGCAACCTGGGGAAAAGAATTTAATTTCAGGAAGCATGCCACTGCCTGGAAGGAACATTAACAAGACTTTTGTACCCAAATCGTCCCTGGCCAGTATCGGGTAGGACTCAAAAATGTAACCCACACCTTCTGGAATTGTCCACGGGGAAATCATCTTTGTGCTTGTTTGAACTGCCTTATCCTGGTAGAAATCATTGCTACTATCATCACAGCATTGTTGTATGGAAGTTTACTGTCACTGGCAATAAACATAGATGAAAGGAGGGGGGAATAAGAAAACAAAAGGGAAAAACAGAAGCAAAAAATGCACCAGAGTGAAAAAAATATCCATAAACTCGTTGTTTTTTGTCTCTCTAGTTGCTCTGATGTGCACAAAGGAAATAGACGGAATAAAATCACATCTCAGGAACACCAACATAAATTCCCCCTTGCTTTGACAAGTACGTAATTTTCTTCAGAGATGCTCTTCACGTCTGGAGAGTTATGAGGCAATTTCATTCCCATCTGACAAATTTACAAAGAAACATTAGAGAGAAGGGATTAGGAAAGCGAGAAATCTTTATAGACTTTTTCCTCAGGCTGTATTTCCCTTCCATCTCTTGGCTCTTCCTTGAGGACCAGGCATGAATGCCTCACGCAGTGTGGACCTCGTAACCAAGACACTTAGGAGAGAAACAAAACATGAAATGTGCTTTCAATCAACTAATTGTATTTACATTATTGGGGAATGGGGGTGGCACTTGGGGACGAGGAGAGAAGATTCTTGTTGGCAAACATGGAAGTGAAGTCTCTGAGGTATGGATTCAAAATGGTATTTGTAAAATTGGACTTTGAAAGAAATGCAGAAAGAGAAAGAGAGGAGGCAAAGAGAAAGAAAGGGAAGGAGAGAAAACTGAATGGTCTGAGAAAGTTTGTGGTGCAAAGAAGCATTTCAGGATGATCACAATACAGGATTAATAATAGCAAAGCATATATATTTTTTTCCTTGTAGGATTATAGACGCTAAGGCAACTTGGAGTTTTTCTCCTTTTAAAACATCTCTGTTGCTAATTTCATTGCGCAGCTTTCAGAGTGACCGACCATACCAGTTTGACCAAGACTGTATTGGCTGCAGCACTTAAAAGCTCACATCTCAGAAATCCTTTGGTCCTGGGTGAATTGGGATGGTTGGTTACCTTACCACTGATGATTGTAATTCTCAGGTAAGTTACTTGAGTTTTGGCAGCTGTTAACTCTCCTAGATATTTGCAACCTTGAATTATTCACGTTTGGTCTCTGTTAACTAGCAAAGTGAATGTGCACACACACACACTACACACATACATAAACATATATAGTTTGTTCATTTTGGGATTCTAGTAAAGTCTTCAATTAAGGTCACCGTGAGGGCTTAGAATTCTGAAGGAAAAATCATAATAAGTGCTCAGAAGTTCAGGAAACGTATTTTTTTTTTTTTCCTGGAGTTGAGATTAAACGTAATATAATGCAGATGCTGTCGGATATAGAACCCAAATGACAAATGTTTTATAACTGGGACTTAGGGAACGGATAAAGTAAGAGATACATAGCTTCCAAGACCTTAGTTGAGAGCCGCAAAGCACACATAATACTGTATGTATAATTTGGCAGGAGAAAGGTGAGATATTTGTGAGTGTATTACTATTGTGTATTTTTTAGAGAGTACAGCTGGATTTACGGGTGGCTGTGTTTGTGATTTACTGGCCATATCAAAAGACTGAAATTGAACCTAATTTGTGTAATTTCAGCTTTCTGGTCTTTAAGTTTTTTCACTTGTAGTCACAATTTAAGTCATTTGCATTTTTAAAAAATTCTATTTTTGGTGATACTTGTTGTTTTCCTTCTTTAAAGTTACAAGAAAATCTTTATTGTTTACCTTCCTGTGGAATGGTGATTCATATTGGAATGGGATGTTGAAAACCTTTAGGACAGAAGAGAAACCAAGCGTTTATTTTGCCAAAAACATCCCCAGAGATCTTGCATTTTGGGGTTTAAGTTTAACATCCTAAAACCAAATGTTGAAGTTGAATTTGGATGCTATCTCTCTTGAAACTCTCACAATCAAACTCTCCCTTTAATCTGTCTGCTGAATATGAAAAACGGGCTTCTTTGAACTACAAATGCTTCTTTTTGCCTAACTTAGAGAAATAAACAATGATAAAGGATGTTCATCTACAAAGAGGCTTGGTCCAGAGGCATATGAAAGTTGTGAGTTATCTGAACTGGCTACCCTCTGTAAAACCTGCCCTGTACTTTATAGAGGACAGTCTATCCCAATATAACCGATAGGATGTACAGATGGCTTTTTGCTTACAAGCAAGCATAAGTACAGTGTTGCTGAGAAATTAGATTGATCATGATGAGAGCTATAAAAATTTAAAATATCCCCTGGTGGAAAATTTTTTTTTCTTTTTATTCTGCATTTGAATCTTTTAAATACTGTAACTTTTGGGGGAAAGTTATTGAGACATAAAAGGAATATTTGAACTGCTTTGGAGTTTATGATAACCACTGTATAATACATTATCTTGAAAGCCTTTATAGTACACAGTTACAAACTTCCAGGAAATCTATTAAAATGCAGCATTAATTAACATAAAGTTTTTATAGTGTTACTAATATTCTGCAAACAACTAAGAGTTTAAAAGCCCTTTTTACAGGCATTTCTTGCTGCCTATACGCTGCGATCAGCATGAATTATAGGAAACACTAAAGGAGTAGAAAGAAATGAATTTTCATCGCTTGTTCTGGATGGGAAATTCACCTCAATATCTGTCTTAATTTGAAGAAGTGTGAAGACAAGATACTCGCCAGTTTGATTAGCATCCTCTTTGTAGACTTGTACAGCTGACCGAAAGCAAAACATTGATGCTTCAATATTCATTCTCCCAACGGATGATAAATAACATCTTTGAGATGACTTTAGGAAACAAAAGGATTTCCTTGAATCCTGGGAGATGGAGTTTGGCTGTATCCGCTCACAAAACTTTTATGATCTCATCAGTGGGTTAGTCCATGATACAGGCTACATTTAGACACTTACAGATGTGTCAAGTGGTTCCAGAAGTGAAAGTAGTATTTTAATTTTTTGTTGTTGTCTGGTTCCCAGTTGCACTGGCAAATCTCCGAAAACTGAATCTTGACCTTTTTTAGAGCGATGTTTTTAATTCCAAAGGGGAGGAGGCCTTTCAGTCTCTATGCCCAAAGGGCAAAACTGTCTCCTTTAGGACTGAAATGAAGATGACCTGGGCCTGAGTTATCTAGTCATAATTATTTCCCCACCCTCTGTATTTAAATGTGTCTGCTCTAACATGAATTAAGCAAGGTTTCTTTGCTTCCTCTTTGCAGTGCAGTCTGCTATTTGCAAAAACTAGAGTGGTGATTCTGGCCAAAGGTTCCTCACTTTCTTAGGTCTTTGGTGTCATCTGGGTGCGACTGATGATTTTCTATTTTAGTAAATACTTTACACTCTTACTTTATCTTTTTTTTTTTTTTTAAATAAAATGCTTTCCAAATCCCTTGGAGGCAGAGTCCTTCAACATTTTGTTGCCATTCTGCTGTTCCCTCTTCCCACAACATCACCTGATTCTCACCCCATATGGTACTAGGATTTCACTATGATAGTCATAAAACAGATTATTATGCATATACATTATTTGCTGGGTACATTTTCTCCATTAAGTTTTTTGTTTATTCAAGAGATATTTACTTGAGGAGCTCAGTATTGGCCCTCCCATTTTATCCCTTTTCTCTTATTTATATTGTCATCAGTACCTCTTATCTTTGCTTAGCGGGTATTGTGTGCCAGGTATTGCAGAAGTGTTGGCGAACATGACAGATGAGCTTGCTCCTCCTGGAGTTTGTCTTCTAGTTAGGATAGCTATGCAAAGGGCAAGCAAGTGAATGACTAACAAGGCGATAAGTCTATGGAGGAAAGAGACCGATGATGTGATGGAGTGTGACTGGTGGAAACCTGAGGCAGCGTGGCTGGGATGTCATCTGTAAGGACATCTCATCAGAGTGGGAGTTTGAGTGATGAGAAGAAACCTATGATACAGAGATCCGGGGATGATGGAGCAGCGGGTGCAAAGGCCAGGTGGAAGCGAGCTTGGTGCGGGCAGACCAACGTGGGCTGGTAGAGCAGGATGAACAAGGATGTCAGAGAGATGGGAAATAAGCAGTGTCTCTAATAACAGCTACCACATATCAATGTGAGCACTGAAAAGACATTACCTCCATACCTTGCAGAAGCCTTGAAAGGAGGTGATTGTTAATCACATTTAGCAGATGATTAAATAGAAGTTCAGAGAGGTAATGTGGTTTGTCCAAGGTCACACAGCCAATAAATGTCAGAGCTAGAATTCAAATGTAGATTTGCCTGATTCCAATATTTGTCCATTAAATATATTTTGAGTACCTGTAATGTGCCTGGCACTTGGTAGATGGTGAGGATAAGGTAGTGGGCAAAATAAAATTTGTATTCTCATGAGGCTTATCTCCAGTAGAAGGAATCAGGGAAGAACTAACTGTATAGTTTATCAGATTGTGAGAAGTACTATGGAGAGAGACAAACGAGGGAAAAGAAGGCAGGAGGGGAGATAGTGGGGAAAGGGCTGCTCTTTTGCACAAGAATTTCAGGAAAGATATCATTGATAAGGAGCTATTTGAGCCAAGAAATGAAGGAAATGAAAGCAAGCCAACACGTTTCCCTTGCAGAGCAGTCCAGATATAACAAGTAGCAAATGAAAACTTTCAAAGTGGGCATAAGTATGGCGTGATGGAGAAACAGCAAGGATATCAGTGGCTGGATTCAGGTGAACATGGGAGAGAATATGAGACTAGGTGGGCTGTGGTGAGGTCTTCGGCTTTTACTCTGAGTGAGATGAGAGTCAATGGAAGGTGTTGAAGAAAAGAGGGTCATCTTATAAGTTTAGTTGTATTACCATGAATCTGGATGCTTGTTAAAAGGTAGACTGTTGGGGAAGAGTGGAAGCAGGAAGTTGGGAGGCCAGTGATGATTCGGTGATTCAGGCAAATATCATGGTGGCTGGTGTCAGAGTCCTGGCAGTGAAGTTGGTGAGAAGGGGCCAGATGTATGATATATTTCAACAGTCGAGTCAACAGAATTCACTTGTTGATTTGGGTGTGAGGTGTGAGAGAAAGAAAAATCAAGAATGAGATAGTGTTTATGGCCTGAACCACAAGCAGGACAGAGCTACCATTTACTGAAGGGCAAAATCAGTGGAGGTGGGCATATTTTCAGAGCAAAAAAAAAGAGCTCAGTATTGGCTCTCCCATTGTATCACCTTTTTCAATTTATATTGTCAACTATACCTCTTAGTTTTGCTAAGTGGGTCGCTGATGTGCAGATGTTATTTGAACAGAAAATTGTCAACATTTTTCTTCCTTAACAAAACAGTGGTTGTCAGTACACTGTGCTACTGCATTAATTAGCTTTGCTGCATAACAAATGACCCTCAAATTTCAGTGGCTTACAATAACAAACATTCATTTTTAGGAAACCAGAAATACAGGATGGTTATGACTCAGCTTAACCCTGCCCCAGTACTTCCTCCTTTGCTGACTTCTGCCTGTACGTATCTGCTTACATTCCATTGGCCAAAGCACATGGGGAACTACACACCCCTCTCAAATGGCATGACACTTCCTTCATTCAAGCCTGGTTATCATCCCAATCAGTTAAAAACAAATAAGTAGATCCAGAATGACCATGCAACAGCCTCCAAAGAAGATGAGAGGCCTCAGCCCCCACAAATCCAGTGAGAACTAGTTCTTGCCCATGTCTCCAGCACTCAAGCATCTCTACACTGGAGCAGCTTCTACCTGGCAGTAAGCCTATCTCTTTGCTAGTTTATTTCTCCCATGATGACCTTGAGCTCATTCGTAGCTGGCCTGTGTCTTTATTCGCTATTGCATCATCAGTGCCCACTGCAGTCCTACACACGGTAGTTCTAGTTCCGTGTGATTGGTTCAGATGCATTGTACCTAGCTTGTAGAATTCATTTAGAGGCTGGTTTCTTTTAAAAGGAATAAATAGAGGAATGGAAAAAAGATAAGAAAGTCGAGAGTTAGCAAATTCAGATGCTTACAGAAGCCAGGCAGATAATACACGTAGTGCTTCCTTAGGGTTTGAGACAAATGGGGGTGGTGGCCCATTTAGCCAAGCCGGAGTACATACCCCTGACATGGTAGAATTAAAAATATTTTAGGCCTGAGCACAGTGGCTCATGCTTGTAATCCCAGCACTTTGGGAAGCTGAGGAGAGTGCATCACTTGAGGCCAGGAGTTTGAGACCAGCCTGGCCAACAAGGTGAAACCCTGTCTCTACTTAAAATAAAAAAATTAGCCAGGTATGGTGGCACATGCTTGTAATTCCAGCTACTCAGGAGGCTGAGGCAAGAGGATCACTGAAACTCAGGAGGTGGAGGTTACAGTGGTCCAAGATCATGCCACTGCACTCCAGCCTGGGTAACAGAGTGAGACCCCCATCTCAAAAAAGAAAAAAAAAATTTAGAAGCCAAAAAAACGCAAAACTACCTGTGCTAGTCAAATAAAACTATTCGAAGGGCAGATTCTCCCTGAAACCTGTCAGTTTGAGAATCTAGTAACAGAGTTTGGAAGATTTAGGCTTATCAAAGGAAAACCTTTGTTTTTGTTTTGTTTTGCTCCCTCCTCTCAACCTCCCTAACTATTGGGTACTAGGCTTAGTACCTGGGTGAAGACATAATCTGTGCATCATACCCCAGTGACACGAGTTTAGCTATATAACAAACCTGCAAATGTAATCCTGAACCTAAAATAAAAGTTAAAAAAAAAAAAGAGAACCTATTTGTAGGGAGGCAGATATCTTTCCCTCACCCTCCATCATTAGGTAGTTCTTTGGTGAAAAAAAAAAAAAGAATCTTTTTATCTGAAACTGGGACAAGAACTAGCTAGAGGGAATACCTTTATTTCTTTTGCCAAAGATAACTCTGGAGATTTTGTTTTTAGTTCTCTTCCATCTTCCTGAACCCAAGTCTTCATACAGCACACCGGGAACAATTTGCATACTGTTTGGGTGGTGGAGGGGTGTTAGTGGGTGGAGGAGAAGGAGAAAAAGGAGGAATGTTTAGGTAAAGCCCTGAGAGTTTCTGCCTCTCATGCCTGAGGTGCGGAGGTAGAGCTCTCTGGAATATTTCCAAGCCAAGTTGCGGAAGCCCACACTTCTCCCGCCTGGAGGGTTGTTCTTTGACTTCATCGAGGGCATCCAAGGCCAGGGTTATGAAATCTGATGCTCAGCAGAGAATTGCTGAATCTTCTCCCACTACGATGTTTAGGAACTGGGGTCAACTGGACGTAGGTCAACATTAGTGGTCCTCAGGAAATTCGACCTGCAGATACATTTTGTTTGGTTTACACAGCAATTATAAAATTATATGTGTTAAAAAATTAATTCTCTATGGGCCAGTATTTACAAACCATGAGATTTTACATGAAAATCAATATTTCTGCCTTCCTCTGAAATGTGGAAGCTCTGTCAATATGGGGCCGCATCTGGCTGAGTAACATCTGCCCACTTCATTAAGAACATGCCGGCTAGCTCACCCCCGTCCCTACCCAGCCCACTCCACTCAATTATTTCACCTGGATGGCCCTTCTAGACAATTGGGAGTAGACTCTTGACCTATATATTTATGTATAATATCTGTGGCTATAACTACATTGCTGTAAATGCCTCAGATATCATCTTTAATTTAAAGAGCAGCCTGCCCTTTAGATAATCAACTTCGGCTTTTTAAAACCAGAATTGTTAATTATCCTGGCAGTATTTTCTTTGCCCTCAACCTGATAAAGTCACTGTGAAAGGATGCGATTATTTGGTAGGTGAATCTAAAGGATATCCTTTCTCTTTTTTCCCTCTTCTGCTATTCTCTCGTTACTCACATCCTCCTTGCCAACCAATCCGACATGCAAGAAGCCCTTCAGGTGCTTAAAGGAGATGGAAAATATTCCCGGAAATGCTGAAAGTTTGCCACATTGTCAGAGGATAAAAGCACAGTGTTCAATCCAAAGGCTTTGTGTAGGTTTTTTTTTTTTTTTTTTTTCAATGCAAGTTCCAAGTTAAATTTGAGGATGCTTATCTTCTCTACATTTTAATGAGAAGCTTTTGCTAAGAATTTTTTTTAAAACAAAGGCACAAAAGTTTAAATCCTTTGCGCAATAGCAGTGAGTATTGAAGTGACATGCTGTTTTTACCTTTTGAAAAACAGCAATGCTCAAATAATCAGCAGGAGAGGGAATATTAGACAAGTAAATATGGAAGATTATGCTCACAAGCAATAACTGTGTCTATTAAATATGCAAACCATGCAGCCTGATATGGATTTTTTTCATAACATCATTTTATAGGTATATGTGTATGTAAGACTGGGTATATAGTAAACTTTTATGAGTTAAATCATATTTTCTGTTAGCTTTTGTTGTAATTACCAAGATGCTTATTGTAATTTCTGATTGATCTTCAATTGGCACTACCCCATAACACTTTATCTTGAAAATTCTCTCCCTGTAGGCCTCGTAGGTAGTGAATGTTTTCTCTGTAAACCTTCAACATACTTGAGAGGTCAATATGTAAAGGGACCTATTTGTAAATGAAATAAAGCAAATAATATGGTGGTTATTTTTGCATTTAGATAGATTAGTAACATTGATTCTAATGAGAGGGACCTTCCTTTCTTTATAGCAATTGTACCATGCAGTGTTGGTTATGTGCTGATTTCTCAGTTTATTTCATGTCTACCTTCCCACTAGATTGTAATTTCTCTGAGGACAGGAATCATGCCTTTGTTTATTTTCTTTCTTTAAAAAAAAGTGTGGCAAAATATCCAGAACATCAAATGTACCATTTTAATACTTTTTAAGTGTATGGTTCAGTGGCATTACGTATATTCATGTTTTGTGCTGAAGGTCATCATTATATCTTCAGAACTTTTCATCTTCCCAAATGGAAACTCCGTAATCACTAAACAGTAATTTTGCCTTCCCCTCCCCCTCCACTGGCTGACAACCATCATTCAATTCTCTGTGTCTCCAAATTTGACTATGCTAGGTGTCTTGTATGGGTGGAATCATACACTACTTGTCTTTCTGTGTCTGGCTTATTTTACTTAGCATAATCTCCTCAAGATTCAGCCATGCTGTAGCATGTGTTAAAAACCAGCCTTTATTTTTATTTTTTTAAATATTTATTTATTTGTTTATTTATTTATTTTTGAAATAGAGTCTCATTCTGTCGCCCAGGCTAGAGTGCGATGGCACAATCTTGGCTCGCTGCAACCTCTGCCTCCCGGGTTTGAGCGATTCTTCTGCCTCAGCCACCCGAATAGCTGGGATTACAGGCATGCACCACCATGCCCAGCTAATTTTTTTGTATTTTTAGTACAGACGAGGTTTCACCATGTTGGCCAGACTGGTCTCGAACCCCCGACCTCAGATGAGACACCCGCTTAGGCCTCCCAAAGTGCTGGGATTACAGGCATGAGCCACTGTGCCCCGCCACATAACTTTATTTTTTATAACCGTGTGCCTAGTGTCTAGCTCAGCACCTGGATGTAGTAGGAATTAGGAGACCACAATATATCTTTGTTGAAGGAATACATGAAAGAATGACTCAATCAACCACATTGTATTCCCCTTCGTAGCCTTGGGATCAGGACACAGTAGGTCCTCTGTAACTCTTTGGGGAAGAAGAGAATTATTTGGCTTCCTGATTTCTGAAGCAGAGCCCAGGGGGCAGTTGAGATACTTTTTGGAACATGAAAACCTCGCCATTTCCCCTTGTCCACGATGTTTGAATGCAGTGTATGAAAAGGAACTCGGTGGCATCTTTTCAAGCTTGTAATTTGGGTTGCTTTGTGTTCACTGCTAATTAACCAGTTGGTGATGTGCTGTTTGTCTTTTCGTCTGCCTCTGAGCTTGTCAGGAGTCAATGACAAGCCCAGTGAAACTGAGGGGCACTCAGATAATTAAGGTTTAGAGGCCTTCTTACTGACCCCATGATGAACCAGTTGCTTCCTCTGCCTCAACTGATGGGTAGCTGACACATGCCGTAACAGTGGCTTTCTCTCATGTACACAGCAGCAGAAGACTTTCCCACCTTTTAATGGCTGAGCAAACTTCATCCCAGGCAACCCTGGCGAATTGAAAGTGTATTGTCAAAGTTGCTTGTGAAGATGACTGTTTAGAAGAAAAGTCTTGATATATCAGAATTGCCACACACACACACACACACACACACACACACAGTCTTTATTATTAACATCTAAATGCAAAAAGTAATACAAAGCTTTTTTTAAACATTTAAATGTATAAGGAGAAATGACTTTGTGTTCTATATTGTTCCTTTTGTGTGTGTGTATGCCTGTTTTTATCCTTTAAGAAACAACAGTGATAGAAGAGTATTGAGTAGTTTCTTTTTCTCTTTTTTGAGACAAAGTCTTGCCAATCCTGGCTGGTTTGCATTGGTGTGATCACTGCTCATTGCAGTCTCAACCTCTCAGGCTCAAGTGATCCTCTTGCCTTAGCCTCTCAAGTAGCTAGGACTACAGGTGTGCACCACCACACCCAGCTAAGGTTTTATTTTTTGTAGTAATGGGGTCTGGCTATGTTTCCCAGACTGGTCTCAAAATCCTGGATTCAAGCAATCCACCAGTCAAGCCTCTTAGAGTGTTGGAATTACAGGCTTGAGCCACCTTGCCCAATTGAGAAGTTTCTCTAAATCTGATAACCTCCTTCTGTAGAGTCTGTGTCTGTTATACAAAAACATCAAATAATTGAACGTCATGTGTGGGTGGCTCTACACCTCCTTACCTGTGCTTATCTTCTGCTTCCTCGCCTCTTTTTAATCCAGTGTGGTTTGGAACCAGCAGCAACAGCAGCTCCCCAGACCTACTGAATCAGAATCTGCATTTTGATAAGAGCCCCGGGTGACTCCGTATACATGAAAACGTTTGAGAAGTCCTTAGACCTACAGTTCACAGCTTCTCCTTTCTTATTCAACTGAATTGCAGTGGGATCTGAGTATGGTTAAAATAAATGAACAAAAACATAAGTCAGTTCTTGGGTGAGTCTCATGAACAATCAAGATTAAGAACCACTGATCTTACTCCAAGAAATGCCACCAGAATCCTGAGGGCAGGGACCCTGTCTGCTGTGTTCTTTCCTAGGAAGGTGCTTGGAATGTAGTAAAAAAAATTTATTTATTGAATGTATTGTATACAAAAACCCAAGGCTCAAGTGACCTTGGGGCAGTGTCTTTTTGCATGTGTAGACCCTGAAGGAGATATACCTGCCTGTCTGCTGACCCTACTCCCGTAGCTGGGCAACAAGTTCTTTGAAGGCAGATCTAGGTGGCCCATCTCGGTGTCCACCACACGTGTGGTTAACAGTCAAATAGAATCATGTTTTAGGAGGCAGGCTCTAGAGTTTGACTGCCTACCTTTGATTTCTGGACCTGCCACTCGCTGGCTGAGTGACTTTGGCCAGTTATTTATCTTCTTCCTGGGTGATATGGTTTGGCTCTGTGTCCCCACCCAAATTTCATCTTAAATTGTAATCCCCACGTGTGGAGGGGGGGACCTGTTAATCCCCACATGTTGAGGGAGGGAGGTGATAAGATCACGGGAGGTTTCCCCCATGCTGTTCTTGTGGTAGTGAGTGAGTTCTCACCAGATCTGATGGATTTATGAGGCAGTTTTCCCTGCTCTTGCTCACTTTCTCTCTTGCCTGCTGCTATGTAAGATGTGCCTGCTTCTCCTTCTGCCTTGATTGTAAGTTTCCTGAGGCCTCCCCAGCCCTGCGGAACTGTGAGTCAATTAAACCTCTTTCCTTTATAAATTACTCAGTCTTGGGTGTATCTTTACAGCAGTGTGAAAATAGACTAATACACTGGGTCAGTCTCCTTATCCATAATATAGTATCAATTACAGCCACCTGATAAAGAGATTTGAGACTATGGTGAGAAAAATAGATTTAAGGCACATATTGGGCACTTAATTAAGGTTAGTTGTTATCATTCCTATTATAATGATATTTTACATAATATATAATTAAAAGTTTATAATATTCAATCATATTGTTATAAAAATGAATAGATTCTTCTTTTGCTTATATGAAGAAACAAACAGGGATAATAAAATGTTAGAGAAAGGGCAGTTTTATCCATACTAAAGATAATAGAGATATTATTTTCCTCTTCTGGGTGTGAGAACCATCTTTGTCTCCTTACACACTAGACAGGATACATTTTTCTGTGGTCTGTGTACATTTTTCCTTCTTGTCAGAGCAGCAGGAACCTTGATTCTTGCCTTTAAATGGGATCTTTCAGGAGATGGTATGATGATAAGATTTGTAATTTGCCCCCCTCTATCCTTGCGGGATCTTGGGCTCTGCTCCAGCTGCGTCAGCTCTGTTTAACTCAGTGATTTGGTGACATCTTTCAGATCTCAGAAGGGCTCAACAAATGCCACCACGGAGTTCAGTAGTGAAGACATAATGCCAAGATTAAGCAAGGTTGGTTACATTTGTAAGTGTAAAAGGCTCAAAGCTTTGTTTGAACAAATCAATGCAATAGATCTTAGGTAGAACAGAATTCTAGCAGAACTATGAAGTTTCTAAGAAAAAAAAGAAAACCTATACCAGTGAGTGTTAAAGTCTCATATGAATAATTCCATTGTGGCTAAGTGCGGTGGCTCACACCTGTAATCCCAGCGCTTTGGGAGGCCGAGGTGAGCAAGTCATTTGAGGTCAGGAGTTCGAGACCAGCCTGGCCAACATGGTGAAACCCTGTCTCTACTAAAAATATAGAGTGTGGTGGTGCATGCCTGTAATCCCAGCTACTCGGGAGACTGAGGCAGGAGAATTGCTTGAACCTGGGAGTTGGGAGATTGCAGTGAGCTGAGATCACACCACTGCACTCCAGCCTGGGCGACAGAGCAAGATTCTGCCTCAAAAAATAAACAAAAAACTAAAACAAACAAACAACAACAAAAAACCCCAATTCCATTGTGTGGCGATTATGATGATCATCATTGGCTCTTTTTTCCCATCCCCCTTGTGATGATAAAGCTCAAACTCTGTATAAGCTAGGATTATGGTATGCTGTGCACAGACCCCCAAAATGGTGACTTAAAAACAATATAATTTTATTTCAGTCTCACAGAAATAAAGGTTCAACTGATTTGGCAGCTCTGCTCTGAGAAATTCTGTTAGGAATCCTGGGTGCTTTTCTTTCGTTTCTTGCTATCACTGTAATGTTGCCTTTGCCTTCATGACCCAGGATTACTGCCACTGTGGTTTGCATTCCAGCCAGGGGGAAGGGAGAAAGAGGTCAGAACCCTTTTCCTTTTAAGAGCAAAATATACAAGTTGTACATGATCACTTTCATCCACACATCTTTTAATCAGGCAGTCCCACCCAACTGCAAGCAAGACTGGGAAATCCGAATTTTTTGTGGCCATGTGTTCTGCTAGAAACTCAATTACTCTATACTCTCTCAGAATATGTGATTGGTACAAAGCTGTTCCCACCTTCAGCTCCCAGGGGGACACGTGAACCAGACTTGGCACCTCAGCGCACTACATCTCCGTGGCAACTGAGATAGGTTTCCAGTTGCCCTTGCAACCTTAACTGCAACAAAGAGACTTGGTCCTGGGTTCCTGCTATGACTAGCAGTGAAGAGATTGCTCTTCCTTCTGGAGTTGCTTCACAGGATGAATGTAATCCTGGAGTTGCTCCTGTTTTTTTTGCCTCCTCATGGAAAAGTGAATATAACACAGAGGAAAGTAGAGAAGAGACTGAGAGAAAGGGATTCCTGATGACACAGTTAGAGCACCTGGATTCTGTTGTACCTGAAACCAGGCTTACCCCAGATACGTAAGCCAATCTACTTCTTTTTCTTTTTTCTTTTCTTTTAGTTAGGCTTGCTTGGAATTGTGTTCTTGCCATTTATTATAAAAAAGGACTCTGAATAATATGTACCTGTGTTAGTTCATTTTGCATTGCAATAAAGGAATACCCAAGGCTGGGTAATTTTTAAAGAAAAGATGTTGATTTGACTCACAATTCTGCCGACTGTACAAGATGCTTGGATCCTGCATCTGCTTCTCGTGAGGTCTCAGGAAGCTTTTACTCATGGTGAAAGGCAAATGGGAGCTGGCATGTCACATGGTGAGAGAGGGAGCAAGAGAGAGAAGAGGGAGGCCACAGACTCTTTTTAACAACCAGATCTCATGTGAACACATTACCGTGTTATATACTTCTATATATAATAATATCAATATAATATATATACTATATGTATAATATATTTGATATATGTATGATATATCCACCTCTGGCAGAGTTTACCCACATGCCTACTTCTATGTATACTAAAACTAATATTACATATAGAAGTATATAATATATAGTATTATATATAGAAGTATACTTTATTATCTATATTATATGTAGAAGTATGTGATATACTACTATATATATACTACAACACTATTATAGAAATATAGTCTATGTATAGTATATATGATGTATACTATATATAGAAATATATCTATCATATACTTTAATGATGCCCAACATATCTATTCTTTTCTTTGGTTTATCTTTGTTTTCCTTGTTTTATCTTTGTTTTCTTTGTTTTATATCATATACTTCTACATATAGTATATATCATATACATCATATATAGATTATACTTCTAAGTGTATGGTCTCCATTCCTGTGTCAGCAGCAGCACCTGAAGACTTGTTAGAAATGTAAATTATCAGTGATTCTCAAACTTACTTGTCTGAGAGTCACCTGGAGGGCTTGTTAGACCCCAGATTGGTAGGGCTCACCCCCTGAGTTTCTGACCCATTAGGACGGGAGGGAAGCCCGAGTTGGCATTTCTAGAAAGTTCCAACCCCCGGAAGTTTCTGATCTATTAGCACTGGAGGGAAGCCCGAGTTGGCATTTCTAGAAAGTTCCAGCCCTCTGAATTTCTGATTCATTAGAATTGCGGGGAAGCCCGAGCTGGCATTTCTAGAACCTTCCAAACCCCAGAGTTTCTGATCCATTAGGACTGGAGGGAAGCCTGAGTTGGCATTTCTAGAAAGTTCCAACCCCTGGAGTTGTTGATCCATTAGAACTGGAGGGAAGCCCAAGTTGATCCTGATCTATTAGGACTGGAGGGAAGCCTGAGTTGGCATTTCTAGAAAGTTCCAGCTGTATTAGTTAAGGTCTGTAGAAAAACAGAACCAGTCAGATATATATAGATGGGTATATAAGAGGAGATTTATTTGGGGAGTTGGCTCACTTGCTTACGAGGCCAAGAAGTCCTGTGATCTGCTGTCTGCAAGCTGGAGACCCAGGAAAGCCAGTGGTGTAATTCATTGTGAGTTTAAAGGCCTGAGAACCCTGTGCGCTGATGGTGTAACTCTCATTCCGAGGCTACAGGACTGACAAGGTGTGGGATGGGGTACTGATGTAAGTCTGGGAGTCTGTAGAACTGAGAAACAGGAGCTCCAGTCCCCAAGGGCATGAGAAGATGGATGTCAGGGCTCAAGAAGAGACAGCAAATTCACCTTTCATTTATTTTTTGTTGGTCTCTCCCCAGTGGAATATAAGGTGCTGGACAGCAAGGATTTTAGTCTCTTTAATTTGCTGCTGTGTCCTCAGCACTGAGGTCACTGACTGGGACATAGTAAGCACTCATTTTACATTTTTGGAACGAATTCAGTTCAGGCCCAGATAAAGTTTACCTGAACCAAATAAGTGAACAGAATTATTTACAGGCCTCTGGTTTATTAACCAACTTCCTGTCCTTCATGGCTGTTGTTTCAGATTTGATTCATGCATGGCCTAAACATTTATGACAATCTTGTTCATATCATAATTGTTGTTAGCAGCTAACATGTATTGCAGACTTAATAGTTGTCAGTCACTGTGTTAACCACTTCAATGCATTGTCTAATTTAATCCGTATATCATTCCTACAATGTCTACTATTTTATCCCCATTTTACAGATGAGAAAAATGAGGCTAAGAGAGCTTAATTCACTTGTCCAGTGAATTCACATATCACACTGCAAGGTGGTATGGGATGCTGGAATTCAAGCCCAGATCTGACACCAAAGTCTATGTTCTGAACATACAAACTGCTAAAGTTCCACTTCAAGTGCCTTCTTGCTATGTGGCTGGCCTTGACTTTCTATAGCTGAATCCCCATTTGTAACTTGGTCGTAAAGTTGACTGGCATTGGTTGAGTCATATTTCAAAACATGAAGTGACACTAATAGCACTGACTGGAACAGAATTCAGCCAGCTCATAGTTTGACCATTCCACTTTCTCCTTTCTGTCTTCTTATGTAGCTGCATAGTGTGCTATGAACCTTTCCCTATGGATGGACATTCCCAAGTTTTTGATGTTCTACATAGTGTGCTGAATAATACTGCACACATCTTTAATAGTAACCTTAGGATAAGGGCATACTATCTTCCAGACAAGTTTTTTTTTTTTTTTTTTGGCCACATAGTTTACTCTTTTTTTCCCCCATAATGTGTTTGATATGGTTTGGCTGTGTCCCCACCCAAATCTCACCTTGAATTGTAATTCCCATTATCCCCATGTGTCGTGGGAGGGACGTGGTCGGTGGCCATTGAATCATGGGGGTGGGTTTTTCCTGTGCTGTTCTCATGATAGTGAATAAGACTCATGAGATCTGCTGGTTTTATAGAGGGCAGTTTCCCTGCACAGCTCTCTTGCCTGCCACCAGGTAAGACGTGCCTTTGCCCCTCCTTCGCCTTCCACCATGATTGTGAGGCCTTCCCAGCTATGTGGAACTGTGAATCTATTAAACCTCTTTTCTTTATAAATTTCCCAGTCTTGGGTATTTCTTCATAGAGTATGAAAATGGACTGATACAGTGGTAGACTGAAGATCTCAGCAGTCATATAGTGCCTTAGTTAATAGCATGTGCCCTTTTCAAAGACATTAACGTTTGTTACTGTGCTCAGACCCATCACTCACCCGTCACCATTGACTCTCAGCAGATACTACCTCCAGAGGCCATCCACCTCTGGTAGAGAACACAGGTTCACACTTCTACCTTTTCCTCTCTCGAGGACTTTGTCTTTATTTGCTCTCTCATTTCCATCCTTTTACCTTGAGACCCTTTCTTCTTGTGCCAAGATTTTGCATCTATCCTGCTTCTCTGTCTTCATCAAAGACTGTCCATATTATGAAGATTGAGAAACTGAGATTGATCAAACAGTTAAACACCAATTGTACATGAAATAAGTAAATTCTTTTGATTTTTCTAAGATGACATCTCTGTAATCACTTAACTATCTTATCTTCTATGGGTTCTGTACCGCACAGGCATGATCATTTTTCTATTTTAACTTGAGTTTCCTCTTAAAATGTAGAAAAAGTAGTTTTTATCTCCTCCATGTTGGTCAAATGGCCTTCTGCTAATGATGCAATTAGTGAAACTATGCGAGACAAAGGGGGAGATCTTTCAGTTTTAGAAAGTCAATGAAGTGGCAAAATCTGCCACATTTGCTGTATGTGCAAAATATTTCGCAGAACTCTACTGTAGTAATGTGTTTTTTGAGCAGCTACTGTAGTTGCTGAAGCTAAATTATAATAATTTGATGACTGTGTGCAAAATGAATTCGCTAAAGTACTGCCACCTCAATGGCTCTCAGATTTGGTTTAGAGTGGGGAAAGGCTCTCTCTCACCCTTGGTCACACCCAGAAATCTGGAGATTTCCTTACCTAGCCTCTCTTTGCTACCTTCTCTCCAGAACATATCCCCCTGTTTTTCTTGTTTCAGAATTCTGCTTCCTGGTAAATAAACTCTGCTAAATTCTTACCCACATGGAGCTACCATTTGATCCAGCCATCCCATTACTGGGTATATACCCAAAGGAAAATAAATCATTCTACCAAAAAGACACATGCACTCGTATGTTCATTGTGATACTATTCACAATAGCAAAGACATGGAATCCACCTAGGTGCCCATCAGTGGTAGACTGGATAAAGAAAATGTAATACATATACATCATGGAATACTATGCAGCCATAAAAAAGAATGAATCATGTCTTTTGCAGCAACATGGATGGAGCTGGAGTTCATAATCTTGAATGAATTAATGCAGAAAAACCATTGGTGATATCTTCATCACTGATGCAGGTTTTAGATTATTTCTTCTGCACCTTCATGTAAAATTTCTATTCATGAGGTCCATGCCTTTTGCCTATACCCATCTCTACCCATCCCTGTGGTTTGCTGGAGAGGGCTTATATTGGCTCTGGAGAGCTAGTTGAGCACTTCTTTTTCTATCTTCTGCATTCAATTACCTCATGTTGGTAGCTTGAAATTGGCCATAGTGGGAGTATTTACACCATGAAAACTGGCCAGTGCTACAAATCAGAGCGAATTATTTAACATTTCCCAGCACACCACTAATCCTTTTTCTGTGGTTATCTACCTTCTTTCTGATCACCCTCCTCATTTGTTGAAGACTTTGGCTCCTGGATCACAATGTTCTTTCTTCCTTCAGGTCAGACAACACTCTCAGAGATTTTGACATCTATATTGAATTAGTGAGTGAGGGCCAGGGCTATTCAATATCCTGCCATGGGATACAGGGAATATAACACAATAAAGGATCGTTTCACATCTTAACATTTCTGCCTAGCATCCTGTTGGAAAGTCAGCTAGTTAAAAAAACCTTACTATAATTCTTTGGACCTAGAACCCAAGTTCTATTTTATATGTAGCACAAAGTATTTTTTGTGCAACTTTAATACACTCTGCATAAGAAGGAGAATTGTATTATATTTTGTTTGGAAATTCACCAAGGGCTTTCTCATCATTGAAAAAAATCATGTCCCCGATGCTACCCTGGTAATTGAGTCACCTGTTCAACACACCTTACTTTTCTGTATTGAGGCTATTGAGTTCAGGGGATTTTACATATGAGTATGAACAGAGAATATTCCATTAGGTCTTCTAATATAGTTGTACCCAAGACATACTAAATACATATTAATTATTATGAAGTATATATATGTATTTATTATCCTCTTTGTACTAGAATTGGAGCTTCATGGTGAGTTTTTAAAAAAATTACACAGTAGAAAATTTGTATTATTTCATTTCAGAGTGACTAAAAAGGCGTTATATTATAAAAGAGGCTGTTAGATTGGATAGGGTTGAGAGACCTGTTACAATTCCCTTCAGCTGCTTTGAGTGCCTAGTTTCTGAGGATTGCTTCTCCTCCACGTAATTCCTAAGAACTGGCTCTGGACCTAATCAACATCAAGACAACCCCATTTTTGGAATCTCAGACGCATCTTTTATAACCAGCCTCTGATCCTTCCAGAACCCTCTTTCTCATGCTCATTTCACCTGGTCTTCTACTTCCAGAAACTTCCAGAATCTAGACCCTTCCATTTTCTCCTTCCTGCCTTCTCATTGATGGGTACATAGTATGCTCTGACTCCATCCCCTATGGATGAACATTGAGGCTGTTTCCAAGTTTTCGATGTTCTACATAATGGGGTGAATAATATTGCATGCATCTTTAGTGGTAACCTTAGGGTAAATTCCCAGAGGAGGAATTGGATGCTTTTTAAAAATTTGATGGTATTACCACATTAGCCTCCCTGCATTCTGGACAGGGCTACTTCATGAAACAAAAAGCATATATTTTACTTAGTGAAACAAGTGAGATGGTTACTGAGGCAATTGTCATTCTTCTGGGTCGTAAATAGTACCTATTTTGCTAGCTGTCTTTTTCCTTCTCTGTAGACCACACTCATGCATCCTTCACTGCTACCAGTTGAATTATTTGTTCAAGCCATTTGAATTATTGCAGTGGCATCTTAACAGTCTCCTGCTTTCAGCCTTTTTGCTCTGACACAGTCTGTTCATAGTTCACATCCTTTCTCTTCTCAAACTCTTGGATGGCTTCCATGTCCCCCGGAGCGAATGCTCAAACCTCCCACAGCCCATGTGCTCTGGCTACCAACGACCCTGCCAACTTCATCTCCCTCCATCTTCTCCCTCCTGCTTAGCCACACTTTTCTCCCCAGGGCCTTCGCACTTGCTTTCTTCCTCATTTGCCCTATTCCCAGCTACCCACAGGGCTCCTTCTCCCACTTCCATGAGGGCTCTGCACATGTATTGAGCAGGACTTCTCAGCCACTCACTATGAAATACTAGTCCCTCCCTCTCCCCCTGAGTTACTTTTCTCCATAGTACTTATAATCATTTGATATATTTACTGCTGCCCTGAATGAGGCCAGAGCTTGTTCTGTTTTGTTTTCCATCGTTTTCTTATTTCTTCCATCTCCAGTACCTGGCATATAATAGATCAGGACCAGATGGTAAATATTGTAGGCTTTACGGGCCATACGGTTCTGTTGACCCTACTGAGCTCTGACACTGTCGCGTGAAACAGCCATGGAAAATACATAAACAAACGCGCACAGCCGAGTTCCAATAAAACTTTATTTATGAACACTATAAATTTGAATTTCATATAATTTTCACATGTCAGGGGATATTGTTCTTTTGGTTTAAAAAATGTAAAAACCCTTTCTAACTTATGAGCCGTACAAAAACGGGCTGAGAGCTTGAATTCGGTCTGAAGGTTGTTGTGCTTAAAAGTTATTTGTTGCATGAATGAATGAATATGTAAAGACTATGTATATATTAATAACTGTTTTAGGCACATATCATAATCTATGTTTCAGCCTGTGCGTTTGGAAAGATACGGCACAGAACTGAATTTGCCTTTTCGCTATAGGTGTCTTACTCATTTTGACATTTCAACTATCCCTCAATAGACAAAGGGATTACTAGGATCTGGTTTAGTAAAAGTCTGAAAACTGTAGTGGAGCCTATAGACCATAATACAAGTCATCTGCTTTATTATATTTGTATTTTAATAAGACAGAAAGGGGTGAAAAGACTCTGTGTATTTTTGACTGGACTGGACATCCACAGCTTTTTCCTTTGACTTTCATAGTTTATCTTAATTGAACTTCCAGCACTACCATCGTCTTTCTCTGCAAACTCTGTTTGGAAAAATAGACCTTAAGACCCCAGTAAGAGCACTCAAATTCCTTGGAGCAAATAACTTAAACATAACAAATTGAAGCTTACAAAAGTCGGAATTGTAAAACTAATAGGGCTGTTAAAACCAGCTTTCCTGAAAATTATGAATTGGTTGGCCTGTTTCTTATAATGGCAAATAGTGAATCTTGATCGTTCATCAGTGCACATGTCATAAATTAGGTGCTGAGAGAGGCTGCAAAATTCTTTATAGCATCACAGAAAGCTACCGTGACTGCCTTCATATCACATTGTTAGATTCCAGTGGTGCCGGCACAGATCTGGCAATGAAAGTTCTAAAATTGTAACAAGTTGTCAAATGTTTATCAACGGGATTTTATGAAGGACTAAAAAGTTATGTACGATACTGCACAGACCATTAGGGGAATAATAATAGTAATAAAGAGACTTTATTCTCATCAAGACTTATGTGGCAGCTAGCTTTTCTCCCCAAACTTGGTTATTGGAGGTTGGGAGAGGCAAATAATTCAATGCTACGAGTAGAACAGCTTGAAGCATTAGATGGAATATCTGTATTATGTGTTGAATAGAATATAATGAATATGTGGGGCTATATCTCTATAGATATGTAGATCTCTCTCTGTGTTTATGGAGAAAGATATTCAGGATTGAAACATAGCCTTAACAAATGCCTTGCCAATTGTGTTTTATGGGTTCTGCCTGCGGTGTAGGTGTAGGAAGAAGGTGAGCCTTGGGATCAAGCTGAGTTGGGTTTGGTTCCTGACTCCTCTGCTTAATATTTTTGTGTCTTCTCTACACTGAAATTCCTTCTTGTGTAAGAGGTGGAACAGTCATAAAGCCTACTTTATTAGGCTTGTTGTAAAGTTTTTTTAAAATAAAACATTTAACACAATCCTTCACACATATGGAGCCAAAACCCAAAATAAAAATCCTACCTACTTCCTTTATCAGTTGTGTGGCCTTAGGCTGGTCATATTACCTCTCCCAGCCTCAGTTTCCCCATTTACTTAGTGGTGATAATATTTTCTCTTCACTAATCTTGTGGCATTGTGTGAGGATTAAATGAGATATCTTAGTTTCTCTAAAAAGCCTAGTATAGTACCAGTCTCTTGGCATGTGTTCATTATAAGATCCTTTTTCTTTTATTCAGGGGTATATTCTTAAAAGAGAGACAAAATAAACTATATCTTTGGAGGTGCAGCATTATAATAACTATATTTTATAAGTCACCATTAATGCTTCCTCAGAAGATTCTAGAAATTTAATGACTATCACAAGTTTATGAGTCTATAACATTTCGCTGAAGGAAGCAGGGATGTTTATTATCGGTCTCTTCTAGACTGCAAGATCCACTAGAGCAGAGAGTTTGTGCCTTTTGTTCACCTCTGCATCCCTAGCATGTTTATTTGGCACAGATAGGTGCTCAAATTATAGTTGTTCAGTTAATATTTTTAAACAAACACATTTCCAGCAGGGAAAAGCCATAGACAATTATCACTCACCAATTTACATTCTGTTTGTTCCTGTGCACCAAGGGTAGGTGTACCCTTCATCAGGATCCCAGCAGGAAATAGATAGCACAGCCCACCTGGGTAATTTGAGGAGGGTATACAAAAATGGTGTGGGCAGTGTGCTGGGAGAGCACCAGGGACCATGCAGTGCTCTGGGGCTGGTGACAGGAGGACGCTGGCATTCATTTCTTGACTAGGAGGAGTAAAGGGAGAGGAGCTGACTGACTAAGGGAGGTCCTGCAAGCCTGTGAGCTGACTGGGAGGAGAGGAAATGCTCTGGCAGGGCTGGGAGCTAGGAGCTGGGAGCTGGGAGCTGGGAGCTTTCCTTGAGGGAGGTGCTGGCTTTGCAGGTGTCCATGTGGTAAGGCTGAACCATCCTTCCTGGAATCCTCTTCTCGGTGATGTGGCTGGGGAAGGGCACAGAGAGACTCTTGTGTGGGATCTGAAGGAATGGGCGTGAAGCTGCAGCTCTTCCGTGACTCACACATGGTCCCTATCTGCTGACTCCCCTCCTCAGCCTGCTCTGCTGCTGTTTCCTCCTTTCAGCTTTCTTGACTCTTCGACTGGGTGTATGTTCATGTCAGTGATGAAGGGTCCGGTCACTGCAGGCCACCCTCATGGACATGGTCAGAGGCAACAAGAGTTGACACAGATTCCCATCCATCCTGTGGGCTGCAGTTCCTCCTCGTAGGTACCAGCTTATCCCTGCTTTCCCTGACTTTACATCCAGCTTCCCTCCCTGACCGTCTGCCCCATGAGCCTGGAGCATGGGACACTGCCTAATGTCACCTCTACCCATGAGTGCTTTTGGTTAAATCCCTGAACAAGGCCATACCTGTAGGTATGCATTCACACACACTCACCCACATGTATGGGGGCATTTGTGGATCTCCTAGTGGTTCTGCTTCCTTGAACAAAAGTTGTCTTGGGCTGCTATAACAAAGCGCTATGGCCAGGGTTTCTTCTGAACAACAGAAATTCATTCCTCCCAGTTCTGGGGTCTGGGAGTCTAAGAACAGAGTTCCAGCATTGCCAGATTCTGGTGAGGGCTCTCTTCCAGGTTGCAGACCACTGACCTCCTGTGTCTGCATCCTCTGGCGTCTTCTCATGAGGGCACTAATCTCATTGATGAGGGCTCCACCCTCATGACCTAATCCCCTCTCCAAGGCCCCACCCTCCTAACATGATCACATTGGGGGTAAGAATTTCAACAAATAAATTTGAGAAGACACAAACATTCAGTCCATCACAAACACTCCTTGAAACAAGGAACACAGTCAGTAGTTGGTGACACCATTACAACTGACCAAGAGTGGGGAGAATTCATACCTTGATGTTCCTCTTCTCCCTCCCTGAGATACTCTGCTGGCGTATCCCATGCAGCAAACCCCACCAGAAGGCAGAAGTCATCCTCATGGAGCCCTGGGACAGTGAAGAAGGGTGAAGAGAGGACCTAGAAGTGCAAACCATCTCTAGGGACATGTCCACGTTAAAGACAATTTGGTAAATTTGTTTTTGGTAAATTCAGTTTATTCACATGAATTGTGAATAAATTCACCTAAAGCAAATTTACTAAATGGTCTCTAATGTGTCCATTGTTTCATGGACACGAGTGTCACGAATTCTATCAACATTTATTCACAACTACGGACCAGGCACTATGTTGAATGCTGGGACACACACACACAGAGACTGATTCTAATGTGGCAGGTAATTTATTGGGTATCACTGTGTATTTTGTTCTCCCTGATGTATTTCCCCTGCCATGCAAAGAAGGGAACCGAGACTTTGAATTTGCCTGGTTGAATTTCAACAAGTCTGTTTAAATGCCTCATTTAGCATTTTACAGCAGCTTGTGTGTGGTAGGGCCAAAGGCAAGATTTTCCAAGCTTAAAATTTGGAAAATCTAAAGTCGTTTGAAGGGTATTGTGCTGGAGGGATGGAGAGGAGCATTTTTGGGAGGTGGAGGTGGGAGCAGACAGAATAGAGGGAGGATGGAGAGCAACCTCAGAGCTGGCAAAGAAAATTGGCTTTTGCAATTTTTTTGCTGATAAAATGGGTCTGATCCCTCTTTTCTGGTGCCTCAGGAGGTGGCTGAACTTTAGAGGGGATGTCTGTGTGGGACTCCACTGACAGTATTCTGTAGGAGTGGTGTGTATGTTTTGGGGGACACAGCATGTATCTTTAGTGATAGTTATCGTCTGAAAACCAGAGATCCTTTTTCTGAATGTTCTAAGCTGCATTCACCTCCTGGGGTTTATGCCTGATGCTAGAGAGGGTTAGAGAGTCCCCTGCATGACTGAGATTGAGTTTCCTACTGGTCCAATGGAAGGGGCCTGGAGCTGATTAAACTTAATCTCGAGAAATAAAGAAATGTGACATTTTATGGAGTGGATGTTGCTGGCTAAAATTTATATATTTACCATGGTTACATTCACGATGACTACTTTTGCAAGGCACAGTGCTAGGTGCTTTTATTCTTTAATTTATTTGCCAATTCAATACATATTTATTGAGCGCCCATTTTGTATTCGGCACTGTTCTTAGAGTGGTGCTTAGTACTGAGGATACAAGAGTGAACAAAACAGATGAAGCCCCTTGTGGAGTTTAAATTATGGTGGGAAGCTGTAAGAGATTGGAAAGAACCAAAGTGTTTTTCTTACTATCACATACCACTTAACACAACCCCTTCAACATCAGATGTGTGGGTTTTTTTCCTCTATACAACAAGCAGTTCTTCAGTTGGGAATCCTATAATTCAGTTCGATTCTGACACTATCTACCTGGAAATAGCATCAGACCTCACGGGTTAAGGGCTCAGTTCCACAAGACTGACCCTCCCCCTTCAGATGCCAATCACAAGCAGTAGGTGTCACCTATACTTCTGACCAATCAGCTATAAATCAGGGGTTGCCATGACTCTCTTTTCAGGTTTGATTAATTTGCTAAAGCAGCTCACAAACTCTGGGAAACACTTTACTTACATGCAGCCATTTAGTATAAAGGATATTACAAAGAGTGCAGATGGACAGTGAAGAGATGCATAGGGCAAGCCACGTGGGAAGGAATGCTGAGCTTCCGTGCCCTCTCTAGGTGCACCAGGTAAAGGTTCAGCTGCCTGGCAGCAATCTGAACCCTGTCCTGTTTTTTTTTTTTTTTTAAATTTTATTTTAAGTTCCGGGATACATGTGTAGAATGTGTAGGTTTGTTACACAGGTATACGTGTGTCGTGGTGCTTTGCTGCACTTATCAACTGTCATCTAGGTTTTAAGTCCTGCATGCATTACATATTTGTCCTAATGCTCTCCCTTCCCTTACCCCCCACCCCTGGACAGGTCCCAGTGTGTCCCCTCCCTGTATCCATGTGTTCTCATTGTTCAACTCCCACTTATGAGTGAGAACAGTTTAATTTTCTGTTCCCGTGTTAGTTTGCTGAGAATGATGGCATCCAGCTTCATCCATGTCTCTGCAAAGGACACGATCTCATTCTTTTCTATGACTGCATAGTACTCCATGGTGTATATGTGCCACATTTTCTTTATCCAGTCAATCATTGATGGACATTTGGGTTGGTTCCAAGTTTGGCTTTGTAAATAGTGCGGCAATAAACATGTGTGTGTGTGTGTCTTCAGGGTTTATAAGGAGGCTTCCTTACATAGGCATGACTGACTACATCATTGGCCATTGGTGATCAACTCAACCTTCAACTCCTCTCCTCTCGTTGGAGGCTGACAGTTGGGGCTGAAAGTGCCAACCCCATAATCCTGCCTTGGTCTTTCTGGTGACCAGCCCCCACCCTGAGGCTGTCTAGGGACAACCAGTCCCCAGTCTTCTCATTAGCATACAAAAGACACTCTTTTCATTCTGGAGATGCCAAGAGTTTTAGGAGCTCTGTGTCATAAAACTGGACAAAGACTAAATACATACACATACACACACACATATATATACATACACATATATATACACACACACATATATATTATTATAGATCACAGTATCACAGAAGCAGAGACTCGGATGAGTCATGGGAAAGTCAGATGGAAGAGCATTCGTCATACTGAGGCCGGGAGGCCAGTGTAGCTGCAGAGTAGAGCAACAGAGACAAGATGAGCCGGAGGGGGACGGGAGGAGAGGATGTGCAGATTGGGCACTAAGGGCTTTGTTGTACTAGCATCGAATCTATTAATAAATATCACTTGGTCCCTTTTTTTTTTTTTTTTTTTTGAGACGGAGTCTCACTCTGTCATCCAGGCTGGAATGCAGCGGCGCGATCTTGGCTCACTGCAAACTCCACCTCCCGGGTTCAAGTGATTCTCCTGCCTCAGCCTCCCGAGCAGCTGGGATTACAGGTGCACCATCATGCCTGACTAATTTTTGTATTTTTAGTAGAAACAGGGTTCTACCATGTTGGCCAGGCTGTTCTCGAACTCCTGACCTCAGTTGATCCTCCCTGCCTTGGCCTCCCAAAGTGCTGGGATTACAGGCATGAGCCACTGTGCCTGGCCGGTCCCTATTCTTAAGTAACTTTTAGTATCGTGAGGAAGAACAACCTGTAAACTGGCAGCTTCAACCAGTGTGCTTAGTGATAAGGTTCTATTCCACAAAAATAAGGACAGGCATGGGGATTCAGTTTGGGGGGTGTTATAGGAGTTTGCCAAGAACTGGGAAGGATCTAATATTTTTACCCTGCTTGCAGGCTATCAAGTTACCTGTCATGGTTCTTTAAATGCTGGCAGACGATGTGAGACTTCTGGGTTAGAGACAAAGGACTTCATTCTGCACATCACAGCAGGCAGCGGGAGCCTCCTGTTTGCATTAACTCCTTGGGACCAAGAGGAATGGCTCAGGTAGATGCTGCACACCGTTGGTTTGTGTCATAGCAGAGGAATCCTGAAATTAAGTAACCCAGGCGAGCCTGTCCCACCTTTGCCCTAGGGGGAGACATTATCTTTCTTTTGTTGACCAGGAAACAAATCTGCCCTCTGCTCTAGAGAGAAACACTATCTCTATCTTCCAACCCCGGAACAAAAGCCCTCAGGGCCTCTGCTCACAGGACATAAAGAAACGTGAGAGATCCATGGAGAACTGTCTCCTAGAGGTTAAGTTAGAGAACCCTAGACTCTATTAATGGTTTTATAAGTCGACACTGTTTTGGACCAGGTTAGATAATGGAGTTGCAGTTTTCCTGACTGTTTGGGCTTCCTTGAGTGAGACAAGCAAACCATTGACGATAATGAGCAAGTGAGGTGGTAACGAGGGGATAGGAGATAGACTAAATGAGTCACTGGAGCATGTTTCAACATTCACTTATCATCTTTTTCAATAATATTTCTGCAATGCCTACTATATGCCAGGCACCAACCTAGGGGCCTATTTGTGATGAAAAAAGGAACAGGCTGAAGGTACGCAGGGCAGGCTACAAAGAGGGCAGGCTACAAAGAGGTCAGCGCTGCCTGTGGTCTGATGTTTCTCAGGCTGGGTGCATGTCAGAATCACCTGGGCAACTTTAAGTCTTTCCTATCCTCAGAAGGCCCCAGAATCATGAAATCCAAATCGCTGGGGCTGAGGCTTAGGGATTGTTTTAAAGACACCTTCCCAGGTGATTCTTACCGGCAGCACAGGTGGAGAACGCAGCCACGGGTGAGTGCGTGTGCCAGCTGCTTCTACAGCCCAGCCTGTTGCTACGAGGCTTGTGGTTGCTTCCCTTCTGATGGGGCTTCCGACAGCTGCTGCTTTCCTCGATTTTCTTTTCCCAGGGCCCAGTGTCCTTTAAGGTGGGGGCCTCAGGTCTGTACTCTCAGGATAAGGTCTCATTCCAACACATAATTGATAATTCTTGTTTTAAGAAAAGTGGAGCGATTTTTCTCCACTCCAAGGTCTAGGGCAGGACATTTGAACCTGCCTTTCTTCTGGGCACTAGTGCATTTTGGGTTTTTGGCAACTATGTCCAGGGATGTGTACTGATCACCAGTAATTTATAATTGCATAGACATCTGGATAGGAGTAAAACATGGTCTTAGAAGAATGTGGCTTCAAAGTCTATTCTACCCTTCCCAGCTATGTGAACTTCTCCAGACTTCCTAACTTCCCTGGGGAGCCTGGCACCATGGCTTATGCTCATAATCCCAGCACTTGGGAGGCTGAAACAGAAGTATTGCTTGAGGTTAGGAGTTCAAGACCAGCCTGGGCAACATAGCAAGACCCTGTCTACAAACATAAAAAATTTGCCACTGGCTGTGGTGGTGAGTGCCTGTAGTCCCAGCCACTCAGGAGGCTAAAGCCAGGCCAGAGTTCGAGAGGGATCAGCCTCTTCCTTAGCAAGAAGGAGATGATCTCACCTTTTCCACTGAGTTGTTTTGAAGATTAAGTGAAAAATGTGTCTAAGCCCTGGAACTGTGTCTTGGTACATAGTTAGGGTTAAATATATTTTAATTGTCTCATTGCCTCGTTAAAACCACCCCTTAAGCAGGAACTATAAATCTGCATTTTGCTGATGAGGAAACTACAGCCTAGAGAAGAGAAATAAGAATATGAAAGTGGAAAATAAGGTCCTTCCTTTCCAGGAACACATCATTTAGTTGAGATGATATGACCTTCTTGGAAAGAATGATATAAAAATAAACCCAGGTAATGATTCAAAACTCCATTATAATGATATAATTGTGAGAACATTGGAATGATGTCTCACAACTGCAATGTGCAGAAGGTTCCCTGGAGCATGTCAGTTATCAATTGCAGATTCCCATGCTCGGGCTCTGATCCTGAAGTCAGAGCTCTACTCTTCAACAGACAGGTGGCTCCAGAAGGCTGTGCACAGTTGATGTGTCAGCCACACGTAAAGAAACAGTTTGAGAATTCCCAGTCAGAAGCAGCTTCTTGGAAGATGCAGGCTTTGAATTGGGCCTTAAGTAAAATCTAGGTAAAGTATGGGTGGGCAGAGAGGACAAGAGTGGATGTTTTGTGAGAGGGGTCAAGTTATGAGCCAAGCTGAGAAGACAAGAATGGATCATATTTGCAGAAATAACCATGTTAATATACATAGTAATTCAAGTTTATTGGCTTTGCTGGACTTTAATAAGGTAAGTATTTTCTCATTTTCATGACCTTTTTCTTGCAAAAAAACTTAATTAACAGACCTCTTCGATTCTTGAAGGTCTTCTCTCCAACAGCCCCACATCTCTCTTGCTGAGCATCACAACTTGGTGCATTTGGATACTGATATGCAAACCTAAATTATGCAGAAAGTGAAGCTTTGAAAGGCAGGCAGGGAGAAGTGTCCTCTTGATTAATGGTGAGGCAACATGTCAAGTTCCAGGAACTTAACACCTTTCTGAGATATACAATGTGGGATAGATTCCACTGCATACTGGGAGTTAAGGTGACAAGCCAGGCCATGGGTTAAAAAAAGAAAAATGTTCCCCCTGCCCCCACCCCACTGAAGTGTGTTTGTTTGTTTGTTTGAGACAGAGTTTTGCTCTTGTCACCCAGACTGGAGTGCAGTGGCATGATCTTGGCTCACTGCAACCTCTACCTCCCTGGTTCAAGCGATTCTCCTGCCTCAGCCTCCTGAGTAGCTGGGATTACAGGCATGTACCACCACACCCAGCTAATTTTGTATTTTTAGTAGAGATGGGGTTTTACCATGTTGGCCAGGCTGGTCTCGAACTCCTGATCTCATGTCGTCTGCCGGCCTTGGCCTCCCAAAGTGCTGGGATTACAGGTGTGAGCCACCGCACCCAGCCATTTGTTTGTTTTAGTAAGTCCTCCTTTTCTGTAGAGGGGACTTTTCTGTACAATCTTAAAAATTAGTGACCACAATTTTAACAATGGAATTCCCACTTCACTTAGGCAAGTTAGGAGGTTGGCATATTGCTTGGGGTACTTTTGTTGGCAGGTAACAAATAAAACCTTATTCAGACCATCTTAAACAATAAGAACAATGATTTTCTTCTGTAACACAAAGGCCAGAGGTTGGTTCCAGGTGTGGTGTCACAGGGATGTACTGCCCCTTCTTCGGATGCCCTGGACTCTGTCCTCATCTGTGTTTGTCTCTTAGCAAGGTGGCGGCAGCTGTTTTCAGTGTCTTAGAAGATACATTGCTGTCCAAGGAAGAAAAATGATGTTTTCCTGTTTTTTTCTTTAGAAGTCCTGACATCCAGGTGGCCTTCCTTCATGTCTCAATGGCGAAATGGATTACACACCCATTCTTATACTAAACACTGACGAGGGGAGTAGATTTCTTCTAATTGGCAATGTAGAGGATAGAATAAAAGTAGGATCAACTTTCCAATTTCTGTAGGAGAAGGGGGTTACAGTGACAAAAGAAGGGGGTTACACTGACTGGAAATTGGGAGGCAACCAACAGCATCCATTACAATCTGATCTTGCTGGTTCCAGATTCCTTCTTGGCAAATATTGGGTGTAGCTTGATGGGTGTTGCCCCTTTTAAGGGCAGCATGGGGTCTTCAGTTTGCCACATCATTCCCCATCTGTATTATTTTGTACTCTATTTGCCTCCCTATGTATTTTATCTGTTTAGTTCCTATAGGCACTTGTGTTTAGGACCCCATATCTACAGACTCAGGTATGCCATACTTTTGTTAAGAGGTGCTTGTAATCAATATCATCCAGCATGCTTGGGTAATCAACGAGAGTGATTGTTTAATTGCTCCTCTCCTCTGCTTGTCAGGCTTTCAAAGGATTGATCTCTTCTTTCCTGTTGTGGTCAACTTCCCCTCTCATGTCTTACTTTTGGTGGTATCCTGATCCTGTGGGCCACCAGGAAAAGCCTAACAAAAGTCTCTGGTTCCATTCGAGCAGCTGTGGAAGTGTCTTCAAGAATTTGAGTCTTCTAAAAGCTGCCTCCATAATGAACTAGTCTTAGTGAAGAGAGAAAACACACAGTGTCAATCATGACCAGTGACAGGGTGCAATTAACCCAGGATCAAATTGCAGCAAGATGGATGGGGCCAGATGGTCCTGTTATTCTAACAAAGGGATTTTATAGTAAGTGCCCTTCAGAAGGGAGACATTTTTCTACATAGAACTCTGGAATGAAAAGAGACAAGGGTGAGCTCTTCACAATTTTCAAACAGATATTATGGAGTAGGAAAACTAGTAAATGATGTTTTAAATCATCATTCCAATTCTTAATTGGTGACTGGTAAGGCGTACATACACTGTCAGTTTTGATAGTGCTTGAAGCTATAACTACTAGAAAATTCTAGGCTGAAAATATCTTAACCATGAAAGACCTCCATTAGGAAATTCAGAATCTTAAATAGAGTGGGGCAAATAATATAGGGAAAGTGAATTGAATTAATTCCTTCTTACAGTAAGAATGTTTAAAGTTCTTATACACATGCTTCTGAGTGTTAGGAATATAGCAATGAACAGTTTGGATGCCTTTGCTCTCTGTAAATTACATCCTAACAGAAAGACAGAGTTAATAAAAAAGTAAACAACATATAGAAAAGATGATTTCAGAATGATAGGTGCTAAAAAATTGAAAAAAGCTGAATGTTAAGACAGTGAAAAGTGGGGAGTAGAAGTGGGTAGTGGTGTGTTGGTAAATGTTCAATACCTTGTTGTCTGGGGGGAAAAGCATTGATTTTCTTTGTGTTTACCGATTTCTTTGGTGTAAATACTCCCACCATGGCTGATTTCAAGTGACCAGCGTGACTATGAGTTGGGAAGAGATGCACACAGTATAAGCCAGCTCCTGCATACCTCTTGGAGGTGTTATATTACTTTCAGAAAGGACTGTCAGGTAAAGACTCTGACAAAATCGAAATATGAGCTGAGATATGAATAAGGGGTTAGTCATGAGACGGCCAGACGTGGTGGCTCACGCCTGTAATCCCAGCACTTTGGGAGGCCGAGGCGGGCAGATCACGAGGTCAAGAGATTGAGACCATCCTGGCTAACATGGTGAAACCCTGTCTCTACTAAAAATACAAAAAATTAGCCAGGCGTGGTGGCGGGTGCCTGCAGCTACTCGGGAAGCTGAAGCAGGAGAATGGCGTGAACCCAGGAGGCGGAGCTTGCAGTGAGCCGAGATTGCTCCACTGCACTCCAGCCTGGGCAACAGAGCGAGACTCCATCTCAAAAAAAAAGTTAGTCATGAGATGAAAGATTCAGGGGAAGAGCTTACCAGGCAGAAGGGATATGTTACAAATACAAAGGTCCTGAAGTAAAACAAGTTTTGTTCTCCAGGGGAAAAGAAGGTGCTGATGTATAAGAAAATAAAGAGGTAAGTTGGGGCTAACTCATGTAGGACCTCGAAGGCCATTTTAAGAAATTTAGATTCCATTGTAAATGTGATGGGAAATTATAAGAGGTTTAAGCAGGTGATCTACTATATTTAGCAGGAGGCTGTTTTTACGTTTTCATCAAAGGAAGTCAGCATAGGGTTGTTCTGTAGCAGAAGACAGAGAAGGAGAAGTAGCTGACTTTGCTGATGTTATGGTCTAGGTTTTGACTTTGAATTTCATTCTCTCAAGGCTGTATGTGAACCGATTAGCATAATGCCTGGCACACCATAAGCACTGGATGTTCATTGTTGTTTCTGCACTGGACTAACTTGGACATCAGTTTTGGGAAGGTGGGTGATGTATCAATATCATCGGGAATCACAGAGTGAGGACATCACAGTATAGGGCTTGCAGTGGACTCTAACATGTTGCTGGAGATGTGGGTAAAAGAAGCTACCGTCTCCAGCTTTTGAAACATAGTTTGGATTACAGAGAGATCAGGTTGATGCTTATCCCTCCAGGGATGAGAGTTGGCCAGATTATAAGCTGTGTTTTAGTCTTCAGTTGCAGTGTGTTTGTTCATTTATTCATTTTCTCTGATCAGGGACTTCCATTCAGCCACCAAAGCAGACCACCACATGATCCCTTCATATAGGGCATTTTAAGGGCAAGGGTATGAAAGAAAGATTTCTTACGGGGATTTCCTTGTTGCTGTTATTGATTTCTTTCTCTTCCCTCCTACCATCATCAACTAGTAAGTAGGGATCCTTTAAAATAGGAATGTAAGAATATTATTATTATTTGTATTGACAGAAACAAAACTTTGATGGTATTAGGAGTAGCATTTGTTGCATCTTACTAAATATTTGTGCCGTGTGCTCAGTGCTTTATATACTTAAACATTGCAACAGACTGTGAGGTGAGAACATTGTACCTTTTATTTTACAGATACAGAAACTGATGTTCAGTGAGGTTGAGCAGTTGCCCCACTAAAGCCCATGGCTTGATTATTAGTGGAGCCCACATCCACACCAGTTTCTGCAAACCCTCCATAGCCTCTACCCCCAACCCTAAAAGCCTTTGCTGGAAATGTGCAGCTTTGGAGACTTTCATCCTATGTCTTCTCAACTTGGTTCTTGGTTTTGCCTCTTTTCCTGCTGCCACTATTTATGTTCGGTATCTCTCAGGTTTTCATGATACCTTCCTAAGGGACCTCTGCACTTTCAGTGTCTCCTATTCTATGAGACTCTAAGTCTCATGAACAGCTTTAAATTGAACTCTTTAAAAGACAGCTTGGTCCATGTTATGCCTTGACCTAGAAACCTCAGTGGCTCCTTATTGGCTGAAGAGCAGAACTTTCATGCTGGCGAGAGCCAGAGGAGGCCTCTACTTCAGCCCAACGAGGGACTGGGCATTGCATTTTGTTCTGCTGTGTAATGCTGGCTGCTGTCAGGGGTCACTTCTCATAGTACTCTGTATTTTCCCATCTCTCAGCATCCACATTAGAATTTCTGTTCCTGGAAGGCAGGGACTGTCCCAGGCATCTCATTGTAAACAGCGTGGGTTTGTAACATGACTCCACTCACTATGTCTCATTCCTTTTTCCTTCTAAATCAAATCTAATCTCTCCCAAGGCCACTCCTTGGATTTGGTGGGAAATCTCACTCTGTTATTTATTTATTTATTTTAAATAGATTCCTAACTCTCTCTAGGAGAGTAAAAAAGGTGTAGGCTTTTCTGAATGTCTGCCAAAAAAGTCTTTTGGTCTGTAGTCACTCTCTTTGCAGCCTGTTGCCCTGGTCCACATGGTCCTTTGAAGAGCTCAGTCCTGTTCTTTCAACTCTAAGCTTGGGCAAAGGGCTTAGTTCAGGCTCAGTTTGTTCATAAACAGCTAGAACATAATAGTGACTATTATGTAAAATCACCAGAAAAGAAGGCTTAAATAAAACATAGCACTTTGCCAGAACATGAGCTCTGCGTTTCAACTTCCCAGGTCAAGCCCAGCCCCCACCATTTATAGGCATATGCTGATGGACAAGTAAGTCTCATGCTTCTGTTTCCCCCATCTGTAAACATGGGGATTGATGCTGTTTCCTTATGCATTTATTATGAGGACTGGAAAGGATAATAAGAATAAAAGATTTAGCACAATGCCTAGCAGAGAGTAAATGCTTAATAAATGTATTTTATATTTTTTCCCCATTTGAGAATCTTAACTTCTCTAGTGATGTTGTGGGGTTATAAGAGCTGTACCTGTGACAGAGATTTTCAATATTTCTTAGGAGTAGAGCCCTCCCAATTTCTGCCAGTCTTGCAAGCACCTCTCCCTAGGGACCATCCAGTTAGGTGACTCCTGGTTGCTCAGCTTCACAGCATTGGTTTCTTCATCTGTGAAATGAGAGTGTAAGGTAACTTGCAAAGTGTTGGGAAGGCACTTTACACATTTAACACAGATTAGCACATAATGAATGTTAAGGTGAAGTTAAGCAAGGAATAGAATGGGCTTAGCACAGTGTCTAGCACGTAAATAGGGCTCAGTTAGGGTCAGCTACCACCATCATTTTATTGTCTTCAACATCATCATTGTCATCCTTACCGTCACAGTCTAACCTCACCTAGCAGACTGTTTGAACATTGCAGTGAATAATACATATTGGTTGAGTAGTCCACGTAATTTGAAAAACACCAGAAAAGGAGGCTTAAATCAAAGATAGCACTTTGCCAGAAGTTTTAGGTATATCCACTTCTTTTTTTAAAAAACCATTTCTTAATAGTTGATTCCCATGGTTTTGCACTTAATGATATCTAAATATATTAAAAATTTGCCTCATCTGGTTGTCTAAATGATATAGGATTTTGATCAACCTTCCTTGTGCTGGAAATGAATTGATTCAGTTTAAATACTTTATCTAAAAGTTATTTAGCCTGGAAAATACCAATCTAATTCCCTTACAAGTAAGAAAATTATAAAGAGAGAGATCTAATCAGTGGGTAGAATATAGCCTCAGAAAATGTGTATCAGCATACCTTAACGAAAGTAGAATAAATCTTGAAACTTTAATATTCCCCTTTCTTGGACCTAAATAGGCCCCTTTGGAAAACTATTTTATTGTTTCTCATTAAATTAGAATTGTGCTGAGGTGCCACTATCTACTGTTTCCTATTATTATTAATATAAAAAAATTCACTGCATATTCAGCATTTCCTCTGTTAAAGCCAACAGAAAATCTTCCCCGCTTTTGTACTTAACTCTGGGTCATTTTTAAACAAAGTTTCTTTTTTTGTTTTTGTTTACATCTGCATTTAAAGAGAACAATATTTTCTAGGGACACTTAAATGGATGGAATGTGTAGGTTTACTCCTGCTTGGTGAAATTAGCAGGTCTTGTAGAAGTCTAAAAAGAATTATGGTGGCAAGAAGTGTCTTATTAACCCTAGGCAGATGCAGTAATCTCTGGGAAACAGAATTTTGGAAGCATCATTTTAAAAAACACAGGTAATTTGATCACACATTAAAAAGGATACACTCAAACTTTTAATCCATCAGTGAGATGAAAGGTTTGATGAAGGTTGATACTGCTGCATAGAACATTCTTACTGTTCACAGTATTTCTAAAAATGAGACATTGCAGTGTTTTATCTTCTTGATTCATTCAAGAGACAGATACTGAGTGGCAACAGAGGCCATACGCTGGTGGACCAGAAGCCACAGCTGGCCCAGAGCTGTGTGATGTTCGGGTGTGGAGACCATATTCCGTCTGGCAACTGCTGCTGGAGCCTCATTTAGACCAGACCTCCCTCTCCAGTCCCCTTCCATATTTCCAGAAGCTTCTTGGCTCTTTAGACAGAGTTTTCAATCCCTGCATAAAAAGCATAGAGCAGCTGGGTGCGGTGGCTCACGCCTGTAATCCCAGCACTGTGGGAGGCTGAGGCAGGCAGATCACAAGGTCAGGAGATCGAGACCATCCTGGCTAATATGGTGAAATCCGGTATCTACTAAAAATACAAAAAATTAGCCAGGTGTGGTGGCACTCACCTGTAGTCCCAGCTACTCAGGAGGCTGAGGCAGCAGAATCGCTTGAACCTGGGAGGCGGAGATTCCAGTGAGCCGAGATTGCGCCGCAGCACTCCAGCCTGGCGCAGGCTGGACAGAAAAAAAAAAAAAAAAAAAAAAAAAAGGCGTAGAGCATGTACGACAGCTCAGATCCTACGGGCTATGGTCCTGCAACATTAATATGTTGAAACTTACTTGCCAATGTGACAATATTACGAAGTAGGGACTTTTTAGGAGGTGATTAAGTCGTAAGGGTGGAATCACTTATAGATGGGATTATGGCCTTTCTCAGAGGGCTTCTGGGAGTGAGTTTGTTGCCTTGCATCCCTTCTGCCTGTGTGGACACAGTGTTGTCTCCTCTGAAGGAAGCAACACACAAGGCACCATCTTGGAAGCAGAGACTGGGTCCTCAGCAGACACTGAACATGCTGGAGTTTCTAGCCTCCAGAACTGTGAGAAATAAATTTCTGTTGTTTATTTATTACCCATTTTTAAGGTATTTTGCCATAGCAGCAAAAATGGACAGAATCACTATGTTAGGACGGAGCCTTCGAGTTACCAAAGGCACAGAAAATAGAGACCCATTTTGCCACTTAAAGTAAATGTCAATGTCTTCATCGAGGCTGTCATAATAATTAGAAGCTCCTACATAATAGCCCTTCCCCCAATCCTTAGCAAATTGTCTACCGCTTTCTCCTTTGCCTACTCTATGCCAGCCATGTGGGCCTCCTTGTGATGGTATCCATGCCACCTTCTTACTTCTTTGTAGTTATTGCTGAAAAGCCACCTTGTCAGTGTGGCTTTCTCTGGCCACCCTTTTAAAACTTATGGGAACTTCCTCCATTTTAGCACTGACTAGTTCCTTTCCCAACTTTATTTTTCAACCAAAGCCTTTATCACAACCCAGCATTCTAAATATTTCAGTTAATTATTTATTCATTGTCTGTCTCTTCCATATTAGACTGGAAGTTTCATGAGGGCAGCCACTTAGTCTTATACACCATTGCCTTTCCCATACCTACAAGAGTGTAGGTACCTGATAAAAATGTTCAACAATGAATGCATGAGCATAATATATGCTAAAAGAGGCACTAGATGCTATGGGGACTGCAAGTAACTCAGAGGCTGGGGTGTGAAATTTGAGTTTGGGACAGTGAAATATGAGGGTGGAATAGTATAGATTTTGGACTCAGATGGTGGACAAGAGAGAGCCATGGAAAGGTGAGTGAGTGACCAGAAGGCAGAAGAGGGATAGGATTACCAGGAATGTTTTGCTGTTTTGCAAACCAAAGAGATATTTAACTCTTAATCTCCATGAGTCTGAAAGTAGGGCCTTTCTAAAGAATTTTTCAAAATAATAAAAATCCTAAAGAATCTGCTTAGATAGAATTTTAATAAGCTCCAAAGTTGCAGTTTACTTTGGTTTTCCTGTAAGATACTGACTTAATTTCAAACAGTTAGAGAACTGATCAGAGAAGGTAAAATAATGAGGTGACTCTAGGATGAACAATATAGAGTCATCCTGATTGGATTCAAATTCCAGTTCTGCTGCTTGCTTGCCATGTAACCTTGGAACAATTACTTAACCTCTCTGAATGTTTTTTCTCATCTGCAAAGTGGAATTAGTTAGACCTTCACTTCCAAGCTGTTTGGAGCATTAAATTAAAAAAAAAAATTTGTCACATGCCTCCTATAATAGTAGGTACTGAATATATGGAAGCTGGATTTATTAAAGCAATCCTGTATTTTTATGAACAATTTCACAAATGAATACATATTATTATTATTATTATTATTTTTTGAGATGGAGTCATGCTCTGTCGCCCAGGCTGGAGTACAGTGGCACGATCTCGGCTCACTGCAAGCTCTGCCTCCTGGGATCAAGCCATTCTCCTGCCTCAGCCTCCCAAGTAGCTGGGACTACAGGCGCCCGCCACCACGCCTGGCTAAGTTTTTGTATTTTTTTAGTAGAGACGGGTTTCAAATGTGAAAGGTGAACTTAATTCTTACAAGAATAAATGCCTTAAAGTATAATATTGTGGCTTTTTTTCTTTTATTTGGCTTCTTAAGCATATTGTGAAATGAAATATAAAATATATAATATATAACATATACAACAATATACGCATACTTGTATTTTTTCTTAGGACTCATAGGGACTCATAGGACTATTTTATTTTATTTTATTGTTTATTTTTGAGACAGAGCCTCACTCTGTTGCCCAGGCTGGAGTGCCGTGGTGTGGTATCAGCTCACTGCAACCTCTGCTTCCTGCCTGGCTAATTTGTGTATTTTTACTAGAGAGGGGATTTCACCGTATTGGCCAGGCTGTTCTCGAACTCCTGGCCTAAAGTGATCCACCCACCTTGACCTTGCAAAGTGCTGGGATTATAGGCTTGAGCCACTGTGCCCAGCCAGACTGTATTTTATTATATTAGGTGTCAACATAGCATTCAGAGTGTATACAGCCATCTCTACTTGTTGCATCTTACGTATTTCCCTAATATTGGCGTGAGTTGCTGCTTCAGTAGAATTATGTTCTTGAGTTGTAGATCAAGGCTAAAAATCCCTCCTTCTTTTGAAGAGTCAGGTAGACTCTGCTTTGAGACCATGGGAACAGTACCTCATCATTTCTTGAATCCTGTGAGTACTATGGATTACACTTTATTTAATATATACAGTATGTAAATAAGTTTTAAAGGCATAAAAGCTTCAAAACTAAACGAAAAGGAAAATTTAATAACCAGCAGATTTTTAGATTGTGCACTAAATAATCTGTTTTTCATTCTAAGAAAGGGGAGGAGGAAGGCAGAGTTTAATAGACATATATAACAAATTAAAATTCAGTATCTGGGGGGTGTAAATCACATTCCATGAACCAAACAATGTGGTTCTCATCAGATCTCCTCCAGGCAGCCGCTCTGCCTGGGAGCTGGAACATAATTCAACCAACTGTAAAACAGGAAGATACTCTCGATACAGGGCAGACGACAGCACACAGTCCATGGCTCTTTGCCAAGTTCTGTGCAGCCCCGCCATCTATATAATAACATGTCTGTAAAATGATGTGTTTAGAATTATCTTTCTAGGGCTGGGATAGAAGAAGAGAAAGCTCTAAAGGGAAAAAGAAATTTGTGCAACTGTGGCTATCTTGGAGTCTAAGAGAGAGAACTGGAACTAGGGTGTTAGACAGTAGAGATCCAACTGGGGGCAGTTTGGCTCCCAGGGGACATATGACAATGTCTGCAGACTTTTAGTTGTTACAATGGGTGGGTGTTACTGGCTTCTAGTGGATAGAGGCCAGGGATGCTGCTACACATCCTACAGTGCACAGAACAACCCCCACGGCAAAGAATTATCTAGCCCCGTATTCCAAGACCAAGAAGCCCTTGAGTAGAGGGTTCAGCTCTCACTGTTGGCGGGTTTGACTGTGATTCCCATGACTTCGTCATCTAAAGTCTTTGTAGTTATACACAAGTGTTTTTGTTAGAAGGCCCAAAGTTCCAATATCATTCTTGCATTGTCTTTCTCAGGAGATGATGCAACGGATGTGAATGCATTGTGTCCTCATCTGTTTTGTGTGTGGTTTTTTTTTTTAATTTGGTGAGAGGCCACTGAATTGACATGGGTTTCTGTATTAGTCCATTTTAACACTGCTGATAAAGACATACCTGAGACCGGGCAATTTACAAAAGAAGGAGATTCAATGGACTTACGGTTCCACATGGCTGCAGAGGCCTCACAATCATGGCAGAAGGTGAAAGGCAGGTCTCACAAGGCACAGACAAGAGAAGACAGCTTGTGCAGGGAAACTCCCCTTTTTACAATGATTAGATTCCTTGAGACTTACTATCACGAGAACAGCACGGGAAAGACCTGCCCCTATGATTCAATTACCTCCCACCAGGTCCTGCCCACAACACGTGGGAATTCAAGATGAGGTTTGGGTGGGGACACAGCCAAACGACAATATCAGTGTCTGTGCACTTGGTTTTGAACTGGCGTGGTGAACAAAAGGGCATCAGCGTTAGAAAGTTGTCCTGTGTCCTGAGAGAGAAATAAATGGCCTTTCTTTCATGTGGATAAGAATTTATGGCTTAGTGAAGCCGGCCTGTGAAATGGCCCTGGATTAAACACAAGTCTAAATCACAGCGTTCCATGATTTCCTAAAAGTGTCTCCACTGTAAGTTTGAGGAGAAGTGGTAGGAAAGTGGGAAGGGTGTTCATTGCCTCTGTCTGTGCCACACCCGGTTAGTGGTTAAATGGAAGATTTCAGTCTCCAGAACTGTCAATCCACCACTTTATAATGGCATCAAATTTGTTTTAAAAAATTCATGCTGTGGGCTTTGAGGACATAATTGTAGCTCCTGAAAAGTTTGTTAAAGATTGCATTAGATAGATTCTTTTTAATGGACGGTCTGTGTGCTTGGCCATTTATACTTCATAATAGTATATCTGGAGGAGAAAAAAGTATGTGAGTTAGAGGTTTTTCAGCGAATTTCACTACTATTGCTGTCCTTGTCCAAATGTCTCTGAAAATTTTATGGGAGAAAGAATTTTGTCCTTATTATGCTTGACTGAATAATTTGTTAAATTATGTTTTAAATCAGCATTTCCTCAAATTGAGAACAACTAATGCTAAAGTATACAATGGATTATTATACATGCAATTTGCATAAAAGTTTAAAAAAGTCACTGCTTCAGTAGTACCAGAGGGCTGTCTAGGAAGATTGCACAAAACCGATGGCTAAGATGGATATTGTTGGTGTTCAGACCTTCTGTTATCTAATTATAAAAAAGCGTAACATAGCCACCCAATCGAGTGGGCTCATAATCAAACATAACCATTTGGAATGAAGTGGAAGCTTAATGTGAAACTGCTGATACAGCATTTTAAATTAAAGCTCCCTTGTATTTTGAGAGTAAAGTTCTAAATTTCAGTATTTCGATGTTTTCTGAATAGTTCCTAAGAATGCAGGGAGCAGCTCAGGGAGCTGCAGGGTTCAGGATGGCAGGGGCTGCTGTGGGGTTGGATGCGCAGGACGCAGGCCAGCTCTGCTCCCCAGCCCCCCAGCCCAGGCTTCATCCAAAACAGCTCCAGGGAATCTGTTTTATTTATTGGACTCCTGCACAAAGTTTTGTGTGGAGACAGGAATCTATGGTTTAAAAAAGTTGGAAAACTCTTGGAGTAGTGGATAGAGATTCCCAGGAGGAAGAGCTATTTTTTTAAATGTATGTAAAATAAAGCAAGAGACTCAAACTTGGGAGGAAAAAAAAAAAAAAAGGATTTTAGACTGGGCGTGGTGGCTCATGCCTGTAATCCCAGCACTTTGGGAGGCCGAGGTGAGTGGATCATTTGAGGCCAGGAGTTCAAGACCAGCCTGGCCAAAATGGTGAAACCCTGTCTCTACTAAAAAAAAAAAAAAAAAAAAAAAAAAATTAGCCAGGCGTCGTGGTATGTGGTCAGTGACTCAGGAGGCTGAGGCACAAGAATTGCTTGAACCCCAGAGGTGGAGGTTGCAATGAGCTGAGATTGTGCCACTGCACTTTAGCCTGGGTGACAGAGTGAGACCCTGTCTCAAAACAAACAAAAAAATATTTTATACATCTCAGTGAAAGAAGCGCACTGTGTATGTTCTTTTTACCTGACAGTCTTAAATTTAAGCAGGTATTAACCAGAACCTACACACACTTTATAATTCCCCTCTTTCTCTCCCTTCTTTCCTATGACCCTCCCTTCCTTCTGCCTTTTTGCTTCCTTCAATTTTTCCTTCTTTCCTTGTGTTCCTTTCTTCCTCTCTTCCTTCTTGCCTTCCCGCCTTCTACCACATAGCTTTTGAATAGCAAGTTAAAAAAGGAAACAGATACATAAACAAGATAGTTCCAGACAATGATCAATGCCATCAAGGAAATTAGGCAGAATGATCTGATAGAATATTCTAGGGCAGAAAAAAGTTGAAATTATTTTGGATAGTGACTTTACTTCAAACAGGAAAGTGGTGTAAGCAACTGAGAGTGTGCCCCGTAGGGCGAGAGGCTCTTCCTGTTCTAGTCCTCACCCCGCAGCGTAATTTCCAGAGAAAAAAGGAATCTTGTATTTGGTTAGTTGCATTATCTATTGTTACAAATTCTTATAAGGCAAGCATGTCATATGACATTGACTGATGGCTGGCATGAAGTCTAAGAACCATATACAGATAGATACCCATGCTCCTTACCCATGCTAAGTAGTCACACTTCGAGAGATTCACCTTTCGTTTCGGTTAAAGTTGAATGGCTATACTGGCAGAGGGCTACTGCACTGCTATTCTTGATGTAGTTAGAGAAAATGAATATGATTCGTTGTAGACAGTATCTTTCAAAGGATAATATTTCGCCTGAAACATGAAGAGTGAGGAAGAGCCAACTATGCAAAGAGCTGAGGGAAATACATTTTGTTCGGAGGGAAAAAAATACTGCAGAGTCTTGGTGAGGAAGCGCTATTATGTTAGGAGGACAGAAATCAACGTTTACGTAACATATTCACAGGTTCTGGGGACTGGACATGGACATATTTGGCAGGAGCCATTTTTCTGTCTACAATTTCATTCTTCATCAAAAGGTCAATTTATGCATTTATTTATGATTTCATTGTCTATATTTAAGGTATACCACTTGAAGTTTCGATATGCTGATCTTGATATACATTTCCAAAGTGAAGTGATTACTATAGTCAGGCAAACTAACATACCTATCATCTTATATAATTATCTTTCTGGTGTGTGTGTGTGTGTGTGTGTGTGTGTGTGTGTGTGTGGTAAGAGTACCTAAAATCTACTCTCTTGGAAAATTATCAGTATGCAATACAATATAATTGATGATGGTCCTCATGTTGTATATTAAATCTATAGCTTACCCTATATAAATGCAAATTTGTACTTTTTGATCTGTATCTTCTTATTCCCACCCCCATTCGCCACACCCCACCCTGATAACCACCATTTTATTTTCTGTTTCTACATGTTCATTAAAAAATAAAAAATAAAAAATTATAAATAGATTTTCCTGGTTACTTTTTATTGTGTTTTTCGTCAGTTTTAATCCTCTGAATGTTGAGGCGAGAAACGAGTAACTATACAATAAAATCATCTCATAGATATATGTTACTAAAGTTAACATGTAAGATGAAAGTTGCTTATAGTAAAACTTCAATTTTTTTTTTTTAGTTATACCTGATAATTCCTCAAATGTCCCAAAGATTTCAGTCCTTTATCAGCTTTTAACAAGGAAGTGCAAAACAGTCGGTTCTACCTCCTGCATTGAAATCAATTACTGTTTCAGTATTTGAGCCACAGATAGGCATCTTTAACCAATGTAATGCTGGATTGCTCATACCAAGAGGAAAACAGAGCCTCTCCCTTAACCCTCAAATAAACAGGAGATTCCTGTCTTCTTCCATCTCACATTCTAGGTGGGTGCTCATTTGGTAGTGTATTAGTGGAATGTTTCACATGATTTAAATTGTCCCGACTCTTACGCTCTGTCTTTTGTTCTGAGCACATCTTTAAGATGCATCACCCATGAAAAGCCATTATTCCTATTGTAGTTTGGCTGTTTCTACCCTTAGCCTCACCACAATTACTGTCCTTGGAGGAGAGTATACTGGAGTTGTCAGAGCTGCTTTGTTCTCAGATAGGTTTGGGATCACCTCACAATTTGTCCATTTATGTGTCTATGAGATATTTAGCTCTTTAAATCCCACTTTCCTTATCTCTATAATAGGTGTCATAAAACAGTGGAGTCACAGCTTATTCAGAGGTCAGATTTTTGTTTGTTTTGTTTTGTTTTGTTTTGTGACACAGTCTTGCTCTGTCACCCCGGCTGGAGTGCAGCGACACCATCTCAGCTCACTGCAACCTCCACCTACTGGGTTCAAACAATTCTCCTGCCTCAGCTTCTCTGGAGTAGCTGTGACTACGGGTGTGCACCACCATGTCCAGTTAATTTTTGTGTTTTTAGTGGAGACCGGGTTTCACCATATTGGCCAGGCTGGTCTCAAACTCCTGGCCTCAAGTGATCCACCCACCTCGGCCTCCCAAAGTGCTGGAATTACAGGCATGAGCCATCTGGCCCAGAGGTCAGATTTTAAATTAACTAATAAAGTGTAAATTACACATAGTTAATATTACCATTGAAAAATGCTTATATCACTGTAAAATAATGTACTCATGGTTTTATGTATACAATTATACAGCGCAAGTATATTTATAAATGTTTAACAACGTATCTATAATATACACTCTATAAAATAGAGAGTATATGCAAAATATAATTTTATAGTATATAGTCATGTGCAACATAATGACGCTTTGGTGAGTGTGGGACCACATACGGAATGACAGTTCTATAAGATTATAAAATTGTAGTTTTACTGTACTTTTCCTATGTTTAGATACACAAATACTTATCATTGTGTTATAGTGCCTAAGGTATTGAGCATAGTAACATGCTATAAAGGTTTGTAGTCTAGAAAGCCATAGGCTATACCATATAGTCAAGGTGTGTAGTAGACTATGCCATCCAGGTTTGTGTAAGTCATCCTATGATGTCCACACAATGACATCACCTAACGATGCATTTCTTAGAATATATCCCCCATGTTAAGTGGCACATAACTGTATTAGATATGCCATTAGGTCACTGTATTCATTTCTTGCTCTTTTTTGATTTTTTTGCCCTGTTCACATGGTTGAATTCATATATGATGCAACTTCAATTTTTCTACCTCATGGAGTTGTTGTGAGCAACAAATTAAATTGTGTCTAATTGGAAAATTACTAAATCTATATATGATAGAGGAGATGATGACAATGAAGGAGAATATTGATACTGATAAAATGATAATGAAGATAATAATAAATGATGATGATAAAGATGATGAAAATGATGAAGATGAAGCTGACCAGAATGAAGATGATGATGAAAATGATAATGATTTGAAGATTTCAACCTCATTCAGCTTCTTTAGACTAATATTTACTATGGTAAGGTTTTCCATGCTGACAAAGAAGAGGAAAATTCCAATCATAAGACAATATTCTTTCCATTAATCAACAAAATTAAAATAACATTATTTTATAATATTATTATATACAAGTATAGACTATGATACTTAAAACATAGAAACTGCAACTCCATCTTTGACTTAATTCTACTTGAGCGTGTCAAGCCTAATGTAGTCTAATCAGAACCTCCTGACAGATAGGATTAAGCCTTAAACATATATACCAAAGTGCTTTTGTCTGCATTGATGTGAAAGATCAGTTAGAACAACATTATTTTGTAGTTATAAGACTTCAAACCACAGTGAACTTTAGCTCCCTGAATGACTCTTCAAATGTTTCATATCATTCTAAAAATGTACAAATGTAAGAGCAGAGAGCAGATTAGTGGCTGGGAGGAGAAAATATCCCTGATCAAGGATGAATGATGGACTCTTTGTATAAAGTTGCACTAGGTCTTTCCTTTCCTCAGAAAACAAATTGCATGGTTGGTGATTTGGGCCATATCTTCAGATCATAAACATTTTTTTGCAACAATAGAAAATACACATTGTTACAGTCAGATGAGATTTTTAAAAAAGAGTTGACAAAATACTTAAAAATAATCTATTTAAGTATAACTTTTTATTATGGAAATTATCAAACACATACTAAAGTGTAAAGAAAAGTATAACAATTCCCCTTGTACCTCATCATCTAGCCTCAACTTGCTGCCACTTTTATTTCATCTTTGACTCACTAATCCACCCACTCCCCATCTTGATTTTCCTGGTATATTTTAAAGAACATCCCAGGCTGTTCTTCCAGGCTGGGTGCGGTCGCTCATGCCTATAATCCCAGCACTTTGGGAGACTGAGGTGGGTGGATTGCCTGAGGTCAGGAGTTCAAGATCAGCCTGGCCAACATGGTGAACCCCGTCTCTACTAAAAGGACAAAAATTAGCTGGGTGTGGTGGCAGGTGCCTGTAATCTCAGCTACTTGGGAGGCTGAGGCAGGAGAATCACTTGAACTTGGGAGGTGGAGGTTGCAGTGAGCCGAGATCACACCATTGCACTCCAGCCTGGGTGACAAGAGTGAAACTCCATTTCAAAAAAAAAAGAACATCCTAGACAGTGTGTGTTTTCATTGTAAGTTATTCAATATATATCTTTATAGAGTAAAAGTTTAAAACAATGTAGCTCTATATTAAGGATAATTTCTTAATATCTTAATTCTTAAGAAATTAAGAATGATTTCTTAATAATATAAAAAACAATTATAAAACTCTGTAAAATAGTAGCGGTGCTGGAAACTATCAGCACGCCTTGTCTTAGGCACAAATCTGTTCTTACTAGCTCTAGCATTGGTGGTTCAGCTTGAGCACCCTCTTGCACCCTGAGTTTGGCAACATGTGTTGGAGTTATTATGTTACAAATGATACAGATCAGGTTTGGCAAACTTCTCTGTAAAGGGCCAGATAATAAATATCTTCAGCTTTGCTGCCCATAAGCTCTCTGTCATGACTACTCAACTTTGCTGTTGCAGTACAAAAGCAGGCACAGATAATATATTAAATGGGCACGACTGTGTGCCAATAAAACTTTAATTATAATGAAAGGAAGAGGGCTGGATTTGGCCCTTGGGCCAGAATTTGCTGACCCAGACTCTAAGGTAATCCAATTCCTACCCAAAGCGGGTTGGCAGACCCTGGAGCCATCATTACCTTGGAGAGTTGAGTATGTTGCAATTGAAAAGCAAAGCATTAGGATTCAGAACACCCAAATTCCAAATCTCTCTAGCATTTGGAAACTCTTGAATAGGCCACTTACTTTTTGGTTCATGGCTTCACATTTATTAGATGAAGATAGAGGCACCTAACCCTCTTGCTTAACCAGGTTTTTGCAGAACCGGATGAGCTCATGGATATGGAAGTGTTTACTGAGCCATAGTTGCTGCTGCAATACGAGGAGGCATTCATTATCCACCATACATTGTAAGTCTGGATGGTTCCCAGGCAATGAATCTTAATTATATTTTTGTCCCTCTTTTGCTGTTTTTTGGGGGTGCCAGATGTAACAATAAAAAGCAAACTTACATTCACTGACCACTTCTACACATATGACAGGGACAGTAGTACCAAGGAGTTTTATATGCATAATTTGGTTAATTAATCCAGTATTATTAGCTTGCTTTTTAAAGGTGAAGACACTGAGACTGAAATAAATAATGGCCTAATCCCTACTTTTTAATCCCTTTTTTTTTTTTTTTTTTTGAGACGGAGTCTCACTCTGTCACTGAGGCTGGAGTGCAGTGGTACCGTATCGGCTTACTACAGCTTCTGTCTCCTGGGTTCAAGTAATTCTCCTGCCTCAGCCTCCTGAGTAGCTGGGATTACAGGCTCCCACCACCACGCCTGGCTAGGTTTATATATATATATGTTTTTTTTTAGTAGAGATGGGGTTTCACCATGTTGGCCAGACTGGTCTTGAACTCCTGACCTCAGGTGATCCACCCGCCTCGGCCTCCCAAAGTGCTGCGATTACAGGCGTCAGCCACAGTGCCCGGCTGGCCTAACCCCTGTTGAGAGTGAGTGTCAGGGTCAGGATTTGAACCCATCTCTATCTGAGTCCAAAGCTCTTGAACCGTATCTATGTCTAGGGACATTGAGGATAGACAGTCACCTTTCTCTATTTTGCCACATTACCAACTAACCCTTTTGTAGTTTCATAGTGCTTTCCCACCAATATTAGCTCATTTAATCTTCACAGCAGCGAAGCTATGCAACTCACTCAAGTCATCAACCTGAAGAACCCCCACTTATTCTCAAGGACCATGCTGAGCTGTCACTCTTCAAACCACCTAGACTGAGTCAGGTTCCTGTGTCAGATGCTTTTACTGTCACACCTTGTATTTGCTTTGTGATGCCCACTTCTCTACTGTGACTTAAGTGTCATCCTAGAGAAAACTTCATGAAAGCAGAAACTATGTTGTTCTTGCTCACCACTCTATTACCATCCCCGGCCCAACAGTAAACATCTGTTGAATAAGTGAGTTTCTAAAAGTCATGGGGGTGGAAGCTGGATGCTTTTGAGTGGTTTGCATCGTAATCATATTTCTTGCACTGTAAGTTGAGCTGGTCATGTGAACCATCTAGCAGGAAGCTTGTTAGGAATTCCAGATCAGTGACTCAGTGCCTGGGAGTGTGGCCTCATAGACATCAGGTCTATCAGCAGCTTCTCAGATAGGCAAGTCATTCTTGCATAGAGAAACCTGGGAGGCATCAAAGGTGGAGTGGTGCTCAGGCTACAGTACTTTGGCTCAGGTACAGGAGAGGTGGTCCCTCTCCTGTTTGGAAATGTGTGTGCACGCACACACATGTGAATGTAGTGGACAAAGGCTACTTCCTCATACTATACATGAAAGGGTCATAGGAAAGTAATCAAAAAGGAAAAGAAAGGTAAGAGTTGTTGCAAAATGAATTGTCTTCAGAGGCCAAATGGGTAACATATATTTGGGGGAGGGCTGAATATAAGAAAGAGAATGTTGATGCAAACCACAGTGAAACACCATCTCATGCCAGTTAGAATGGTGATCATTAAAAAGTCAGGAAACAACAGATGCTGGGGAGGATGTGGAGAAATAGGATGTGCTTTTATATTGTTGGTGGGAGCGTAAATTAGTTCAACCATTGTGGAAGACAGTGTGGCAATTCCTCAACGATCTAGAACCAGAAATACCATTTGACCCAGCAATCCCACTACTGGGTATACACCCAAAGGATTATAAATCATTCTACTATAAAGACATGTACACACATATGTTTATTGCAGCACTGTTCACAATAGTAAAGACTTGGAACCAACCCAAATGCCCATCAGTGATAGACTGGATAAAGAAAATGTGGCACATATATACTGTGGAATACTACGCAGCCATAAAAAGGATGAGTTCATGTCCTTTGCAGGGACATGGATGAAGCTGGAAACCATCATTCTCAGCAAATTAACCCAGAAACAGAAAACCAAACACCACATGTTCTCTCTCATATGTGGGGGCTGAACAATGAGAACACATGGACACAGGGAGGGGAACATCACACACTAGGGCCTGTCGGGGGATCGGGGGCTAGCGGAGGGATAGCATTAGGAGAAATACCTAATGTAGATGACGGGTTGAGGGGTGCAGCAAACCATCATGGCATGTGTATACCTATGTAAAAAACCTGCATGTTCTGCACATGTATCCCAGAACTTAAGGTATAACAAATAAATAAATGGAAAGAAAAAGAAAAGGCAGAGTATAAAAGTTAAAAAAAAGAAGAAAGAATGATGAAGTCTTTAGTGATCTAGAGAATCCATATTCACCCTAAAGACATTTAAATTCAACATGTGAAAGCAGGTCACTTTGTAGACAAGACACAGGCAGGCACAAGGCTGACCGTGGAATTCAACTTTGCAATTCCCCAGAAGGCGGAGATAGGGAGGGAGCGAGGGCAGCAGAGAGGGGAGGATGTGACACAAGAGAAATGATTCCTGGGCAGATCATGAATCCTGGATGATCCCTGTGGGCTTCATTCCTTGAACTCACACAGACACCCTTCTAGGCTTAAGATAGTAGTATGCAGAATTCCACCCACGATATGGTATTATTTGGTAGTAATTACATCATCAAATTTTCATTCTCATGCACTATGTATGATAGGTTGGGACTAATTCAGTGAAACAAGGACATTTTCTTATGGCCTTCTGTGATATTTCTAAATGAAGGTGGCTGATTTTTCAGCTTAGTAAATTCTAAACAGATAATTGGAATAATACTGATGTTTCTGGGTGCTTTTATTCACAGATTTTTCTTCTTCTTTATGTTAATTTCTGATTTGGCTTCCAGGGTATGTACAGGCCATCGTGCTCCTATTATCTTTAATTAAGGTCTTTGCCATTTCTCTTCAGCAGAGTCTGAGCAGGTAATGCTAAGGTGCCTGAGGACTCTGTGGGCACCTCGGTTAATGTTGGGCCATGCTAGAGTCACAAAGTGTGCAAGGGTCACTTTATTGGGCCGGACCTTCATTTTATGTTTAATTATCTTAAACGTTGCAAGCTCAGCCTTTCTGTTTGCCATGGTGTGTCGGGTACAGAGAATGTTGATGGAGTTTCCTTTAGGTTTCTCCAAAGAGCCAAAGGTTAGACCCTTAGGAGGCTACTGAAGCCAAGGGCTTCGTGGCAGGACTGAGATTCCAGAACTGGATAAAAATTACCCTCTAATCCAGCACTTGCTTTTGCGAATACATCCAGAGGCAGACAATTAGTTGAACCAATTGTTCAGCAACATGGATATTTAGTGGGTGTGAACGCAGAAGACGCTTACAGCTGAAGGCTTGGAACTGTTTTCTTGCTGTGTTTATGGGCACGGGTAAGGGAAGAAACAAATGAACACAGAAGCCCCCTCCTCCTTGAGTAGGATAAATATGGCTTAGGCTAATAAAATACAAGCTGGAACGCACCATTTCCTATTCTCTAAACAGGCGTCCTGGCAGTTGAAAGCAAGGAGAGGAAGGAAGTCTTTTATGAGGAAGAAAGGAATTGGGGAGTGGAGGCATTGGGGCTTCACGTGGTAGTTCTCCTGATTACTGACACCCACCCGCTCCTAACAGCCCACAGAGCTACAGCCACCAACTCCCAAATTTGTCACTGTCACTTCACAAGTGCCCGGCATTGTTCAGGAAATTGTATGTGTAAAGTAGAGCTGCCTGTGCCCAACTTCGACAAGGGAGCAGCCTTGCGAAGGTGCTTGAAACCGAAACAGAGGCTTATGTATCCTATTATGTGCCCGAGCAAGAGTCATAAATAATTGTGACAAGTTTTTTTCCCCATCCCATGTGACAGTCCTTGACTCTGCCTCCTGTCTCCTCTCCCCTCTGCCTCATAGACTAGACTTGCCAGGCTGAGTGATGATAGATGTTACCAGGCAGCAAATGACAGCTGGATAGATTTTTTAGTTGATGCTTTAGAGGGAATCAGATATGCTGTATAAAGCAATAAAAAAAGCAAACTCACAAGGTGGGTTAAAAATAGCCAGCACAGCAGTAACCCACTTTGTTGTGTATCAAAAGTTAAATCTCACATGGTCTTAGTGATGTGTTAATTTTTCAGACTCCTGTCAGAGTGACGGTGAGGACAGCCACTTTAAAAAAAATTTTTTAAAAGGAAAACCTAGGTAGTACCATTCAGGACATAGGCATGGGCAAAGACTTCATGTCTAAAACACCAAAAGCAACGGCAGCAAAAGCTAAAATTGACAAATGGGATCTAATTAAACTAAAGAGCTTCTGCACAGCAAAAGAAACTACCATCAGAGTGAACAGGCAACCTACAGAATGGGAGAAAATTTTTGCAATCTACTCATCTGACAAAGGGCTAATATCCAGAACCTACAAAGAACTCCAACAAATTTACAAGAAAAAAACAAACAACCCCATCAAAAAGTGGGCAAAGGATATGAACAGACATTTCTCAAAAGAGGACATTCATACAGCCAACAGACATATGAAAAAATGCTCATCATCACTGGCCATCAGAGAAATGCAAATCAAAACCACAATGAGATACCATCTCACACCAGTTAGAATGGCGATCATTAAAAAGTCAGGAAACAACAGGTGCTGGAGAGGATGTGGAGAAATAGGAACACTTTTACACTGTTGGTGGGTTTATAAACTAGTTCAACCATTATGGAAAACAGTATGGCGATTCCTCAAGGATCTAGAACTAGATGTACCATATGACCCAGCCATCCCATTACTGGGTATATACCCAAAGGATTATAAATCATGCTGCTATAAAGACACATGCACATGTATGTTTATTGCGGCACTATTCACAATAGCAAAGACTTAGAATCAACCCAAATGTCCATCAGTGACAGACTGGATTAAGAAAATGTGGCACATATACACCATGGAATACTATGCAGCCATAAAAAAGGATGAGTTTGTGTCCTTTGTAGGGACATGGATGCAGCTGGAAACCATCATTCTTAGCAAACTATCACAAGAATAGAAAACCAAACACCGCATGTTCTCACTCATAGGTGGGAACTGAACAATGAGATCACTGGGACTCGGGAAGGGGAACATCACACACCGGGGCCTATCATGGGGAGGGAGGAGGGGGGAGGGATTGCGTTGGGAGTGATACCTGATGTAAATGACGAGTTGATGGGTGCTGACGAGTTGATGGCTGCAGCACACCAACATGGCACAAGTATACATATGTAACAAACCTGCACGTTATGCACATGTACCCTAGAACTCAAAGTATAATAATAAAAAAATAAATAAAATAAAATAAAATAAAATAAAATAAAATAAAATAAAATAAAAAAATCCTAATGCTCATCTCTGTAGAAGCCAAGAAAAAAGAACATCCCCAGGAGCTTAAAATAAGTGCTGTGATTTGGACATCAGTCATGTGTCTCCTTCCTCTTGGCCAAAGACTGTTCACTAAATAATTGCCAGTTTCATGGATTTGGAATCAACAGGCCTGGCAATTTCACCAGACAGCTGTCCCCTCAGCCAAGTCAATTGCAAGGAATATTCTGGAAGTGGAGACATGTCTTTTTTTATCTTTATTTTTAAATTTTTTATTTCCTTAGGTTTTGGGGGAACAGGTGATATTTGATTACATGAGTAAGTTCTTTAATGGTGATTTGTGAGATTTTTGGTGCACCCATCTCCCGAACAGTATACACTGAACTCAATTTGTATTCTTTTATCCCTCACCCCCTTCCCACCATTTCCCCCTGAGTCCCCAAAGTCCATTGTGTCATTCTTATGTCTTTGCATCCTCATAGCTTAGCTCCCACTTATGAGTGAGAAGATAAGATGTTTGGTTTTCCATTTCGGAGTTAACTTCACTTAGAATAATAGACTCCAATGCCATCCAGGTTGCTGCGAATGCCATTAATTCATTTCTTTTTATGGCTGAGTAGTACTGCATCATGTGTTTTTTATATATAGATATAGCTATAGATATATATCTCACAGTTTCTTTATCCACTCGTTGATTGATGGGCATTTGTGTTGATTCCAGGAAGTGGAGGCATGTCTTGAGCAGTATACTTAGGATTTGGGGGACCCTCATATGCTTTCCTACAGACCCTTTCCATTTTGTCGGGACCTGATCTTCCTCACCCATGTGTCCCTCTCTCACTTGTAGAGTCAGACTCTTTATTACAGCTTCCCCATTACATTCAAAACTCATGTATTGATATAATAATCATCATATATAATAAAACTTACGGTTATTAGGCTATCTGCTACACACCAGATATGACACCAACTATTTACATGCATCATTTCATTGAATTCTCACCACAATCCTGAGAGTATCTTCGTTTGGGTTCTCCCCAAAGGAGAAACTCGAAGGATTTGAAAAAAAGCTATGTATTTGGGAATGTAGGGCAGGAACTTAGTGAAGGATTGGGAAATTGACTCAGGATGGGAGGAAAGCCAGTAGAGGGAGATGTAACAAACTAGCTACCCCTGGGAATGTCTAGAACTCAATTCAACTGAGGACCTTCTGGAAGACTGAGCAGAGCATAGAATTGTTCCCTGGGTGGTGGTGGGAGGGGGGCAGGATGGGGTGGGGATGGCAAGGAGGCTGGGATGTTTATCTACCAGCTCCTGTTCTTATCATTTGCAGGTCACTCCTGGAGGTTTCACCCCCGGCACTGCCAACTTGCCCATGTGCAGGTTGAGCTGCCTCTTACAGTCAGAGAAAGCCTTCAAGGAGGGAGACATTGGTGCTTGAAATAAGAAGCTGTTAGCAGGTGTATGGAATGTCCTCTGATCAGCAGGGCACTCCCAAGGGCAGTCATGGAGCTATGGGCAAGGTGACTACCTGCCTGCAGATAGGAGCTCCTATTGTTCCTTTTTTATAGAAAAGAACATGAAAGCTCAGAGAGAGTAAATAATGTTTTCAGTGATCACACATAAAATTAAAGAGCTAGGACTCAGGCCACTTGACTCCTGAGTTGCATTCTCTTTTTTTAATTTTTAACTTTTGTGGGTACATAGTAGGTGTGTATACTTATGGAGTGCATGAGATATTTTGATACAGGCGTAGAATGCGTGATAAATACATCAGGGTAAATGGGGTATTCATTACCTCAAGCATTTATTGTTTCTTTATGTTACAAATAATTTCACTATACTCTTTTAGTTATTTTTAAGTGTACAATAAATTATTATTGACTGTAGTCCCCCTACTGTGCTATCAAATACTAGATTTTATTCATTCTATTTAACTATATTTTTTTACCCATTAACTACCCCACATCCCCCACCTCCCACCCTTCCCAGTCTCTGGTAACCATTATTCTATTCTCTATCTCATTAGTTCAATTCTTTGAACTTTTTTATTTCCCACATAAAACGTGCTAAGTTTGTCTTTCTCTGCCTGGCTTATTTCACTTAACATAATACCTCTAGTTTCATCTATGTTGTTGCAACTGACAGGATTTCATTATTTTTTATGGATGAATAGTATACCATTGTGTACATGTACCACATTTTCTTTATCCATTCATCTGTTGATGGACACTTGGGGTGCTTCCAAAGCTTAGCTCTTGTCAACAGTGGTGCAATAAACATGAGAGTGCAGATATGCATCTCTTCAATATACTGATTTCTTTTCTTTTGGGTATATACCCAGCAGTGGAATTGCAGAATCATATGGTAGTTCTAGTTTTAGTTTTCTGAGGAACCTCCATACTGTTCTCCATCGTGGTTGTACTAATTTACATTCCCACCAACTGTGTGTCAGTGTTCCCTCTCCTCTACATCCTTGCCAGCATTTGTTATTGCCTGTCTTTTGGATAAAAGCCATTTTTACTGGGGTGAGATGATATCTCATTGTCGTTTTAATTTTCATTTCTCTGATGATCAAGGATATTGAGCACCTTTTCATATACCTGTTTGTCATTTGTATGACTTCTTTTGAGAAATCTCTATTCAGACCATTTACTCATTTTTAAATCAGGTTGTTGGATTTTTTCCAACAGAGTTGTTTGAGCTATTTATGTATTCTGGTTATTAATCCCTTGTCAGATGGGTAGTTTGCAAATATTTTCTTCCATTCTGTGGGTTGCCTATTCACTTCGTTGATTATTTCCTTTGCTGTGCAGAAGCTTTTTAACTCGATGTCATCTCATTTGTCCATTTTTGCTTTGGTTGCCTGTGCTTGTGGGGTATTACTTAAGAAATCTTTGCCCAGTCCAACGGCCTGGAGAGTTTCCTCAATGTTTTCTTTAAGTAGTTTCATAGTTGGAGGTTTTAGATTTAAGTCTTTAATTCATTTTGTTGGGTTTTTGTATATGGCAAGAGATAGGAGTATAGTTTCATTCTTCTGCATATGGATATCAAGTTTTCACAGCACCACTTATTGTAGAGACTGTCCTCACCCCAGTGTATCTACTTGGCACCTCTGTCAAAAATGAGCTCACTGCAGACACATGGATTTATTTCTGGGTTTTCTCTTCTGTTCCATTGGTCTATGTGTCTTTTTTTATGTCAGTACCATGCTGTTTTTGTTACTATAGCTCCATAGGATAACTGGAAGTCAGGTAATGTGATTACTTCAGTTTTGTTCTTTTTTCTCAGGATATATTTGATTATTCTGGGTCTTTTGTAGTTCCCTATAAATTTTAGGATTTTTTTTTTTTTTCTGCAAAAAAAGTCATTGGTATTTTGTTAGAGATTGCATTTAATCTGTAGATTGCTTTAGGCAGTATGGACATTTTAACAATATTGATTCTTCCAATGCATGAAAACATGGAGTATATTTCCATTTTTTTGTTGTCCTCTTTAATTTCTTTCATCAATGTTTTATACTTTTTATTGTTGAGACCTTTCACTTTTTTGTTTAAGTTTATTCCTATGTATTTTATTTTATTTGTGGCTCTTGTAAATGAGATTGCTTTCTCAATTTCTTTTTCAAATTGTTTGCTGTTGGCATATAGAAATACTACTGACTTTTATGTTGATTTTGTATACTGTAACTTTACTGGATTTGTTCATCTATTCTAATCATTTTTTGGTGGAGTCTTTAGGTTTTTCAAAATATAAGATTATATCATCTGGAAACAAAGATTATTTAACTTCTTTTAGTTTTTAGTCGATTAAAATGATCATATGGTTTTTGCCCTTCATCCTGTTGACAGGGCGAATCAAATTAATTGATTTGCATATATTAAGCCATCCTTGCATCCCTGGATTAATCCCACTTGGTCATAACAAATGATTTTTTTTTTTTAATGCGGTGTTGAATTCTGTTTGCTAGTATTTTATTGTGGGTTTTTGCATCAATGTTCATCAGGGATACTGGCCTATAGTTTTCTTTTTCTGACGTGTCTTTTATTTTTGGTAGGAAGATAATATTGGCCTTGTAGAATGAGTTGGAAGTATCCTCTCCTCCTCTATTTTTTGAAATTCTTTGAGTAGAATTGGTATTAGTTCTTTAAATGTTTAGTAAAATTCAACAGTGAAGCCATCAGGTCCTGGACTTATCTTTGCTAGGAGACTTCTTATCATGCCTTCAATCTCATTACTTGTTATTGCTCTGTTCAGATTTTGAATTTCTTTATGTTTTAATCTTCATAGGTTGTACGTTTCTAAGAATCTATCCATTTCTTCTAGATTTTCCAATTTACTGGCATATAGTTGCTCATAGGAGCCTCTAATAATCCTTTGAATTTCTGTGTTATCAGTGGTAATTTCTCCTTTTTCACCTCTGATTTTATTTATTTCATTCTCCTCTCTTTTTTCTTAGGCAAACAGTGTGTCGATTTTGTTTATCTTTTCAAAAAAAAATCAACCACTGCTTTCATTGTTCTTTTGTATTTTTTAGTTTCAATTTCACTAATTTCTGCTCCAATGTTTATTATTTATTTTCTTCTATTAATTTTAAGTTTGGTTAGCTCTAGCTTCTCTAGTTCTTTGAGATGTATCATTAAGTTGTTTATTTGAAGTTTTCCTACTTTTTAGATGCAGGCACTTATTGCTATAAACTTTCCCCTTAGTGCTGCTTTTGCTGTATCCTATAAATTTTGATGTGTTGTGTTTCTATTTTCATTTATTTCAAGAAATTTTTAATTTTCCTTCTTAATTTTTTCCCACTGGTCATTTGGGAGCATATTATTTAATTTCTATGTTTTTGTATAGTTTCCGAAATTCCTCTTGTTGATTTCTAGTTTTATTCCATTGTGGTCAGAGAAGATACTTAATAGGATTTCAATTTTTGAATTTTTTAAGACTTGTTTTGGGGCTTAATGTATAGTCCATCCTTGAGAATGATCCATGTGCTGAGGAGAAGAATTGTGTTCTGCAGGTGTTAAGTGAAATGTACTGTGAATATCTATTAAGTCCATTTGGTCTCTAGTGCAGATTAAGTCCAATGTTTCTTTGTTGATTTTCTGTCTAGATGATCTGTTCAGTGCTGAAAGTGGGGTGTAAGTCTCTAGATATTATTGTGTTGGGGTCTAGCTCTCTTTTTAGCTCTAATAATAATATAATATTTCCTTCACATATATCAGGGAGCTCCACTGTTGGGTGCATATATATTTATAATTGTTACATCCTCTTGCTGAATTTACCCCTTTATGTAATGACCTTTTTTGTCTCTTTTTATAGGTTTTCTCTTGAAATCTATCTTGTCTGATATAAGTATAGCTACTCCTGCTCTTTTCTGGTTTTCATTTGCATGGGATAACATTTTTCCATCCCTTTATTTTCAGTCTATGTGTGTCTTTATAGGTGAACTATGTTTCTTGTAGGCAACGGATCACTGGGTCTAATTTTTTTCATCCATTCAGCCATTCTATGTCTTTTGATTGAAGAATTTAGTCTACTTACATTCAATGTTATTACTTCTAGGTAAGAACTTACTCTGCCATTTTGTGACTTGTTTCCTGGTTGTTTTGTGGTCTTCTCTTCCATCTTTTCTTCTTTCCTGTCTTCATTTTAGTAAAGGTAATTTTCTCTGGTGACATGCTTTAATTTATCGCTTTTTATTTTTTGTGTATCTGTTGTATATTATTTGATTTGAGGTTACCATGAGGCTTGTAAATATCTTATAACCCATTATTTTTAACTCATGACAACTTAACACTGATTGCGAAACAAATAAAAAGAAAACTAATAAAAACTCTACACTTTAATTTCAACTCCTGCTTTTTAACTTTGTGTTGTTTCTATTTATATCTTATTAAACTGCCTATGTCTTGAAAGGTTGTTGTAGTTATTATTTGTGATAGGTTCATCTTTTAGTCTTTCTACTCAAGATATGAGTAGTTTACACACCACAATTACAGTGTTATAACATTCTTTGTTGTTCTCTGTATTTACTAATACCAATGAGTTTTGTGCCTCCAGATAATTTCTTATTGATCATGAATGCCATTTTCTTTCTAGTTGAAGAACTCCCTTTAGCATTTCTTGTAGGACAGGTCTGGTGTTCATGAAATCCCTCAGTTTTTGTTTGTCTGGGAAAATCTTTATTTCTTCTTCATGTTTGAAGGATATTTTCACCAGATATACTATTCTAGAGTAAAAGTTTTTTTCTTCCTTCAGCACTTTAAATATGTCATGCCACTGTCTCTTAGCCCGTAGGTTTCCACTGAAAAATCTGCTGCCAGAACCATTGGAGCTCCTTCATATGTAATTTGTTTCTTTTCTCTTGCTGCTTTTAGGATCCTTTCTTTATCCTTGCCCTTTGGGAGTTTGATTATTAAATGTCTTCAGGTAGTCTTCTTTGGGTTAAACCTGTTTGGTGTTTCATAACTTTCTTGTACTTGATTATTGATATCTTTCTCTAGATTGGGGAAGTTATCTGTTATTATGTCATGAGTAAACTTTCTACTCTGATCTCTTCTTTATCTCCTCTTTAATGTCAATAACTCTTATATTTGCCATTTTGAGACTATTTTCTAGATCCTATGGGCATGCTTTATTACTTTCTATTCTTTTTCTTTTGTCTCCTCTATGTATTTGCAAATAGCTTGTCTTCAAGCTCACTAATTCTTTCTTCTGCTTGGTCAGTTCTGCTGTTGAAAGACTTTGATGCATTTTTCAGTATGTCAGTTGCATTTTCCTGCTCCAGAATTTCTGCTTCATTCTTTTTAGTTATTTCAATTTCTTTGTTAAATGTATATGATAGGATTCTGAATTCATTCACTGTGTTATCTTGGGTTTCATTGAGCTTTTTTAAAACAGCTTATTTTGAATTGTCTGAAAGGTCACATATTCTGCTCTCCAGGATTGGTCACTGGTACCTTATTTAGTTCGTTTGGTAAGGTCACGTTTTCCTAGATGGTCGTGATGCCTGAAATGGGGGTCTCAAGACTCTGATTAGTGTCCTATTCTACTGTGACTGAGCTGGTATACAAGTTGTCAAGACATAGCCCTCTTTACTCTCCCCTCTCCTCTCCTAATTCAGAGGGAAGGAGTCTCCCAGAGCCGCAAGCTGTGCTGCCTGGGGTTGGGAGAAGGGTGATTAAGCACTCTGTTGGCCACCCCCACTGGTGTCTCAGTAGGCCACATGCACCTCAAGTCCACTGGCTCCAAGACAAGCACAACACACCAGGACTTGCCCAGGAATTTCAGTCCTTGTCGCCTAGATTGCCTTTCAAGTTCATTTAGTATGCCAGAGGAGTTTTCCTGTGGTGGTGGGGATTGCCTAAACTTTGGTTCTAATCACTAGGATGGGCAATTCCTCTGTGACTAGGGCTGGTCTAAATGCTACTTCAGTGGACACTGGCCGAGTTCTGCCCCATGTTGCTTTCCACTGTGGCAAGGCAGCACTGAGTTCCAATGCAAAGTCCCACAATCACTGCACTCTCCCTCCCCCAAGTGCACAGATGCTTTCTCCATACCCCAGGGCAGCTGCCAGGGGATGCAGGAGGAACGGTGTGGGTAATTCAAGACTGTCTTTCCCACCCTTTTTGGTGCCTCTTTCCTTAATATGATGTTAAAACCAGGTACTGTGATTGCTCACCTAATGTTTGGTTCTTATGAAGGCGTGTGGATAGTTGTTTAATTTGGTGTTCCTTTGGGCAGATGATTGATGGAAGCTTCTATTGGGCTATTTTTCTTTGTCTCCTATGCCTTCTCCTGAGTCACATCCTTAAGCAAGGCATATTAAGGTAAGAGGATTTTTCTCCTTTTAGAGAGTGAAATTGAAACTAGTTTCGGAATGGTAAGAATATGGGCTTTTAAGTCAAACTATCTTTCAAATTCGAACACTACCCCTTATTAGCTTGGTAAGCTTGGGCAATTTTATTAACCTCTCTGTGTCTGTTTCATCATCTATAGAATGGATATAACAGAAGCACCTACATCCATCTGACAATTATTAAAATGAATTTATGTAGTGGCTTAGAATAGGCTTTTCTATGCCACTATGTAAATGCTCAGTAAATACTGTTCATTTCTGTTTACAGTTGTGATGAGTAGCAATTCAGGAGATATCTTGATATCTGGTTTTTATTCTAAACCATTAGTTTTAGAAAATAATTATCCTGACCTGGTTTCCTTTTTGGAAACCATTTTCTATGTTTATATAGTTTTTAAATTATATCTCGGATTTCTTCCCTTCTCTATGCCACTTTCTCAATCTTCTGCTGTTTCCTGCCCTAACCTCCCAAATAAATTGCTATCTTTCAAATCCCTCAAGTTCTTCTTTTGGGATTAATCCAAAAAAATCTAAAATATAAAAATATATTTAAAAGATGCCTACCTACAAATGCACCATATTAAACTGGCATAAGAAGGTTACTCCAGTTCTGTTCGGGTTCTGCTTTATTAAGTTTAGTTCTAATCCCTCTGCAGATGGGATTTGCAAGACTTATCTTTCTAAATGGCACACGCTCTGCAAGCAACAGCAAGACCCTACCCCAGCACAGTTCTCCACTCCAGGCTCTGATACAAGCAACACACTGGGTTAGAGGAAAGCATAGTTTTTTTTTAAATCAAATAAAACCCAGGTTTTCTTGCTACTAAGTGTCTGGGAATCCTGGACCCCTTTAAGTGGACTTGGCATCCAAGAAAAAGCTTGTCTGGGAGGTCATCTGCTGACCAAGAGTTCTGACTGCATTGTTTCTGGACCATTCTCCATCCCTGCCCCCTCCCTTTCCTATGCTTAGGAATAATAATAACAGTCAATACCTCCTGGGAACTGATCACTTTTCTAAGCACTTTACATATATTCACATATGGAACTATTACAACAACCCCAGGAAGTAGTCAGTTATTATTATCCTTATGTTATATTTGCAAAAACTAAGAAACACCATAAATTGGGGCGACTTCTTTCAAGTACAGCTTGGTTGGCCATTTGTGTCATAGGTAGCCATTCAAAACAAACAAACAAAAAACCCTTATATTTCAAAAAGCAGGCTTTGGGCAGGTAAATTGGAGATGTTTCCTAAATATTCCCCCATCCACCCACTCACCCACAAAAACTCACTGCAACCCCAATTCAGAGTCACTTATCCAAACACAACCCCAGACAAAGCTTTTGGAGAGCTTCAGCCAACCCCATGGAGATATCTTTGGATATTCAAGCAAAGAGAAGGAGAGAAAGGTAGAATATGCGATAAAAAGGAAGTGCTTTGTCGAGCCAGCTAAAGCAGTCGCTCCACAAACTGCTTATCAGGTAGTTTTCTTTTTAATCAAGAAAATCTTCAGAGATGTCAGCCTAACAATAAAATACATCTGCTTTCATTGGTAGGTTATTCTCATCTTCCTTTAACACCGAGTAACACCCTCACTTTCTCGCTTTTCATTGTTTTTTAACAGATTCTGAAATAAGTCAGTCTAAGATGAGTGTTATCATACTACCCTGGATAACATCCTATAAGCTGAGCCTGCATTTGTTCTGCATCTTGAGGAATAGAGGTATACCCTGGAGGAATGCGCTGGATGCTATGGTTAATTAAGTAATTTACTCAATCAAGTTTAACAGTGGTTTTAACTTTAATGAGATCATTACATTTTAATATGGAAATAACAGCCTTGTATCCTTAACAATCCCCACAGTCCGCAAACCCGCCTCCCTCTTCCGCCCACTTTGCACCAGCGCGAATGTTGATTTGTGAACCTGAACACCTAAGGGTAACATCCAGAACTTGTAATACACATGTCTAGGGCCCATTATGGATACACCCATGTGAACTGCTGTTCTGGCTTCTGGTGTCCCCTGCTATATACTCTAAACCCACACAGGGCTTGTCGCTCATGGTAAGAGCCAGAGTCTTAATAATGGCAGAGTTCTTTCTAAATAAAAGGAAATGGAAACTTTTGACACTGAAAATTGGTGAAAGGAAGGCATAAAGAGAGAAACAAAAGAAAAGAGCCACATGGGCAAAGTGGCTTTCAATTGTCCTAGGGAGACGTACCCTTAGGCTACCAGCCTCAACTTGGGTTGCATTTAATTGGGATCCCCTAAAGGCCAGCAAATCATTAATGTAATGGCCTTCCAAGCTCTTATTGAGAACTTTTATTATCCCAGATACAGTACTTTGGAGATTAACTAGGAAAAGTTTTACAAGACGGTGAAGGTAATGAATCATGAATTCTGTAAGGGTAAACCCAACACTCTGAAACCAAGTACAGCTGTCTTATATTTGCTCTGTGTGCATTTTGCTACCCATAATTTTGTCATCAATTTTCATCTTTTGTTTAAACATATTTGTCTTTTGGACAAGATAGGTCATATTTCATAGGTTTGATGAATTTTCTCCTTGGTCCAGTTTTACAGAATTTGCACTTAATTAATTGCCCAACCTTTAATTCGACAGACTGTTTTTAATGGCTATGTAGTTTCAAAAGCATATACACAGTGGAATTTCGAAAAAGTAATTGTTTTTGTGTCACTTCCAAAGAAAGTCGCAATTATTAAAATGTGTAAATAATTTGTCAAATGCGCAATGGGCAATAATTAGGAAGATATCAAATAAACCTTTAATGGATATTTTTAATTTGTTGTTCAGCAGGAATATTTAAATAATGCAGCAAAATATGTCATTTTTCTCTTCAGAACTACAGAAGCCAAATTCCAATGTGAAAATGCACCTTTCAATTGCATAGACTGGGTCATAATGGAGGTGACACTCATAAAAGATTTTCTAGCTCTTAGCAGAGCTGTAAACCGGGAACCCTTATCCAGGCAGACAGCACAGAATCTGAAAATCTGCCTATCAAAAGCATCCTTCAAGCCACAAGGCTCTTCTGTTCCTGGTAAAAGGCAGGCAAGAAAAGAGGAGACAAAGGTCAGTTGTTGTCATTTCTTTATAAATGTGACGGTGCTGGCAGTTTGCAAGGGATTGCCATGTTTCCCTAGCAACTTTGTGTGTGTGCAGATGCGTTTAGTACATTTTTTTCCCCTTGTTATTTTCAGACCGTCTTTTTGTACTGTGGACTATTTCAAATGTATTCTCCCAGTTACATGGGCCTTTTTATTAAGAGGATTAAGAGGCTGACATTTTTTGGAAGGGAGGTCAGCTGAGTTTAGGGTGGTAAAAATCAGAGTTCAGTCTTCAGTCAGATTACAGATCAAAAGCAGGTGGGGAAGAGCTGGGGTAGATAAAATATATTAGACCAAAGGAAAATTGAACGTACTCAGTTTTTAGAAATTGGAACCTGAGATACCATGAATTCCTGAGACCGTACTTTGTCATCTCTTTTAAAGAAATGTTAAGCAAATTTTCTGAGCAGACTCCACCTGCCCACTTAGATTTGGTGACTGTTTGAGAACCTGGAGTTAGTATTTAATGTGGATTCATCTATTCCTTCTTCTTGTTTATTGGCGGCAGGGAAGGGACACTTGGAAATAGCTCTTGCCAAGCGCTGCTCCTTATTAGTTTATCCATAGCATTTAATGAGCCCCTATGAATTACCAAGCATTATGCTGGACATAGGGTGGGGTCAGTGAACACTTTCTGTAAGAGGCACAATAATAAATATTTTAGGTTTTTTGGACCATATCATGTTGGGAAACTACTCAGCTATCTATGTATGTTGTGCAAAAACAGCCACAGACAATGCATAACTGCATAGGCCTGGCGGTGTGCCAATAAAGTTTGCATATGGGCGCTGAAAATGGAATTTTGTAATTCTCATGTGTCATGAAATATTGCGTGTTTTCAACTATTTAAAAATGCAGGCTAGGTGCAGTGGCTCCCGCCTATTATCCCAGAACTTTGGGAGGTCAAGGCAGGAGATTGCTTGAGGCCAGGAGTTCGAGACCAGCCTGGTCAACATAACAAGACCCCACTTGTACAAAAGAAAAATTAGCCAAGCACGATGGTGCATGCCTGTTGTCCCAGCTACTTAGGAGGCTGAGGCAGGAGGATTGCTTGAGCCCGGGAAGTCGAGACTGCAGTAAGCCGTGATCACACCACTGCACTCCAGCCTGGGCAACAGAGCAAGAGCTTGTCTCAGAAATAAATTTAAAAATAAAATAAGTACAAAATAAAAATGTGAAGAGCATTCTTAGCTTGCAGATATAGTCTGTGCCCGTGGTTTGCTGACCCTGGCTATAGATGCACGAGTTGCCCTCTCAAGGGTCTGACACTGTGGAGGGGATGGACAGTGAGAATGTAAAAGAACACATAAACAAGATGACTTCGGGTTACAATAAGTGATATGAAGGAAATAAAATGGAGCGACAAGCTAAGGAATGACTGAGGATGGCGGCTGCTGAAGAGAGAGCTGTCAGGAGGGATCTCTCTGGGTCCTGAATGACAAAGGGAAGCAGCGTGTTGTTCACCTGGGCATCTCTGAGTGGACTCCTCATTCTAGAAGTTGGCTACACTTGCACTAATTATTAATTCCTCAATTTACACTGCGAAACACCAGAAAACAGAACAATGGTTTCACTCAACCCTGTTATCAAAATTGTAGACGATAAGCATATGCCAGTAAGAATCATCACACCTATTAATAGTTACAGATTTCCAGGTGCCGTGTGGAACCTCTAATCTCCAGCCACTAGGAGATAAGAGTTTTAAATATGCAGCACAGTTTTTCAAAGCAGTTTTTAAATGTTTTAAAATTGGAAGTAGTACCATGACCTGAAGTCATTTTTACTCTCGTTTCAATACTCCGTCTAGATAATGGTGCACTCTCAAATTACAACCTTGAATTGACTGGGCCTCTTTTATTTACATCCTATTGAACTGCAGTAACTTTATTTTTCACAGCTGCTAAAGTATTTTTTTAAAGCGAAACAAAAGTATTTCCATGAAAGTTCTCTTGGGGAAAACATAGAAGCAGAAAGAGACTCACTGCTTAATTTGTCTTTTATTTTATTTTATTTTAGACAGGGTCTCACTCTGTTGCCCAGGCTGGAGTGCTGTGGTACAATCACAGCACACTGCAGCCTCAACCTCCCTGGGTTCGGGTGATCCTTCCAAGTCAGTCTTCTGAGTAGCTGACACTACAGACGTGTATCACCATGCCTGGCTAATTTTTCTATTTTTTGTACAGATGGGGTTTCTGCATGTTGCCCAGGCTGGTCTCAAACTTCTGGGTTCAAGTGATCCTTCTGCCTTGGCCTCCCAAAGTGTTGGGATTACAGGCATGAGCCACCACGCCTGACCCTAATTTGTCTTTTAATGGGAACACCACTCCTGCTCTTCTCAAGTATTGCTGGCTAATTTCAAACTCAATGCCAAAGGATTGCAGAGCACTTTTTTTTTTCTCAAATAGTTTTAGAGGGGGGCTTCCCATAGTTCTGAAACAGGAAGCTGATTCAGAATTGCTGGGAAGTACTATAAAATTGAATTCAAGATTTCTAACTTGGAATAATCTCTAATAGTGTTAGGGGTTAAAGGGTTACTTTGTTGGTTAGTTGGTTGCTTTTAAATTAGCAACTATTGGTATTTGTGTCAAAGGGCTTTGCTTCTCTTACATAGGACTTATTTCTACTCCTGTGTCTTTTCCAAAATCAGCCTCACATGTGTGAGCGCACACACACACACACACACACACACACTCCTCTGCATCCTCCAGATTCTCTTAAGGATCAATCTCTGTGAGCCCTTTCCAGATCCCACTCCAAATTCTCCTCCTTTTCAAAGTATTTCCACTATTTTTAGAGGAAACTACAGGAATGCTAAGGAAGACCTGCATCCTCAGCTTGGCGCCTCAATGACAGTATGACTTGAACACATTGCTTCATTTCTCTGCCTGTAAAATGGGCTGGTAAACACCGTCCCCACCAAATCACATAGCTGTTGTTAGAATCAATGACATGACATTGATATATATATAAAGATGATGACAGAACAGAAAGTGCTTCTAGATATTATCATTATTATCCCCTAATGTGATATCACCAACAGCTGGGTCTTCAGTCTAAACAAGACCATGTTAGTCTGTGCTTGTTGATATGTTGCCTGTAACCAAGTTCAAATTTGCCTATAAACTCCCTGGGAATAAGATTGGGCTCATCATTTTTTTCATATATTTTGTGCAGCGTTGTGCTCACAGGAGGTCCCAAAATGTGTTCCTTCACTGGGAGGCTAACAATCGCCGAAGACCTTTCTCAGTGGCAAACGCTATGATCTCTACACAGAATGCTTGCCGTCACTCAAACAGGGCGGCCTTCCCCAGACTTGTGCTTTGAGACAGAGTTCCAATGAGTGCATTCCTCAGAACTCCAGACCCAGAGATGTTTTCCAAAAATAAACGTCTTGTGGTCACACACTTAGAGGGTATGCCTTATTGTACCCCTGTCAGAAAGTTATCAGGTCTGGTGGTATGTTAAAGAGTCACAGAATTTCTGCGAAGAGGTAGGCACCTTTATTTACTCTGGAGTGTCACCAACCTACTTGAAGAGAGATGCTTTCTCTCCATGAGCACCCATTTGCATCCCTGCTAAACAGATGTCCCTTCGAAGTCACTTTGGGAAATGTCTCGGAAGAGTGTTGCAAGCACAAGTCATAAAAATCAGCTTTGTGGGCTAAAGCAGGGATGGCCAAGCTGCAGACCATCAAGCAGATCCGGCTACTTCATGGCGTTGTGTGGCCTGCAGGCTGAGAATGGTTTTTCTGCTTTCCAATGGTTTAATAATAACAAAAGAAGAATTATATTTTGTGACACAAGAAAATTATATGAAATTTAAACCTCAGTGTCTGTAAGTAAAGTCCTTCTGGAGCACAGCCATGCCCGTTGGTTTGTGTTTTGTCTGTGTCGGCCTTCACGCTACAACAGCAGATGAGAGTAGCTACAACAAGAACCCCATGGCCCTCAAAGCTGAAAATATCCATTATCTGGCTCTTTACAGAAAACGTTTGCTCACCCTGCTTAAAGCATCACTTTTTTTTTAAGGGACAGAGTCTTGTTCTCTTGCCCAGGCTGGAATGCAAGTAGCACAATCTTGGCTCACTGCAGTCTTGACCTCCTGGGCTCAAGTGATCCTCCTGCCTCAGCCTCCCATGTAGCTGGGACCACAGGCACGCACCACCGTGCCCAGCTAATTTTTTTTTATTATTATTTTTTCTAGAGACAGGGGTCTCACTTTGTTGTCCAGGCTGGTCTCGAACTCCTGGGTTCAAGTGATCCTCTCACCTCAGCCACCCAGAATGCTGGAATTACAGGCATGAGCCACCTTGCCTGACCTAAAGCATGACTTTTAACAAATGAAACAGAAAAGGATAGAAAATGCCAAAGTGTATCACATGTGGGAAGGATAACTGATGCTTCATGGAGCACTGGCTTCAACAAAACGTCTATATATTATGCATGCACGTGCACTCTGGGTCACAATATAAAATGTATTCCTTACTGTGAATCACAGTCCAATGTTTTTAATGCTTCTAAAATCATATTAGAACCTGCCTATGCCTTATGTTTACAAGCCAATGAGCTCTACCTAGGTAGCTAGAATGGCAAGCAAGAGAGAAAGAACAGAAAAAGAACTGATTGATGAATCCAGGTACTCTACCTACCACGTCCACATAAAGCATCTCACTGAAGGTTCTTTTCAATGAGGAAGAGATGAAAATGGTCCAAAAAGTAGTATCAGTGATGTACAGAATATGCATCCTTATCAAAGACTACTCTGAACCAATGTAAAACATGACTGTTCATTTAACCACACAGAGGGCTCCATTCCTAAAACGACCTTCTATCCACCCATCCAACACATGGTCATCAAGTCTGGAAAGACCTGAAGTGAGGAGATGCAGTGGGCCTGGGGAAACTAGCCCAGTCATAATTATAATAACTCAATCATAATGATTATAATAACTAAAATAATATTTATTCAGTACCCATTAGTAGGGATTGTACTAAGCACATTTATTTCATTGGGTCCTGAAAACAACCCTATTATGGGGGGATTATCATTATCCATATTTTCCAGTTAAAAGATTGGAGGCACAAAGAGGCTAAATTACTTGCCCAAGGTCACCCAAGGAGTAAGAAGACAAGCTGGGATTTGAACTTACACAGCAGATCTCCAAATCTGCCCTTTTAACTATTTCATTACATTTTCTGGGCATTCATATATCTCATCAATTCATGTCTGCTGGAAAAAAAAAACTGAACCCGTTGAGTGATAAAGCCGTAGAAAATAGGTTTTATTATGGAAATTGTCCTATGGAGAAAATGCTACAACCAAAGTAATAAACAACACCCAATAACACATGTACCACTTGATGTGGCTGGAAATGTAACTGTACCAGTATTGAATTATCCCCAAATTTGAATTATAGAGGCATAACTCAAATTACTTCCCTTGCCTGGTACCTAGCCCGAAAGACATACTTTTTTAATAAACATTTTGTGCTGCCTTGCCCCCTCATGCTGCACACTGCCGAGTAGAAGCCACAGCCTTCCTAACGTGATTCATCAAAAAAATCAAGGGGGAAAAGAGTCGTGATCTGATATACTGAGCACTCTTAAATTACACAGCAGCCACTTCCCGTATAGTGCAGGGGAAGACAGAAACACGATGACTAAGTACATCTCAGCCTGTCACGTCCGTGAACCGGGGAGTGGGTAGTTCACTGAATCATGTTCTGGTAGCTCCGCATATCCATCGAGACACGAGGTAGCCACGTCGGCTTGCCCGAGATGAAAGTCTGAGTAATTCAGAGGAGGCTGTAATTCTTTATAAAACATACACTAAGTAGTTTTGTTGACTCCTACATGACATTTCCAAGGTGGTTGGGAAACCAGACCATTTGTTACACAGAATCTAGATCAATACAGTGTGTGGAAGAAGATGAGCAATGTTAAAAAAAAAAAAAAAAAGGTTATTTAATTGAAGAGGGGTTGAATAATTCCATACCTTACACATCTCCAATTTTACGTTTTAGATTTGAGATTAAGGATACAGCAATATGGCAAAATACCAGAATCCTATTTCTCTTCTTAGATATGATGTTTAAAAAGAGAACACTTTTGTCTCATTTGAAAAACCAAAATATACTAAGAAAACAGTCGATGGCTTTTATCCTTTTAAAAAATTTTTTTTAAAGTGGCTGTCCTCACCGTCACTCT